>NC_140593.1:742786893-743469471 GCF_964204655.1 Triturus cristatus
TTTGCTACCACTCTCTACACAACTCTAGCACCTATGTGAGGACGTAGATATAAAGATCTCTTTAGCAGCCAAGAGACAGCGTACCCTTCTCACTGGAATTCTTTAAGGTTATGGTACACCAATAGCAATTCAGTGAACTAATAAGTTAAGGGAGGAAGGTTTATGCTACAGTTTGTTGAAATAATAAAAACTATGAGTATCAGATGCTAACATCTTCATTTTAGCACATCCCTATCAGTTAACCAATATTGCTACCGTCTTGAAAAGTTATATATATGCTGAAGACACCACTAAAAGGTCCTGTGAGCCATAGGATGTTATGAACTTCTTTTAATGAGAGCAAAACGATTAAAAGCGAGTTTGACTTACCATATCAATTGATAGAGGCATGCACAAGGCTGATGAATATGATTTCTTTTTTTTTTGTCTCAGCAACGCAGAGAGATTCTCCTCTGCAACACTGCCTCTGCTGGCCATGCAATATAATCTGCAGATGGAAAAGTCAACCGTTAGTCCATTATTAGAACTTAATTATTTCCAAAATAAAGACAACACTACCAAATAAAATTATTTTCATAAAGCGTTAATAATTAGCACAATCGAGTCTGCAATATTGTGAAAATTCAAAGTTCACTAAAAATTATATTCTCCATTTTAATTTCAACCTAACACACTTCTCTCAATCCTATGCCTCATTTGCTACCACTCTCTACACAACTCTAGCACCTATGTGAGGACGTAGATATAAAGATCTCTTTAGCAGCCAAGAGACAGCGTACCCTTCTCACTGGAATTCTTTAAGGTTATGGTACACCAATAGCAATTCAGTGAACTAATAAGTTAAGGGAGGAAGGTTTATGCTACAGTTTGTTGAAATAATAAAAACTATGAGTATCAGATTCTAACATCTTCATTTTAGCACATCCCTATCAGTTAACCAATATTGCTACCGTCTTGAAAAGTTATATATATGCTGAAGACACCACTAAAAGGTCCTGTGAGCCATAGGATGTTATGAACTTCTTTTAATGAGAGCAAAACGATTAAAAGCGAGTTTGACTTACCATATCAATTGATAGAGGCATGCACAAGGCTGATGAATATGATTTCTTTTTTTTTTGTCTCAGCAACGCAGAGAGATTCTCCTCTGCAACACTGCCTCTGCTGGCCATGCAATATAATCTGCAGATGGAAAAGTCAACCGTTAGTCCATTATTAGAACTTAATTATTTCCAAAATAAAGACAACACTACCAATTAAAATTATTTTCATAAAGCGTTAATAATTAGTACAATCGAGTCTGCAATATTGTGAAAATTCAAAGTTCACTAAAAATTCTATTCTCCATTTTAATTTCAACCTAACACACTTCTCTCAATCCTATGCCTCATTTGCTACCACTCTCTACACAACTCTAGCACCTATGTGAGGACGTAGATATAAAGATCTCTTTAGCAGCCAAGAGACAGCGTACCTTTCTCACTGGAATTCTTTAAGGTTATGGTACACCAATAGCAATTCAGTGAACTAATAAGTTAAGGGAGGAAGGTTTATGCTACAGTTTGTTGAAATAATAAAAACTATGAGTATCAGATTCTAACATCTTCATTTTAGCACATCCCTATCAGTTAACCAATATTGCTACCATCTTGAAAAGTTATATATATGCGGAAGACCCCACTAAAAGGTCCTGTGAGCCATAGGATGTTATGAACTTCTTTTAATGAGAGCAAAACGATTAAAAGTGAGTTTGACTTACCATATCAATTGATAGAGGCATGCACAAGGCTGATGAATACGATTTCTTTTTTTTTTTGTCTCAGCAACGCAGAGAGATTCTCCTCTGCAACACTGCCTCTGCTGGCCATGCAATATAATCTGCAGATGGAAAAGTCCACCGTTAGTCCATTATTAGAAATTGAATATTTCCAAACTAAAGAAAACACTACCAAATAAAATTATTTTCATAAAGCGTTAATAATTAGTACAATCGAGTCTGCAATATTGTGAAAATTCAAAGTTCACTAAAAATTATATTCTCCATTTTAATTTCAACCTAACACACTTCTCTCAATCCTATGCCTCATTTGCTACCACTCTCTACACAACTCTAGCACCTATGTGAGGACGTAGATATAAAGATCTCTTTAGCAGCCAAGAGACAGCGTACCCTTCTCACTGGAATTCTTTAAGGTTATGGTACACCAATAGCAATTCAGTGAACTAATAAGTTAAGGGAGGAAGGTTTATGCTACAGTTTGTTGAAATAATAAAAACTATGAGTATCAGATTCTAACATCTTCATTTTAGCACATCCCTATCAGTTAACCAATATTGCTACCGTCTTGAAAAGTTATATATATGCTGAAGACACCACTAAAAGGTCCTGTGAGCCATAGGATGTTATGAACTTCTTTTAATGAGAGCAAAACGATTAAAAGCGAGTTTGACTTACCATATCAATTGATAGAGGCATGCACAAGGCTGATGAATATGATTTCTTTTTTTTTGTCTCAGCAACGCAGAGAGATTCTCCTCTGCAACACTGCCTCTGCTGGCCATGCAATATAATCTGCAGATGGAAAAGTCAACAGTTAGTCCATTATTAGAACTTAATTATTTCCAAAATAAAGACAACACTACCAAATAAAATTATTTTCATAAAGCGTTAATAATTAGCACAATCGAGTCTGCAATATTGTGAAAATTCAAAGTTCACTAAAAATTATATTCTCCATTTTAATTTCAACCTAACACACTTCTCTCAATCCTATGCCTCATTTGCTACCACTCTCTACACAACTCTAGCACCTATGTGAGGACGTAGATATAAAGATCTCTTTAGCAGCCAAGAGACAGCGTACCCTTCTCACTGGAATTCTTTAAGGTTATGGTACACCAATAGCAATTCAGTGAACTAATAAGTTAAGGGAGGAAGGTTTATGCTACAGTTTGTTGAAATAATAAAAACTATGAGTATCAGATTCTAACATCTTCATTTTAGCACATCCCTATCAGTTAACCAATATTGCTACCGTCTTGAAAAGTTATATATATGCGGAAGACCCCACTAAAAGGTCCTGTGAGCCATAGGATGTTATGAACTTCTTTTAATGAGAGCAAAACGATTAAAAGTGAGTTTGACTTACCATATCAATTGATAGAGGCATGCACAAGGCTGATGAATACGATTTCTTTTTTTTTTTGTCTCAGCAACGCAGAGAGATTCTCCTCTGCAACACTGCCTCTGCTGGCCATGCAATATAATCTGCAGATGGAAAAGTCCACCGTTAGTCCATTATTAGAAATTGAATATTTCCAAACTAAAGAAAACACTACCAAATAAAATTATTTTCATAAAGCGTTAATAATTAGTACAATCGAGTCTGCAATATTGTGAAAATTCAAAGTTCACTTAAAATTATATTCTCCATTTTAATTTCAACCTAACACACTTCTCTCAATCCTATGCCTCATTTGCTACCACTCTCTACACAACTCTAGCACCTATGTGAGGACGTAGATATAAAGATCTCTTTAGCAGCCAAGAGACAGCGTACCCTTCTCACTGGAATTCTTTAAGGTTATGGTACACCAATAGCAATTCAGTGAACTAATAAGTTAAGGGAGGAAGGTTTATGCTACAGTTTGTTGAAATAATAAAAACTATGAGTATCAGATTCTAACATCTTCATTTTAGCACATCCCTATCAGTTAACCAATATTGCTACCGTCTTGAAAAGTTATATATATGCTGAAGACACCACTAAAAGGTCCTGTGAGCCATAGGATGTTATGAACTTCTTTTAATGAGAGCAAAACGATTAAAAGCGAGTTTGACTTACCATATCAATTGATAGAGGCATGCACAAGGCTGATGAATATGATTTCTTTTTTTTTTGTCTCAGCAACGCAGAGAGATTCTCCTCTGCAACACTGCCTCTGCTGGCCATGCAATATAATCTGCAGATGGAAAAGTCCACCGTTAGTCCATTATTAGAAATTGAATATTTCCAAACTAAAGACAACACTACCAAATAAAATTATTTTCATAAAGCGTTAATAATTAGTACAATCGAGTCTGCAATATTGTGAAAATTCAAAGTTCACTAAAAATTCTATTCTCCATTTTAATTTCAACCTAACACACTTCTCTCAATCCTATGCCTCATTTGCTACCACTCTCTACACAACTCTAGCACCTATGTGAGGACGTAGATATAAAGATCTCTTTAGCAGCCAAGAGACAGCGTACCCTTCTCACTGGAATTCTTTAAGGTTATGGTACACCAATAGCAATTCAGTGAACTAATAAGTTAAGGGAGGAAGGTTTATGCTACAGTTTGTTGAAATAATAAAAACTATGAGTATCAGATTCTAACATCTTCATTTTAGCACATCCCTATCAGTTAACCAATATTGCTACCGTCTTGAAAAGTTATATATATGCGGAAGACCCCACTAAAAGGTCCTGTGAGCCATAGGATGTTATGAACTTCTTTTAATGAGAGCAAAACGATTAAAAGTGAGTTTGACTTACCATATCAATTGATAGAGGCATGCACAAGGCTGATGAATACGATTTCTTTTTTTTTTTGTCTCAGCAACGCAGAGAGATTCTCCTCTGCAACACTGCCTCTGCTGGCCATGCAATATAATCTGCAGATGGAAAAGTCCACCGTTAGTCCATTATTAGAACTTAATTATTTCCAAAATAAAGACAACACTACCAAATAAAATTATTTTCATAAAGCGTTAATAATTAGCACAATCGAGTCTGCAATATTGTGAAAATTCAAAGTTCACTAAAAATTATATTCTCCATTTTAATTTCAACCTAACACACTTCTCTCAATCCTATGCCTCATTTGCTACCACTCTCTACACAACTCTAGGACCTATGTGAGGACGTAGATATAAAGATCTCTTTAGCAGCCAAGAGACAGCGTACCCTTCTCACTGGAATTCTTTAAGGTTATGGTACACCAATAGCAATTCAGTGAACTAATAAGTTAAGGGAGGAAGGTTTATGCTACAGTTTGTTGAAATAATAAAAACTATGAGTATCAGATTCTAACATCTTCATTTTAGCACATCCCTATCAGTTAACCAATATTGCTACCGTCTTGAAAAGTTATATATATGCTGAAGACACCACTAAAAGGTCCTGTGAGCCATAGGATGTTATGAACTTCTTTTAATGAGAGCAAAACGATTAAAAGCGAGTTTGACTTACCATATCAATTGATAGAGGCATGCACAAGGCTGATGAATATGATTTCTTTTTTTTTTGTCTCAGCAACGCAGAGAGATTCTCCTCTGCAACACTGCCTCTGCTGGCCATGCAATATAATCTGCAGATGGAAAAGTCAACCGTTAGTCCATTATTAGAACTTAATTATTTCCAAAATAAAGACAACACTACCAAATAAAATTATTTTCATAAAGCGTTAATAATTAGCACAATCGAGTCTGCAATATTGTGAAAATTCAAAGTTCACTAAAAATTCTATTCTCCATTTTAATTTCAACCTAACACACTTCTCTCAATCCTATGCCTCATTTGCTACCACTCTCTACACAACTCTAGCACCTATGTGAGGACGTAGATATAAAGATCTCTTTAGCAGCCAAGAGACAGCGTACCCTTCTCACTGGAATTCTTTAAGGTTATGGTACACCAATAGCAATTCAGTGAACTAATAAGTTAAGGGAGGAAGGTTTATGCTACAGTTTGTTGAAATAATAAAAACTATGAGTATCAGATGCTAACATCTTCATTTTAGCACATCCCTATCAGTTAACCAATATTGCTACCGTCTTGAAAAGTTATATATATGCTGAAGACACCACTAAAAGGTCCTGTGAGCCATAGGATGTTATGAACTTCTTTTAATGAGAGCAAAACGATTAAAAGCGAGTTTGACTTACCATATCAATTGATAGAGGCATGCACAAGGCTGATGAATATGATTTCTTTTTTTTTTGTCTCAGCAACGCAGAGAGATTCTCCTCTGCAACACTGCCTCTGCTGGCCATGCAATATAATCTGCAGATGGAAAAGTCAACCGTTAGTCCATTATTAGAACTTAATTATTTCCAAAATAAAGACAACACTACCAAATAAAATTATTTTCATAAAGCGTTAATAATTAGCACAATCGAGTCTGCAATATTGTGAAAATTCAAAGTTCACTAAAAATTATATTCTCCATTTTAATTTCAACCTAACACACTTCTCTCAATCCTATGCCTCATTTGCTACCACTCTCTACACAACTCTAGCACCTATGTGAGGACGTAGATATAAAGATCTCTTTAGCAGCCAAGAGACAGCGTACCCTTCTCACTGGAATTCTTTAAGGTTATGGTACACCAATAGCAATTCAGTGAACTAATAAGTTAAGGGAGGAAGGTTAATGCTACAGTTTGTTGAAATAATAAAAACTATGAGTATCAGATTCTAACATCTTCATTTTAGCACATCCCTATCAGTTAACCAATATTGCTACCGTCTTGAAAAGTTATATATATGCGGAAGACCCCACTAAAAGGTCCTGTGAGCCATAGGATGTTATGAACTTCTTTTAATGAGAGCAAAACGATTAAAAGTGAGTTTGACTTACCATATCAATTGATAGAGGCATGCACAAGGCTGATGAATACGATTTCTTTTTTTTTTTGTCTCAGCAACGCAGAGAGATTCTCCTCTGCAACACTGCCTCTGCTGGCCATGCAATATAATCTGCAGATGGAAAAGTCCACCGTTAGTCCATTATTAGAACTTAATTATTTCCAAAATAAAGACAACACTACCAAATAAAATTATTTTCATAAAGCGTTAATAATTAGCACAATCGAGTCTGCAATATTGTGAAAATTCAAAGTTCACTAAAAATTATATTCTCCATTTTAATTTCAACCTAACACACTTCTCTCAATCCTATGCCTCATTTGCTACCACTCTCTACACAACTCTAGGACCTATGTGAGGACGTAGATATAAAGATCTCTTTAGCAGCCAAGAGACAGCGTACCCTTCTCACTGGAATTCTTTAAGGTTATGGTACACCAATAGCAATTCAGTGAACTAATAAGTTAAGGGAGGAAGGTTTATGCTACAGTTTGTTGAAATAATAAAAACTATGAGTATCAGATTCTAACATCTTCATTTTAGCACATCCCTATCAGTTAACCAATATTGCTACCGTCTTGAAAAGTTATATATATGCTGAAGACACCACTAAAAGGTCCTGTGAGCCATAGGATGTTATGAACTTCTTTTAATGAGAGCAAAACGATTAAAAGCGAGTTTGACTTACCATATCAATTGATAGAGGCATGCACAAGGCTGATGAATATGATTTCTTTTTTTTTTGTCTCAGCAACGCAGAGAGATTCTCCTCTGCAACACTGCCTCTGCTGGCCATGCAATATAATCTGCAGATGGAAAAGTCAACCGTTAGTCCATTATTAGAACTTAATTATTTCCAAAATAAAGACAACACTACCAAATAAAATTATTTTCATAAAGCGTTAATAATTAGCACAATCGAGTCTGCAATATTGTGAAAATTCAAAGTTCACTAAAAATTCTATTCTCCATTTTAATTTCAACCTAACACACTTCTCTCAATCCTATGCCTCATTTGCTACCACTCTCTACACAACTCTAGCACCTATGTGAGGACGTAGATATAAAGATCTCTTTAGCAGCCAAGAGACAGCGTACCCTTCTCACTGGAATTCTTTAAGGTTATGGTACACCAATAGCAATTCAGTGAACTAATAAGTTAAGGGAGGAAGGTTTATGCTACAGTTTGTTGAAATAATAAAAACTATGAGTATCAGATGCTAACATCTTCATTTTAGCACATCCCTATCAGTTAACCAATATTGCTACCGTCTTGAAAAGTTATATATATGCTGAAGACACCACTAAAAGGTCCTGTGAGCCATAGGATGTTATGAACTTCTTTTAATGAGAGCAAAACGATTAAAAGCGAGTTTGACTTACCATATCAATTGATAGAGGCATGCACAAGGCTGATGAATATGATTTCTTTTTTTTTTGTCTCAGCAACGCAGAGAGATTCTCCTCTGCAACACTGCCTCTGCTGGCCATGCAATATAATCTGCAGATGGAAAAGTCAACCGTTAGTCCATTATTAGAACTTAATTATTTCCAAAATAAAGACAACACTACCAAATAAAATTATTTTCATAAAGCGTTAATAATTAGCACAATCGAGTCTGCAATATTGTGAAAATTCAAAGTTCACTAAAAATTATATTCTCCATTTTAATTTCAACCTAACACACTTCTCTCAATCCTATGCCTCATTTGCTACCACTCTCTACACAACTCTAGCACCTATGTGAGGACGTAGATATAAAGATCTCTTTAGCAGCCAAGAGACAGCGTACCCTTCTCACTGGAATTCTTTAAGGTTATGGTACACCAATAGCAATTCAGTGAACTAATAAGTTAAGGGAGGAAGGTTTATGCTACAGTTTGTTGAAATAATAAAAACTATGAGTATCAGATTCTAACATCTTCATTTTAGCACATCCCTATCAGTTAACCAATATTGCTACCGTCTTGAAAAGTTATATATATGCGGAAGACCCCACTAAAAGGTCCTGTGAGCCATAGGATGTTATGAACTTCTTTTAATGAGAGCAAAACGATTAAAAGTGAGTTTGACTTACCATATCAATTGATAGAGGCATGCACAAGGCTGATGAATACGATTTCTTTTTTTTTTTGTCTCAGCAACGCAGAGAGATTCTCCTCTGCAACACTGCCTCTGCTGGCCATGCAATATAATCTGCAGATGGAAAAGTCAACCGTTAGTCCATTATTAGAACTTAATTATTTCCAAAATAAAGACAACACTACCAAATAAAATTATTTTCATAAAGCGTTAATAATTAGCACAATCGAGTCTGCAATATTGTGAAAATTCAAAGTTCACTAAAAATTATATTCTCCATTTTAATTTCAACCTAACACACTTCTCTCAATCCTATGCCTCATTTGCTACCACTCTCTACACAACTCTAGCACCTATGTGAGGACGTAGATATAAAGATCTCTTTAGCAGCCAAGAGACAGCGTACCCTTCTCACTGGAATTCTTTAAGGTTATGGTACACCAATAGCAATTCAGTGAACTAATAAGTTAAGGGAGGAAGGTTTATGCTACAGTTTGTTGAAATAATAAAAACTATGAGTATCAGATTCTAACATCTTCATTTTAGCACATCCCTATCAGTTAACCAATATTGCTACCGTCTTGAAAAGTTATATATATGCGGAAGACCCCACTAAAAGGTCCTGTGAGCCATAGGATGTTATGAACTTCTTTTAATGAGAGCAAAACGATTAAAAGTGAGTTTGACTTACCATATCAATTGATAGAGGCATGCACAAGGCTGATGAATACGATTTCTTTTTTTTTTTGTCTCAGCAACGCAGAGAGATTCTCCTCTGCAACACTGCCTCTGCTGGCCATGCAATATAATCTGCAGATGGAAAAGTCCACCGTTAGTCCATTATTAGAACTTAATTATTTCCAAAATAAAGACAACACTACCAAATAAAATTATTTTCATAAAGCGTTAATAATTAGCACAATCGAGTCTGCAATATTGTGAAAATTCAAAGTTCACTAAAAATTATATTCTCCATTTTAATTTCAACCTAACACACTTCTCTCAATCCTATGCCTCATTTGCTACCACTCTCTACACAACTCTAGGACCTATGTGAGGACGTAGATATAAAGATCTCTTTAGCAGCCAAGAGACAGCGTACCCTTCTCACTGGAATTCTTTAAGGTTATGGTACACCAATAGCAATTCAGTGAACTAATAAGTTAAGGGAGGAAGGTTTATGCTACAGTTTGTTGAAATAATAAAAACTATGAGTATCAGATTCTAACATCTTCATTTTAGCACATCCCTATCAGTTAACCAATATTGCTACCGTCTTGAAAAGTTATATATATGCTGAAGACACCACTAAAAGGTCCTGTGAGCCATAGGATGTTATGAACTTCTTTTAATGAGAGCAAAACGATTAAAAGCGAGTTTGACTTACCATATCAATTGATAGAGGCATGCACAAGGCTGATGAATATGATTTCTTTTTTTTTTGTCTCAGCAACGCAGAGAGATTCTCCTCTGCAACACTGCCTCTGCTGGCCATGCAATATAATCTGCAGATGGAAAAGTCAACCGTTAGTCCATTATTAGAACTTAATTATTTCCAAAATAAAGACAACACTACCAAATAAAATTATTTTCATAAAGCGTTAATAATTAGCACAATCGAGTCTGCAATATTGTGAAAATTCAAAGTTCACTAAAAATTCTATTCTCCATTTTAATTTCAACCTAACACACTTCTCTCAATCCTATGCCTCATTTGCTACCACTCTCTACACAACTCTAGCACCTATGTGAGGACGTAGATATAAAGATCTCTTTAGCAGCCAAGAGACAGCGTACCCTTCTCACTGGAATTCTTTAAGGTTATGGTACACCAATAGCAATTCAGTGAACTAATAAGTTAAGGGAGGAAGGTTTATGCTACAGTTTGTTGAAATAATAAAAACTATGAGTATCAGATGCTAACATCTTCATTTTAGCACATCCCTATCAGTTAACCAATATTGCTACCGTCTTGAAAAGTTATATATATGCTGAAGACACCACTAAAAGGTCCTGTGAGCCATAGGATGTTATGAACTTCTTTTAATGAGAGCAAAACGATTAAAAGCGAGTTTGACTTACCATATCAATTGATAGAGGCATGCACAAGGCTGATGAATATGATTTCTTTTTTTTTTGTCTCAGCAACGCAGAGAGATTCTCCTCTGCAACACTGCCTCTGCTGGCCATGCAATATAATCTGCAGATGGAAAAGTCAACCGTTAGTCCATTATTAGAACTTAATTATTTCCAAAATAAAGACAACACTACCAAATAAAATTATTTTCATAAAGCGTTAATAATTAGCACAATCGAGTCTGCAATATTGTGAAAATTCAAAGTTCACTAAAAATTATATTCTCCATTTTAATTTCAACCTAACACACTTCTCTCAATCCTATGCCTCATTTGCTACCACTCTCTACACAACTCTAGCACCTATGTGAGGACGTAGATATAAAGATCTCTTTAGCAGCCAAGAGACAGCGTACCCTTCTCACTGGAATTCTTTAAGGTTATGGTACACCAATAGCAATTCAGTGAACTAATAAGTTAAGGGAGGAAGGTTTATGCTACAGTTTGTTGAAATAATAAAAACTATGAGTATCAGATTCTAACATCTTCATTTTAGCACATCCCTATCAGTTAACCAATATTGCTACCGTCTTGAAAAGTTATATATATGCGGAAGACCCCACTAAAAGGTCCTGTGAGCCATAGGATGTTATGAACTTCTTTTAATGAGAGCAAAACGATTAAAAGTGAGTTTGACTTACCATATCAATTGATAGAGGCATGCACAAGGCTGATGAATACGATTTCTTTTTTTTTTTGTCTCAGCAACGCAGAGAGATTCTCCTCTGCAACACTGCCTCTGCTGGCCATGCAATATAATCTGCAGATGGAAAAGTCCACCGTTAGTCCATTATTAGAAATTGAATATTTCCAAACTAAAGAAAACACTACCAAATAAAATTATTTTCATAAAGCGTTAATAATTAGTACAATCGAGTCTGCAATATTGTGAAAATTCAAAGTTCACTAAAAATTATATTCTCCATTTTAATTTCAACCTAACACACTTCTCTCAATCCTATGCCTCATTTGCTACCACTCTCTACACAACTCTAGCACCTATGTGAGGACGTAGATATAAAGATCTCTTTAGCAGCCAAGAGACAGCGTACCCTTCTCACTGGAATTCTTTAAGGTTATGGTACACCAATAGCAATTCAGTGAACTAATAAGTTAAGGGAGGAAGGTTTATGCTACAGTTTGTTGAAATAATAAAAACTATGAGTATCAGATTCTAACATCTTCATTTTAGCACATCCCTATCAGTTAACCAATATTGCTACCGTCTTGAAAAGTTATATATATGCTGAAGACACCACTAAAAGGTCCTGTGAGCCATAGGATGTTATGAACTTCTTTTAATGAGAGCAAAACGATTAAAAGCGAGTTTGACTTACCATATCAATTGATAGAGGCATGCACAAGGCTGATGAATATGATTTCTTTTTTTTTTGTCTCAGCAACGCAGAGAGATTCTCCTCTGCAACACTGCCTCTGCTGGCCATGCAATATAATCTGCAGATGGAAAAGTCAACCGTTAGTCCATTATTAGAACTTAATTATTTCCAAAATAAAGACAACACTACCAATTAAAATTATTTTCATAAAGCGTTAATAATTAGTACAATCGAGTCTGCAATATTGTGAAAATTCAAAGTTCACTAAAAATTCTATTCTCCATTTTAATTTCAACCTAACACACTTCTCTCAATCCTATGCCTCATTTGCTACCACTCTCTACACAACTCTAGCACCTATGTGAGGACGTAGATATAAAGATCTCTTTAGCAGCCAAGAGACAGCGTACCTTTCTCACTGGAATTCTTTAAGGTTATGGTACACCAATAGCAATTCAGTGAACTAATAAGTTAAGGGAGGAAGGTTTATGCTACAGTTTGTTCAAATAATAAAAACTATGAGTATCAGATTCTAACATCTTCATTTTAGCACATCCCTATCAGTTAACCAATATTGCTACCATCTTGAAAAGTTATATATATGCGGAAGACCCCACTAAAAGGTCCTGTGAGCCATAGGATGTTATGAACTTCTTTTAATGAGAGCAAAACGATTAAAAGCGAGTTTGACTTACCATATCAATTGATAGAGGCATGCACAAGGCTGATGAATATGATTTTTTTTTTTTTTTGTCTCAGCAACGCAGAGAGATTCTCCTCTGCAACACTGCCTCTGCTGGCCATGCAATATAATCTGCAGATGGAAAAGTCCACCGTTAGTCCATTATTAGAAATTGAATATTTCCAAACTAAAGAAAACACTACCAAATAAAATTATTTTCATAAAGCGTTAATAATTAGTACAATCGAGTCTGCAATATTGTGAAAATTCAAAGTTCACTAAAAATTATATTCTCCATTTTAATTTCAACCTAACACACTTCTCTCAATCCTATGCCTCATTTGCTACCACTCTCTACACAACTCTAGCACCTATGTGAGGACGTAGATATAAAGATCTCTTTAGCAGCCAAGAGACAGCGTACCCTTCTCACTGGAATTCTTTAAGGTTATGGTACACCAATAGCAATTCAGTGAACTAATAAGTTAAGGGAGGAAGGTTTATGCTACAGTTTGTTGAAATAATAAAAACTATGAGTATCAGATTCTAACATCTTCATTTTAGCACATCCCTATCAGTTAACCAATATTGCTACCGTCTTGAAAAGTTATATATATGCGGAAGACCCCACTAAAAGGTCCTGTGAGCCATAGGATGTTATGAACTTCTTTTAATGAGAGCAAAACGATTAAAAGTGAGTTTGACTTACCATATCAATTGATAGAGGCATGCACAAGGCTGATGAATACGATTTCTTTTTTTTTTTGTCTCAGCAACGCAGAGAGATTCTCCTCTGCAACACTGCCTCTGCTGGCCATGCAATATAATCTGCAGATGGAAAAGTCCACCGTTAGTCCATTATTAGAAATTGAATATTTCCAAACTAAAGAAAACACTACCAAATAAAATTATTTTCATAAAGCGTTAATAATTAGTACAATCGAGTCTGCAATATTGTGAAAATTCAAAGTTCACTAAAAATTATATTCTCCATTTTAATTTCAACCTAACACACTTCTCTCAATCCTATGCCTCATTTGCTACCACTCTCTACACAACTCTAGCACCTATGTGAGGACGTAGATATAAAGATCTCTTTAGCAGCCAAGAGACAGCGTACCCTTCTCACTGGAATTCTTTAAGGTTATGGTACACCAATAGCAATTCAGTGAACTAATAAGTTAAGGGAGGAAGGTTTATGCTACAGTTTGTTGAAATAATAAAAACTATGAGTATCAGATGCTAACATCTTCATTTTAGCACATCCCTATCAGTTAACCAATATTGCTACCGTCTTGAAAAGTTATATATATGCTGAAGACACCACTAAAAGGTCCTGTGAGCCATAGGATGTTATGAACTTCTTTTAATGAGAGCAAAACGATTAAAAGCGAGTTTGACTTACCATATCAATTGATAGAGGCATGCACAAGGCTGATGAATATGATTTCTTTTTTTTTTGTCTCAGCAACGCAGAGAGATTCTCCTCTGCAACACTGCCTCTGCTGGCCATGCAATATAATCTGCAGATGGAAAAGTCAACCGTTAGTCCATTATTAGAACTTAATTATTTCCAAAATAAAGACAACACTACCAAATAAAATTATTTTCATAAAGCGTTAATAATTAGCACAATCGAGTCTGCAATATTGTGAAAATTCAAAGTTCACAAAAAATTATATTCTCCATTTTAATTTCAACCTAACACACTTCTCTCAATCCTATGCCTCATTTGCTACCACTCTCTACACAACTCTAGCACCTATGTGAGGACGTAGATATAAAGATCTCTTTAGCAGCCAAGAGACAGCGTACCCTTCTCACTGGAATTCTTTAAGGTTATGGTACACCAATAGCAATTCAGTGAACTAATAAGTTAAGGGAGGAAGGTTTATGCTACAGTTTGTTGAAATAATAAAAACTATGAGTATCAGATTCTAACATCTTCATTTTAGCACATCCCTATCAGTTAACCAATATTGCTACCGTCTTGAAAAGTTATATATATGCGGAAGACCCCACTAAAAGGTCCTGTGAGCCATAGGATGTTATGAACTTCTTTTAATGAGAGCAAAACGATTAAAAGTGAGTTTGACTTACCATATCAATTGATAGAGGCATGCACAAGGCTGATGAATACGATTTCTTTTTTTTTTTGTCTCAGCAACGCAGAGAGATTCTCCTCTGCAACACTGCCTCTGCTGGCCATGCAATATAATCTGCAGATGGAAAAGTCCACCGTTAGTCCATTATTAGAAATTGAATATTTCCAAAATAAAGAAAACACTACCAAATAAAATTATTTTCATAAAGCGTTAATAATTAGTACAATCGAGTCTGCAATATTGTGAAAATTCAAAGTTCACTAAAAATTATATTCTCCATTTTAATTTCAACCTAACACACTTCTCTCAATCCTATGCCTCATTTGCTACCACTCTCTACACAACTCTAGCACCTATGTGAGGACGTAGATATAAAGATCTCTTTAGCAGCCAAGAGACAGCGTACCCTTCTCACTGGAATTCTTTAAGGTTATGGTACACCAATAGCAATTCAGTGAACTAATAAGTTAAGGGAGGAAGGTTTATGCTACAGTTTGTTGAAATAATAAAAACTATGAGTATCAGATGCTAACATCTTCATTTTAGCACATCCCTATCAGTTAACCAATATTGCTACCGTCTTGAAAAGTTATATATATGCTGAAGACACCACTAAAAGGTCCTGTGAGCCATAGGATGTTATGAACTTCTTTTAATGAGAGCAAAACGATTAAAAGCGAGTTTGACTTACCATATCAATTGATAGAGGCATGCACAAGGCTGATGAATATGATTTCTTTTTTTTTTGTCTCAGCAACGCAGAGAGATTCTCCTCTGCAACACTGCCTCTGCTGGCCATGCAATATAATCTGCAGATGGAAAAGTCAACCGTTAGTCCATTATTAGAACTTAATTATTTCCAAAATAAAGACAACACTACCAAATAAAATTATTTTCATAAAGCGTTAATAATTAGCACAATCGAGTCTGCAATATTGTGAAAATTCAAAGTTCACTAAAAATTATATTCTCCATTTTAATTTCAACCTAACACACTTCTCTCAATCCTATGCCTCATTTGCTACCACTCTCTACACAACTCTAGCACCTATGTGAGGACGTAGATATAAAGATCTCTTTAGCAGCCAAGAGACAGCGTACCCTTCTCACTGGAATTCTTTAAGGTTATGGTACACCAATAGCAATTCAGTGAACTAATAAGTTAAGGGAGGAAGGTTTATGCTACAGTTTGTTGAAATAATAAAAACTATGAGTATCAGATTCTAACATCTTCATTTTAGCACATCCCTATCAGTTAACCAATATTGCTACCGTCTTGAAAAGTTATATATATGCGGAAGACCCCACTAAAAGGTCCTGTGAGCCATAGGATGTTATGAACTTCTTTTAATGAGAGCAAAACGATTAAAAGTGAGTTTGACTTACCATATCAATTGATAGAGGCATGCACAAGGCTGATGAATACGATTTCTTTTTTTTTTTGTCTCAGCAACGCAGAGAGATTCTCCTCTGCAACACTGCCTCTGCTGGCCATGCAATATAATCTGCAGATGGAAAAGTCCACCGTTAGTCCATTATTAGAAATTGAATATTTCCAAACTAAAGAAAACACTACCAAATAAAATTATTTTCATAAAGCGTTAATAATTAGTACAATCGAGTCTGCAATATTGTGAAAATTCAAAGTTCACTAAAAATTATATTCTCCATTTTAATTTCAACCTAACACACTTCTCTCAATCCTATGCCTCATTTGCTACCACTCTCTACACAACTCTAGCACCTATGTGAGGACGTAGATATAAAGATCTCTTTAGCAGCCAAGAGACAGCGTACCCTTCTCACTGGAATTCTTTAAGGTTATGGTACACCAATAGCAATTCAGTGAACTAATAAGTTAAGGGAGGAAGGTTTATGCTACAGTTTGTTGAAATAATAAAAACTATGAGTATCAGATTCTAACATCTTCATTTTAGCACATCCCTATCAGTTAACCAATATTGCTACCGTCTTGAAAAGTTATATATATGCTGAAGACACCACTAAAAGGTCCTGTGAGCCATAGGATGTTATGAACTTCTTTTAATGAGAGCAAAACGATTAAAAGCGAGTTTGACTTACCATATCAATTGATAGAGGCATGCACAAGGCTGATGAATATGATTTCTTTTTTTTTTGTCTCAGCAACGCAGAGAGATTCTCCTCTGCAACACTGCCTCTGCTGGCCATGCAATATAATCTGCAGATGGAAAAGTCAACCGTTAGTCCATTATTAGAACTTAATTATTTCCAAAATAAAGACAACACTACCAATTAAAATTATTTTCATAAAGCGTTAATAATTAGTACAATCGAGTCTGCAATATTGTGAAAATTCAAAGTTCACTAAAAATTCTATTCTCCATTTTAATTTCAACCTAACACACTTCTCTCAATCCTATGCCTCATTTGCTACCACTCTCTACACAACTCTAGCACCTATGTGAGGACGTAGATATAAAGATCTCTTTAGCAGCCAAGAGACAGCGTACCTTTCTCACTGGAATTCTTTAAGGTTATGGTACACCAATAGCAATTCAGTGAACTAATAAGTTAAGGGAGGAAGGTTTATGCTACAGTTTGTTGAAATAATAAAAACTATGAGTATCAGATTCTAACATCTTCATTTTAGCACATCCCTATCAGTTAACCAATATTGCTACCATCTTGAAAAGTTATATATATGCGGAAGACCCCACTAAAAGGTCCTGTGAGCCATAGGATGTTATGAACTTCTTTTAATGAGAGCAAAACGATTAAAAGTGAGTTTGACTTACCATATCAATTGATAGAGGCATGCACAAGGCTGATGAATACGATTTCTTTTTTTTTTTGTCTCAGCAACGCAGAGAGATTCTCCTCTGCAACACTGCCTCTGCTGGCCATGCAATATAATCTGCAGATGGAAAAGTCCACCGTTAGTCCATTATTAGAAATTGAATATTTCCAAACTAAAGAAAACACTACCAAATAAAATTATTTTCATAAAGCGTTAATAATTAGTACAATCGAGTCTGCAATATTGTGAAAATTCAAAGTTCACTAAAAATTATATTCTCCATTTTAATTTCAACCTAACACACTTCTCTCAATCCTATGCCTCATTTGCTACCACTCTCTACACAACTCTAGCACCTATGTGAGGACGTAGATATAAAGATCTCTTTAGCAGCCAAGAGACAGCGTACCCTTCTCACTGGAATTCTTTAAGGTTATGGTACACCAATAGCAATTCAGTGAACTAATAAGTTAAGGGAGGAAGGTTTATGCTACAGTTTGTTGAAATAATAAAAACTATGAGTATCAGATTCTAACATCTTCATTTTAGCACATCCCTATCAGTTAACCAATATTGCTACCGTCTTGAAAAGTTATATATATGCTGAAGACACCACTAAAAGGTCCTGTGAGCCATAGGATGTTATGAACTTCTTTTAATGAGAGCAAAACGATTAAAAGCGAGTTTGACTTACCATATCAATTGATAGAGGCATGCACAAGGCTGATGAATATGATTTCTTTTTTTTTGTCTCAGCAACGCAGAGAGATTCTCCTCTGCAACACTGCCTCTGCTGGCCATGCAATATAATCTGCAGATGGAAAAGTCAACAGTTAGTCCATTATTAGAACTTAATTATTTCCAAAATAAAGACAACACTACCAAATAAAATTATTTTCATAAAGCGTTAATAATTAGCACAATCGAGTCTGCAATATTGTGAAAATTCAAAGTTCACTAAAAATTATATTCTCCATTTTAATTTCAACCTAACACACTTCTCTCAATCCTATGCCTCATTTGCTACCACTCTCTACACAACTCTAGCACCTATGTGAGGACGTAGATATAAAGATCTCTTTAGCAGCCAAGAGACAGCGTACCCTTCTCACTGGAATTCTTTAAGGTTATGGTACACCAATAGCAATTCAGTGAACTAATAAGTTAAGGGAGGAAGGTTTATGCTACAGTTTGTTGAAATAATAAAAACTATGAGTATCAGATTCTAACATCTTCATTTTAGCACATCCCTATCAGTTAACCAATATTGCTACCGTCTTGAAAAGTTATATATATGCGGAAGACCCCACTAAAAGGTCCTGTGAGCCATAGGATGTTATGAACTTCTTTTAATGAGAGCAAAACGATTAAAAGTGAGTTTGACTTACCATATCAATTGATAGAGGCATGCACAAGGCTGATGAATACGATTTCTTTTTTTTTTTGTCTCAGCAACGCAGAGAGATTCTCCTCTGCAACACTGCCTCTGCTGGCCATGCAATATAATCTGCAGATGGAAAAGTCCACCGTTAGTCCATTATTAGAAATTGAATATTTCCAAACTAAAGAAAACACTACCAAATAAAATTATTTTCATAAAGCGTTAATAATTAGTACAATCGAGTCTGCAATATTGTGAAAATTCAAAGTTCACTTAAAATTATATTCTCCATTTTAATTTCAACCTAACACACTTCTCTCAATCCTATGCCTCATTTGCTACCACTCTCTACACAACTCTAGCACCTATGTGAGGACGTAGATATAAAGATCTCTTTAGCAGCCAAGAGACAGCGTACCCTTCTCACTGGAATTCTTTAAGGTTATGGTACACCAATAGCAATTCAGTGAACTAATAAGTTAAGGGAGGAAGGTTTATGCTACAGTTTGTTGAAATAATAAAAACTATGAGTATCAGATTCTAACATCTTCATTTTAGCACATCCCTATCAGTTAACCAATATTGCTACCGTCTTGAAAAGTTATATATATGCGGAAGACCCCACTAAAAGGTCCTGTGAGCCATAGGATGTTATGAACTTCTTTTAATGAGAGCAAAACGATTAAAAGTGAGTTTGACTTACCATATCAATTGATAGAGGCATGCACAAGGCTGATGAATATGATTTCTTTTTTTTTTGTCTCAGCAACGCAGAGAGATTCTCCTCTGCAACACTGCCTCTGCTGGCCATGCAATATAATCTGCAGATGGAAAAGTCCACCGTTAGTCCATTATTAGAAATTGAATATTTCCAAACTAAAGAAAACACTACCAAATAAAATTATTTTCATAAAGCGTTAATAATTAGTACAATCGAGTCTGCAATATTGTGAAAATTCAAAGTTCACTAAAAATTATATTCTCCATTTTAATTTCAACCTAACACACTTCTCTCAATCCTATGCCTCATTTGCTACCACTCTCTACACAACTCTAGCACCTATGTGAGGACGTAGATATAAAGATCTCTTTAGCAGCCAAGAGACAGCGTACCTTTCTCACTGGAATTCTTTAAGGTTATGGTACACCAATAGCAATTCAGTGAACTAATAAGTTAAGGGAGGAAGGTTTATGCTACAGTTTGTTCAAATAATAAAAACTATGAGTATCAGATTCTAACATCTTCATTTTAGCACATCCCTATCAGTTAACCAATATTGCTACCATCTTGAAAAGTTATATATGCGCGGAAGACCCCACTAAAAGGTCCTGTGAGCCATAGGATGTTATGAACTTCTTTTAATGAGAGCAAAACGATTAAAAGCGAGTTTGACTTACCATATCAATTGATAGAGGCATGCACAAGGCTGATGAATATGATTTTTTTTTTTTTTTGTCTCAGCAACGCAGAGAGATTCTCCTCTGCAACACTGCCTCTGCTGGCCATGCAATATAATCTGAAGATGGAAAAGTCCACCGTTAGTCCATTATTAGAAATTGAATATTTCCAAACTAAAGAAAACACTACCAAATAAAATTATTTTCATAAAGCGTTAATAATTAGTACAATCGAGTCTGCAATATTGTGAAAATTCAAAGTTCACTAAAAATTATATTCTCCATTTTAATTTCAACCTAACACACTTCTCTCAATCCTATGCCTCATTTGCTACCACTCTCTACACAACTCTAGCACCTATGTGAGGACGTAGATATAAAGATCTCTTTAGCAGCCAAGAGACAGCGTACCCTTCTCACTGGAATTCTTTAAGGTTATGGTACACCAATAGCAATTCAGTGAACTAATAAGTTAAGGGAGGAAGGTTTATGCTACAGTTTGTTGAAATAATAAAAACTATGAGTATCAGATTCTAACATCTTCATTTTAGCACATCCCTATCAGTTAACCAATATTGCTACCGTCTTGAAAAGTTATATATATGCGGAAGACCCCACTAAAAGGTCCTGTGAGCCATAGGATGTTATGAACTTCTTTTAATGAGAGCAAAACGATTAAAAGTGAGTTTGACTTACCATATCAATTGATAGAGGCATGCACAAGGCTGATGAATACGATTTCTTCTTTTTTTTGTCTCAGCAACGCAGAGAGATTCTCCTCTGCAACACTGCCTCTGCTGGCCATGCAATATAATCTGCAGATGGAAAAGTCCACCGTTAGTCCATTATTAGAACTTAATTATTTCCAAAATAAAGACAACACTACCAAATAAAATTATTTTCATAAAGCGTTAATAATTAGCACAATCGAGTCTGCAATATTGTGAAAATTCAAAGTTCACTAAAAATTATATTCTCCATTTTAATTTCAACCTAACACACTTCTCTCAATCCTATGCCTCATTTGCTACCACTCTCTACACAACTCTAGCACCTATGTGAGGACGTAGATATAAAGATCTCTTTAGCAGCCAAGAGACAGCGTACCCTTCTCACTGGAATTCTTTAAGGTTATGGTACACCAATAGCAATTCAGTGAACTAATAAGTTAAGGGAGGAAGGTTTATGCTACAGTTTGTTGAAATAATAAAAACTATGAGTATCAGATTCTAACATCTTCATTTTAGCACATCCCTATCAGTTAACCAATATTGCTACCGTCTTGAAAAGTTATATATATGCGGAAGACCCCACTAAAAGGTCCTGTGAGCCATAGGATGTTATGAACTTCTTTTAATGAGAGCAAAACGATTAAAAGTGAGTTTGACTTACCATATCAATTGATAGAGGCATGCACAAGGCTGATGAATACGATTTCTTTTTTTTTTTGTCTCAGCAACGCAGAGAGATTCTCCTCTGCAACACTGCCTCTGCTGGCCATGCAATATAATCTGCAGATGGAAAAGTCCACCGTTAGTCCATTATTAGAAATTGAATATTTCCAAACTAAAGAAAACACTACCAAATAAAATTATTTTCATAAAGCGTTAATAATTAGTACAATCGAGTCTGCAATATTGTGAAAATTCAAAGTTCACTAAAAATTATATTCTCCATTTTAATTTCAACCTAACACACTTCTCTCAATCCTATGCCTCATTTGCTACCACTCTCTACACAACTCTAGCACCTATGTGAGGACGTAGATATAAAGATCTCTTTAGCAGCCAAGAGACAGCGTACCCTTCTCACTGGAATTCTTTAAGGTTATGGTACACCAATAGCAATTCAGTGAACTAATAAGTTAAGGGAGGAAGGTTTATGCTACAGTTTGTTGAAATAATAAAAACTATGAGTATCAGATTCTAACATCTTCATTTTAGCACATCCCTATCAGTTAACCAATATTGCTACCGTCTTGAAAAGTTATATATATGCGGAAGACCCCACTAAAAGGTCCTGTGAGCCATAGGATGTTATGAACTTCTTTTAATGAGAGCAAAACGATTAAAAGTGAGTTTGACTTACCATATCAATTGATAGAGGCATGCACAAGGCTGATGAATACGATTTCTTTTTTTTTTTGTCTCAGCAACGCAGAGAGATTCTCCTCTGCAACACTGCCTCTGCTGGCCATGCAATATAATCTGCAGATGGAAAAGTCCACCGTTAGTCCATTATTAGAAATTGAATATTTCCAAACTAAAGAAAACACTACCAAATAAAATTATTTTCATAAAGCGTTAATAATTAGTACAATCGAGTCTGCAATATTGTGAAAATTCAAAGTTCACTAAAAATTATATTCTCCATTTTAATTTCAACCTAACACACTTCTCTCAATCCTATGCCTCATTTGCTACCACTCTCTACACAACTCTAGCACCTATGTGAGGACGTAGATATAAAGATCTCTTTAGCAGCCAAGAGACAGCGTACCCTTCTCACTGGAATTCTTTAAGGTTATGGTACACCAATAGCAATTCAGTGAACTAATAAGTTAAGGGAGGAAGGTTTATGCTACAGTTTGTTGAAATAATAAAAACTATGAGTATCAGATGCTAACATCTTCATTTTAGCACATCCCTATCAGTTAACCAATATTGCTACCGTCTTGAAAAGTTATATATATGCTGAAGACACCACTAAAAGGTCCTGTGAGCCATAGGATGTTATGAACTTCTTTTAATGAGAGCAAAACGATTAAAAGCGAGTTTGACTTACCATATCAATTGATAGAGGCATGCACAAGGCTGATGAATATGATTTCTTTTTTTTTTGTCTCAGCAACGCAGAGAGATTCTCCTCTGCAACACTGCCTCTGCTGGCCATGCAATATAATCTGCAGATGGAAAAGTCAACCGTTAGTCCATTATTAGAACTTAATTATTTCCAAAATAAAGACAACACTACCAAATAAAATTATTTTCATAAAGCGTTAATAATTAGCACAATCGAGTCTGCAATATTGTGAAAATTCAAAGTTCACTAAAAATTATATTCTCCATTTTAATTTCAACCTAACACACTTCTCTCAATCCTATGCCTCATTTGCTACCACTCTCTACACAACTCTAGCACCTATGTGAGGACGTAGATATAAAGATCTCTTTAGCAGCCAAGAGACAGCGTACCCTTCTCACTGGAATTCTTTAAGGTTATGGTACACCAATAGCAATTCAGTGAACTAATAAGTTAAGGGAGGAAGGTTTATGCTACAGTTTGTTGAAATAATAAAAACTATGAGTATCAGATTCTAACATCTTCATTTTAGCACATCCCTATCAGTTAACCAATATTGCTACCGTCTTGAAAAGTTATATATATGCGGAAGACCCCACTAAAAGGTCCTGTGAGCCATAGGATGTTATGAACTTCTTTTAATGAGAGCAAAACGATTAAAAGTGAGTTTGACTTACCATATCAATTGATAGAGGCATGCACAAGGCTGATGAATACGATTTCTTTTTTTTTTTGTCTCAGCAACGCAGAGAGATTCTCCTCTGCAACACTGCCTCTGCTGGCCATGCAATATAATCTGCAGATGGAAAAGTCCACCGTTAGTCCATTATTAGAAATTGAATATTTCCAAACTAAAGAAAACACTACCAAATAAAATTATTTTCATAAAGCGTTAATAATTAGTACAATCGAGTCTGCAATATTGTGAAAATTCAAAGTTCACTAAAAATTATATTCTCCATTTTAATTTCAACCTAACACACTTCTCTCAATCCTATGCCTCATTTGCTACCACTCTCTACACAACTCTAGCACCTATGTGAGGACGTAGATATAAAGATCTCTTTAGCAGCCAAGAGACAGCGTACCCTTCTCACTGGAATTCTTTAAGGTTATGGTACACCAATAGCAATTCAGTGAACTAATAAGTTAAGGGAGGAAGGTTTATGCTACAGTTTGTTGAAATAATAAAAACTATGAGTATCAGATTCTAACATCTTCATTTTAGCACATCCCTATCAGTTAACCAATATTGCTACCGTCTTGAAAAGTTATATATATGCTGAAGACACCACTAAAAGGTCCTGTGAGCCATAGGATGTTATGAACTTCTTTTAATGAGAGCAAAACGATTAAAAGCGAGTTTGACTTACCATATCAATTGATAGAGGCATGCACAAGGCTGATGAATATGATTTCTTTTTTTTTTGTCTCAGCAACGCAGAGAGATTCTCCTCTGCAACACTGCCTCTGCTGGCCATGCAATATAATCTGCAGATGGAAAAGTCAACCGTTAGTCCATTATTAGAACTTAATTATTTCCAAAATAAAGACAACACTACCAATTAAAATTATTTTCATAAAGCGTTAATAATTAGTACAATCGAGTCTGCAATATTGTGAAAATTCAAAGTTCACTAAAAATTCTATTCTCCATTTTAATTTCAACCTAACACACTTCTCTCAATCCTATGCCTCATTTGCTACCACTCTCTACACAACTCTAGCACCTATGTGAGGACGTAGATATAAAGATCTCTTTAGCAGCCAAGAGACAGCGTACCTTTCTCACTGGAATTCTTTAAGGTTATGGTACACCAATAGCAATTCAGTGAACTAATAAGTTAAGGGAGGAAGGTTTATGCTACAGTTTGTTGAAATAATAAAAACTATGAGTATCAGATTCTAACATCTTCATTTTAGCACATCCCTATCAGTTAACCAATATTGCTACCATCTTGAAAAGTTATATATATGCGGAAGACCCCACTAAAAGGTCCTGTGAGCCATAGGATGTTATGAACTTCTTTTAATGAGAGCAAAACGATTAAAAGTGAGTTTGACTTACCATATCAATTGATAGAGGCATGCACAAGGCTGATGAATACGATTTCTTTTTTTTTTTGTCTCAGCAACGCAGAGAGATTCTCCTCTGCAACACTGCCTCTGCTGGCCATGCAATATAATCTGCAGATGGAAAAGTCCACCGTTAGTCCATTATTAGAAATTGAATATTTCCAAACTAAAGAAAACACTACCAAATAAAATTATTTTCATAAAGCGTTAATAATTAGTACAATCGAGTCTGCAATATTGTGAAAATTCAAAGTTCACTAAAAATTATATTCTCCATTTTAATTTCAACCTAACACACTTCTCTCAATCCTATGCCTCATTTGCTACCACTCTCTACACAACTCTAGCACCTATGTGAGGACGTAGATATAAAGATCTCTTTAGCAGCCAAGAGACAGCGTACCCTTCTCACTGGAATTCTTTAAGGTTATGGTACACCAATAGCAATTCAGTGAACTAATAAGTTAAGGGAGGAAGGTTTATGCTACAGTTTGTTGAAATAATAAAAACTATGAGTATCAGATTCTAACATCTTCATTTTAGCACATCCCTATCAGTTAACCAATATTGCTACCGTCTTGAAAAGTTATATATATGCTGAAGACACCACTAAAAGGTCCTGTGAGCCATAGGATGTTATGAACTTCTTTTAATGAGAGCAAAACGATTAAAAGCGAGTTTGACTTACCATATCAATTGATAGAGGCATGCACAAGGCTGATGAATATGATTTCTTTTTTTTTGTCTCAGCAACGCAGAGAGATTCTCCTCTGCAACACTGCCTCTGCTGGCCATGCAATATAATCTGCAGATGGAAAAGTCAACAGTTAGTCCATTATTAGAACTTAATTATTTCCAAAATAAAGACAACACTACCAAATAAAATTATTTTCATAAAGCGTTAATAATTAGCACAATCGAGTCTGCAATATTGTGAAAATTCAAAGTTCACTAAAAATTATATTCTCCATTTTAATTTCAACCTAACACACTTCTCTCAATCCTATGCCTCATTTGCTACCACTCTCTACACAACTCTAGCACCTATGTGAGGACGTAGATATAAAGATCTCTTTAGCAGCCAAGAGACAGCGTACCCTTCTCACTGGAATTCTTTAAGGTTATGGTACACCAATAGCAATTCAGTGAACTAATAAGTTAAGGGAGGAAGGTTTATGCTACAGTTTGTTGAAATAATAAAAACTATGAGTATCAGATTCTAACATCTTCATTTTAGCACATCCCTATCAGTTAACCAATATTGCTACCGTCTTGAAAAGTTATATATATGCGGAAGACCCCACTAAAAGGTCCTGTGAGCCATAGGATGTTATGAACTTCTTTTAATGAGAGCAAAACGATTAAAAGTGAGTTTGACTTACCATATCAATTGATAGAGGCATGCACAAGGCTGATGAATACGATTTCTTTTTTTTTTTGTCTCAGCAACGCAGAGAGATTCTCCTCTGCAACACTGCCTCTGCTGGCCATGCAATATAATCTGCAGATGGAAAAGTCCACCGTTAGTCCATTATTAGAAATTGAATATTTCCAAACTAAAGAAAACACTACCAAATAAAATTATTTTCATAAAGCGTTAATAATTAGTACAATCGAGTCTGCAATATTGTGAAAATTCAAAGTTCACTTAAAATTATATTCTCCATTTTAATTTCAACCTAACACACTTCTCTCAATCCTATGCCTCATTTGCTACCACTCTCTACACAACTCTAGCACCTATGTGAGGACGTAGATATAAAGATCTCTTTAGCAGCCAAGAGACAGCGTACCCTTCTCACTGGAATTCTTTAAGGTTATGGTACACCAATAGCAATTCAGTGAACTAATAAGTTAAGGGAGGAAGGTTTATGCTACAGTTTGTTGAAATAATAAAAACTATGAGTATCAGATTCTAACATCTTCATTTTAGCACATCCCTATCAGTTAACCAATATTGCTACCGTCTTGAAAAGTTATATATATGCTGAAGACACCACTAAAAGGTCCTGTGAGCCATAGGATGTTATGAACTTCTTTTAATGAGAGCAAAACGATTAAAAGCGAGTTTGACTTACCATATCAATTGATAGAGGCATGCACAAGGCTGATGAATATGATTTCTTTTTTTTTTGTCTCAGCAACGCAGAGAGATTCTCCTCTGCAACACTGCCTCTGCTGGCCATGCAATATAATCTGCAGATGGAAAAGTCCACCGTTAGTCCATTATTAGAAATTGAATATTTCCAAACTAAAGACAACACTACCAAATAAAATTATTTTCATAAAGCGTTAATAATTAGTACAATCGAGTCTGCAATATTGTGAAAATTCAAAGTTCACTAAAAATTCTATTCTCCATTTTAATTTCAACCTAACACACTTCTCTCAATCCTATGCCTCATTTGCTACCACTCTCTACACAACTCTAGCACCTATGTGAGGACGTAGATATAAAGATCTCTTTAGCAGCCAAGAGACAGCGTACCCTTCTCACTGGAATTCTTTAAGGTTATGGTACACCAATAGCAATTCAGTGAACTAATAAGTTAAGGGAGGAAGGTTTATGCTACAGTTTGTTGAAATAATAAAAACTATGAGTATCAGATTCTAACATCTTCATTTTAGCACATCCCTATCAGTTAACCAATATTGCTACCGTCTTGAAAAGTTATATATATGCGGAAGACCCCACTAAAAGGTCCTGTGAGCCATAGGATGTTATGAACTTCTTTTAATGAGAGCAAAACGATTAAAAGTGAGTTTGACTTACCATATCAATTGATAGAGGCATGCACAAGGCTGATGAATACGATTTCTTTTTTTTTTTGTCTCAGCAACGCAGAGAGATTCTCCTCTGCAACACTGCCTCTGCTGGCCATGCAATATAATCTGCAGATGGAAAAGTCCACCGTTAGTCCATTATTAGAACTTAATTATTTCCAAAATAAAGACAACACTACCAAATAAAATTATTTTCATAAAGCGTTAATAATTAGCACAATCGAGTCTGCAATATTGTGAAAATTCAAAGTTCACTAAAAATTATATTCTCCATTTTAATTTCAACCTAACACACTTCTCTCAATCCTATGCCTCATTTGCTACCACTCTCTACACAACTCTAGGACCTATGTGAGGACGTAGATATAAAGATCTCTTTAGCAGCCAAGAGACAGCGTACCCTTCTCACTGGAATTCTTTAAGGTTATGGTACACCAATAGCAATTCAGTGAACTAATAAGTTAAGGGAGGAAGGTTTATGCTACAGTTTGTTGAAATAATAAAAACTATGAGTATCAGATTCTAACATCTTCATTTTAGCACATCCCTATCAGTTAACCAATATTGCTACCGTCTTGAAAAGTTATATATATGCTGAAGACACCACTAAAAGGTCCTGTGAGCCATAGGATGTTATGAACTTCTTTTAATGAGAGCAAAACGATTAAAAGCGAGTTTGACTTACCATATCAATTGATAGAGGCATGCACAAGGCTGATGAATATGATTTCTTTTTTTTTTGTCTCAGCAACGCAGAGAGATTCTCCTCTGCAACACTGCCTCTGCTGGCCATGCAATATAATCTGCAGATGGAAAAGTCAACCGTTAGTCCATTATTAGAACTTAATTATTTCCAAAATAAAGACAACACTACCAAATAAAATTATTTTCATAAAGCGTTAATAATTAGCACAATCGAGTCTGCAATATTGTGAAAATTCAAAGTTCACTAAAAATTCTATTCTCCATTTTAATTTCAACCTAACACACTTCTCTCAATCCTATGCCTCATTTGCTACCACTCTCTACACAACTCTAGCACCTATGTGAGGACGTAGATATAAAGATCTCTTTAGCAGCCAAGAGACAGCGTACCCTTCTCACTGGAATTCTTTAAGGTTATGGTACACCAATAGCAATTCAGTGAACTAATAAGTTAAGGGAGGAAGGTTTATGCTACAGTTTGTTGAAATAATAAAAACTATGAGTATCAGATGCTAACATCTTCATTTTAGCACATCCCTATCAGTTAACCAATATTGCTACCGTCTTGAAAAGTTATATATATGCTGAAGACACCACTAAAAGGTCCTGTGAGCCATAGGATGTTATGAACTTCTTTTAATGAGAGCAAAACGATTAAAAGCGAGTTTGACTTACCATATCAATTGATAGAGGCATGCACAAGGCTGATGAATATGATTTCTTTTTTTTTTGTCTCAGCAACGCAGAGAGATTCTCCTCTGCAACACTGCCTCTGCTGGCCATGCAATATAATCTGCAGATGGAAAAGTCAACCGTTAGTCCATTATTAGAACTTAATTATTTCCAAAATAAAGACAACACTACCAAATAAAATTATTTTCATAAAGCGTTAATAATTAGCACAATCGAGTCTGCAATATTGTGAAAATTCAAAGTTCACTAAAAATTATATTCTCCATTTTAATTTCAACCTAACACACTTCTCTCAATCCTATGCCTCATTTGCTACCACTCTCTACACAACTCTAGCACCTATGTGAGGACGTAGATATAAAGATCTCTTTAGCAGCCAAGAGACAGCGTACCCTTCTCACTGGAATTCTTTAAGGTTATGGTACACCAATAGCAATTCAGTGAACTAATAAGTTAAGGGAGGAAGGTTTATGCTACAGTTTGTTGAAATAATAAAAACTATGAGTATCAGATTCTAACATCTTCATTTTAGCACATCCCTATCAGTTAACCAATATTGCTACCGTCTTGAAAAGTTATATATATGCGGAAGACCCCACTAAAAGGTCCTGTGAGCCATAGGATGTTATGAACTTCTTTTAATGAGAGCAAAACGATTAAAAGTGAGTTTGACTTACCATATCAATTGATAGAGGCATGCACAAGGCTGATGAATACGATTTCTTTTTTTTTTTGTCTCAGCAACGCAGAGAGATTCTCCTCTGCAACACTGCCTCTGCTGGCCATGCAATATAATCTGCAGATGGAAAAGTCCACCGTTAGTCCATTATTAGAACTTAATTATTTCCAAAATAAAGACAACACTACCAAATAAAATTATTTTCATAAAGCGTTAATAATTAGCACAATCGAGTCTGCAATATTGTGAAAATTCAAAGTTCACTAAAAATTATATTCTCCATTTTAATTTCAACCTAACACACTTCTCTCAATCCTATGCCTCATTTGCTACCACTCTCTACACAACTCTAGGACCTATGTGAGGACGTAGATATAAAGATCTCTTTAGCAGCCAAGAGACAGCGTACCCTTCTCACTGGAATTCTTTAAGGTTATGGTACACCAATAGCAATTCAGTGAACTAATAAGTTAAGGGAGGAAGGTTTATGCTACAGTTTGTTGAAATAATAAAAACTATGAGTATCAGATTCTAACATCTTCATTTTAGCACATCCCTATCAGTTAACCAATATTGCTACCGTCTTGAAAAGTTATATATATGCTGAAGACACCACTAAAAGGTCCTGTGAGCCATAGGATGTTATGAACTTCTTTTAATGAGAGCAAAACGATTAAAAGCGAGTTTGACTTACCATATCAATTGATAGAGGCATGCACAAGGCTGATGAATATGATTTCTTTTTTTTTTGTCTCAGCAACGCAGAGAGATTCTCCTCTGCAACACTGCCTCTGCTGGCCATGCAATATAATCTGCAGATGGAAAAGTCAACCGTTAGTCCATTATTAGAACTTAATTATTTCCAAAATAAAGACAACACTACCAAATAAAATTATTTTCATAAAGCGTTAATAATTAGCACAATCGAGTCTGCAATATTGTGAAAATTCAAAGTTCACTAAAAATTCTATTCTCCATTTTAATTTCAACCTAACACACTTCTCTCAATCCTATGCCTCATTTGCTACCACTCTCTACACAACTCTAGCACCTATGTGAGGACGTAGATATAAAGATCTCTTTAGCAGCCAAGAGACAGCGTACCCTTCTCACTGGAATTCTTTAAGGTTATGGTACACCAATAGCAATTCAGTGAACTAATAAGTTAAGGGAGGAAGGTTTATGCTACAGTTTGTTGAAATAATAAAAACTATGAGTATCAGATGCTAACATCTTCATTTTAGCACATCCCTATCAGTTAACCAATATTGCTACCGTCTTGAAAAGTTATATATATGCTGAAGACACCACTAAAAGGTCCTGTGAGCCATAGGATGTTATGAACTTCTTTTAATGAGAGCAAAACGATTAAAAGCGAGTTTGACTTACCATATCAATTGATAGAGGCATGCACAAGGCTGATGAATATGATTTCTTTTTTTTTTGTCTCAGCAACGCAGAGAGATTCTCCTCTGCAACACTGCCTCTGCTGGCCATGCAATATAATCTGCAGATGGAAAAGTCAACCGTTAGTCCATTATTAGAACTTAATTATTTCCAAAATAAAGACAACACTACCAAATAAAATTATTTTCATAAAGCGTTAATAATTAGCACAATCGAGTCTGCAATATTGTGAAAATTCAAAGTTCACTAAAAATTATATTCTCCATTTTAATTTCAACCTAACACACTTCTCTCAATCCTATGCCTCATTTGCTACCACTCTCTACACAACTCTAGCACCTATGTGAGGACGTAGATATAAAGATCTCTTTAGCAGCCAAGAGACAGCGTACCCTTCTCACTGGAATTCTTTAAGGTTATGGTACACCAATAGCAATTCAGTGAACTAATAAGTTAAGGGAGGAAGGTTTATGCTACAGTTTGTTGAAATAATAAAAACTATGAGTATCAGATTCTAACATCTTCATTTTAGCACATCCCTATCAGTTAACCAATATTGCTACCGTCTTGAAAAGTTATATATATGCGGAAGACCCCACTAAAAGGTCCTGTGAGCCATAGGATGTTATGAACTTCTTTTAATGAGAGCAAAACGATTAAAAGTGAGTTTGACTTACCATATCAATTGATAGAGGCATGCACAAGGCTGATGAATACGATTTCTTTTTTTTTTTGTCTCAGCAACGCAGAGAGATTCTCCTCTGCAACACTGCCTCTGCTGGCCATGCAATATAATCTGCAGATGGAAAAGTCCACCGTTAGTCCATTATTAGAAATTGAATATTTCCAAACTAAAGAAAACACTACCAAATAAAATTATTTTCATAAAGCGTTAATAATTAGTACAATCGAGTCTGCAATATTGTGAAAATTCAAAGTTCACTAAAAATTATATTCTCCATTTTAATTTCAACCTAACACACTTCTCTCAATCCTATGCCTCATTTGCTACCACTCTCTACACAACTCTAGCACCTATGTGAGGACGTAGATATAAAGATCTCTTTAGCAGCCAAGAGACAGCGTACCCTTCTCACTGGAATTCTTTAAGGTTATGGTACACCAATAGCAATTCAGTGAACTAATAAGTTAAGGGAGGAAGGTTTATGCTACAGTTTGTTGAAATAATAAAAACTATGAGTATCAGATTCTAACATCTTCATTTTAGCACATCCCTATCAGTTAACCAATATTGCTACCGTCTTGAAAAGTTATATATATGCTGAAGACACCACTAAAAGGTCCTGTGAGCCATAGGATGTTATGAACTTCTTTTAATGAGAGCAAAACGATTAAAAGCGAGTTTGACTTACCATATCAATTGATAGAGGCATGCACAAGGCTGATGAATATGATTTCTTTTTTTTTTGTCTCAGCAACGCAGAGAGATTCTCCTCTGCAACACTGCCTCTGCTGGCCATGCAATATAATCTGCAGATGGAAAAGTCAACCGTTAGTCCATTATTAGAACTTAATTATTTCCAAAATAAAGACAACACTACCAATTAAAATTATTTTCATAAAGCGTTAATAATTAGTACAATCGAGTCTGCAATATTGTGAAAATTCAAAGTTCACTAAAAATTCTATTCTCCATTTTAATTTCAACCTAACACACTTCTCTCAATCCTATGCCTCATTTGCTACCACTCTCTACACAACTCTAGCACCTATGTGAGGACGTAGATATAAAGATCTCTTTAGCAGCCAAGAGACAGCGTACCTTTCTCACTGGAATTCTTTAAGGTTATGGTACACCAATAGCAATTCAGTGAACTAATAAGTTAAGGGAGGAAGGTTTATGCTACAGTTTGTTCAAATAATAAAAACTATGAGTATCAGATTCTAACATCTTCATTTTAGCACATCCCTATCAGTTAACCAATATTGCTACCATCTTGAAAAGTTATATATATGCGGAAGACCCCACTAAAAGGTCCTGTGAGCCATAGGATGTTATGAACTTCTTTTAATGAGAGCAAAACGATTAAAAGCGAGTTTGACTTACCATATCAATTGATAGAGGCATGCACAAGGCTGATGAATATGATTTTTTTTTTTTTTTGTCTCAGCAACGCAGAGAGATTCTCCTCTGCAACACTGCCTCTGCTGGCCATGCAATATAATCTGCAGATGGAAAAGTCCACCGTTAGTCCATTATTAGAAATTGAATATTTCCAAACTAAAGAAAACACTACCAAATAAAATTATTTTCATAAAGCGTTAATAATTAGTACAATCGAGTCTGCAATATTGTGAAAATTCAAAGTTCACTAAAAATTATATTCTCCATTTTAATTTCAACCTAACACACTTCTCTCAATCCTATGCCTCATTTGCTACCACTCTCTACACAACTCTAGCACCTATGTGAGGACGTAGATATAAAGATCTCTTTAGCAGCCAAGAGACAGCGTACCCTTCTCACTGGAATTCTTTAAGGTTATGGTACACCAATAGCAATTCAGTGAACTAATAAGTTAAGGGAGGAAGGTTTATGCTACAGTTTGTTGAAATAATAAAAACTATGAGTATCAGATTCTAACATCTTCATTTTAGCACATCCCTATCAGTTAACCAATATTGCTACCGTCTTGAAAAGTTATATATATGCTGAAGACACCACTAAAAGGTCCTGTGAGCCATAGGATGTTATGAACTTCTTTTAATGAGAGCAAAACGATTAAAAGCGAGTTTGACTTACCATATCAATTGATAGAGGCATGCACAAGGCTGATGAATATGATTTCTTTTTTTTTGTCTCAGCAACGCAGAGAGATTCTCCTCTGCAACACTGCCTCTGCTGGCCATGCAATATAATCTGCAGATGGAAAAGTCAACCGTTAGTCCATTATTAGAACTTAATTATTTCCAAAATAAAGACAACACTACCAAATAAAATTATTTTCATAAAGCGTTAATAATTAGCACAATCGAGTCTGCAATATTGTGAAAATTCAAAGTTCACTAAAAATTATATTCTCCATTTTAATTTCAACCTAACACACTTCTCTCAATCCTATGCCTCATTTGCTACCACTCTCTACACAACTCTAGCACCTATGTGAGGACGTAGATATAAAGATCTCTTTAGCAGCCAAGAGACAGCGTACCCTTCTCACTGGAATTCTTTAAGGTTATGGTACACCAATAGCAATTCAGTGAACTAATAAGTTAAGGGAGGAAGGTTTATGCTACAGTTTGTTGAAATAATAAAAACTATGAGTATCAGATTCTAACATCTTCATTTTAGCACATCCCTATCAGTTAACCAATATTGCTACCGTCTTGAAAAGTTATATATATGCGGAAGACCCCACTAAAAGGTCCTGTGAGCCATAGGATGTTATGAACTTCTTTTAATGAGAGCAAAACGATTAAAAGTGAGTTTGACTTACCATATCAATTGATAGAGGCATGCACAAGGCTGATGAATACGATTTCTTTTTTTTTTTGTCTCAGCAACGCAGAGAGATTCTCCTCTGCAACACTGCCTCTGCTGGCCATGCAATATAATCTGCAGATGGAAAAGTCCACCGTTAGTCCATTATTAGAAATTGAATATTTCCAAACTAAAGAAAACACTACCAAATAAAATTATTTTCATAAAGCGTTAATAATTAGTACAATCGAGTCTGCAATATTGTGAAAATTCAAAGTTCACTAAAAATTATATTCTCCATTTTAATTTCAACCTAACACACTTCTCTCAATCCTATGCCTCATTTGCTACCACTCTCTACACAACTCTAGCACCTATGTGAGGACGTAGATATAAAGATCTCTTTAGCAGCCAAGAGACAGCGTACCCTTCTCACTGGAATTCTTTAAGGTTATGGTACACCAATAGCAATTCAGTGAACTAATAAGTTAAGGGAGGAAGGTTTATGCTACAGTTTGTTGAAATAATAAAAACTATGAGTATCAGATTCTAACATCTTCATTTTAGCACATCCCTATCAGTTAACCAATATTGCTACCGTCTTGAAAAGTTATATATATGCTGAAGACACCACTAAAAGGTCCTGTGAGCCATAGGATGTTATGAACTTCTTTTAATGAGAGCAAAACGATTAAAAGCGAGTTTGACTTACCATATCAATTGATAGAGGCATGCACAAGGCTGATGAATATGATTTCTTTTTTTTTTGTCTCAGCAACGCAGAGAGATTCTCCTCTGCAACACTGCCTCTGCTGGCCATGCAATATAATCTGCAGATGGAAAAGTCAACCGTTAGTCCATTATTAGAACTTAATTATTTCCAAAATAAAGACAACACTACCAAATAAAATTATTTTCATAAAGCGTTAATAATTAGTACAATCGAGTCTGCAATATTGTGAAAATTCAAAGTTCACTAAAAATTCTATTCTCCATTTTAATTTCAACCTAACACACTTCTCTCAATCCTATGCCTCATTTGCTACCACTCTCTACACAACTCTAGCACCTATGTGAGGACGTAGATATAAAGATCTCTTTAGCAGCCAAGAGACAGCGTACCTTTCTCACTGGAATTCTTTAAGGTTATGGTACACCAATAGCAATTCAGTGAACTAATAAGTTAAGGGAGGAAGGTTTATGCTACAGTTTGTTCAAATAATAAAAACTATGAGTATCAGATTCTAACATCTTCATTTTAGCACATCCCTATCAGTTAACCAATATTGCTACCATCTTGAAAAGTTATATATATGCGGAAGACCCCACTAAAAGGTCCTGTGAGCCATAGGATGTTATGAACTTCTTTTAATGAGAGCAAAACGATTAAAAGCGAGTTTGACTTACCATATCAATTGATAGAGGCATGCACAAGGCTGATGAATATGATTTTTTTTTTTTTTTGTCTCAGCAACGCAGAGAGATTCTCCTCTGCAACACTGCCTCTGCTGGCCATGCAATATAATCTGCAGATGGAAAAGTCCACCGTTAGTCCATTATTAGAAATTGAATATTTCCAAACTAAAGAAAACACTACCAAATAAAATTATTTTCATAAAGCGTTAATAATTAGTACAATCGAGTCTGCAATATTGTGAAAATTCAAAGTTCACTAAAAATTATATTCTCCATTTTAATTTCAACCTAACACACTTCTCTCAATCCTATGCCTCATTTGCTACCACTCTCTACACAACTCTAGCACCTATGTGAGGACGTAGATATAAAGATCTCTTTAGCAGCCAAGAGACAGCGTACCCTTCTCACTGGAATTCTTTAAGGTTATGGTACACCAATAGCAATTCAGTGAACTAATAAGTTAAGGGAGGAAGGTTTATGCTACAGTTTGTTGAAATAATAAAAACTATGAGTATCAGATTCTAACATCTTCATTTTAGCACATCCCTATCAGTTAACCAATATTGCTACCGTCTTGAAAAGTTATATATATGCGGAAGACCCCACTAAAAGGTCCTGTGAGCCATAGGATGTTATGAACTTCTTTTAATGAGAGCAAAACGATTAAAAGTGAGTTTGACTTACCATATCAATTGATAGAGGCATGCACAAGGCTGATGAATACGATTTCTTTTTTTTTTTGTCTCAGCAACGCAGAGAGATTCTCCTCTGCAACACTGCCTCTGCTGGCCATGCAATATAATCTGCAGATGGAAAAGTCCACCGTTAGTCCATTATTAGAACTTAATTATTTCCAAAATAAAGACAACACTACCAAATAAAATTATTTTCATAAAGCGTTAATAATTAGCACAATCGAGTCTGCAATATTGTGAAAATTCAAAGTTCACTAAAAATTATATTCTCCATTTTAATTTCAACCTAACACACTTCTCTCAATCCTATGCCTCATTTGCTACCACTCTCTACACAACTCTAGGACCTATGTGAGGACGTAGATATAAAGATCTCTTTAGCAGCCAAGAGACAGCGTACCCTTCTCACTGGAATTCTTTAAGGTTATGGTACACCAATAGCAATTCAGTGAACTAATAAGTTAAGGGAGGAAGGTTTATGCTACAGTTTGTTGAAATAATAAAAACTATGAGTATCAGATTCTAACATCTTCATTTTAGCACATCCCTATCAGTTAACCAATATTGCTACCGTCTTGAAAAGTTATATATATGCTGAAGACACCACTAAAAGGTCCTGTGAGCCATAGGATGTTATGAACTTCTTTTAATGAGAGCAAAACGATTAAAAGCGAGTTTGACTTACCATATCAATTGATAGAGGCATGCACAAGGCTGATGAATATGATTTCTTTTTTTTTTGTCTCAGCAACGCAGAGAGATTCTCCTCTGCAACACTGCCTCTGCTGGCCATGCAATATAATCTGCAGATGGAAAAGTCAACCGTTAGTCCATTATTAGAACTTAATTATTTCCAAAATAAAGACAACACTACCAAATAAAATTATTTTCATAAAGCGTTAATAATTAGCACAATCGAGTCTGCAATATTGTGAAAATTCAAAGTTCACTAAAAATTCTATTCTCCATTTTAATTTCAACCTAACACACTTCTCTCAATCCTATGCCTCATTTGCTACCACTCTCTACACAACTCTAGCACCTATGTGAGGACGTAGATATAAAGATCTCTTTAGCAGCCAAGAGACAGCGTACCTTTCTCACTGGAATTCTTTAAGGTTATGGTACACCAATAGCAATTCAGTGAACTAATAAGTTAAGGGAGGAAGGTTTATGCTACAGTTTGTTCAAATAATAAAAACTATGAGTATCAGATTCTAACATCTTCATTTTAGCACATCCCTATCAGTTAACCAATATTGCTACCATCTTGAAAAGTTATATATATGCGGAAGACCCCACTAAAAGGTCCTGTGAGCCATAGGATGTTATGAACTTCTTTTAATGAGAGCAAAACGATTAAAAGCGAGTTTGACTTACCATATCAATTGATAGAGGCATGCACAAGGCTGATGAATATGATTTTTTTTTTTTTTTTGTCTCAGCAACGCAGAGAGATTCTCCTCTGCAACACTGCCTCTGCTGGCCATGCAATATAATCTGCAGATGGAAAAGTCCACCGTTAGTCCATTATTAGAAATTGAATATTTCCAAACTAAAGAAAACACTACCAAATAAAATTATTTTCATAAAGCGTTAATAATTAGTACAATCGAGTCTGCAATATTGTGAAAATTCAAAGTTCACTAAAAATTATATTCTCCATTTTAATTTCAACCTAACACACTTCTCTCAATCCTATGCCTCATTTGCTACCACTCTCTACACAACTCTAGCACCTATGTGAGGACGTAGATTAAAGATCTCTTTAGCAGCCAAGAGACAGCGTACCCTTCTCACTGGAATTCTTTAAGGTTATGGTACACCAATAGCAATTCAGTGAACTAATAAGTTAAGGGAGGAAGGTTTATGCTACAGTTTGTTGAAATAATAAAAACTATGAGTATCAGATTCTAACATCTTCATTTTAGCACATCCCTATCAGTTAACCAATATTGCTACCGTCTTGAAAAGTTATATATATGCGGAAGACCCCACTAAAAGGTCCTGTGAGCCATAGGATGTTATGAACTTCTTTTAATGAGAGCAAAACGATTAAAAGCGAGTTTGACTTACCATATCAATTGATAGAGGCATGCACAAGGCTGATGAATATGATTTTTTTTTTTTTTGTCTCAGCAACGCAGAGAGATTCTCATCTGCAACACTGCCTCTGCTGGCCATGCAATATAATCTGCAGATGGAAAAGTCCACCGTTAGTCCATTATTAGAAATTGAATATTTCCAAACTAAAGAAAACACTACCAAATAAAATTATTTTCATAAAGCGTTAATAATTAGTACAATCGAGTCTGCAATATTGTGAAAATTCAAAGTTCACTAAAAATTATATTCTCCATTTTAATTTCAACCTAACACACTTCTCTCAATCCTATGCCTCATTTGCTACCACTCTCTACACAACTCTAGCACCTATGTGAGGACGTAGATATAAAGATCTCTTTAGCAGCCAAGAGACAGCGTACCCTTCTCACTGGAATTCTTTAAGGTTATGGTACACCAATAGCAATTCAGTGAACTAATAAGTTAAGGGAGGAAGGTTTATGCTACAGTTTGTTGAAATAATAAAAACTATGAGTATCAGATTCTAACATCTTCATTTTAGCACATCCCTATCAGTTAACCAATATTGCTACCGTCTTGAAAAGTTATATATATGCGGAAGACCCCACTAAAAGGTCCTGTGAGCCATAGGATGTTATGAACTTCTTTTAATGAGAGCAAAACGATTAAAAGTGAGTTTGACTTACCATATCAATTGATAGAGGCATGCACAAGGCTGATGAATACGATTTCTTTTTTTTTTTGTCTCAGCAACGCAGAGAGATTCTCCTCTGCAACACTGCCTCTGCTGGCCATGCAATATAATCTGCAGATGGAAAAGTCCACCGTTAGTCCATTATTAGAACTTAATTATTTCCAAAATAAAGACAACACTACCAAATAAAATTATTTTCATAAAGCGTTAATAATTAGCACAATCGAGTCTGCAATATTGTGAAAATTCAAAGTTCACTAAAAATTATATTCTCCATTTTAATTTCAACCTAACACACTTCTCTCAATCCTATGCCTCATTTGCTACCACTCTCTACACAACTCTAGGACCTATGTGAGGACGTAGATATAAAGATCTCTTTAGCAGCCAAGAGACAGCGTACCCTTCTCACTGGAATTCTTTAAGGTTATGGTACACCAATAGCAATTCAGTGAACTAATAAGTTAAGGGAGGAAGGTTTATGCTACAGTTTGTTGAAATAATAAAAACTATGAGTATCAGATTCTAACATCTTCATTTTAGCACATCCCTATCAGTTAACCAATATTGCTACCGTCTTGAAAAGTTATATATATGCTGAAGACACCACTAAAAGGTCCTGTGAGCCATAGGATGTTATGAACTTCTTTTAATGAGAGCAAAACGATTAAAAGCGAGTTTGACTTACCATATCAATTGATAGAGGCATGCACAAGGCTGATGAATATGATTTCTTTTTTTTTTGTCTCAGCAACGCAGAGAGATTCTCCTCTGCAACACTGCCTCTGCTGGCCATGCAATATAATCTGCAGATGGAAAAGTCAACCGTTAGTCCATTATTAGAACTTAATTATTTCCAAAATAAAGACAACACTACCAAATAAAATTATTTTCATAAAGCGTTAATAATTAGCACAATCGAGTCTGCAATATTGTGAAAATTCAAAGTTCACTAAAAATTCTATTCTCCATTTTAATTTCAACCTAACACACTTCTCTCAATCCTATGCCTCATTTGCTACCACTCTCTACACAACTCTAGCACCTATGTGAGGACGTAGATATAAAGATCTCTTTAGCAGCCAAGAGACAGCGTACCTTTCTCACTGGAATTCTTTAAGGTTATGGTACACCAATAGCAATTCAGTGAACTAATAAGTTAAGGGAGGAAGGTTTATGCTACAGTTTGTTCAAATAATAAAAACTATGAGTATCAGATTCTAACATCTTCATTTTAGCACATCCCTATCAGTTAACCAATATTGCTACCATCTTGAAAAGTTATATATATGCGGAAGACCCCACTAAAAGGTCCTGTGAGCCATAGGATGTTATGAACTTCTTTTAATGAGAGCAAAACGATTAAAAGCGAGTTTGACTTACCATATCAATTGATAGAGGCATGCACAAGGCTGATGAATATGATTTTTTTTTTTTTTTGTCTCAGCAACGCAGAGAGATTCTCCTCTGCAACACTGCCTCTGCTGGCCATGCAATATAATCTGCAGATGGAAAAGTCCACCGTTAGTCCATTATTAGAAATTGAATATTTCCAAACTAAAGAAAACACTACCAAATAAAATTATTTTCATAAAGCGTTAATAATTAGTACAATCGAGTCTGCAATATTGTGAAAATTCAAAGTTCACTAAAAATTATATTCTCCATTTTAATTTCAACCTAACACACTTCTCTCAATCCTATGCCTCATTTGCTACCACTCTCTACACAACTCTAGCACCTATGTGAGGACGTAGATATAAAGATCTCTTTAGCAGCCAAGAGACAGCGTACCCTTCTCACTGGAATTCTTTAAGGTTATGGTACACCAATAGCAATTCAGTGAACTAATAAGTTAAGGGAGGAAGGTTTATGCTACAGTTTGTTGAAATAATAAAAACTATGAGTATCAGATTCTAACATCTTCATTTTAGCACATCCCTATCAGTTAACCAATATTGCTACCGTCTTGAAAAGTTATATATATGCTGAAGACACCACTAAAAGGTCCTGTGAGCCATAGGATGTTATGAACTTCTTTTAATGAGAGCAAAACGATTAAAAGCGAGTTTGACTTACCATATCAATTGATAGAGGCATGCACAAGGCTGATGAATATGATTTCTTTTTTTTTTGTCTCAGCAACGCAGAGAGATTCTCCTCTGCAACACTGCCTCTGCTGGCCATGCAATATAATCTGCAGATGGAAAAGTCAACCGTTAGTCCATTATTAGAACTTAATTATTTCCAAAATAAAGACAACACTACCAAATAAAATTATTTTCATAAAGCGTTAATAATTAGCACAATCGAGTCTGCAATATTGTGAAAATTCAAAGTTCACTAAAAATTCTATTCTCCATTTTAATTTCAACCTAACACACTTCTCTCAATCCTATGCCTCATTTGCTACCACTCTCTACACAACTCTAGCACCTATGTGAGGACGTAGATATAAAGATCTCTTTAGCAGCCAAGAGACAGCGTACCTTTCTCACTGGAATTCTTTAAGGTTATGGTACACCAATAGCAATTCAGTGAACTAATAAGTTAAGGGAGGAAGGTTTATGCTACAGTTTGTTCAAATAATAAAAACTATGAGTATCAGATTCTAACATCTTCATTTTAGCACATCCCTATCAGTTAACCAATATTGCTACCATCTTGAAAAGTTATATATATGCGGAAGACCCCACTAAAAGGTCCTGTGAGCCATAGGATGTTATGAACTTCTTTTAATGAGAGCAAAACGATTAAAAGCGAGTTTGACTTACCATATCAATTGATAGAGGCATGCACAAGGCTGATGAATATGATTTTTTTTTTTTTTGTCTCAGCAACGCAGAGAGATTCTCCTCTGCAACACTGCCTCTGCTGGCCATGCAATATAATCTGCAGATGGAAAAGTCCACCGTTAGTCCATTATTAGAAATTGAATATTTCCAAACTAAAGAAAACACTACCAAATAAAATTATTTTCATAAAGCGTTAATAATTAGTACAATCGAGTCTGCAATATTGTGAAAATTCAAAGTTCACTAAAAATTATATTCTCCATTTTAATTTCAACCTAACACACTTCTCTCAATCCTATGCCTCATTTGCTACCACTCTCTACACAACTCTAGCACCTATGTGAGGACGTAGATATAAAGATCTCTTTAGCAGCCAAGAGACAGCGTACCCTTCTCACTGGAATTCTTTAAGGTTATGGTACACCAATAGCAATTCAGTGAACTAATAAGTTAAGGGAGGAAGGTTTATGCTACAGTTTGTTGAAATAATAAAAACTATGAGTATCAGATTCTAACATCTTCATTTTAGCACATCCCTATCAGTTAACCAATATTGCTACCGTCTTGAAAAGTTATATATATGCGGAAGACCCCACTAAAAGGTCCTGTGAGCCATAGGATGTTATGAACTTCTTTTAATGAGAGCAAAACGATTAAAAGTGAGTTTGACTTACCATATCAATTGATAGAGGCATGCACAAGGCTGATGAATACGATTTCTTTTTTTTTTTGTCTCAGCAACGCAGAGAGATTCTCCTCTGCAACACTGCCTCTGCTGGCCATGCAATATAATCTGCAGATGGAAAAGTCCACCGTTAGTCCATTATTAGAACTTAATTATTTCCAAAATAAAGACAACACTACCAAATAAAATTATTTTCATAAAGCGTTAATAATTAGCACAATCGAGTCTGCAATATTGTGAAAATTCAAAGTTCACTAAAAATTATATTCTCCATTTTAATTTCAACCTAACACACTTCTCTCAATCCTATGCCTCATTTGCTACCACTCTCTACACAACTCTAGCACCTATGTGAGGACGTAGATATAAAGATCTCTTTAGCAGCCAAGAGACAGCGTACCTTTCTCACTGGATTTCTTTAAGGTTATGGTACACCAATAGCAATTCAGTGAACTAATAAGTTAAGGGAGGAAGGTTTATGCTACAATTTGTTCAAATAATAAAAACTATGAGTATCAGATTCTAACATCTTCATTTTAGCACATCCCTATCAGTTAACCAATATTGCTACCATCTTGAAAAGTTATATATATGCGGAAGACCCCACTAAAAGGTCCTGTGAGCCATAGGATGTTATGAACTTCTTTTAATGAGAGCAAAACGATTAAAAGCGAGTTTGACTTACCATATCAATTGATAGAGGCATGCACAAGGCTGATGAATATGATTTCTTTTTTTTTTGTCTCAGCAACGCAGAGAGATTCTCCTCTGCAACACTGCCTCTGCTGGCCATGCAATATAATCTGCAGATGGAAAAGTCCACCGTTAGTCCATTATTAGAAATTGAATATTTCCAAACTAAAGAAAACACTACCAAATAAAATTATTTTCATAAAGCGTTAATAATTAGTACAATCGAGTCTGCAATATTGTGAAAATTCAAAGTTCACTAAAAATTATATTCTCCATTTTAATTTCAACCTAACACACTTCTCTCAATCCTATGCCTCATTTGCTACCACTCTCTACACAACTCTAGCACCTATGTGAGGACGTAGATATAAAGATCTCTTTAGCAGCCAAGAGACAGCGTACCCTTCTCACTGGAATTCTTTAAGGTTATGGTACACCAATAGCAATTCAGTGAACTAATAAGTTAAGGGAGGAAGGTTTATGCTACAGTTTGTTGAAATAATAAAAACTATGAGTATCAGATTCTAACATCTTCATTTTAGCACATCCCTATCAGTTAACCAATATTGCTACCGTCTTGAAAAGTTATATATATGCGGAAGACCCCACTAAAAGGTCCTGTGAGCCATAGGATGTTATGAACTTCTTTTAATGAGAGCAAAACGATTAAAAGCGAGTTTGACTTACCATATCAATTGATAGAGGCATGCACAAGGCTGATGAATATGATTTCTTTTTTTTTTGTCTCAGCAACGCAGAGAGATTCTCCTCTGCAACACTGCCTCTGCTGGCCATGCAATATAATCTGCAGATGGAAAAGTCCACCGTTAGTCCATTATTAGAACTTAATTATTTCCAAAATAAAGACAACACTACCAAATAAAATTATTTTCATAAAGCGTTAATAATTAGTAAAATCGAGTCTGCAATATTGTGAAAATTCAAAGTTCACTAAAAATTATATTCTCCATTTTAATTTCAACCTAACACACTTCTCTCAATCCTATGCCTCATTTGCTACCACTCTCTACACAACTCTAGCACCTATGTGAGGACGTAGATATAAAGATCTCTTTAGCAGCCAAGAGACAGCGTACCCTTCTCACTGGAATTCTTTAAGGTTATGGTACACCAATAGCAATTCAGTGAACTAATAAGTTAAGGGAGGAAGGTTTATGCTACAGTTTGTTGAAATAATAAAAACTATGAGTATCAGATTCTAATATCTTCATTTTAGCACATCCCTATCAGTTAACCAATATTGCTACCGTCTTGAAAAGTTATATATATGCGGAAGACCCCACTAAAAGGTCCTGTGAGCCATAGGATGTTATGAACTTCGTTTAATGAGAGCAAAACGATTAAAAGCGAGTTTGACTTACCATATCAATTGATAGAGGCATGCACAAGGCTGATGAATACGATTTCTTTTTTTTTTTGTCTCAGCAACGCAGAGAGATTCTCCTCTGCAACACTGCCTCTGCTGGCCATGCAATATAATCTGCAGATGGAAAAGTCCACCGTTAGTCCATTATTAGAAATTGAATATTTCCAAACTAAAGAAAACACTACCAAATAAAATTATTTTCATAAAGCGTTAATAATTAGTACAATCGAGTCTGCAATATTGTGAAAATTCAAAGTTCACTAAAAATTATATTCTCCGTTTTAATTTCAACCTAACACACTTCTCTCAATCCTATGCCTCATTTGCTACCACTCTCTACACAACTCTAGCACCTATGTGAGGACGTAGATATAAAGATCTCTTTAGCAGCCAAGAGACAGCGTACCCTTCTCACTGGAATTCTTTAAGGTTATGGTACACCAATAGCAATTCAGTGAACTAATAAGTTAAGGGAGGAAGGTTTATGCTACAGTTTGTTCAAATAATAAAAACTATGAGTATCAGATTCTAACATCTTCATTTTAGCACATCCCTATCAGTTAACCAATATTGCTACCGTCTTGAAAAGTTATATATATGCGGAAGACCCCACTAAAAGGTCCTGTGAGCCATAGGATGTTATGAACTTCTTTTAATGAGAGCAAAACGATTAAAAGCGAGTTTGACTTACCATATCAATTGATAGAGGCATGCACAAGGCTGATGAATATGATTTCTTTTTTTTTTTGTCTCAGCAACGCAGAGAGATTCTCCTCTGCAACACTGCCTCTGCTGGCCATGCAATATAATCTGCAGATGGAAAAGTCCACCGTTAGTCCATTATTAGAACTTAATTATTTCCAAAATAAAGACAACACTACCAAATAAAATTATTTTCATAAAGCGTTAATAATTAGTAAAATCGAGTCTGCAATATTGTGAAAATTTAAAGTTCACTAAAAATTATATTCTCCATTTTAATTTCAACCTAATACACTTCTCTCAATCCTATGCCTCATTTGCTACCACTCTCTACACAACTCTAGCACCTATGTGAGGACGTAGATATAAAGATCTCTTTAGCAGCCAAGAGACAGCGTACCCTTCTCACTGGAATTCTTTAAGGTTATGGTACACCAATAGCAATTCAGTGAACTAATAAGTTAAGGGAGGAAGGTTTATGCTACAGTTTGTTGAAATAATAAAAACTATGAGTATCAGATTCTAACATCTTCATTTTAGCACATCCCTATCAGTTAACCAATATTGCTACCGTCTTGAAAAGTTATATATATGCTGAAGACACCACTAAAAGGTCCTGTGAGCCATAGGATGTTATGAACTTCTTTTAATGAGAGCAAAACGATTAAAAGCGAGTTTGACTTACCATATCAATTGATAGAGGCATGCACAAGGCTGATGAATATGATTTCTTTTTTTTTTGTCTCAGCAACGCAGAGAGATTCTCCTCTGCAACACTGCCTCTGCTGGCCATGCAATATAATCTGCAGATGGAAAAGTCAACCGTTAGTCCATTATTAGAACTTAATTATTTCCAAAATAAAGACAACACTACCAAATAAAATTATTTTCATAAAGCGTTAATAATTAGTACAATCGAGTCTGCAATATTGTGAAAATTCAAAGTTCACTAAAAATTCAATTCTCCATTTTAATTTCAACCTAACACACTTCTCTCAATCCTATGCCTCATTTGCTACCACTCTCTACACAACTCTAGCACCTATGTGAGGACGTAGATATAAAGATCTCTTTAGCAGCCAAGAGACAGCGTACCTTTCTCACTGGAATTCTTTAAGGTTATGGTACACCAATAGCAATTCAGTGAACTAATAAGTTAAGGGAGGAAGGTTTATGCTACAGTTTGTTGAAATAATAAAAACTATGAGTATCAGATTCTAACATCTTCATTTTAGCACATCCCTATCAGTTAACCAATATTGCTACCGTCTTGAAAAGTTATATATATGCGGAAGACCCCACTAAAAGGTCCTGTGAGCCATAGGATGTTATGAACTTCTTTTAATGAGAGCAAAACGATTAAAAGTGAGTTTGACTTACCATATCAATTGATAGAGGCATGCACAAGGCTGATGAATACGATTTCTTTTTTTTTTTGTCTCAGCAACGCAGAGAGATTCTCCTCTGCAACACTGCCTCTGCTGGCCATGCAATATAATCTGCAGATGGAAAAGTCCACCGTTAGTCCATTATTAGAACTTAATTATTTCCAAAATAAAGACAACACTACCAAATAAAATTATTTTCATAAAGCGTTAATAATTAGCACAATCGAGTCTGCAATATTGTGAAAATTCAAAGTTCACTAAAAATTATATTCTCCATTTTAATTTCAACCTAACACACTTCTCTCAATCCTATGCCTCATTTGCTACCACTCTCTACACAACTCTAGCACCTATGTGAGGACGTAGATATAAAGATCTCTTTAGCAGCCAAGAGACAGCGTACCTTTCTCACTGGATTTCTTTAAGGTTATGGTACACCAATAGCAATTCAGTGAATTAATAAGTTAAGGGAGGAAGGTTTATGCTACAATTTGTTCAAATAATAAAAACTATGAGTATCAGATTCTAACATCTTCATTTTAGCACATCCCTATCAGTTAACCAATATTGCTACCATCTTGAAAAGTTATATATATGCGGAAGACCCCACTAAAAGGTCCTGTGAGCCATAGGATGTTATGAACTTCTTTTAATGAGAGCAAAACGATTAAAAGCGAGTTTGACTTACCATATCAATTGATAGAGGCATGCACAAGGCTGATGAATATGATTTCTTTTTTTTTTGTCTCAGCAACGCAGAGAGATTCTCCTCTGCAACACTGCCTCTGCTGGCCATGCAATATAATCTGCAGATGGAAAAGTCCACCGTTAGTCCATTATTAGAAATTGAATATTTCCAAACTAAAGAAAACACTACCAAATAAAATTATTTTCATAAAGCGTTAATAATTAGTACAATCGAGTCTGCAATATTGTGAAAATTCAAAGTTCACTAAAAATTATATTCTCCATTTTAATTTCAACCTAACACACTTCTCTCAATCCTATGCCTCATTTGCTACCACTCTCTACACAACTCTAGCACCTATGTGAGGACGTAGATATAAAGATCTCTTTAGCAGCCAAGAGACAGCGTACCCTTCTCACTGGAATTCTTTAAGGTTATGGTACACCAATAGCAATTCAGTGAACTAATAAGTTAAGGGAGGAAGGTTTATGCTACAGTTTGTTGAAATAATAAAAACTATGAGTATCAGATTCTAACATCTTCATTTTAGCACATCCCTATCAGTTAACCAATATTGCTACCGTCTTGAAAAGTTATATATATGCGGAAGACCCCACTAAAAGGTCCTGTGAGCCATAGGATGTTATGAACTTCTTTTAATGAGAGCAAAACGATTAAAAGCGAGTTTGACTTACCATATCAATTGATAGAGGCATGCACAAGGCTGATGAATATGATTTCTTTTTTTTTTGTCTCAGCAACGCAGAGAGATTCTCCTCTGCAACACTGCCTCTGCTGGCCATGCAATATAATCTGCAGATGGAAAAGTCCACCGTTAGTCCATTATTAGAACTTAATTATTTCCAAAATAAAGACAACACTACCAAATAAAATTATTTTCATAAAGCGTTAATAATTAGTAAAATCGAGTCTGCAATATTGTGAAAATTCAAAGTTCACTAAAAATTATATTCTCCATTTTAATTTCAACCTAACACACTTCTCTCAATCCTATGCCTCATTTGCTACCACTCTCTACACAACTCTAGCACCTATGTGAGGACGTAGATATAAAGATCTCTTTAGCAGCCAAGAGACAGCGTACCCTTCTCACTGGAATTCTTTAAGGTTATGGTACACCAATAGCAATTCAGTGAACTAATAAGTTAAGGGAGGAAGGTTTATGCTACAGTTTGTTGAAATAATAAAAACTATGAGTATCAGATTCTAATATCTTCATTTTAGCACATCCCTATCAGTTAACCAATATTGCTACCGTCTTGAAAAGTTATATATATGCGGAAGACCCCACTAAAAGGTCCTGTGAGCCATAGGATGTTATGAACTTCTTTTAATGAGAGCAAAACGATTAAAAGCGAGTTTGACTTACCATATCAATTGATAGAGGCATGCACAAGGCTGATGAATATGATTTCTTTTTTTTTTGTCTCAGCAACGCAGAGAGATTCTCCTCTGCAACACTGCCTCTGCTGGCCATGCAATATAATCTGCAGATGGAAAAGTCCACCGTTAGTCCATTATTAGAAATTGAATATTTCCAAACTAAAGAAAACACTACCAAATAAAATTATTTTCATAAAGCGTTAATAATTAGTACAATCGAGTCTGCAATATTGTGAAAATTCAAAGTTCACTAAAAATTATATTCTCCATTTTAATTTCAACCTAACACACTTCTCTCAATCCTATGCCTCATTTGCTACCACTCTCTACACAACTCTAGCACCTATGTGACGACGTAGATATAAAGATCTCTTTAGCAGCCAAGAGACAGCGTACCCTTCTCACTGGAATTCTTTAAGGTTATGGTACACCAATAGCAATTCAGTGAACTAATAAGTTAAGGGAGGAAGGTTTATGCTACAGTTTGTTGAAATAATAAAAACTATGAGTATCAGATTCTAACATCTTCATTTTAGCACATCCCTATCAGTTAACCAATATTGCTACCGTCTTGAAAAGTTATATATATGCGGAAGACCCCACTAAAAGGTCCTGTGAGCCATAGGATGTTATGAACTTCTTTTAATGAGAGCAAAACGATTAAAAGCGAGTTTGACTTACCATATCAATTGATAGAGGCATGCACAAGGCTGATGAATATGATTTCTTTTTTTTTTGTCTCAGCAACGCAGAGAGATTCTCCTCTGCAACACTGCCTCTGCTGGCCATGCAATATAATCTGCAGATGGAAAAGTCCACCGTTAGTCCATTATTAGAACTTAATTATTTCCAAAATAAAGACAACACTACCAAATAAAATTATTTTCATAAAGCGTTAATAATTAGTAAAATCGAGTCTGCAATATTGTGAAAATTCAAAGTTCACTAAAAATTATATTCTCCATTTTAATTTCAACCTAACACACTTCTCTCAATCCTATGCCTCATTTGCTACCACTCTCTACACAACTCTAGCACCTATGTGAGGACGTAGATATAAAGATCTCTTTAGCAGCCAAGAGACAGCGTACCCTTCTCACTGGAATTCTTTAAGGTTATGGTACACCAATAGCAATTCAGTGAACTAATAAGTTAAGGGAGGAAGGTTTATGCTACAGTTTGTTGAAATAATAAAAACTATGAGTATCAGATTCTAATATCTTCATTTTAGCACATCCCTATCAGTTAACCAATATTGCTACCGTCTTGAAAAGTTATATATATGCGGAAGACCCCACTAAAAGGTCCTGTGAGCCATAGGATGTTATGAACTTCTTTTAATGAGAGCAAAACGATTAAAAGCGAGTTTGACTTACCATATCAATTGATAGAGGCATGCACAAGGCTGATGAATACGATTTCTTTTTTTTTTTGTCTCAGCAACGCAGAGAGATTCTCCTCTGCAACACTGCCTCTGCTGGCCATGCAATATAATCTGCAGATGGAAAAGTCCACCGTTAGTCCATTATTAGAACTTAATTATTTCCAAAATAAAGACAACACTACCAAATAAAATTATTTTCATAAAGCGTTAATAATTAGTACAATCGAGTCTGCAATATTGTGAAAATTCAAAGTTCACTAAAAATTCTATTCTCCATTTTAATTTCAACCTAACACACTTCTCTCAATCCTATGCCTCATTTGCTACCACTCTCTACACAACTCTAGCACCTATGTGAGGACGTAGATATAAAGATCTCTTTAGCAGCCAAGAGACAGCGTACCTTTCTCACTGTAATTCTTTAAGGTTATGGTACACCAATAGCAATTCAGTGAACTAATAAGTTAAGGGAGGAAGGTTTATGCTACAATTTGTTCAAATAATAAAAACTATGAGTATCAGATTCTAACATCTTCATTTTAGCACATCCCTATCAGTTAACCAATATTGCTACCGTCTTGAAAAGTTATATATATGCTGAAGACACCACTAAAAGGTCCTGTGAGCCATAGGATGTTATGAACTTCTTTTAATGAGAGCAAAATGATTAAAAGCGAGTTTGACTTACCATATCAATTGATAGAGGCATGCACAAGGCTGATGAATATGATTTCTTTTTTTTTTGTCTCAGCAACGCAGAGAGATTCTCCTCTGCAACACTGCCTCTGCTGGCCATGCAATATAATCTGCAGATGGAAAAGTCCACCGTTAGTCCATTATTAGAACTTAATTATTTCCAACATAAAGACAACACTACCAAATAAAATTATTTTCATAAAGCGTTAATAATTAGTACAATCGAGTCTGCAATATTGTGAAAATTCAAAGTTCACTAAAAATTCTATTCTCCATTTTAATTTCAACCTAACACACTTCTCTCAATCCTATGCCTCATTTGCTACCACTCTCTACACAACTCTAGCACCTATGTGAGGACGTAGATATAAAGATCTCTTTAGCAGCCAAGAGACAGCGTACCTTTCTCACTGGAATTCTTTAAGGTTATGGTACACCAATAGCAATTCAGTGAACTAATAAGTTAAGGGAGGAAGGTTTATGCTACAGTTTGTTCAAATAATAAAAACTATGAGTATCAGATTCTAACATCTTCATTTTAGCACATCCCTATCAGTTAACCAATATTGCTACCATCTTGAAAAGTTATATATATGCGGAAGACCCCACTAAAAGGTCCTGTGAGCCATAGGATGTTATGAACTTCTTTTAATGAGAGCAAAACGATTAAAAGCGAGTTTGACTTACCATATCAATTGATAGAGGCATGCACAAGGCTGATGAATATGATTTTTTTTTTTTTTGTCTCAGCAACGCAGAGAGATTCTCCTCTGCAACACTGCCTCTGCTGGCCATGCAATATAATCTGCAGATGGAAAAGTCCACCGTTAGTCCATTATTAGAAATTGAATATTTCCAAACTAAAGAAAACACTACCAAATAAAATTATTTTCATAAAGCGTTAATAATTAGTACAATCGAGTCTGCAATATTGTGAAAATTCAAAGTTCACTAAAAATTATATTCTCCATTTTAATTTCAACCTAACACACTTCTCTCAATCCTATGCCTCATTTGCTACCACTCTCTACACAACTCTAGCACCTATGTGAGGACGTAGATATAAAGATCTCTTTAGCAGCCAAGAGACAGCGTACCCTTCTCACTGGAATTCTTTAAGGTTATGGTACACCAATAGCAATTCAGTGAACTAATAAGTTAAGGGAGGAAGGTTTATGCTACAGTTTGTTGAAATAATAAAAACTATGAGTATCAGATTCTAACATCTTCATTTTAGCACATCCCTATCAGTTAACCAATATTGCTACCGTCTTGAAAAGTTATATATATGCGGAAGACCCCACTAAAAGGTCCTGTGAGCCATAGGATGTTATGAACTTCTTTTAATGAGAGCAAAACGATTAAAAGTGAGTTTGACTTACCATATCAATTGATAGAGGCATGCACAAGGCTGATGAATACGATTTCTTTTTTTTTTTGTCTCAGCAACGCAGAGAGATTCTCCTCTGCAACACTGCCTCTGCTGGCCATGCAATATAATCTGCAGATGGAAAAGTCCACCGTTAGTCCATTATTAGAACTTAATTATTTCCAAAATAAAGACAACACTACCAAATAAAATTATTTTCATAAAGCGTTAATAATTAGCACAATCGAGTCTGCAATATTGTGAAAATTCAAAGTTCACTAAAAATTATATTCTCCATTTTAATTTCAACCTAACACACTTCTCTCAATCCTATGCCTCATTTGCTACCACTCTCTACACAACTCTAGCACCTATGTGAGGACGTAGATATAAAGATCTCTTTAGCAGCCAAGAGACAGCGTACCTTTCTCACTGGATTTCTTTAAGGTTATGGTACACCAATAGCAATTCAGTGAACTAATAAGTTAAGGGAGGAAGGTTTATGCTACAATTTGTTCAAATAATAAAAACTATGAGTATCAGATTCTAACATCTTCATTTTAGCACATCCCTATCAGTTAACCAATATTGCTACCATCTTGAAAAGTTATATATATGCGGAAGACCCCACTAAAAGGTCCTGTGAGCCATAGGATGTTATGAACTTCTTTTAATGAGAGCAAAACGATTAAAAGCGAGTTTGACTTACCATATCAATTGATAGAGGCATGCACAAGGCTGATGAATATGATTTCTTTTTTTTTTGTCTCAGCAACGCAGAGAGATTCTCCTCTGCAACACTGCCTCTGCTGGCCATGCAATATAATCTGCAGATGGAAAAGTCCACCGTTAGTCCATTATTAGAAATTGAATATTTCCAAACTAAAGAAAACACTACCAAATAAAATTATTTTCATAAAGCGTTAATAATTAGTACAATCGAGTCTGCAATATTGTGAAAATTCAAAGTTCACTAAAAATTATATTCTCCATTTTAATTTCAACCTAACACACTTCTCTCAATCCTATGCCTCATTTGCTACCACTCTCTACACAACTCTAGCACCTATGTGAGGACGTAGATATAAAGATCTCTTTAGCAGCCAAGAGACAGCGTACCCTTCTCACTGGAATTCTTTAAGGTTATGGTACACCAATAGCAATTCAGTGAACTAATAAGTTAAGGGAGGAAGGTTTATGCTACAGTTTGTTGAAATAATAAAAACTATGAGTATCAGATTCTAACATCTTCATTTTAGCACATCCCTATCAGTTAACCAATATTGCTACCGTCTTGAAAAGTTATATATATGCTGAAGACACCACTAAAAGGTCCTGTGAGCCATAGGATGTTATGAACTTCTTTTAATGAGAGCAAAACGATTAAAAGCGAGTTTGACTTACCATATCAATTGATAGAGGCATGCACAAGGCTGATGAATACGATTTCTTTTTTTTTTTGTCTCAGCAACGCAGAGAGATTCTCCTCTGCAACACTGCCTCTGCTGGCCATGCAATATAATCTGCAGATGGAAAAGTCCACCGTTAGTCCATTATTAGAACTTAATTATTTCCAAAATAAAGACAACACTACCAAATAAAATTATTTTCATAAAGCGTTAATAATTAGTACAATCGAGTCTGCAATATTGTGAAAATTCAAAGTTCACTAAAAATTCTATTCTCCATTTTAATTTCAACCTAACACACTTCTCTCAATCCTATGCCTCATTTGCTACCACTCTCTACACAACTCTAGCACCTATGTGAGGACGTAGATATAAAGATCTCTTTAGCAGCCAAGAGACAGCGTACCTTTCTCACTGGAATTCTTTAAGGTTATGGTACACCAATAGCAATTCAGTGAACTAATAAGTTAAGGGAGGAAGGTTTATGCTACAGTTTGTTGAAATAATAAAAACTATGAGTATCAGATTCTAACATCTTCATTTTAGCACATCCCTATCAGTTAACCAATATTGCTACCGTCTTGAAAAGTTATATATATGCGGAAGACCCCACTAAAAGGTCCTGTGAGCCATAGGATGTTATGAACTTCTTTTAATGAGAGCAAAACGATTAAAAGCGAGTTTGACTTACCATATCAATTGATAGAGGCATGCACAAGGCTGATGAATATGATTTCTTTTTTTTTTTGTCTCAGCAACGCAGAGAGATTCTCCTCTGCAACACTGCCTCTGCTGGCCATGCAATATAATCTGCAGATGGAAAAGTCCACCGTTAGTCCATTATTAGAACTTAATTATTTCCAAAATAAAGACAACACTACCAAATAAAATTATTTTCATAAAGCGTTAATAATTAGTAAAATCGAGTCTGCAATATTGTGAAAATTCAAAGTTCACTAAAAATTATATTCTCCATTTTAATTTCAACCTAATACACTTCTCTCAATCCTATGCCTCATTTGCTACCACTCTCTACACAACTCTAGCACCTATGTGAGGACGTAGATATAAAGATCTCTTTAGCAGCCAAGAGACAGCGTACCTTTCTCACTGGAATTCTTTAAGGTTATGGTACACCAATAGCAATTCAGTGAACTAATAAGTTAAGGGAGGAAGGTTTATGCTACAATTTGTTCAAATAATAAAAACTATGATTATCAGATTCTAACATCTTCATTTTAGCACATCCCTATCAGTTAACCAATATTGCTACCATCTTGAAAAGTTATATATATGCGGAAGACCCCACTAAAAGGTCCTGTGAGCCATAGGATGTTATGAACTTCTTTTAATGAGAGCAAAACGATTAAAAGCGAGTTTGACTTACCATATCAATTGATAGAGGCATGCACAAGGCTGATGAATATGATTTCTTTTTTTTTTGTCTCAGCAACGCAGAGAGATTCTCCTCTGCAACACTGCCTCTGCTGGCCATGCAATATAATCTGCAGATGGAAAAGTCCACCGTTAGTCCATTATTAGAAATTGAATATTTCCAAACTAAAGAAAACACTACCAAATAAAATTATTTTCATAAAGCGTTAATAATTAGTACAATCGAGTCTGCAATATTGTGAAAATTCAAAGTTCACTAAAAATTATATTCTCCATTTTAATTTCAACCTAACACACTTCTCTCAATCCTATGCCTCATTTGCTACCACTCTCTACACAACTCTAGCACCTATGTGAGGACGTAGATATAAAGATCTCTTTAGCAGCCAAGAGACAGCGTACCCTTCTCACTGGAATTCTTTAAGGTTATGGTACACCAATAGCAATTCAGTGAACTAATAAGTTAAGGGAGGAAGGTTTATGCTACAGTTTGTTGAAATAATAAAAACTATGAGTATCAGATTCTAACATCTTCATTTTAGCACATCCCTATCAGTTAACCAATATTGCTACCGTCTTGAAAAGTTATATATATGCTGAAGACACCACTAAAAGGTCCTGTGAGCCATAGGATGTTATGAACTTCTTTTAATGAGAGCAAAACGATTAAAAGCGAGTTTGACTTACCATATCAATTGATAGAGGCATGCACAAGGCTGATGAATACGATTTCTTTTTTTTTTTGTCTCAGCAACGCAGAGAGATTCTCCTCTGCAACACTGCCTCTGCTGGCCATGCAATATAATCTGCAGATGGAAAAGTCCACCGTTAGTCCATTATTAGAACTTAATTATTTCCAAAATAAAGACAACACTACCAAATAAAATTATTTTCATAAAGCGTTAATAATTAGTACAATCGAGTCTGCAATATTGTGAAAATTCAAAGTTCACTAAAAATTCTATTCTCCATTTTAATTTCAACCTAACACACTTCTCTCAATCCTATGCCTCATTTGCTACCACTCTCTACACAACTCTAGCACCTATGTGAGGACGTAGATATAAAGATCTCTTTAGCAGCCAAGAGACAGCGTACCTTTCTCACTGGAATTCTTTAAGGTTATGGTACACCAATAGCAATTCAGTGAACTAATAAGTTAAGGGAGGAAGGTTTATGCTACAGTTTGTTGAAATAATAAAAACTATGAGTATCAGATTCTAACATCTTCATTTTAGCACATCCCTATCAGTTAACCAATATTGCTACCGTCTTGAAAAGTTATATATATGCGGAAGACCCCACTAAAAGGTCCTGTGAGCCATAGGATGTTATGAACTTCTTTTAATGAGAGCAAAACGATTAAAAGCGAGTTTGACTTACCATATCAATTGATAGAGGCATGCACAAGGCTGATGAATATGATTTCTTTTTTTTTTTGTCTCAGCAACGCAGAGAGATTCTCCTCTGCAACACTGCCTCTGCTGGCCATGCAATATAATCTGCAGATGGAAAAGTCCACCGTTAGTCCATTATTAGAACTTAATTATTTCCAAAATAAAGACAACACTACCAAATAAAATTATTTTCATAAAGCGTTAATAATTAGTAAAATCGAGTCTGCAATATTGTGAAAATTCAAAGTTCACTAAAAATTATATTCTCCATTTTAATTTCAACCTAATACACTTCTCTCAATCCTATGCCTCATTTGCTACCACTCTCTACACAACTCTAGCACCTATGTGAGGACGTAGATATAAAGATCTCTTTAGCAGCCAAGAGACAGCGTACCTTTCTCACTGGAATTCTTTAAGGTTATGGTACACCAATAGCAATTCAGTGAACTAATAAGTTAAGGGAGGAAGGTTTATGCTACAATTTGTTCAAATAATAAAAACTATGATTATCAGATTCTAACATCTTCATTTTAGCACATCCCTATCAGTTAACCAATATTGCTACCATCTTGAAAAGTTATATATATGCGGAAGACCCCACTAAAAGGTCCTGTGAGCCATAGGATGTTATGAACTTCTTTTAATGAGAGCAAAACGATTAAAAGCGAGTTTGACTTACCATATCAATTGATAGAGGCATGCACAAGGCTGATGAATATGATTTTTTTTTTTTTTTGTCTCAGCAACGCAGAGAGATTCTCCTCTGCAACACTGCCTCTGCTGGCCATGCAATATAATCTGCAGATGGAAAAGTCCACCGTTAGTCCATTATTAGAAATTGAATATTTCCAAACTAAAGAAAACACTACCAAATAAAATTATTTTCATAAAGCGTTAATAATTAGTACAATCGAGTCTGCAATATTGTGAAAATTCAAAATTCACTAAAAATTATATTCTCCATTTTAATTTCAACCTAACACACTTCTCTCAATCCTATGCCTCATTTGCTACCACTCTCTACACAACTCTAGCACCTATGTGAGGACGTAGATATAAAGATCTCTTTAGCAGCCAAGAGACAGCGTACCCTTCTCACTGGAATTCTTTAAGGTTATGGTACACCAATAGCAATTCAGTGAACTAATAAGTTAAGGGAGGAAGGTTTATGCTACAGTTTGTTGAAATAATAAAAACTATGAGTATCAGATTCTAACATCTTCATTTTAGCACATCCCTATCAGTTAACCAATATTGCTACCGTCTTGAAAAGTTATATATATGCTGAAGACACCACTAAAAGGTCCTGTGAGCCATAGGATGTTATGAACTTCTTTTAATGAGAGCAAAACGATTAAAAGCGAGTTTGACTTACCATATCAATTGATAGAGGCATGCACAAGGCTGATGAATACGATTTCTTTTTTTTTTTGTCTCAGCAACGCAGAGAGATTCTCCTCTGCAACACTGCCTCTGCTGGCCATGCAATATAATCTGCAGATGGAAAAGTCCACCGTTAGTCCATTATTAGAACTTAATTATTTCCAAAATAAAGACAACACTACCAAATAAAATTATTTTCATAAAGCGTTAATAATTAGTACAATCGAGTCTGCAATATTGTGAAAATTCAAAGTTCACTAAAAATTCTATTCTCCATTTTAATTTCAACCTAACACACTTCTCTCAATCCTATGCCTCATTTGCTACCACTCTCTACACAACTCTAGCACCTATGTGAGGACGTAGATATAAAGATCTCTTTAGCAGCCAAGAGACAGCGTACCCTTCTCACTGATATTCTTTAAGGTTATGGTACACCAATAGCAATTCAGTGAACTAATAAGTTAAGGGAGGAAGGTTTATGCTACAGTTTGTTGAAATAATAAAAACTATGAGTATCAGATTCTAACATCTTCATTTTAGCACATCCCTATCAGTTAACCAATATTGCTACCGTCTTGAAAAGTTATATATATGCGGAAGACCCCACTAAAAGGTCCTGTGAGCCATAGGATGTTATGAACTTCTTTTAATGAGAGCAAAACGATTAAAAGCGAGTTTGACTTACCATATCAATTGATAGAGGCATGCACAAGGCTGATGAATATGATTTCTTTTTTTTTTTGTCTCAGCAACGCAGAGAGATTCTCCTCTGCAACACTGCCTCTGCTGGCCATGCAATATAATCTGCAGATGGAAAAGTCCACCGTTAGTCCATTATTAGAACTTAATTATTTCCAAAATAAAGACAACACTACCAAATAAAATTATTTTCATAAAGCGTTAATAATTAGTAAAATCGAGTCTGCAATATTGTGAAAATTCAAAGTTCACTAAAAATTATATTCTCCATTTTAATTTCAACCTAATACACTTCTCTCAATCCTATGCCTCATTTGCTACCACTCTCTACACAACTCTAGCACCTATGTGAGGACGTAGATATAAAGATCTCTTTAGCAGCCAAGAGACAGCGTACCTTTCTCACTGGAATTCTTTAAGGTTATGGTACACCAATAGCAATTCAGTGAACTAATAAGTTAAGGGAGGAAGGTTTATGCTACAATTTGTTCAAATAATAAAAACTATGATTATCAGATTCTAACATCTTCATTTTAGCACATCCCTATCAGTTAACCAATATTGCTACCATCTTGAAAAGTTATATATATGCGGAAGACACCACTAAAAGGTCCTGTGAGCCATAGGATGTTATGAACTTCTTTTAATGAGAGCAAAACGATTAAAAGCGAGTTTGACTTACCATATCAATTGATAGAGGCATGCACAAGGCTGATGAATACGATTTCTTTTTTTTTTTGTCTCAGCAACGCAGAGAGATTCTCCTCTGCAACACTGCCTCTGCTGGCCATGCAATATAATCTGCAGATGGAAAAGTCCACCGTTAGTCCATTATTAGAACTTAATTATTTCCAAAATAAAGACAACACTACCAAATAAAATTATTTTCATAAAGCGTTAATAATTAGTACAATCGAGTCTGCAATATTGTGAAAATTCAAAGTTCACTAAAAATTCTATTCTCCATTTTAATTTCAACCTAACACACTTCTCTCAATCCTATGCCTCATTTGCTACCACTCTCTACACAACTCTAGCACCTATGTGAGGACGTAGATATAAAGATCTCTTTAGCAGCCAAGAGACAGCGTACCTTTCTCACTGGAATTCTTTAAGGTTATGGTACACCAATAGCAATTCAGTGAACTAATAAGTTAAGGGAGGAAGGTTTATGCTACAGTTTGTTCAAATAATAAAAACTATGAGTATCAGATTCTAACATCTTCATTTTAGCACATCCCTATCAATTAACCAATATTGCTACCATCTTGAAAAGTTATATATATGCGGAAGACCCCACTAAAAGGTCCTGTGAGCCATAGGATGTTATGAACTTCTTTTAATGAGAGCAAAACGATTAAAAGCGAGTTTGACTTACCATATCAATTGATAGAGGCATGCACAAGGCTGATGAATATGATTTTTTTTTTTTTTGTCTCAGCAACGCAGAGAGATTCTCCTCTGCAACACTGCCTCTGCTGGCCATGCAATATAATCTGCAGATGGAAAAGTCCACCGTTAGTCCATTATTAGAACTTAATTATTTCCAAAATAAAGACAACACTACCAAATAAAATTATTTTCATAAAGCGTTAATAATTAGTAAAATCGAGTCTGCAATATTGTGAAAATTCAAAGTTCACTAAAAATTATATTCTCCATTTTAATTTCAACCTAATACACTTCTCTCAATCCTATGCCTCATTTGCTACCACTCTCTACACAACTCTAGCACCTATGTGAGGACGTAGATATAAAGATCTCTTTAGCAGCCAAGAGACAGCGTACCTTTCTCACTGGAATTCTTTAAGGTTATGGTACACCAATAGCAATTCAGTGAACTAATAAGTTAAGGGAGGAAGGTTTATGCTACAATTTGTTCAAATAATAAAAACTATGATTATCAGATTCTAACATCTTCATTTTAGCACATCCCTATCAGTTAACCAATATTGCTACCATCTTGAAAAGTTATATATATGCGGAAGACCCCACTAAAAGGTCCTGTGAGCCATAGGATGTTATGAACTTCTTTTAATGAGAGCAAAACGATTAAAAGCGAGTTTGACTTACCATATCAATTGATAGAGGCATGCACAAGGCTGATGAATATGATTTCTTTTTTTTTTGTCTCAGCAACGCAGAGAGATTCTCCTCTGCAACACTGCCTCTGCTGGCCATGCAATATAATCTGCAGATGGAAAAGTCCACCGTTAGTCCATTATTAGAAATTGAATATTTCCAAACTAAAGAAAACACTACCAAATAAAATTATTTTCATAAAGCGTTAATAATTAGTACAATCGAGTCTGCAATATTGTGAAAATTCAAAGTTCACTAAAAATTATATTCTCCATTTTAATTTCAACCTAACACACTTCTCTCAATCCTATGCCTCATTTGCTACCACTCTCTACACAACTCTAGCACCTATGTGAGGACGTAGATATAAAGATCTCTTTAGCAGCCAAGAGACAGCGTACCCTTCTCACTGGAATTCTTTAAGGTTATGGTACACCAATAGCAATTCAGTGAACTAATAAGTTAAGGGAGGAAGGTTTATGCTACAGTTTGTTGAAATAATAAAAACTATGAGTATCAGATTCTAACATCTTCATTTTAGCACATCCCTATCAGTTAACCAATATTGCTACCGTCTTGAAAAGTTATATATATGCGGAAGACCCCACTAAAAGGTCCTGTGAGCCATAGGATGTTATGAACTTCTTTTAATGAGAGCAAAACGATTAAAAGCGAGTTTGACTTACCATATCAATTGATAGAGGCATGCACAAGGCTGATGAATATGATTTCTTTTTTTTTTTGTCTCAGCAACGCAGAGAGATTCTCCTCTGCAACACTGCCTCTGCTGGCCATGCAATATAATCTGCAGATGGAAAAGTCCACCGTTAGTCCATTATTAGAACTTAATTATTTCCAAAATAAAGACAACACTACCAAATAAAATTATTTTCATAAAGCGTTAATAATTAGTAAAATCGAGTCTGCAATATTGTGAAAATTCAAAGTTCACTAAAAATTATATTCTCCATTTTAATTTCAACCTAACACACTTCTCTCAATCCTATGCCTCATTTGCTACCACTCTCTACACAACTCTAGCACCTATGTGAGGACGTAGATATAAAGATCTCTTTAGCAGCCAAGAGACAGCGTACCCTTCTCACTGGAATTCTTTAAGGTTATGGTACACCAATAGCAATTCAGTGAACTAATAAGTTAAGGGAGGAAGGTTTATGCTACAGTTTGTTGAAATAATAAAAACTATGAGTATCAGATTCTAATATCTTCATTTTAGCACATCCCTATCAGTTAACCAATATTGCTACCGTCTTGAAAAGTTATATATATGCGGAAGACCCCACTAAAAGGTCCTGTGAGCCATAGGATGTTATGAACTTCTTTTAATGAGAGCAAAACGATTAAAAGCGAGTTTGACTTACCATATCAATTGATAGAGGCATGCACAAGGCTGATGAATATGATTTCTTTTTTTTTTGTCTCAGCAACGCAGAGAGATTCTCCTCTGCAACACTGCCTCTGCTGGCCATGCAATATAATCTGCAGATGGAAAAGTCCACCGTTAGTCCATTATTAGAACTTAATTATTTCCAAAATAAAGACAACACTACCAAATAAAATTATTTTCATAAAGCGTTAATAATTAGTACAATCGAGTCTGCAATATTGTGAAAATTCAAAGTTCACTAAAAATTCTATTCTCCATTTTAATTTCAACCTAACACACTTCTCTCAATCCTATGCCTCATTTGCTACCACTCTCTACACAACTCTAGCACCTATGTGAGGACGTAGATATAAAGATCTCTTTAGCAGCCAAGAGACAGCGTACCTTTCTCACTGGAATTCTTTAAGGTTATGGTACACCAATAGCAATTCAGTGAACTAATAAGTTAAGGGAGGAAGGTTTATGCTACAGTTTGTTGAAATAATAAAAACTATGAGTATCAGATTCTAACATCTTCATTTTAGCACATCCCTATCAGTTAACCAATATTGCTACCGTCTTGAAAAGTTATATATATGCGGAAGACCCCACTAAAAGGTCCTGTGAGCCATAGGATGTTATGAACTTCTTTTAATGAGAGCAAAACGATTAAAAGCGAGTTTGACTTACCATATCAATTGATAGAGGCATGCACAAGGCTGATGAATATGATTTCTTTTTTTTTTTGTCTCAGCAACGCAGAGAGATTCTCCTCTGCAACACTGCCTCTGCTGGCCATGCAATATAATCTGCAGATGGAAAAGTCCACCGTTAGTCCATTATTAGAACTTAATTATTTCCAAAATAAAGACAACACTACCAAATAAAATTATTTTCATAAAGCGTTAATAATTAGTAAAATCGAGTCTGCAATATTGTGAAAATTCAAAGTTCACTAAAAATTATATTCTCCATTTTAATTTCAACCTAATACACTTCTCTCAATCCTATGCCTCATTTGCTACCACTCTCTACACAACTCTAGCACCTATGTGAGGACGTAGATATAAAGATCTCTTTAGCAGCCAAGAGACAGCGTACCTTTCTCACTGGAATTCTTTAAGGTTATGGTACACCAATAGCAATTCAGTGAACTAATAAGTTAAGGGAGGAAGGTTTATGCTACAATTTGTTCAAATAATAAAAACTATGATTATCAGATTCTAACATCTTCATTTTAGCACATCCCTATCAGTTAACCAATATTGCTACCATCTTGAAAAGTTATATATATGCGGAAGACCCCACTAAAAGGTCCTGTGAGCCATAGGATGTTATGAACTTCTTTTAATGAGAGCAAAACGATTAAAAGCGAGTTTGACTTACCATATCAATTGATAGAGGCATGCACAAGGCTGATGAATATGATTTCTTTTTTTTTTGTCTCAGCAACGCAGAGAGATTCTCCTCTGCAACACTGCCTCTGCTGGCCATGCAATATAATCTGCAGATGGAAAAGTCCACCGTTAGTCCATTATTAGAAATTGAATATTTCCAAACTAAAGAAAACACTACCAAATAAAATTATTTTCATAAAGCGTTAATAATTAGTACAATCGAGTCTGCAATATTGTGAAAATTCAAAGTTCACTAAAAATTATATTCTCCATTTTAATTTCAACCTAACACACTTCTCTCAATCCTATGCCTCATTTGCTACCACTCTCTACACAACTCTAGCACCTATGTGAGGACGTAGATATAAAGATCTCTTTAGCAGCCAAGAGACAGCGTACCCTTCTCACTGGAATTCTTTAAGGTTATGGTACACCAATAGCAATTCAGTGAACTAATAAGTTAAGGGAGGAAGGTTTATGCTACAGTTTGTTGAAATAATAAAAACTATGAGTATCAGATTCTAACATCTTCATTTTAGCACATCCCTATCAGTTAACCAATATTGCTACCGTCTTGAAAAGTTATATATATGCTGAAGACACCACTAAAAGGTCCTGTGAGCCATAGGATGTTATGAACTTCTTTTAATGAGAGCAAAACGATTAAAAGCGAGTTTGACTTACCATATCAATTGATAGAGGCATGCACAAGGCTGATGAATACGATTTCTTTTTTTTTTTGTCTCAGCAACGCAGAGAGATTCTCCTCTGCAACACTGCCTCTGCTGGCCATGCAATATAATCTGCAGATGGAAAAGTCCACCGTTAGTCCATTATTAGAACTTAATTATTTCCAAAATAAAGACAACACTACCAAATAAAATTATTTTCATAAAGCGTTAATAATTAGTACAATCGAGTCTGCAATATTGTGAAAATTCAAAGTTCACTAAAAATTCTATTCTCCATTTTAATTTCAACCTAACACACTTCTCTCAATCCTATGCCTCATTTGCTACCACTCTCTACACAACTCTAGCACCTATGTGAGGACGTAGATATAAAGATCTCTTTAGCAGCCAAGAGACAGCGTACCTTTCTCACTGGAATTCTTTAAGGTTATGGTACACCAATAGCAATTCAGTGAACTAATAAGTTAAGGGAGGAAGGTTTATGCTACAGTTTGTTGAAATAATAAAAACTATGAGTATCAGATTCTAACATCTTCATTTTAGCACATCCCTATCAGTTAACCAATATTGCTACCGTCTTGAAAAGTTATATATATGCGGAAGACCCCACTAAAAGGTCCTGTGAGCCATAGGATGTTATGAACTTCTTTTAATGAGAGCAAAACGATTAAAAGCGAGTTTGACTTACCATATCAATTGATAGAGGCATGCACAAGGCTGATGAATATGATTTCTTTTTTTTTTTGTCTCAGCAACGCAGAGAGATTCTCCTCTGCAACACTGCCTCTGCTGGCCATGCAATATAATCTGCAGATGGAAAAGTCCACCGTTAGTCCATTATTAGAACTTAATTATTTCCAAAATAAAGACAACACTACCAAATAAAATTATTTTCATAAAGCGTTAATAATTAGTAAAATCGAGTCTGCAATATTGTGAAAATTCAAAGTTCACTAAAAATTATATTCTCCATTTTAATTTCAACCTAATACACTTCTCTCAATCCTATGCCTCATTTGCTACCACTCTCTACACAACTCTAGCACCTATGTGAGGACGTAGATATAAAGATCTCTTTAGCAGCCAAGAGACAGCGTACCTTTCTCACTGGAATTCTTTAAGGTTATGGTACACCAATAGCAATTCAGTGAACTAATAAGTTAAGGGAGGAAGGTTTATGCTACAATTTGTTCAAATAATAAAAACTATGATTATCAGATTCTAACATCTTCATTTTAGCACATCCCTATCAGTTAACCAATATTGCTACCATCTTGAAAAGTTATATATATGCGGAAGACCCCACTAAAAGGTCCTGTGAGCCATAGGATGTTATGAACTTCTTTTAATGAGAGCAAAACGATTAAAAGCGAGTTTGACTTACCATATCAATTGATAGAGGCATGCACAAGGCTGATGAATATGATTTTTTTTTTTTTTTGTCTCAGCAACGCAGAGAGATTCTCCTCTGCAACACTGCCTCTGCTGGCCATGCAATATAATCTGCAGATGGAAAAGTCCACCGTTAGTCCATTATTAGAAATTGAATATTTCCAAACTAAAGAAAACACTACCAAATAAAATTATTTTCATAAAGCGTTAATAATTAGTACAATCGAGTCTGCAATATTGTGAAAATTCAAAATTCACTAAAAATTATATTCTCCATTTTAATTTCAACCTAACACACTTCTCTCAATCCTATGCCTCATTTGCTACCACTCTCTACACAACTCTAGCACCTATGTGAGGACGTAGATATAAAGATCTCTTTAGCAGCCAAGAGACAGCGTACCCTTCTCACTGGAATTCTTTAAGGTTATGGTACACCAATAGCAATTCAGTGAACTAATAAGTTAAGGGAGGAAGGTTTATGCTACAGTTTGTTGAAATAATAAAAACTATGAGTATCAGATTCTAACATCTTCATTTTAGCACATCCCTATCAGTTAACCAATATTGCTACCGTCTTGAAAAGTTATATATATGCTGAAGACACCACTAAAAGGTCCTGTGAGCCATAGGATGTTATGAACTTCTTTTAATGAGAGCAAAACGATTAAAAGCGAGTTTGACTTACCATATCAATTGATAGAGGCATGCACAAGGCTGATGAATACGATTTCTTTTTTTTTTTGTCTCAGCAACGCAGAGAGATTCTCCTCTGCAACACTGCCTCTGCTGGCCATGCAATATAATCTGCAGATGGAAAAGTCCACCGTTAGTCCATTATTAGAACTTAATTATTTCCAAAATAAAGACAACACTACCAAATAAAATTATTTTCATAAAGCGTTAATAATTAGTACAATCGAGTCTGCAATATTGTGAAAATTCAAAGTTCACTAAAAATTCTATTCTCCATTTTAATTTCAACCTAACACACTTCTCTCAATCCTATGCCTCATTTGCTACCACTCTCTACACAACTCTAGCACCTATGTGAGGACGTAGATATAAAGATCTCTTTAGCAGCCAAGAGACAGCGTACCCTTCTCACTGATATTCTTTAAGGTTATGGTACACCAATAGCAATTCAGTGAACTAATAAGTTAAGGGAGGAAGGTTTATGCTACAGTTTGTTGAAATAATAAAAACTATGAGTATCAGATTCTAACATCTTCATTTTAGCACATCCCTATCAGTTAACCAATATTGCTACCGTCTTGAAAAGTTATATATATGCGGAAGACCCCACTAAAAGGTCCTGTGAGCCATAGGATGTTATGAACTTCTTTTAATGAGAGCAAAACGATTAAAAGCGAGTTTGACTTACCATATCAATTGATAGAGGCATGCACAAGGCTGATGAATATGATTTCTTTTTTTTTTTGTCTCAGCAACGCAGAGAGATTCTCCTCTGCAACACTGCCTCTGCTGGCCATGCAATATAATCTGCAGATGGAAAAGTCCACCGTTAGTCCATTATTAGAACTTAATTATTTCCAAAATAAAGACAACACTACCAAATAAAATTATTTTCATAAAGCGTTAATAATTAGTAAAATCGAGTCTGCAATATTGTGAAAATTCAAAGTTCACTAAAAATTATATTCTCCATTTTAATTTCAACCTAATACACTTCTCTCAATCCTATGCCTCATTTGCTACCACTCTCTACACAACTCTAGCACCTATGTGAGGACGTAGATATAAAGATCTCTTTAGCAGCCAAGAGACAGCGTACCTTTCTCACTGGAATTCTTTAAGGTTATGGTACACCAATAGCAATTCAGTGAACTAATAAGTTAAGGGAGGAAGGTTTATGCTACAATTTGTTCAAATAATAAAAACTATGATTATCAGATTCTAACATCTTCATTTTAGCACATCCCTATCAGTTAACCAATATTGCTACCATCTTGAAAAGTTATATATATGCGGAAGACACCACTAAAAGGTCCTGTGAGCCATAGGATGTTATGAACTTCTTTTAATGAGAGCAAAACGATTAAAAGCGAGTTTGACTTACCATATCAATTGATAGAGGCATGCACAAGGCTGATGAATACGATTTCTTTTTTTTTTTGTCTCAGCAACGCAGAGAGATTCTCCTCTGCAACACTGCCTCTGCTGGCCATGCAATATAATCTGCAGATGGAAAAGTCCACCGTTAGTCCATTATTAGAACTTAATTATTTCCAAAATAAAGACAACACTACCAAATAAAATTATTTTCATAAAGCGTTAATAATTAGTACAATCGAGTCTGCAATATTGTGAAAATTCAAAGTTCACTAAAAATTCTATTCTCCATTTTAATTTCAACCTAACACACTTCTCTCAATCCTATGCCTCATTTGCTACCACTCTCTACACAACTCTAGCACCTATGTGAGGACGTAGATATAAAGATCTCTTTAGCAGCCAAGAGACAGCGTACCTTTCTCACTGGAATTCTTTAAGGTTATGGTACACCAATAGCAATTCAGTGAACTAATAAGTTAAGGGAGGAAGGTTTATGCTACAGTTTGTTCAAATAATAAAAACTATGAGTATCAGATTCTAACATCTTCATTTTAGCACATCCCTATCAATTAACCAATATTGCTACCATCTTGAAAAGTTATATATATGCGGAAGACCCCACTAAAAGGTCCTGTGAGCCATAGGATGTTATGAACTTCTTTTAATGAGAGCAAAACGATTAAAAGCGAGTTTGACTTACCATATCAATTGATAGAGGCATGCACAAGGCTGATGAATATGATTTTTTTTTTTTTTGTCTCAGCAACGCAGAGAGATTCTCCTCTGCAACACTGCCTCTGCTGGCCATGCAATATAATCTGCAGATGGAAAAGTCCACCGTTAGTCCATTATTAGAACTTAATTATTTCCAAAATAAAGACAACACTACCAAATAAAATTATTTTCATAAAGCGTTAATAATTAGTAAAATCGAGTCTGCAATATTGTGAAAATTCAAAGTTCACTAAAAATTATATTCTCCATTTTAATTTCAACCTAATACACTTCTCTCAATCCTATGCCTCATTTGCTACCACTCTCTACACAACTCTAGCACCTATGTGAGGACGTAGATATAAAGATCTCTTTAGCAGCCAAGAGACAGCGTACCTTTCTCACTGGAATTCTTTAAGGTTATGGTACACCAATAGCAATTCAGTGAACTAATAAGTTAAGGGAGGAAGGTTTATGCTACAATTTGTTCAAATAATAAAAACTATGATTATCAGATTCTAACATCTTCATTTTAGCACATCCCTATCAGTTAACCAATATTGCTACCATCTTGAAAAGTTATATATATGCGGAAGACCCCACTAAAAGGTCCTGTGAGCCATAGGATGTTATGAACTTCTTTTAATGAGAGCAAAACGATTAAAAGCGAGTTTGACTTACCATATCAATTGATAGAGGCATGCACAAGGCTGATGAATATGATTTCTTTTTTTTTTGTCTCAGCAACGCAGAGAGATTCTCCTCTGCAACACTGCCTCTGCTGGCCATGCAATATAATCTGCAGATGGAAAAGTCCACCGTTAGTCCATTATTAGAAATTGAATATTTCCAAACTAAAGAAAACACTACCAAATAAAATTATTTTCATAAAGCGTTAATAATTAGTACAATCGAGTCTGCAATATTGTGAAAATTCAAAGTTCACTAAAAATTATATTCTCCATTTTAATTTCAACCTAACACACTTCTCTCAATCCTATGCCTCATTTGCTACCACTCTCTACACAACTCTAGCACCTATGTGAGGACGTAGATATAAAGATCTCTTTAGCAGCCAAGAGACAGCGTACCCTTCTCACTGGAATTCTTTAAGGTTATGGTACACCAATAGCAATTCAGTGAACTAATAAGTTAAGGGAGGAAGGTTTATGCTACAGTTTGTTGAAATAATAAAAACTATGAGTATCAGATTCTAACATCTTCATTTTAGCACATCCCTATCAGTTAACCAATATTGCTACCGTCTTGAAAAGTTATATATATGCGGAAGACCCCACTAAAAGGTCCTGTGAGCCATAGGATGTTATGAACTTCTTTTAATGAGAGCAAAACGATTAAAAGCGAGTTTGACTTACCATATCAATTGATAGAGGCATGCACAAGGCTGATGAATATGATTTCTTTTTTTTTTTGTCTCAGCAACGCAGAGAGATTCTCCTCTGCAACACTGCCTCTGCTGGCCATGCAATATAATCTGCAGATGGAAAAGTCCACCGTTAGTCCATTATTAGAACTTAATTATTTCCAAAATAAAGACAACACTACCAAATAAAATTATTTTCATAAAGCGTTAATAATTAGTAAAATCGAGTCTGCAATATTGTGAAAATTCAAAGTTCACTAAAAATTATATTCTCCATTTTAATTTCAACCTAACACACTTCTCTCAATCCTATGCCTCATTTGCTACCACTCTCTACACAACTCTAGCACCTATGTGAGGACGTAGATATAAAGATCTCTTTAGCAGCCAAGAGACAGCGTACCCTTCTCACTGGAATTCTTTAAGGTTATGGTACACCAATAGCAATTCAGTGAACTAATAAGTTAAGGGAGGAAGGTTTATGCTACAGTTTGTTGAAATAATAAAAACTATGAGTATCAGATTCTAATATCTTCATTTTAGCACATCCCTATCAGTTAACCAATATTGCTACCGTCTTGAAAAGTTATATATATGCGGAAGACCCCACTAAAAGGTCCTGTGAGCCATAGGATGTTATGAACTTCTTTTAATGAGAGCAAAACGATTAAAAGCGAGTTTGACTTACCATATCAATTGATAGAGGCATGCACAAGGCTGATGAATATGATTTCTTTTTTTTTTGTCTCAGCAACGCAGAGAGATTCTCCTCTGCAACACTGCCTCTGCTGGCCATGCAATATAATCTGCAGATGGAAAAGTCCACCGTTAGTCCATTATTAGAAATTGAATATTTCCAAACTAAAGAAAACACTACCAAATAAAATTATTTTCATAAAGCGTTAATAATTAGTACAATCGAGTCTGCAATATTGTGAAAATTCAAAGTTCACTAAAAATTATATTCTCCATTTTAATTTCAACCTAACACACTTCTCTCAATCCTATGCCTCATTTGCTACCACTCTCTACACAACTCTAGCACCTATGTGAGGACGTAGATATAAAGATCTCTTTAGCAGCCAAGAGACAGCGTACCCTTCTCACTGGAATTCTTTAAGGTTATGGTACACCAATAGCAATTCAGTGAACTAATAAGTTAAGGGAGGAAGGTTTATGCTACAGTTTGTTGAAATAATAAAAACTATGAGTATCAGATTCTAACATCTTCATTTTAGCACATCCCTATCAGTTAACCAATATTGCTACCGTCTTGAAAAGTTATATATATGCGGAAGACCCCACTAAAAGGTCCTGTGAGCCATAGGATGTTATGAACTTCTTTTAATGAGAGCAAAACGATTAAAAGCGAGTTTGACTTACCATATCAATTGATAGAGGCATGCACAAGGCTGATGAATATGATTTCTTTTTTTTTTGTCTCAGCAACGCAGAGAGATTCTCCTCTGCAACACTGCCTCTGCTGGCCATGCAATATAATCTGCAGATGGAAAAGTCCACCGTTAGTCCATTATTAGAACTTAATTATTTCCAAAATAAAGACAACACTACCAAATAAAATTATTTTCATAAAGCGTTAATAATTAGTAAAATCGAGTCTGCAATATTGTGAAAATTCAAAGTTCACTAAAAATTATATTCTCCATTTTAATTTCAACCTAACACACTTCTCTCAATCCTATGCCTCATTTGCTACCACTCTCTACACAACTCTAGCACCTATGTGAGGACGTAGATATAAAGATCTCTTTAGCAGCCAAGAGACAGCGTACCCTTCTCACTGGAATTCTTTAAGGTTATGGTACACCAATAGCAATTCAGTGAACTAATAAGTTAAGGGAGGAAGGTTTATGCTACAGTTTGTTGAAATAATAAAAACTATGAGTATCAGATTCTAATATCTTCATTTTAGCACATCCCTATCAGTTAACCAATATTGCTACCGTCTTGAAAAGTTATATATATGCGGAAGACCCCACTAAAAGGTCCTGTGAGCCATAGGATGTTATGAACTTCTTTTAATGAGAGCAAAACGATTAAAAGCGAGTTTGACTTACCATATCAATTGATAGAGGCATGCACAAGGCTGATGAATACGATTTCTTTTTTTTTTTGTCTCAGCAACGCAGAGAGATTCTCCTCTGCAACACTGCCTCTGCTGGCCATGCAATATAATCTGCAGATGGAAAAGTCCACCGTTAGTCCATTATTAGAACTTAATTATTTCCAAAATAAAGACAACACTACCAAATAAAATTATTTTCATAAAGCGTTAATAATTAGTACAATCGAGTCTGCAATATTGTGAAAATTCAAAGTTCACTAAAAATTCTATTCTCCATTTTAATTTCAACCTAACACACTTCTCTCAATCCTATGCCTCATTTGCTACCACTCTCTACACAACTCTAGCACCTATGTGAGGACGTAGATATAAAGATCTCTTTAGCAGCCAAGAGACAGCGTACCCTTCTCACTGGAATTCTTTAAGGTTATGGTACACCAATAGCAATTCAGTGAACTAATAAGTTAAGGGAGGAAGGTTTATGCTACAGTTTGTTGAAATAATAAAAACTATGAGTATCAGATTCTAACATCTTCATTTTAGCACATCCCTATCAGTTAACCAATATTGCTACCGTCTTGAAAAGTTATATATATGCGGAAGACCCCACTAAAAGGTCCTGTGAGCCATAGGATGTTATGAACTTCTTTTAATGAGAGCAAAACGATTAAAAGCGAGTTTGACTTACCATATCAATTGATAGAGGCATGCACAAGGCTGATGAATATGATTTCTTTTTTTTTTGTCTCAGCAACGCAGAGAGATTCTCCTCTGCAACACTGCCTCTGCTGGCCATGCAATATAATCTGCAGATGGAAAAGTCCACCGTTAGTCCATTATTAGAAATTGAATATTTCCAAACTAAAGAAAACACTACCAAATAAAATTATTTTCATAAAGCGTTAATAATTAGTACAATCGAGTCTGCAATATTGTGAAAATTCAAAGTTCACTAAAAATTATATTCTCCATTTTAATTTCAACCTAACACACTTCTCTCAATCCTATGCCTCATTTGCTACCACTCTCTACACAACTCTAGCACCTATGTGAGGACGTAGATATAAAGATCTCTTTAGCAGCCAAGAGACAGCGTACCCTTCTCACTGGAATTCTTTAAGGTTATGGTACACCAATAGCAATTCAGTGAACTAATAAGTTAAGGGAGGAAGGTTTATGCTACAGTTTGTTGAAATAATAAAAACTATGAGTATCAGATTCTAACATCTTCATTTTAGCACATCCCTATCAGTTAACCAATATTGCTACCGTCTTGAAAAGTTATATATATGCGGAAGACCCCACTAAAAGGTCCTGTGAGCCATAGGATGTTATGAACTTCTTTTAATGAGAGCAAAACGATTAAAAGCGAGTTTGACTTACCATATCAATTGATAGAGGCATGCACAAGGCTGATGAATATGATTTCTTTTTTTTTTGTCTCAGCAACGCAGAGAGATTCTCCTCTGCAACACTGCCTCTGCTGGCCATGCAATATAATCTGCAGATGGAAAAGTCCACCGTTAGTCCATTATTAGAACTTAATTATTTCCAAAATAAAGACAACACTACCAAATAAAATTATTTTCATAAAGCGTTAATAATTAGTAAAATCGAGTCTGCAATATTGTGAAAATTCAAAGTTCACTAAAAATTATATTCTCCATTTTAATTTCAACCTAACACACTTCTCTCAATCCTATGCCTCATTTGCTACCACTCTCTACACAACTCTAGCACCTATGTGAGGACGTAGATATAAAGATCTCTTTAGCAGCCAAGAGACAGCGTACCCTTCTCACTGGAATTCTTTAAGGTTATGGTACACCAATAGCAATTCAGTGAACTAATAAGTTAAGGGAGGAAGGTTTATGCTACAGTTTGTTGAAATAATAAAAACTATGAGTATCAGATTCTAATATCTTCATTTTAGCACATCCCTATCAGTTAACCAATATTGCTACCGTCTTGAAAAGTTATATATATGCGGAAGACCCCACTAAAAGGTCCTGTGAGCCATAGGATGTTATGAACTTCTTTTAATGAGAGCAAAACGATTAAAAGCGAGTTTGACTTACCATATCAATTGATAGAGGCATGCACAAGGCTGATGAATATGATTTCTTTTTTTTTTGTCTCAGCAACGCAGAGAGATTCTCCTCTGCAACACTGCCTCTGCTGGCCATGCAATATAATCTGCAGATGGAAAAGTCCACCGTTAGTCCATTATTAGAAATTGAATATTTCCAAACTAAAGAAAACACTACCAAATAAAATTATTTTCATAAAGCGTTAATAATTAGTACAATCGAGTCTGCAATATTGTGAAAATTCAAAGTTCACTAAAAATTATATTCTCCATTTTAATTTCAACCTAACACACTTCTCTCAATCCTATGCCTCATTTGCTACCACTCTCTACACAACTCTAGCACCTATGTGAGGACGTAGATATAAAGATCTCTTTAGCAGCCAAGAGACAGCGTACCCTTCTCACTGGAATTCTTTAAGGTTATGGTACACCAATAGCAATTCAGTGAACTAATAAGTTAAGGGAGGAAGGTTTATGCTACAGTTTGTTGAAATAATAAAAACTATGAGTATCAGATTCTAACATCTTCATTTTAGCACATCCCTATCAGTTAACCAATATTGCTACCGTCTTGAAAAGTTATATATATGCGGAAGACCCCACTAAAAGGTCCTGTGAGCCATAGGATGTTATGAACTTCTTTTAATGAGAGCAAAACGATTAAAAGCGAGTTTGACTTACCATATCAATTGATAGAGGCATGCACAAGGCTGATGAATATGATTTCTTTTTTTTTTGTCTCAGCAACGCAGAGAGATTCTCCTCTGCAACACTGCCTCTGCTGGCCATGCAATATAATCTGCAGATGGAAAAGTCCACCGTTAGTCCATTATTAGAACTTAATTATTTCCAAAATAAAGACAACACTACCAAATAAAATTATTTTCATAAAGCGTTAATAATTAGTAAAATCGAGTCTGCAATATTGTGAAAATTCAAAGTTCACTAAAAATTATATTCTCCATTTTAATTTCAACCTAACACACTTCTCTCAATCCTATGCCTCATTTGCTACCACTCTCTACACAACTCTAGCACCTATGTGAGGACGTAGATATAAAGATCTCTTTAGCAGCCAAGAGACAGCGTACCCTTCTCACTGGAATTCTTTAAGGTTATGGTACACCAATAGCAATTCAGTGAACTAATAAGTTAAGGGAGGAAGGTTTATGCTACAGTTTGTTGAAATAATAAAAACTATGAGTATCAGATTCTAATATCTTCATTTTAGCACATCCCTATCAGTTAACCAATATTGCTACCGTCTTGAAAAGTAATATATATGCGGAAGACCCCACTAAAAGGTCCTGTGAGCCATAGGATGTTATGAACTTCTTTTAATGAGAGCAAAACGATTAAAAGCGAGTTTGACTTACCATATCAATTGATAGAGGCATGCACAAGGCTGATGAATACGATTTCTTTTTTTTTTTGTCTCAGCAACGCAGAGAGATTCTCCTCTGCAACACTGCCTCTGCTGGCCATGCAATATAATCTGCAGATGGAAAAGTCCACCGTTAGTCCATTATTAGAACTTAATTATTTCCAAAATAAAGACAACACTACCAAATAAAATTATTTTCATAAAGCGTTAATAATTAGTACAATCGAGTCTGCAATATTGTGAAAATTCAAAGTTCACTAAAAATTCTATTCTCCATTTTAATTTCAACCTAACACACTTCTCTCAATCCTATGCCTCATTTGCTACCACTCTCTACACAACTCTAGCACCTATGTGAGGACGTAGATATAAAGATCTCTTTAGCAGCCAAGAGACAGCGTACCTTTCTCACTGTAATTCTTTAAGGTTATGGTACACCAATAGCAATTCAGTGAACTAATAAGTTAAGGGAGGAAGGTTTATGCTACAATTTGTTCAAATAATAAAAACTATGAGTATCAGATTCTAACATCTTCATTTTAGCACATCCCTATCAGTTAACCAATATTGCTACCGTCTTGAAAAGTTATATATATGCTGAAGACACCACTAAAAGGTCCTGTGAGCCATAGGATGTTATGAACTTCTTTTAATGAGAGCAAAATGATTAAAAGCGAGTTTGACTTACCATATCAATTGATAGAGGCATGCACAAGGCTGATGAATATGATTTCTTTTTTTTTTGTCTCAGCAACGCAGAGAGATTCTCCTCTGCAACACTGCCTCTGCTGGCCATGCAATATAATCTGCAGATGGAAAAGTCCACCGTTAGTCCATTATTAGAACTTAATTATTTCCAACATAAAGACAACACTACCAAATAAAATTATTTTCATAAAGCGTTAATAATTAGTACAATCGAGTCTGCAATATTGTGAAAATTCAAAGTTCACTAAAAATTCTATTCTCCATTTTAATTTCAACCTAACACACTTCTCTCAATCCTATGCCTCATTTGCTACCACTCTCTACACAACTCTAGCACCTATGTGAGGACGTAGATATAAAGATCTCTTTAGCAGCCAAGAGACAGCGTACCTTTCTCACTGGAATTCTTTAAGGTTATGGTACACCAATAGCAATTCAGTGAACTAATAAGTTAAGGGAGGAAGGTTTATGCTACAGTTTGTTCAAATAATAAAAACTATGAGTATCAGATTCTAACATCTTCATTTTAGCACATCCCTATCAGTTAACCAATATTGCTACCATCTTGAAAAGTTATATATATGCGGAAGACCCCACTAAAAGGTCCTGTGAGCCATAGGATGTTATGAACTTCTTTTAATGAGAGCAAAACGATTAAAAGCGAGTTTGACTTACCATATCAATTGATAGAGGCATGCACAAGGCTGATGAATATGATTTTTTTTTTTTTTGTCTCAGCAACGCAGAGAGATTCTCCTCTGCAACACTGCCTCTGCTGGCCATGCAATATAATCTGCAGATGGAAAAGTCCACCGTTAGTCCATTATTAGAAATTGAATATTTCCAAACTAAAGAAAACACTACCAAATAAAATTATTTTCATAAAGCGTTAATAATTAGTACAATCGAGTCTGCAATATTGTGAAAATTCAAAGTTCACTAAAAATTATATTCTCCATTTTAATTTCAACCTAACACACTTCTCTCAATCCTATGCCTCATTTGCTACCACTCTCTACACAACTCTAGCACCTATGTGAGGACGTAGATATAAAGATCTCTTTAGCAGCCAAGAGACAGCGTACCCTTCTCACTGGAATTCTTTAAGGTTATGGTACACCAATAGCAATTCAGTGAACTAATAAGTTAAGGGAGGAAGGTTTATGCTACAGTTTGTTGAAATAATAAAAACTATGAGTATCAGATTCTAACATCTTCATTTTAGCACATCCCTATCAGTTAACCAATATTGCTACCGTCTTGAAAAGTTATATATATGCGGAAGACCCCACTAAAAGGTCCTGTGAGCCATAGGATGTTATGAACTTCTTTTAATGAGAGCAAAACGATTAAAAGTGAGTTTGACTTACCATATCAATTGATAGAGGCATGCACAAGGCTGATGAATACGATTTCTTTTTTTTTTTGTCTCAGCAACGCAGAGAGATTCTCCTCTGCAACACTGCCTCTGCTGGCCATGCAATATAATCTGCAGATGGAAAAGTCCACCGTTAGTCCATTATTAGAACTTAATTATTTCCAAAATAAAGACAACACTACCAAATAAAATTATTTTCATAAAGCGTTAATAAATAGCACAATCGAGTCTGCAATATTGTGAAAATTCAAAGTTCACTAAAAATTATATTCTCCATTTTAATTTCAACCTAACACACTTCTCTCAATCCTATGCCTCATTTGCTACCACTCTCTACACAACTCTAGCACCTATGTGAGGACGTAGATATAAAGATCTCTTTAGCAGCCAAGAGACAGCGTACCTTTCTCACTGGATTTCTTTAAGGTTATGGTACACCAATAGCAATTCAGTGAACTAATAAGTTAAGGGAGGAAGGTTTATGCTACAATTTGTTCAAATAATAAAAACTATGAGTATCAGATTCTAACATCTTCATTTTAGCACATCCCTATCAGTTAACCAATATTGCTACCATCTTGAAAAGTTATATATATGCGGAAGACCCCACTAAAAGGTCCTGTGAGCCATAGGATGTTATGAACTTCTTTTAATGAGAGCAAAACGATTAAAAGCGAGTTTGACTTACCATATCAATTGATAGAGGCATGCACAAGGCTGATGAATATGATTTCTTTTTTTTTTGTCTCAGCAACGCAGAGAGATTCTCCTCTGCAACACTGCCTCTGCTGGCCATGCAATATAATCTGCAGATGGAAAAGTCCACCGTTAGTCCATTATTAGAAATTGAATATTTCCAAACTAAAGAAAACACTACCAAATAAAATTATTTTCATAAAGCGTTAATAATTAGTACAATCGAGTCTGCAATATTGTGAAAATTCAAAGTTCACTAAAAATTATATTCTCCATTTTAATTTCAACCTAACACACTTCTCTCAATCCTATGCCTCATTTGCTACCACTCTCTACACAACTCTAGCACCTATGTGAGGACGTAGATATAAAGATCTCTTTAGCAGCCAAGAGACAGCGTACCCTTCTCACTGGAATTCTTTAAGGTTATGGTACACCAATAGCAATTCAGTGAACTAATAAGTTAAGGGAGGAAGGTTTATGCTACAGTTTGTTGAAATAATAAAAACTATGAGTATCAGATTCTAACATCTTCATTTTAGCACATCCCTATCAGTTAACCAATATTGCTACCGTCTTGAAAAGTTATATATATGCTGAAGACACCACTAAAAGGTCCTGTGAGCCATAGGATGTTATGAACTTCTTTTAATGAGAGCAAAACGATTAAAAGCGAGTTTGACTTACCATATCAATTGATAGAGGCATGCACAAGGCTGATGAATACGATTTCTTTTTTTTTTTGTCTCAGCAACGCAGAGAGATTCTCCTCTGCAACACTGCCTCTGCTGGCCATGCAATATAATCTGCAGATGGAAAAGTCCACCGTTAGTCCATTATTAGAACTTAATTATTTCCAAAATAAAGACAACACTACCAAATAAAATTATTTTCATAAAGCGTTAATAATTAGTACAATCGAGTCTGCAATATTGTGAAAATTCAAAGTTCACTAAAAATTCTATTCTCCATTTTAATTTCAACCTAACACACTTCTCTCAATCCTATGCCTCATTTGCTACCACTCTCTACACAACTCTAGCACCTATGTGAGGACGTAGATATAAAGATCTCTTTAGCAGCCAAGAGACAGCGTACCTTTCTCACTGGAATTCTTTAAGGTTATGGTACACCAATAGCAATTCAGTGAACTAATAAGTTAAGGGAGGAAGGTTTATGCTACAGTTTGTTGAAATAATAAAAACTATGAGTATCAGATTCTAACATCTTCATTTTAGCACATCCCTATCAGTTAACCAATATTGCTACCGTCTTGAAAAGTTATATATATGCGGAAGACCCCACTAAAAGGTCCTGTGAGCCATAGGATGTTATGAACTTCTTTTAATGAGAGCAAAACGATTAAAAGCGAGTTTGACTTACCATATCAATTGATAGAGGCATGCACAAGGCTGATGAATATGATTTCTTTTTTTTTTTGTCTCAGCAACGCAGAGAGATTCTCCTCTGCAACACTGCCTCTGCTGGCCATGCAATATAATCTGCAGATGGAAAAGTCCACCGTTAGTCCATTATTAGAACTTAATTATTTCCAAAATAAAGACAACACTACCAAATAAAATTATTTTCATAAAGCGTTAATAATTAGTAAAATCGAGTCTGCAATATTGTGAAAATTCAAAGTTCACTAAAAATTATATTCTCCATTTTAATTTCAACCTAATACACTTCTCTCAATCCTATGCCTCATTTGCTACCACTCTCTACACAACTCTAGCACCTATGTGAGGACGTAGATATAAAGATCTCTTTAGCAGCCAAGAGACAGCGTACCTTTCTCACTGGAATTCTTTAAGGTTATGGTACACCAATAGCAATTCAGTGAACTAATAAGTTAAGGGAGGAAGGTTTATGCTACAATTTGTTCAAATAATAAAAACTATGATTATCAGATTCTAACATCTTCATTTTAGCACATCCCTATCAGTTAACCAATATTGCTACCATCTTGAAAAGTTATATATATGCGGAAGACCCCACTAAAAGGTCCTGTGAGCCATAGGATGTTATGAACTTCTTTTAATGAGAGCAAAACGATTAAAAGCGAGTTTGACTTACCATATCAATTGATAGAGGCATGCACAAGGCTGATGAATATGATTTCTTTTTTTTTTGTCTCAGCAACGCAGAGAGATTCTCCTCTGCAACACTGCCTCTGCTGGCCATGCAATATAATCTGCAGATGGAAAAGTCCACCGTTAGTCCATTATTAGAAATTGAATATTTCCAAACTAAAGAAAACACTACCAAATAAAATTATTTTCATAAAGCGTTAATAATTAGTACAATCGAGTCTGCAATATTGTGAAAATTCAAAGTTCACTAAAAATTATATTCTCCATTTTAATTTCAACCTAACACACTTCTCTCAATCCTATGCCTCATTTGCTACCACTCTCTACACAACTCTAGCACCTATGTGAGGACGTAGATATAAAGATCTCTTTAGCAGCCAAGAGACAGCGTACCCTTCTCACTGGAATTCTTTAAGGTTATGGTACACCAATAGCAATTCAGTGAACTAATAAGTTAAGGGAGGAAGGTTTATGCTACAGTTTGTTGAAATAATAAAAACTATGAGTATCAGATTCTAACATCTTCATTTTAGCACATCCCTATCAGTTAACCAATATTGCTACCGTCTTGAAAAGTTATATATATGCTGAAGACACCACTAAAAGGTCCTGTGAGCCATAGGATGTTATGAACTTCTTTTAATGAGAGCAAAACGATTAAAAGCGAGTTTGACTTACCATATCAATTGATAGAGGCATGCACAAGGCTGATGAATACGATTTCTTTTTTTTTTTGTCTCAGCAACGCAGAGAGATTCTCCTCTGCAACACTGCCTCTGCTGGCCATGCAATATAATCTGCAGATGGAAAAGTCCACCGTTAGTCCATTATTAGAACTTAATTATTTCCAAAATAAAGACAACACTACCAAATAAAATTATTTTCATAAAGCGTTAATAATTAGTACAATCGAGTCTGCAATATTGTGAAAATTCAAAGTTCACTAAAAATTCTATTCTCCATTTTAATTTCAACCTAACACACTTCTCTCAATCCTATGCCTCATTTGCTACCACTCTCTACACAACTCTAGCACCTATGTGAGGACGTAGATATAAAGATCTCTTTAGCAGCCAAGAGACAGCGTACCTTTCTCACTGGAATTCTTTAAGGTTATGGTACACCAATAGCAATTCAGTGAACTAATAAGTTAAGGGAGGAAGGTTTATGCTACAGTTTGTTGAAATAATAAAAACTATGAGTATCAGATTCTAACATCTTCATTTTAGCACATCCCTATCAGTTAACCAATATTGCTACCGTCTTGAAAAGTTATATATATGCGGAAGACCCCACTAAAAGGTCCTGTGAGCCATAGGATGTTATGAACTTCTTTTAATGAGAGCAAAACGATTAAAAGCGAGTTTGACTTACCATATCAATTGATAGAGGCATGCACAAGGCTGATGAATATGATTTCTTTTTTTTTTTGTCTCAGCAACGCAGAGAGATTCTCCTCTGCAACACTGCCTCTGCTGGCCATGCAATATAATCTGCAGATGGAAAAGTCCACCGTTAGTCCATTATTAGAACTTAATTATTTCCAAAATAAAGACAACACTACCAAATAAAATTATTTTCATAAAGCGTTAATAATTAGTAAAATCGAGTCTGCAATATTGTGAAAATTCAAAGTTCACTAAAAATTATATTCTCCATTTTAATTTCAACCTAATACACTTCTCTCAATCCTATGCCTCATTTGCTACCACTCTCTACACAACTCTAGCACCTATGTGAGGACGTAGATATAAAGATCTCTTTAGCAGCCAAGAGACAGCGTACCTTTCTCACTGGAATTCTTTAAGGTTATGGTACACCAATAGCAATTCAGTGAACTAATAAGTTAAGGGAGGAAGGTTTATGCTACAATTTGTTCAAATAATAAAAACTATGATTATCAGATTCTAACATCTTCATTTTAGCACATCCCTATCAGTTAACCAATATTGCTACCATCTTGAAAAGTTATATATATGCGGAAGACCCCACTAAAAGGTCCTGTGAGCCATAGGATGTTATGAACTTCTTTTAATGAGAGCAAAACGATTAAAAGCGAGTTTGACTTACCATATCAATTGATAGAAGCATGCACAAGGCTGATGAATATGATTTTTTTTTTTTTTTTGTCTCAGCAACGCAGAGAGATTCTCCTCTGCAACACTGCCTCTGCTGGCCATGCAATATAATCTGCAGATGGAAAAGTCCACCGTTAGTCCATTATTAGAAATTGAATATTTCCAAACTAAAGAAAACACTACCAAATAAAATTATTTTCATAAAGCGTTAATAATTAGTACAATCGAGTCTGCAATATTGTGAAAATTCAAAATTCACTAAAAATTATATTCTCCATTTTAATTTCAACCTAACACACTTCTCTCAATCCTATGCCTCATTTGCTACCACTCTCTACACAACTCTAGCACCTATGTGAGGACGTAGATATAAAGATCTCTTTAGCAGCCAAGAGACAGCGTACCCTTCTCACTGGAATTCTTTAAGGTTATGGTACACCAATAGCAATTCAGTGAACTAATAAGTTAAGGGAGGAAGGTTTATGCTACAGTTTGTTGAAATAATAAAAACTATGAGTATCAGATTCTAACATCTTCATTTTAGCACATCCCTATCAGTTAACCAATATTGCTACCGTCTTGAAAAGTTATATATATGCTGAAGACACCACTAAAAGGTCCTGTGAGCCATAGGATGTTATGAACTTCTTTTAATGAGAGCAAAACGATTAAAAGCGAGTTTGACTTACCATATCAATTGATAGAGGCATGCACAAGGCTGATGAATACGATTTCTTTTTTTTTTTGTCTCAGCAACGCAGAGAGATTCTCCTCTGCAACACTGCCTCTGCTGGCCATGCAATATAATCTGCAGATGGAAAAGTCCACCGTTAGTCCATTATTAGAACTTAATTATTTCCAAAATAAAGACAACACTACCAAATAAAATTATTTTCATAAAGCGTTAATAATTAGTACAATCGAGTCTGCAATATTGTGAAAATTCAAAGTTCACTAAAAATTCTATTCTCCATTTTAATTTCAACCTAACACACTTCTCTCAATCCTATGCCTCATTTGCTACCACTCTCTACACAACTCTAGCACCTATGTGAGGACGTAGATATAAAGATCTCTTTAGCAGCCAAGAGACAGCGTACCCTTCTCACTGATATTCTTTAAGGTTATGGTACACCAATAGCAATTCAGTGAACTAATAAGTTAAGGGAGGAAGGTTTATGCTACAGTTTGTTGAAATAATAAAAACTATGAGTATCAGATTCTAACATCTTCATTTTAGCACATCCCTATCAGTTAACCAATATTGCTACCGTCTTGAAAAGTTATATATATGCGGAAGACCCCACTAAAAGGTCCTGTGAGCCATAGGATGTTATGAACTTCTTTTAATGAGAGCAAAACGATTAAAAGCGAGTTTGACTTACCATATCAATTGATAGAGGCATGCACAAGGCTGATGAATATGATTTCTTTTTTTTTTTGTCTCAGCAACGCAGAGAGATTCTCCTCTGCAACACTGCCTCTGCTGGCCATGCAATATAATCTGCAGATGGAAAAGTCCACCGTTAGTCCATTATTAGAACTTAATTATTTCCAAAATAAAGACAACACTACCAAATAAAATTATTTTCATAAAGCGTTAATAATTAGTAAAATCGAGTCTGCAATATTGTGAAAATTCAAAGTTCACTAAAAATTATATTCTCCATTTTAATTTCAACCTAATACACTTCTCTCAATCCTATGCCTCATTTGCTACCACTCTCTACACAACTCTAGCACCTATGTGAGGACGTAGATATAAAGATCTCTTTAGCAGCCAAGAGACAGCGTACCTTTCTCACTGGAATTCTTTAAGGTTATGGTACACCAATAGCAATTCAGTGAACTAATAAGTTAAGGGAGGAAGGTTTATGCTACAATTTGTTCAAATAATAAAAACTATGATTATCAGATTCTAACATCTTCATTTTAGCACATCCCTATCAGTTAACCAATATTGCTACCATCTTGAAAAGTTATATATATGCGGAAGACCCCACTAAAAGGTCCTGTGAGCCATAGGATGTTATGAACTTCTTTTAATGAGAGCAAAACGATTAAAAGCGAGTTTGACTTACCATATCAATTGATAGAGGCATGCACAAGGCTGATGAATATGATTTTTTTTTTTTTTGTCTCAGCAACGCAGAGAGATTCTCCTCTGCAACACTGCCTCTGCTGGCCATGCAATATAATCTGCAGATGGAAAAGTCCACCGTTAGTCCATTATTAGAAATTGAATATTTCCAAACTAAAGAAAACACTACCAAATAAAATTATTTTCATAAAGCGTTAATAATTAGTACAATCGAGTCTGCAATATTGTGAAAATTCAAAGTTCACTAAAAATTATATTCTCCATTTTAATTTCAACCTAACACACTTCTCTCAATCCTATGCCTCATTTGCTACCACTCTCTACACAACTCTAGCACCTATGTGAGGACGTAGATATAAAGATCTCTTTAGCAGCCAAGAGACAGCGTACCCTTCTCACAGGAATTCTTTAAGGTTATGGTACACCAATAGCAATTCAGTGAACTAATAAGTTAAGGGAGGAAGGTTTATGCTACAGTTTGTTGAAATAATAAAAACTATGAGTATCAGATTCTAACATCTTCATTTTAGCACATCCCTATCAGTTAACCAATATTGCTACCGTCTTGAAAAGTTATATATATGCTGAAGACACCACTAAAAGGTCCTGTGAGCCATAGGATGTTATGAACTTCTTTTAATGAGAGCAAAACGATTAAAAGCGAGTTTGACTTACCATATCAATTGATAGAGGCATGCACAAGGCTGATGAATACGATTTCTTTTTTTTTTTGTCTCAGCAACGCAGAGAGATTCTCCTCTGCAACACTGCCTCTGCTGGCCATGCAATATAATCTGCAGATGGAAAAGTCCACCGTTAGTCCATTATTAGAACTTAATTATTTCCAAAATAAAGACAACACTACCAAATAAAATTATTTTCATAAAGCGTTAATAATTAGTACAATCGAGTCTGCAATATTGTGAAAATTCAAAGTTCACTAAAAATTCTATTCTCCATTTTAATTTCAACCTAACACACTTCTCTCAATCCTATGCCTCATTTGCTACCACTCTCTACACAACTCTAGCACCTATGTGAGGACGTAGATATAAAGATCTCTTTAGCAGCCAAGAGACAGCGTACCTTTCTCACTGGAATTCTTTAAGGTTATGGTACACCAATAGCAATTCAGTGAACTAATAAGTTAAGGGAGGAAGGTTTATGCTACAGTTTGTTCAAATAATAAAAACTATGAGTATCAGATTCTAACATCTTCATTTTAGCACATCCCTATCAATTAACCAATATTGCTACCATCTTGAAAAGTTATATATATGCGGAAGACCCCACTAAAAGGTCCTGTGAGCCATAGGATGTTATGAACTTCTTTTAATGAGAGCAAAACGATTAAAAGCGAGTTTGACTTACCATATCAATTGATAGAGGCATGCACAAGGCTGATGAATATGATTTTTTTTTTTTTTGTCTCAGCAACGCAGAGAGATTCTCCTCTGCAACACTGCCTCTGCTGGCCATGCAATATAATCTGCAGATGGAAAAGTCCACCGTTAGTCCATTATTAGAACTTAATTATTTCCAAAATAAAGACCACACTACCAAATAAAATTATTTTCATAAAGCGTTAATAATTAGTAAAATCGAGTCTGCAATATTGTGAAAATTCAAAGTTCACTAAAAATTATATTCTCCATTTTAATTTCAACCTAATACACTTCTCTCAATCCTATGCCTCATTTGCTACCACTCTCTACACAACTCTAGCACCTATGTGAGGACGTAGATATAAAGATCTCTTTAGCAGCCAAGAGACAGCGTACCTTTCTCACTGGAATTCTTTAAGGTTATGGTACACCAATAGCAATTCAGTGAACTAATAAGTTAAGGGAGGAAGGTTTATGCTACAATTTGTTCAAATAATAAAAACTATGATTATCAGATTCTAACATCTTCATTTTAGCACATCCCTATCAGTTAACCAATATTGCTACCATCTTGAAAAGTTATATATATGCGGAAGACCCCACTAAAAGGTCCTGTGAGCCATAGGATGTTATGAACTTCTTTTAATGAGAGCAAAACGATTAAAAGCGAGTTTGACTTACCATATCAATTGATAGAGGCATGCACAAGGCTGATGAATATGATTTCTTTTTTTTTTGTCTCAGCAACGCAGAGAGATTCTCCTCTGCAACACTGCCTCTGCTGGCCATGCAATATAATCTGCAGATGGAAAAGTCCACCGTTAGTCCATTATTAGAAATTGAATATTTCCAAACTAAAGAAAACACTACCAAATAAAATTATTTTCATAAAGCGTTAATAATTAGTACAATCGAGTCTGCAATATTGTGAAAATTCAAAGTTCACTAAAAATTATATTCTCCATTTTAATTTCAACCTAACACACTTCTCTCAATCCTATGCCTCATTTGCTACCACTCTCTACACAACTCTAGCACCTATGTGAGGACGTAGATATAAAGATCTCTTTAGCAGCCAAGAGACAGCGTACCCTTCTCACTGGAATTCTTTAAGGTTATGGTACACCAATAGCAATTCAGTGAACTAATAAGTTAAGGGAGGAAGGTTTATGCTACAGTTTGTTGAAATAATAAAAACTATGAGTATCAGATTCTAACATCTTCATTTTAGCACATCCCTATCAGTTAACCAATATTGCTACCGTCTTGAAAAGTTATATATATGCGGAAGACCCCACTAAAAGGTCCTGTGAGCCATAGGATGTTATGAACTTCTTTTAATGAGAGCAAAACGATTAAAAGCGAGTTTGACTTACCATATCAATTGATAGAGGCATGCACAAGGCTGATGAATATGATTTCTTTTTTTTTTTGTCTCAGCAACGCAGAGAGATTCTCCTCTGCAACACTGCCTCTGCTGGCCATGCAATATAATCTGCAGATGGAAAAGTCCACCGTTAGTCCATTATTAGAACTTAATTATTTCCAAAATAAAGACAACACTACCAAATAAAATTATTTTCATAAAGCGTTAATAATTAGTAAAATCGAGTCTGCAATATTGTGAAAATTCAAAGTTCACTAAAAATTATATTCTCCATTTTAATTTCAACCTAACACACTTCTCTCAATCCTATGCCTCATTTGCTACCACTCTCTACACAACTCTAGCACCTATGTGAGGACGTAGATATAAAGATCTCTTTAGCAGCCAAGAGACAGCGTACCCTTCTCACTGGAATTCTTTAAGGTTATGGTACACCAATAGCAATTCAGTGAACTAATAAGTTAAGGGAGGAAGGTTTATGCTACAGTTTGTTGAAATAATAAAAACTATGAGTATCAGATTCTAATATCTTCATTTTAGCACATCCCTATCAGTTAACCAATATTGCTACCGTCTTGAAAAGTTATATATATGCGGAAGACCCCACTAAAAGGTCCTGTGAGCCATAGGATGTTATGAACTTCTTTTAATGAGAGCAAAACGATTAAAAGCGAGTTTGACTTACCATATCAATTGATAGAGGCATGCACAAGGCTGATGAATATGATTTCTTTTTTTTTTGTCTCAGCAACGCAGAGAGATTCTCCTCTGCAACACTGCCTCTGCTGGCCATGCAATATAATCTGCAGATGGAAAAGTCCACCGTTAGTCCATTATTAGAAATTGAATATTTCCAAACTAAAGAAAACACTACCAAATAAAATTATTTTCATAAAGCGTTAATAATTAGTACAATCGAGTCTGCAATATTGTGAAAATTCAAAGTTCACTAAAAATTATATTCTCCATTTTAATTTCAACCTAACACACTTCTCTCAATCCTATGCCTCATTTGCTACCACTCTCTACACAACTCTAGCACCTATGTGAGGACGTAGATATAAAGATCTCTTTAGCAGCCAAGAGACAGCGTACCCTTCTCACTGGAATTCTTTAAGGTTATGGTACACCAATAGCAATTCAGTGAACTAATAAGTTAAGGGAGGAAGGTTTATGCTACAGTTTGTTGAAATAATAAAAACTATGAGTATCAGATTCTAACATCTTCATTTTAGCACATCCCTATCAGTTAACCAATATTGCTACCGTCTTGAAAAGTTATATATATGCGGAAGACCCCACTAAAAGGTCCTGTGAGCCATAGGATGTTATGAACTTCTTTTAATGAGAGCAAAACGATTAAAAGCGAGTTTGACTTACCATATCAATTGATAGAGGCATGCACAAGGCTGATGAATATGATTTCTTTTTTTTTTGTCTCAGCAACGCAGAGAGATTCTCCTCTGCAACACTGCCTCTGCTGGCCATGCAATATAATCTGCAGATGGAAAAGTCCACCGTTAGTCCATTATTAGAACTTAATTATTTCCAAAATAAAGACAACACTACCAAATAAAATTATTTTCATAAAGCGTTAATAATTAGTAAAATCGAGTCTGCAATATTGTGAAAATTCAAAGTTCACTAAAAATTATATTCTCCATTTTAATTTCAACCTAACACACTTCTCTCAATCCTATGCCTCATTTGCTACCACTCTCTACACAACTCTAGCACCTATGTGAGGACGTAGATATAAAGATCTCTTTAGCAGCCAAGAGACAGCGTACCCTTCTCACTGGAATTCTTTAAGGTTATGGTACACCAATAGCAATTCAGTGAACTAATAAGTTAAGGGAGGAAGGTTTATGCTACAGTTTGTTGAAATAATAAAAACTATGAGTATCAGATTCTAATATCTTCATTTTAGCACATCCCTATCAGTTAACCAATATTGCTACCGTCTTGAAAAGTTATATATATGCGGAAGACCCCACTAAAAGGTCCTGTGAGCCATAGGATGTTATGAACTTCTTTTAATGAGAGCAAAACGATTAAAAGCGAGTTTGACTTACCATATCAATTGATAGAGGCATGCACAAGGCTGATGAATACGATTTCTTTTTTTTTTTGTCTCAGCAACGCAGAGAGATTCTCCTCTGCAACACTGCCTCTGCTGGCCATGCAATATAATCTGCAGATGGAAAAGTCCACCGTTAGTCCATTATTAGAACTTAATTATTTCCAAAATAAAGACAACACTACCAAATAAAATTATTTTCATAAAGCGTTAATAATTAGTACAATCGAGTCTGCAATATTGTGAAAATTCAAAGTTCACTAAAAATTCTATTCTCCATTTTAATTTCAACCTAACACACTTCTCTCAATCCTATGCCTCATTTGCTACCACTCTCTACACAACTCTAGCACCTATGTGAGGACGTAGATATAAAGATCTCTTTAGCAGCCAAGAGACAGCGTACCCTTCTCACTGGAATTCTTTAAGGTTATGGTACACCAATAGCAATTCAGTGAACTAATAAGTTAAGGGAGGAAGGTTTATGCTACAGTTTGTTGAAATAATAAAAACTATGAGTATCAGATTCTAACATCTTCATTTTAGCACATCCCTATCAGTTAACCAATATTGCTACCGTCTTGAAAAGTTATATATATGCGGAAGACCCCACTAAAAGGTCCTGTGAGCCATAGGATGTTATGAACTTCTTTTAATGAGAGCAAAACGATTAAAAGCGAGTTTGACTTACCATATCAATTGATAGAGGCATGCACAAGGCTGATGAATATGATTTCTTTTTTTTTTGTCTCAGCAACGCAGAGAGATTCTCCTCTGCAACACTGCCTCTGCTGGCCATGCAATATAATCTGCAGATGGAAAAGTCCACCGTTAGTCCATTATTAGAAATTGAATATTTCCAAACTAAAGAAAACACTACCAAATAAAATTATTTTCATAAAGCGTTAATAATTAGTACAATCGAGTCTGCAATATTGTGAAAATTCAAAGTTCACTAAAAATTATATTCTCCATTTTAATTTCAACCTAACACACTTCTCTCAATCCTATGCCTCATTTGCTACCACTCTCTACACAACTCTAGCACCTATGTGAGGACGTAGATATAAAGATCTCTTTAGCAGCCAAGAGACAGCGTACCCTTCTCACTGGAATTCTTTAAGGTTATGGTACACCAATAGCAATTCAGTGAACTAATAAGTTAAGGGAGGAAGGTTTATGCTACAGTTTGTTGAAATAATAAAAACTATGAGTATCAGATTCTAACATCTTCATTTTAGCACATCCCTATCAGTTAACCAATATTGCTACCGTCTTGAAAAGTTATATATATGCGGAAGACCCCACTAAAAGGTCCTGTGAGCCATAGGATGTTATGAACTTCTTTTAATGAGAGCAAAACGATTAAAAGCGAGTTTGACTTACCATATCAATTGATAGAGGCATGCACAAGGCTGATGAATATGATTTCTTTTTTTTTTGTCTCAGCAACGCAGAGAGATTCTCCTCTGCAACACTGCCTCTGCTGGCCATGCAATATAATCTGCAGATGGAAAAGTCCACCGTTAGTCCATTATTAGAACTTAATTATTTCCAAAATAAAGACAACACTACCAAATAAAATTATTTTCATAAAGCGTTAATAATTAGTAAAATCGAGTCTGCAATATTGTGAAAATTCAAAGTTCACTAAAAATTATATTCTCCATTTTAATTTCAACCTAACACACTTCTCTCAATCCTATGCCTCATTTGCTACCACTCTCTACACAACTCTAGCACCTATGTGAGGACGTAGATATAAAGATCTCTTTAGCAGCCAAGAGACAGCGTACCCTTCTCACTGGAATTCTTTAAGGTTATGGTACACCAATAGCAATTCAGTGAACTAATAAGTTAAGGGAGGAAGGTTTATGCTACAGTTTGTTGAAATAATAAAAACTATGAGTATCAGATTCTAATATCTTCATTTTAGCACATCCCTATCAGTTAACCAATATTGCTACCGTCTTGAAAAGTTATATATATGCGGAAGACCCCACTAAAAGGTCCTGTGAGCCATAGGATGTTATGAACTTCTTTTAATGAGAGCAAAACGATTAAAAGCGAGTTTGACTTACCATATCAATTGATAGAGGCATGCACAAGGCTGATGAATACGATTTCTTTTTTTTTTTGTCTCAGCAACGCAGAGAGATTCTCCTCTGCAACACTGCCTCTGCTGGCCATGCAATATCATCTGCAGATGGAAAAGTCCACCGTTAGTCCATTATTAGAACTTAATTATTTCCAAAATAAAGACAACACTACCAAATAAAATTATTTTCATAAAGCGTTAATAATTAGTACAATCGAGTCTGCAATATTGTGAAAATTCAAAGTTCACTAAAAATTCTATTCTCCATTTTAATTTCAACCTAACACACTTCTCTCAATCCTATGCCTCATTTGCTACCACTCTCTACACAACTCTAGCACCTATGTGAGGACGTAGATATAAAGATCTCTTTAGCAGCCAAGAGACAGCGTACCCTTCTCACTGGAATTCTTTAAGGTTATGGTACACCAATAGCAATTCAGTGAACTAATAAGTTAAGGGAGGAAGGTTTATGCTACAGTTTGTTGAAATAATAAAAACTATGAGTATCAGATTCTAACATCTTCATTTTAGCACATCCCTATCAGTTAACCAATATTGCTACCGTCTTGAAAAGTTATATATATGCGGAAGACCCCACTAAAAGGTCCTGTGAGCCATAGGATGTTATGAACTTCTTTTAATGAGAGCAAAACGATTAAAAGCGAGTTTGACTTACCATATCAATTGATAGAGGCATGCACAAGGCTGATGAATATGATTTCTTTTTTTTTTGTCTCAGCAACGCAGAGAGATTCTCCTCTGCAACACTGCCTCTGCTGGCCATGCAATATAATCTGCAGATGGAAAAGTCCACCGTTAGTCCATTATTAGAACTTAATTATTTCCAAAATAAAGACAACACTACCAAATAAAATTATTTTCATAAAGCGTTAATAATTAGTAAAATCGAGTCTGCAATATTGTGAAAATTCAAAGTTCACTAAAAATTATATTCTCCATTTTAATTTCAACCTAATACACTTCTCTCAATCCTATGCCTCATTTGCTACCACTCTCTACACAACTCTAGCACCTATGTGAGGACGTAGATATAAAGATCTCTTTAGCAGCCAAGAGACAGCGTACCTTTCTCACTGGAATTCTTTAAGGTTATGGTACACCAATAGCAATTCAGTGAACTAATAAGTTAAGGGAGGAAGGTTTATGCTACAATTTGTTCAAATAATAAAAACTATGAGTATCAGATTCTAACATCTTCATTTTAGCACATCCCTATCAGTTAACCAATATTGCTACCGTCTTGAAAAGTTATATATATGCGGAAGACCCCACTAAAAGGTCCTGTGAGCCATAGGATGTTATGAACTTCTTTTAATGAGAGCAAAACGATTAAAAGCGAGTTTGACTTACCATATCAATTGATAGAGGCATGCACAAGGCTGATGAATATGATTTCTTTTTTTTTTGTCTCAGCAACGCAGAGAGATTCTCCTCTGCAACACTGCCTCTGCTGGCCATGCAATATAATCTGCAGATGGAAAAGTCCACCGTTAGTCCATTATTAGAACTTAATTATTTCCAAAATAAAGACAACACTACCAAATAAAATTATTTTCATAAAGCGTTAATAATTAGTAAAATCGAGTCTGCAATATTGTGAAAATTCAAAGTTCACTAAAAATTATATTCTCCATTTTAATTTCAACCTAACACACTTCTCTCAATCCTATGCCTCATTTGCTACCACTCTCTACACAACTCTAGCACCTATGTGAGGACGTAGATATAAAGATCTCTTTAGCAGCCAAGAGACAGCGTACCCTTCTCACTGGAATTCTTTAAGGTTATGGTACACCAATAGCAATTCAGTGAACTAATAAGTTAAGGGAGGAAGGTTTATGCTACAGTTTGTTGAAATAATAAAAACTATGAGTATCAGATTCTAATATCTTCATTTTAGCACATCCCTATCAGTTAACCAATATTGCTACCGTCTTGAAAAGTTATATATATGCGGAAGACCCCACTAAAAGGTCCTGTGAGCCATAGGATGTTATGAACTTCTTTTAATGAGAGCAAAACGATTAAAAGCGAGTTTGACTTACCATATCAATTGATAGAGGCATGCACAAGGCTGATGAATATGATTTCTTTTTTTTTTGTCTCAGCAACGCAGAGAGATTCTCCTCTGCAACACTGCCTCTGCTGGCCATGCAATATAATCTGCAGATGGAAAAGTCCACCGTTAGTCCATTATTAGAAATTGAATATTTCCAAACTAAAGAAAACACTACCAAATAAAATTATTTTCATAAAGCGTTAATAATTAGTACAATCGAGTCTGCAATATTGTGAAAATTCAAAGTTCACTAAAAATTATATTCTCCATTTTAATTTCAACCTAACACACTTCTCTCAATCCTATGCCTCATTTGCTACCACTCTCTACACAACTCTAGCACCTATGTGAGGACGTAGATATAAAGATCTCTTTAGCAGCCAAGAGACAGCGTACCCTTCTCACTGGAATTCTTTAAGGTTATGGTACACCAATAGCAATTCAGTGAACTAATAAGTTAAGGGAGGAAGGTTTATGCTACAGTTTGTTGAAATAATAAAAACTATGAGTATCAGATTCTAACATCTTCATTTTAGCACATCCCTATCAGTTAACCAATATTGCTACCGTCTTGAAAAGTTATATATATGCGGAAGACCCCACTAAAAGGTCCTGTGAGCCATAGGATGTTATGAACTTCTTTTAATGAGAGCAAAACGATTAAAAGCGAGTTTGACTTACCATATCAATTGATAGAGGCATGCACAAGGCTGATGAATATGATTTCTTTTTTTTTTGTCTCAGCAACGCAGAGAGATTCTCCTCTGCAACACTGCCTCTGCTGGCCATGCAATATAATCTGCAGATGGAAAAGTCCACCGTTAGTCCATTATTAGAAATTGAATATTTCCAAACTAAAGAAAACACTACCAAATAAAATTATTTTCATAAAGCGTTAATAATTAGTAAAATCGAGTCTGCAATATTGTGAAAATTCAAAGTTCACTAAAAATTATATTCTCCATTTTAATTTCAACCTAACACACTTCTCTCAATCCTATGCCTCATTTGCTACCACTCTCTACACAACTCTAGCACCTATGTGAGGACGTAGATATAAAGATCTCTTTAGCAGCCAAGAGACAGCGTACCCTTCTCACTGGAATTCTTTAAGGTTATGGTACACCAATAGCAATTCAGTGAACTAATAAGTTAAGGGAGGAAGGTTTATGCTACAGTTTGTTGAAATAATAAAAACTATGAGTATCAGATTCTAACATCTTCATTTTAGCACATCCCTATCAGTTAACCAATATTGCTACCGTCTTGAAAAGTTATATATATGCTGAAGACACCACTAAAAGGTCCTGTGAGCCATAGGATGTTATGAACTTCTTTTAATGAGAGCAAAACGATTAAAAGCGAGTTTGACTTACCATATCAATTGATAGAGGCATGCACAAGGCTGATGAATACGATTTCTTTTTTTTTTTGTCTCAGCAACGCAGAGAGATTCTCCTCTGCAACACTGCCTCTGCTGGCCATGCAATATAATCTGCAGATGGAAAAGTCCACCGTTAGTCCATTATTAGAACTTAATTATTTCCAAAATAAAGACAACACTACCAAATAAAATTATTTTCATAAAGCGTTAATAATTAGTACAATCGAGTCTGCAATATTGTGAAAATTCAAAGTTCACTAAAAATTCTATTCTCCATTTTAATTTCAACCTAACACACTTCTCTCAATCCTATGCCTCATTTGCTACCACTCTCTACACAACTCTAGCACCTATGTGAGGACGTAGATATAAAGATCTCTTTAGCAGCCAAGAGACAGCGTACCTTTCTCACTGGAATTCTTTAAGGTTATGGTACACCAATAGCAATTCAGTGAACTAATAAGTTAAGGGAGGAAGGTTTATGCTACAGTTTGTTGAAATAATAAAAACTATGAGTATCAGATTCTAACATCTTCATTTTAGCACATCCCTATCAGTTAACCAATATTGCTACCGTCTTGAAAAGTTATATATATGCGGAAGACCCCACTAAAAGGTCCTGTGAGCCATAGGATGTTATGAACTTCTTTTAATGAGAGCAAAACGATTAAAAGCGAGTTTGACTTACCATATCAATTGATAGAGGCATGCACAAGGCTGATGAATATGATTTCTTTTTTTTTTTGTCTCAGCAACGCAGAGAGATTCTCCTCTGCAACACTGCCTCTGCTGGCCATGCAATATAATCTGCAGATGGAAAAGTCCACCGTTAGTCCATTATTAGAACTTAATTATTTCCAAAATAAAGACAACACTACCAAATAAAATTATTTTCATAAAGCGTTAATAATTAGTAAAATCGAGTCTGCAATATTGTGAAAATTCAAAGTTCACTAAAAATTATATTCTCCATTTTAATTTCAACCTAATACACTTCTCTCAATCCTATGCCTCATTTGCTACCACTCTCTACACAACTCTAGCACCTATGTGAGGACGTAGATATAAAGATCTCTTTAGCAGCCAAGAGACAGCGTACCTTTCTCACTGGAATTCTTTAAGGTTATGGTACACCAATAGCAATTCAGTGAACTAATAAGTTAAGGGAGGAAGGTTTATGCTACAATTTGTTCAAATAATAAAAACTATGATTATCAGATTCTAACATCTTCATTTTAGCACATCCCTATCAGTTAACCAATATTGCTACCATCTTGAAAAGTTATATATATGCGGAAGACCCCACTAAAAGGTCCTGTGAGCCATAGGATGTTATGAACTTCTTTTAATGAGAGCAAAACGATTAAAAGCGAGTTTGACTTACCATATCAATTGATAGAGGCATGCACAAGGCTGATGAATATGATTTTTTTTTTTTTTTGTCTCAGCAACGCAGAGAGATTCTCCTCTGCAACACTGCCTCTGCTGGCCATGCAATATAATCTGCAGATGGAAAAGTCCACCGTTAGTCCATTATTAGAAATTGAATATTTCCAAACTAAAGAAAACACTACCAAATAAAATTATTTTCATAAAGCGTTAATAATTAGTACAATCGAGTCTGCAATATTGTGAAAATTCAAAGTTCACTAAAAATTATATTCTCCATTTTAATTTCAACCTAACACACTTCTCTCAATCCTATGCCTCATTTGCTACCACTCTCTACACAACTCTAGCACCTATGTGAGGACGTAGATATAAAGATCTCTTTAGCAGCCAAGAGACAGCGTACCCTTCTCACTGGAATTCTTTAAGGTTATGGTACACCAATAGCAATTCAGTGAACTAATAAGTTAAGGGAGGAAGGTTTATGCTACAGTTTGTTGAAATAATAAAAACTATGAGTATCAGATTCTAACATCTTCATTTTAGCACATCCCTATCAGTTAACCAATATTGCTACCGTCTTGAAAAGTTATATATATGCTGAAGACACCACTAAAAGGTCCTGTGAGCCATAGGATGTTATGAACTTCTTTTAATGAGAGCAAAACGATTAAAAGCGAGTTTGACTTACCATATCAATTGATAGAGGCATGCACAAGGCTGATGAATACGATTTCTTTTTTTTTTTGTCTCAGCAACGCAGAGAGATTCTCCTCTGCAACACTGCCTCTGCTGGCCATGCAATATAATCTGCAGATGGAAAAGTCCACCGTTAGTCCATTATTAGAACTTAATTATTTCCAAAATAAAGACAACACTACCAAATAAAATTATTTTCATAAAGCGTTAATAATTAGTACAATCGAGTCTGCAATATTGTGAAAATTCAAAGTTCACTAAAAATTCTATTCTCCATTTTAATTTCAACCTAACACACTTCTCTCAATCCTATGCCTCATTTGCTACCACTCTCTACACAACTCTAGCACCTATGTGAGGACGTAGATATAAAGATCTCTTTAGCAGCCAAGAGACAGCGTACCCTTCTCACTGGAATTCTTTAAGGTTATGGTACACCAATAGCAATTCAGTGAACTAATAAGTTAAGGGAGGAAGGTTTATGCTACAGTTTGTTGAAATAATAAAAACTATGAGTATCAGATTCTAACATCTTCATTTTAGCACATCCCTATCAGTTAACCAATATTGCTACCGTCTTGAAAAGTTATATATATGCGGAAGACCCCACTAAAAGGTCCTGTGAGCCATAGGATGTTATGAACTTCTTTTAATGAGAGCAAAACGATTAAAAGCGAGTTTGACTTACCATATCAATTGATAGAGGCATGCACAAGGCTGATGAATATGATTTCTTTTTTTTTTTGTCTCAGCAACGCAGAGAGATTCTCCTCTGCAACACTGCCTCTGCTGGCCATGCAATATAATCTGCAGATGGAAAAGTCCACCGTTAGTCCATTATTAGAACTTAATTATTTCCAAAATAAAGACAACACTACCAAATAAAATTATTTTCATAAAGCGTTAATAATTAGTAAAATCGAGTCTGCAATATTGTGAAAATTCAAAGTTCACTAAAAATTATATTCTCCATTTTAATTTCAACCTAATACACTTCTCTCAATCCTATGCCTCATTTGCTACCACTCTCTACACAACTCTAGCACCTATGTGAGGACGTAGATATAAAGATCTCTTTAGCAGCCAAGAGACAGCGTACCTTTCTCACTGGAATTCTTTAAGGTTATGGTACACCAATAGCAATTCAGTGAACTAATAAGTTAAGGGAGGAAGGTTTATGCTACAATTTGTTCAAATAATAAAAACTATGATTATCAGATTCTAACATCTTCATTTTAGCACATCCCTATCAGTTAACCAATATTGCTACCATCTTGAAAAGTTATATATATGCGGAAGACCCCACTAAAAGGTCCTGTGAGCCATAGGATGTTATGAACTTCTTTTAATGAGAGCAAAACGATTAAAAGCGAGTTTGACTTACCATATCAATTGATAGAGGCATGCACAAGGCTGATGAATATGATTTTTTTTTTTTTTGTCTCAGCAACGCAGAGAGATTCTCCTCTGCAACACTGCCTCTGCTGGCCATGCAATATAATCTGCAGATGGAAAAGTCCACCGTTAGTCCATTATTAGAAATTGAATATTTCCAAACTAAAGAAAACACTACCAAATAAAATTATTTTCATAAAGCGTTAATAATTAGTACAATCGAGTCTGCAATATTGTGAAAATTCAAAGTTCACTAAAAATTATATTCTCCATTTTATTTCAACCTAACACACTTCTCTCAATCCTATGCCTCATTTGCTACCACTCTCTACACAACTCTAGCACCTATGTGAGGACGTAGATATAAAGATCTCTTTAGCAGCCAAGAGACAGCGTACCCTTCTCACTGGAATTCTTTAAGGTTATGGTACACCAATAGCAATTCAGTGAACTAATAAGTTAAGGGAGGAAGGTTTATGCTACAGTTTGTTGAAATAATAAAAACTATGAGTATCAGATTCTAACATCTTCATTTTAGCACATCCCTATCAGTTAACCAATATTGCTACCGTCTTGAAAAGTTATATATATGCTGAAGACACCACTAAAAGGTCCTGTGAGCCATAGGATGTTATGAACTTCTTTTAATGAGAGCAAAACGATTAAAAGCGAGTTTGACTTACCATATCAATTGATAGAGGCATGCACAAGGCTGATGAATACGATTTCTTTTTTTTTTTGTCTCAGCAACGCAGAGAGATTCTCCTCTGCAACACTGCCTCTGCTGGCCATGCAATATAATCTGCAGATGGAAAAGTCCACCGTTAGTCCATTATTAGAACTTAATTATTTCCAAAATAAAGACAACACTACCAAATAAAATTATTTTCATAAAGCGTTAATAATTAGTACAATCGAGTCTGCAATATTGTGAAAATTCAAAGTTCACTAAAAATTCTATTCTCCATTTTAATTTCAACCTAACACACTTCTCTCAATCCTATGCCTCATTTGCTACCACTCTCTACACAACTCTAGCACCTATGTGAGGACGTAGATATAAAGATCTCTTTAGCAGCCAAGAGACAGCGTACCCTTCTCACTGGAATTCTTTAAGGTTATGGTACACCAATAGCAATTCAGTGAACTAATAAGTTAAGGGAGGAAGGTTTATGCTACAGTTTGTTGAAATAATAAAAACTATGAGTATCAGATTCTAACATCTTCATTTTAGCACATCCCTATCAGTTAACCAATATTGCTACCGTCTTGAAAAGTTATATATATGCGGAAGACCCCACTAAAAGGTCCTGTGAGCCATAGGATGTTATGAACTTCTTTTAATGAGAGCAAAACGATTAAAAGCGAGTTTGACTTACCATATCAATTGATAGAGGCATGCACAAGGCTGATGAATATGATTTCTTTTTTTTTTGTCTCAGCAACGCAGAGAGATTCTCCTCTGCAACACTGCCTCTGCTGGCCATGCAATATAATCTGCAGATGGAAAAGTCCACCGTTAGTCCATTATTAGAACTTAATTATTTCCAAAATAAAGACAACACTACCAAATAAAATTATTTTCATAAAGCGTTAATAATTAGTAAAATCGAGTCTGCAATATTGTGAAAATTCAAAGTTCACTAAAAATTATATTCTCCATTTTAATTTCAACCTAATACACTTCTCTCAATCCTATGCCTCATTTGCTACCACTCTCTACACAACTCTAGCACCTATGTGAGGACGTAGATATAAAGATCTCTTTAGCAGCCAAGAGACAGCGTACCTTTCTCACTGGAATTCTTTAAGGTTATGGTACACCAATAGCAATTCAGTGAACTAATAAGTTAAGGGAGGAAGGTTTATGCTACAGTTTGTTGAAATAATAAAAACTATGAGTATCAGATTCTAACATCTTCATTTTAGCACATCCCTATCAGTTAACCAATATTGCTACCGTCTTGAAAAGTTATATATATGCTGAAGACACCACTAAAAGGTCCTGTGAGCCATAGGATGTTATGAACTTCTTTTAATGAGAGCAAAACGATTAAAAGCGAGTTTGACTTACCATATCAATTGATAGAGGCATGCACAAGGCTGATGAATACGATTTCTTTTTTTTTTTGTCTCAGCAACGCAGAGAGATTCTCCTCTGCAACACTGCCTCTGCTGGCCATGCAATATAATCTGCAGATGGAAAAGTCCACCGTTAGTCCATTATTAGAACTTAATTATTTCCAAAATAAAGACAACACTACCAAATAAAATTATTTTCATAAAGCGTTAATAATTAGTACAATCGAGTCTGCAATATTGTGAAAATTCAAAGTTCACTAAAAATTCTATTCTCCATTTTAATTTCAACCTAACACACTTCTCTCAATCCTATGCCTCATTTGCTACCACTCTCTACACAACTCTAGCACCTATGTGAGGACGTAGATATAAAGATCTCTTTAGCAGCCAAGAGACAGCGTACCTTTCTCACTGGAATTCTTTAAGGTTATGGTACACCAATAGCAATTCAGTGAACTAATAAGTTAAGGGAGGAAGGTTTATGCTACAGTTTGTTGAAATAATAAAAACTATGAGTATCAGATTCTAACATCTTCATTTTAGCACATCCCTATCAGTTAACCAATATTGCTACCGTCTTGAAAAGTTATATATATGCGGAAGACCCCACTAAAAGGTCCTGTGAGCCATAGGATGTTATGAACTTCTTTTAATGAGAGCAAAACGATTAAAAGCGAGTTTGACTTACCATATCAATTGATAGAGGCATGCACAAGGCTGATGAATATGATTTCTTTTTTTTTTTGTCTCAGCAACGCAGAGAGATTCTCCTCTGCAACACTGCCTCTGCTGGCCATGCAATATAATCTGCAGATGGAAAAGTCCACCGTTAGTCCATTATTAGAACTTAATTATTTCCAAAATAAAGACAACACTACCAAATAAAATTATTTTCATAAAGCGTTAATAATTAGTAAAATCGAGTCTGCAATATTGTGAAAATTCAAAGTTCACTAAAAATTATATTCTCCATTTTAATTTCAACCTAATACACTTCTCTCAATCCTATGCCTCATTTGCTACCACTCTCTACACAACTCTAGCACCTATGTGAGGACGTAGATATAAAGATCTCTTTAGCAGCCAAGAGACAGCGTACCTTTCTCACTGGAATTCTTTAAGGTTATGGTACACCAATAGCAATTCAGTGAACTAATAAGTTAAGGGAGGAAGGTTTATGCTACAATTTGTTCAAATAATAAAAACTATGATTATCAGATTCTAACATCTTCATTTTAGCACATCCCTATCAGTTAACCAATATTGCTACCATCTTGAAAAGTTATATATATGCGGAAGACCCCACTAAAAGGTCCTGTGAGCCATAGGATGTTATGAACTTCTTTTAATGAGAGCAAAACGATTAAAAGCGAGTTTGACTTACCATATCAATTGATAGAGGCATGCACAAGGCTGATGAATATGATTTTTTTTTTTTTTTGTCTCAGCAACGCAGAGAGATTCTCCTCTGCAACACTGCCTCTGCTGGCCATGCAATATAATCTGCAGATGGAAAAGTCCACCGTTAGTCCATTATTAGAAATTGAATATTTCCAAACTAAAGAAAACACTACCAAATAAAATTATTTTCATAAAGCGTTAATAATTAGTACAATCGAGTCTGCAATATTGTGAAAATTCAAAGTTCACTAAAAATTATATTCTCCATTTTAATTTCAACCTAACACACTTCTCTCAATCCTATGCCTCATTTGCTACCACTCTCTACACAACTCTAGCACCTATGTGAGGACGTAGATATAAAGATCTCTTTAGCAGCCAAGAGACAGCGTACCCTTCTCACTGGAATTCTTTAAGGTTATGGTACACCAATAGCAATTCAGTGAACTAATAAGTTAAGGGAGGAAGGTTTATGCTACAGTTTGTTGAAATAATAAAAACTATGAGTATCAGATTCTAACATCTTCATTTTAGCACATCCCTATCAGTTAACCAATATTGCTACCGTCTTGAAAAGTTATATATATGCTGAAGACACCACTAAAAGGTCCTGTGAGCCATAGGATGTTATGAACTTCTTTTAATGAGAGCAAAACGATTAAAAGCGAGTTTGACTTACCATATCAATTGATAGAGGCATGCACAAGGCTGATGAATACGATTTCTTTTTTTTTTTGTCTCAGCAACGCAGAGAGATTCTCCTCTGCAACACTGCCTCTGCTGGCCATGCAATATAATCTGCAGATGGAAAAGTCCACCGTTAGTCCATTATTAGAACTTAATTATTTCCAAAATAAAGACAACACTACCAAATAAAATTATTTTCATAAAGCGTTAATAATTAGTACAATCGAGTCTGCAATATTGTGAAAATTCAAAGTTCACTAAAAATTCTATTCTCCATTTTAATTTCAACCTAACACACTTCTCTCAATCCTATGCCTCATTTGCTACCACTCTCTACACAACTCTAGCACCTATGTGAGGACGTAGATATAAAGATCTCTTTAGCAGCCAAGAGACAGCGTACCCTTCTCACTGGAATTCTTTAAGGTTATGGTACACCAATAGCAATTCAGTGAACTAATAAGTTAAGGGAGGAAGGTTTATGCTACAGTTTGTTGAAATAATAAAAACTATGAGTATCAGATTCTAACATCTTCATTTTAGCACATCCCTATCAGTTAACCAATATTGCTACCGTCTTGAAAAGTTATATATATGCGGAAGACCCCACTAAAAGGTCCTGTGAGCCATAGGATGTTATGAACTTCTTTTAATGAGAGCAAAACGATTAAAAGCGAGTTTGACTTACCATATCAATTGATAGAGGCATGCACAAGGCTGATGAATATGATTTCTTTTTTTTTTTGTCTCAGCAACGCAGAGAGATTCTCCTCTGCAACACTGCCTCTGCTGGCCATGCAATATAATCTGCAGATGGAAAAGTCCACCGTTAGTCCATTATTAGAACTTAATTATTTCCAAAATAAAGACAACACTACCAAATAAAATTATTTTCATAAAGCGTTAATAATTAGTAAAATCGAGTCTGCAATATTGTGAAAATTCAAAGTTCACTAAAAATTATATTCTCCATTTTAATTTCAACCTAATACACTTCTCTCAATCCTATGCCTCATTTGCTACCACTCTCTACACAACTCTAGCACCTATGTGAGGACGTAGATATAAAGATCTCTTTAGCAGCCAAGAGACAGCGTACCTTTCTCACTGGAATTCTTTAAGGTTATGGTACACCAATAGCAATTCAGTGAACTAATAAGTTAAGGGAGGAAGGTTTATGCTACAATTTGTTCAAATAATAAAAACTATGATTATCAGATTCTAACATCTTCATTTTAGCACATCCCTATCAGTTAACCAATATTGCTACCATCTTGAAAAGTTATATATATGCGGAAGACCCCACTAAAAGGTCCTGTGAGCCATAGGATGTTATGAACTTCTTTTAATGAGAGCAAAACGATTAAAAGCGAGTTTGACTTACCATATCAATTGATAGAGGCATGCACAAGGCTGATGAATATGATTTTTTTTTTTTTTGTCTCAGCAACGCAGAGAGATTCTCCTCTGCAACACTGCCTCTGCTGGCCATGCAATATAATCTGCAGATGGAAAAGTCCACCGTTAGTCCATTATTAGAAATTGAATATTTCCAAACTAAAGAAAACACTACCAAATAAAATTATTTTCATAAAGCGTTAATAATTAGTACAATCGAGTCTGCAATATTGTGAAAATTCAAAGTTCACTAAAAATTATATTCTCCATTTTATTTCAACCTAACACACTTCTCTCAATCCTATGCCTCATTTGCTACCACTCTCTACACAACTCTAGCACCTATGTGAGGACGTAGATATAAAGATCTCTTTAGCAGCCAAGAGACAGCGTACCCTTCTCACTGGAATTCTTTAAGGTTATGGTACACCAATAGCAATTCAGTGAACTAATAAGTTAAGGGAGGAAGGTTTATGCTACAGTTTGTTGAAATAATAAAAACTATGAGTATCAGATTCTAACATCTTCATTTTAGCACATCCCTATCAGTTAACCAATATTGCTACCGTCTTGAAAAGTTATATATATGCTGAAGACACCACTAAAAGGTCCTGTGAGCCATAGGATGTTATGAACTTCTTTTAATGAGAGCAAAACGATTAAAAGCGAGTTTGACTTACCATATCAATTGATAGAGGCATGCACAAGGCTGATGAATACGATTTCTTTTTTTTTTTGTCTCAGCAACGCAGAGAGATTCTCCTCTGCAACACTGCCTCTGCTGGCCATGCAATATAATCTGCAGATGGAAAAGTCCACCGTTAGTCCATTATTAGAACTTAATTATTTCCAAAATAAAGACAACACTACCAAATAAAATTATTTTCATAAAGCGTTAATAATTAGTACAATCGAGTCTGCAATATTGTGAAAATTCAAAGTTCACTAAAAATTCTATTCTCCATTTTAATTTCAACCTAACACACTTCTCTCAATCCTATGCCTCATTTGCTACCACTCTCTACACAACTCTAGCACCTATGTGAGGACGTAGATATAAAGATCTCTTTAGCAGCCAAGAGACAGCGTACCCTTCTCACTGGAATTCTTTAAGGTTATGGTACACCAATAGCAATTCAGTGAACTAATAAGTTAAGGGAGGAAGGTTTATGCTACAGTTTGTTGAAATAATAAAAACTATGAGTATCAGATTCTAACATCTTCATTTTAGCACATCCCTATCAGTTAACCAATATTGCTACCGTCTTGAAAAGTTATATATATGCGGAAGACCCCACTAAAAGGTCCTGTGAGCCATAGGATGTTATGAACTTCTTTTAATGAGAGCAAAACGATTAAAAGCGAGTTTGACTTACCATATCAATTGATAGAGGCATGCACAAGGCTGATGAATATGATTTCTTTTTTTTTTGTCTCAGCAACGCAGAGAGATTCTCCTCTGCAACACTGCCTCTGCTGGCCATGCAATATAATCTGCAGATGGAAAAGTCCACCGTTAGTCCATTATTAGAACTTAATTATTTCCAAAATAAAGACAACACTACCAAATAAAATTATTTTCATAAAGCGTTAATAATTAGTAAAATCGAGTCTGCAATATTGTGAAAATTCAAAGTTCACTAAAAATTATATTCTCCATTTTAATTTCAACCTAATACACTTCTCTCAATCCTATGCCTCATTTGCTACCACTCTCTACACAACTCTAGCACCTATGTGAGGACGTAGATATAAAGATCTCTTTAGCAGCCAAGAGACAGCGTACCTTTCTCACTGGAATTCTTTAAGGTTATGGTACACCAATAGCAATTCAGTGAACTAATAAGTTAAGGGAGGAAGGTTTATGCTACAATTTGTTCAAATAATAAAAACTATGATTATCAGATTCTAACATCTTCATTTTAGCACATCCCTATCAGTTAACCAATATTGCTACCATCTTGAAAAGTTATATATATGCGGAAGACCCCACTAAAAGGTCCTGTGAGCCATAGGATGTTATGAACTTCTTTTAATGAGAGCAAAACGATTAAAAGCGAGTTTGACTTACCATATCAATTGATAGAGGCATGCACAAGGCTGATGAATATGATTTTTTTTTTTTGTCTCAGCAACGCAGAGAGATTCTCCTCTGCAACACTGCCTCTGCTGGCCATGCAATATAATCTGCAGATGGAAAAGTCCACCGTTAGTCCATTATTAGAAATTGAATATTTCCAAACTAAAGAAAACACTACCAAATAAAATTATTTTCATAAAGCGTTAATAATTAGTACAATCGAGTCTGCAATATTGTGAAAATTCAAAGTTCACTAAAAATTATATTCTCCATTTTAATTTCAACCTAACACACTTCTCTCAATCCTATGCCTCATTTGCTACCACTCTCTACACAACTCTAGCACCTATGTGAGGACGTAGATATAAAGATCTCTTTAGCAGCCAAGAGACAGCGTACCCTTCTCACTGGAATTCTTTAAGGTTATGGTACACCAATAGCAATTCAGTGAACTAATAAGTTAAGGGAGGAAGGTTTATGCTACAGTTTGTTGAAATAATAAAAACTATGAGTATCAGATTCTAACATCTTCATTTTAGCACATCCCTATCAGTTAACCAATATTGCTACCGTCTTGAAAAGTTATATATATGCTGAAGACACCACTAAAAGGTCCTGTGAGCCATAGGATGTTATGAACTTCTTTTAATGAGAGCAAAACGATTAAAAGCGAGTTTGACTTACCATATCAATTGATAGAGGCATGCACAAGGCTGATGAATATGATTTCTTTTTTTTTTTGTCTCAGCAACGCAGAGAGATTCTCCTCTGCAACACTGCCTCTGCTGGCCATGCAATATAATCTGCAGATGGAAAAGTCCACCGTTAGTCCATTATTAGAACTTAATTATTTCCAAAATAAAGACAACACTACCAAATAAAATTATTTTCATAAAGCGTTAATAATTAGTAAAATCGAGTCTGCAATATTGTGAAAATTCAAAGTTCACTAAAAATTATATTCTCCATTTTAATTTCAACCTAATACACTTCTCTCAATCCTATGCCTCATTTGCTACCACTCTCTACACAACTCTAGCACCTATGTGAGGACGAATATATAAAGATCTCTTTAGCAGCCAAGAGACAGCGTACCTTTCTCACTGGAATTCTTTAAGGTTATGGTACACCAATAGCAATTCAGTGAACTAATAAGTTAAGGGAGGAAGGTTTATGCTACAGTTTGTTGAAATAATAAAAACTATGAGTATCAGATTCTAACATCTTCATTTTAGCACATCCCTATCAGTTAACCAATATTGCTACCGTCTTGAAAAGTTATATATATGCTGAAGACACCACTAAAAGGTCCTGTGAGCCATAGGATGTTATGAACTTCTTTTAATGAGAGCAAAACGATTAAAAGCGAGTTTGACTTACCATATCAATTGATAGAGGCATGCACAAGGCTGATGAATATGATTTCTTTTTTTTTTTGTCTCAGCAACGCAGAGAGATTCTCCTCTGCAACACTGCCTCTGCTGGCCATGCAATATAATCTGCAGATGGAAAAGTCCACCGTTAGTCCATTATTAGAACCTAATTATTTCCAAAATAAAGACAACACTACCAAATAAAATTATTTTCATAAAGCGTTAATAATTAGTACAATCGAGTCTGCAATATTGTGAAAATTCAAAGTTCACTAAAAATTCTATTCTCCATTTTAATTTCAACCTAACACACTTCTCTCAATCCTATGCCTCATTTGCTACCACTCTCTACACAACTCTAGCACCTATGTGAGGACGTAGATATAAAGATCTCTTTAGCAGCCAAGAGACAGCGTACCTTTCTCACTGGAATTCTTTAAGGTTATGGTACACCAATAGCAATTCAGTGAACTAATAAGTTAAGGGAGGAAGGTTTATGCTACAGTTTGTTCAAATAATAAAAACTATGATTATCAGATTCTAACATCTTCATTTTAGCACATCCCTATCAGTTAACCAATATTGCTACCATCTTGAAAAGTTATATATATGCGGAAGACCCCACTAAAAGGTCCTGTGAGCCATAGGATGTTATGAACTTCTTTTAATGAGAGCAAAACGATTAAAAGCGAGTTTGACTTACCATATCAATTGATAGAGGCATGCACAAGGCTGATGAATATGATTTTTTTTTTTTTTGTCTCAGCAACGCAGAGAGATTCTCCTCTGCAACACTGCCTCTGCTGGCCATGCAATATAATCTGCAGATGGAAAAGTCCACCGTTAGTCCATTATTAGAAATTGAATATTTCCAAACTAAAGAAAACACTACCAAATAAAATTATTTTCATAAAGCGTTAATAATTAGTACAATCGAGTCTGCAATATTGTGAAAATTCAAAGTTCACTAAAAATTATATTCTCCATTTTAATTTCAACCTAACACACTTCTCTCAATCCTATGCCTCATTTGCTACCACTCTCTACACAACTCTAGCACCTATGTGAGGACGTAGATATAAAGATCTCTTTAGCAGCCAAGAGACAGCGTACCCTTCTCACTGGAATTCTTTAAGGTTATGGTACACCAATAGCAATTCAGTGAACTAATAAGTTAAGGGAGGAAGGTTTATGCTACAGTTTGTTGAAATAATAAAAACTATGAGTATCAGATTCTAACATCTTCATTTTAGCACATCCCTATCAGTTAACCAATATTGCTACCGTCTTGAAAAGTTATATATATGCTGAAGACACCACTAAAAGGTCCTGTGAGCCATAGGATGTTATGAACTTCTTTTAATGAGAGCAAAACGATTAAAAGCGAGTTTGACTTACCATATCAATTGATAGAGGCATGCACAAGGCTGATGAATACGATTTCTTTTTTTTTTTGTCTCAGCAACGCAGAGAGATTCTCCTCTGCAACACTGCCTCTGCTGGCCATGCAATATAATCTGCAGATGGAAAAGTCCACCGTTAGTCCATTATTAGAAATTGAATATTTCCAAACTAAAGAAAACACTACCAAATAAAATTATTTTCATAAAGCGTTAATAATTAGTACAATCGAGTCTGCAATATTGTGAAAATTCAAAGTTCACTAAAAATTCTATTCTCCATTTTAATTTCAACCTAACACACTTCTCTCAATCCTATGCCTCATTTGCTACCACTCTCTACACAACTCTAGCACCTATGTGAGGACGTAGATATAAAGATCTCTTTAGCAGCCAAGAGACAGCGTACCTTTCTCACTGGAATTCTTTAAGGTTATGGTACACCAATAGCAATTCAGTGAACTAATAAGTTAAGGGAGGAAGGTTTATGCTACAGTTTGTTGAAATAATAAAAACTATGAGTATCAGATTCTAACATCTTCATTTTAGCACATCCCTATCAGTTAACCAATATTGCTACCGTCTTGAAAAGTTATATATATGCGGAAGACCCCACTAAAAGGTCCTGTGAGCCATAGGATGTTATGAACTTCTTTTAATGAGAGCAAAACGATTAAAAGCGAGTTTGACTTACCATATCAATTGATAGAGGCATGCACAAGGCTGATGAATATGATTTCTTTTTTTTTTTGTCTCAGCAACGCAGAGAGATTCTCCTCTGCAACACTGCCTCTGCTGGCCATGCAATATAATCTGCAGATGGAAAAGTCCACCGTTAGTCCATTATTAGAACTTAATTATTTCCAAAATAAAGACAACACTACCAAATAAAATTATTTTCATAAAGCGTTAATAATTAGTAAAATCGAGTCTGCAATATTGTGAAAATTCAAAGTTCACTAAAAATTATATTCTCCATTTTAATTTCAACCTAATACACTTCTCTCAATCCTATGCCTCATTTGCTACCACTCTCTACACAACTCTAGCACCTATGTGAGGACGTAGATATAAAGATCTCTTTAGCAGCCAAGAGACAGCGTACCTTTCTCACTGGAATTCTTTAAGGTTATGGTACACCAATAGCAATTCAGTGAACTAATAAGTTAAGGGAGGAAGGTTTATGCTACAATTTGTTCAAATAATAAAAACTATGATTATCAGATTCTAACATCTTCATTTTAGCACATCCCTATCAGTTAACCAATATTGCTACCATCTTGAAAAGTTATATATATGCGGAAGACCCCACTAAAAGGTCCTGTGAGCCATAGGATGTTATGAACTTCTTTTAATGAGAGCAAAACGATTAAAAGCGAGTTTGACTTACCATATCAATTGATAGAGGCATGCACAAGGCTGATGAATATGATTTTTTTTTTTTTTTGTCTCAGCAACGCAGAGAGATTCTCCTCTGCAACACTGCCTCTGCTGGCCATGCAATATAATCTGCAGATGGAAAAGTCCACCGTTAGTCCATTATTAGAAATTGAATATTTCCAAACTAAAGAAAACACTACCAAATAAAATTATTTTCATAAAGCGTTAATAATTAGTACAATCGAGTCTGCAATATTGTGAAAATTCAAAGTTCACTAAAAATTATATTCTCCATTTTAATTTCAACCTAACACACTTCTCTCAATCCTATGCCTCATTTGCTACCACTCTCTACACAACTCTAGCACCTATGTGAGGACGTAGATATAAAGATCTCTTTAGCAGCCAAGAGACAGCGTACCCTTCTCACTGGAATTCTTTAAGGTTATGGTACACCAATAGCAATTCAGTGAACTAATAAGTTAAGGGAGGAAGGTTTATGCTACAGTTTGTTGAAATAATAAAAACTATGAGTATCAGATTCTAACATCTTCATTTTAGCACATCCCTATCAGTTAACCAATATTGCTACCGTCTTGAAAAGTTATATATATGCTGAAGACACCACTAAAAGGTCCTGTGAGCCATAGGATGTTATGAACTTCTTTTAATGAGAGCAAAACGATTAAAAGCGAGTTTGACTTACCATATCAATTGATAGAGGCATGCACAAGGCTGATGAATACGATTTCTTTTTTTTTTGTCTCAGCAACGCAGAGAGATTCTCCTCTGCAACACTGCCTCTGCTGGCCATGCAATATAATCTGCAGATGGAAAAGTCCACCGTTAGTCCATTATTAGAACTTAATTATTTCCAAAATAAAGACAACACTACCAAATAAAATTATTTTCATAAAGCGTTAATAATTAGTAAAATCGAGTCTGCAATATTGTGAAAATTCAAAGTTCACTAAAAATTATATTCTCCATTTTAATTTCAACCTAATACACTTCTCTCAATCCTATGCCTCATTTGCTACCACTCTCTACACAACTCTAGCACCTATGTGAGGACGTAGATATAAAGATCTCTTTAGCAGCCAAGAGACAGCGTACCTTTCTCACTGGAATTCTTTAAGGTTATGGTACACCAATAGCAATTCAGTGAACTAATAAGTTAAGGGAGGAAGGTTTATGCTACAATTTGTTCAAATAATAAAAACTATGATTATCAGATTCTAACATCTTCATTTTAGCACATCCCTATCAGTTAACCAATATTGCTACCATCTTGAAAAGTTATATATATGCGGAAGACCCCACTAAAAGGTCCTGTGAGCCATAGGATGTTATGAACTTCTTTTAATGAGAGCAAAACGTTTAAAAGCGAGTTTGACTTACCATATCAATTGATAGAGGCATGCACAAGGCTGATGAATATGATTTTTTTTTTTTTTGTCTCAGCAACGCAGAGAGATTCTCCTCTGCAACACTGCCTCTGCTGGCCATGCAATATAATCTGCAGATGGAAAAGTCCACCGTTAGACCATTATTAGAAATTGAATATTTCCAAACTAAAGAAAACACTACCAAATAAAATTATTTTCATAAAGCGTTAATAATTAGTACAATCGAGTCTGCAATATTGTGAAAATTCAAAGTTCACTAAAAATTATATTCTCCATTTTAATTTCAACCTAACACACTTCTCTCAATCCTATGCCTCATTTGCTACCACTCTCTACACAACTCTAGCACCTATGTGAGGACGTAGATATAAAGATCTCTTTAGCAGCCAAGAGACAGCGTACCCTTCTCACTGGAATTCTTTAAGGTTATGGTACACCAATAGCAATTCAGTGAACTAATAAGTTAAGGGAGGAAGGTTTATGCTACAGTTTGTTGAAATAATAAAACTATGAGTATCAGATTCTAACATCTTCATTTTAGCACATCCCTATCAGTTAACCAATATTGCTACCGTCTTGAAAAGTTATATATATGCTGAAGACACCACTAAAAGGTCCTGTGAGCCATAGGATGTTATGAACTTCTTTTAATGAGAGCAAAACGATTAAAAGCGAGTTTGACTTACCATATCAATTGATAGAGGCATGCACAAGGCTGATGAATACGATTTCTTTTTTTTTTTGTCTCAGCAACGCAGAGAGATTCTCCTCTGCAACACTGCCTCTGCTGGCCATGCAATATAATCTGCAGATGGAAAAGTCCACCGTTAGTCCATTATTAGAACTTAATTATTTCCAAAATAAAGACACTACCAAATAAAATTATTTTCATAAAGCGTTAATAATTAGTACAATCGAGTCTGCAATATTGTGAAAATTCAAAGTTCACTAAAAATTCTATTCTCCATTTTAATTTCAACCTAACACACTTCTCTCAATCCTATGCCTCATTTGCTAACACTCTCTACACAACTCTAGCACCTATGTGAGGACGTAGATATAAAGATCTCTTTAGCAGCCAAGAGACAGCGTACCTTTCTCACTGGAATTCTTTAAGGTTATGGTACACCAATAGCAATTCAGTGAACTAATAAGTTAAGGGAGGAAGGTTTATGCTACAGTTTGTTCAAATAATAAAAACTATGAGTATCAGATTCTAACATCTTCATTTTAGCACATCCCTATCAATTAACCAATATTGCTACCATCTTGAAAAGTTATATATATGCGGAAGACCCCACTAAAAGGTCCTGTGAGCCATAGGATGTTATGAACTTCTTTTAATGAGAGCAAAACGATTAAAAGCGAGTTTGACTTACCATATCAATTGATAGAGGCATGCACAAGGCTGATGAATATGATTTTTTTTTTTTTGTCTCAGCAACGCAGAGAGATTCTCCTCTGCAACACTGCCTCTGCTGGCCATGCAATATAATCTGCAGATGGAAAAGTCCACCGTTAGTCCATTATTAGAAATTGAATATTTCCAAACTAAAGAAAACACTACCAAATAAAATTATTTTCATAAAGCGTTAATAATTAGTACAATCGAGTCTGCAATATTGTGAAAATTCAAAGTTCACTAAAAATTATATTCTCCATTTTAATTTCAACCTAACACTTCTCTCAATCCTATGCCTCATTTGCTACCACTCTCTACACAACTCTAGCACCTATGTGAGGACGTAGATATAAAGATCTCTTTAGCAGCCAAGAGACAGCGTACCCTTCTCACTGGAATTCTTTAAGGTTATGGTACACCAATAGCAATTCAGTGAACTAATAAGTTAAGGGAGGAAGGTTTATGCTACAATTTGTTCAAATAATAAAAACTATGATTATCAGATTCTAACATCTTCATTTTAGCACATCCCTATCAGTTAACCAATATTGCTACCATCTTGAAAAGTTATATATATGCGGAAGACCCCACTAAAAGGTCCTGTGAGCCATAGGATGTTATGAACTTCTTTTAATGAGAGCAAAACGTTTAAAAGCGAGTTTGACTTACCATATCAATTGATAGAGGCATGCACAAGGCTGATGAATATGATTTTTTTTTTTTTTGTCTCAGCAACGCAGAGAGATTCTCCTCTGCAACACTGCCTCTGCTGGCCATGCAATATAATCTGCAGATGGAAAAGTCCACCGTTAGACCATTATTAGAAATTGAATATTTCCAAACTAAAGAAAACACTACCAAATAAAATTATTTTCATAAAGCGTTAATAATTAGTACAATCGAGTCTGCAATATTGTGAAAATTCAAAGTTCACTAAAAATTATATTCTCCATTTTAATTTCAACCTAACACACTTCTCTCAATCCTATGCCTCATTTGCTACCACTCTCTACACAACTCTAGCACCTATGTGAGGACGTAGATATAAAGATCTCTTTAGCAGCCAAGAGACAGCGTACCCTTCTCACTGGAATTCTTTAAGGTTATGGTACACCAATAGCAATTCAGTGAACTAATAAGTTAAGGGAGGAAGGTTTATGCTACAGTTTGTTGAAATAATAAAACTATGAGTATCAGATTCTAACATCTTCATTTTAGCACATCCCTATCAGTTAACCAATATTGCTACCGTCTTGAAAAGTTATATATATGCTGAAGACACCACTAAAAGGTCCTGTGAGCCATAGGATGTTATGAACTTCTTTTAATGAGAGCAAAACGATTAAAAGCGAGTTTGACTTACCATATCAATTGATAGAGGCATGCACAAGGCTGATGAATACGATTTCTTTTTTTTTTTGTCTCAGCAACGCAGAGAGATTCTCCTCTGCAACACTGCCTCTGCTGGCCATGCAATATAATCTGCAGATGGAAAAGTCCACCGTTAGTCCATTATTAGAACTTAATTATTTCCAAAATAAAGACACTACCAAATAAAATTATTTTCATAAAGCGTTAATAATTAGTACAATCGAGTCTGCAATATTGTGAAAATTCAAAGTTCACTAAAAATTCTATTCTCCATTTTAATTTCAACCTAACACACTTCTCTCAATCCTATGCCTCATTTGCCAACACTCTCTACACAACTCTAGCACCTATGTGAGGACGTAGATATAAAGATCTCTTTAGCAGCCAAGAGACAGCGTACCTTTCTCACTGGAATTCTTTAAGGTTATGGTACACCAATAGCAATTCAGTGAACTAATAAGTTAAGGGAGGAAGGTTTATGCTACAGTTTGTTGAAATAATAAAACTATGAGTATCAGATTCTAACATCTTCATTTTAGCACATCCCTATCAGTTAACCAATATTGCTACCGTCTTGAAAAGTTATATATATGCTGAAGACACCACTAAAAGGTCCTGTGAGCCATAGGATGTTATGAACTTCTTTTAATGAGAGCAAAACGATTAAAAGCGAGTTTGACTTACCATATCAATTGATAGAGGCATGCACAAGGCTGATGAATACGATTTCTTTTTTTTTTTGTCTCAGCAACGCAGAGAGATTCTCCTCTGCAACACTGCCTCTGCTGGCCATGCAATATAATCTGCAGATGGAAAAGTCCACCGTTAGTCCATTATTAGAACTTAATTATTTCCAAAATAAAGACACTACCAAATAAAATTATTTTCATAAAGCGTTAATAATTAGTACAATCGAGTCTGCAATATTGTGAAAATTCAAAGTTCACTAAAAATTCTATTCTCCATTTTAATTTCAACCTAACACACTTCTCTCAATCCTATGCCTCATTTGCTAACACTCTCTACACAACTCTAGCACCTATGTGAGGACGTAGATATAAAGATCTCTTTAGCAGCCAAGAGACAGCGTACCTTTCTCACTGGAATTCTTTAAGGTTATGGTACACCAATAGCAATTCAGTGAACTAATAAGTTAAGGGAGGAAGGTTTATGCTACAGTTTGTTCAAATAATAAAAACTATGAGTATCAGATTCTAACATCTTCATTTTAGCACATCCCTATCAATTAACCAATATTGCTACCATCTTGAAAAGTTATATATATGCGGAAGACCCCACTAAAAGGTCCTGTGAGCCATAGGATGTTATGAACTTCTTTTAATGAGAGCAAAACGATTAAAAGCGAGTTTGACTTACCATATCAATTGATAGAGGCATGCACAAGGCTGATGAATATGATTTTTTTTTTTTTGTCTCAGCAACGCAGAGAGATTCTCCTCTGCAACACTGCCTCTGCTGGCCATGCAATATAATCTGCAGATGGAAAAGTCCACCGTTAGTCCATTATTAGAAATTGAATATTTCCAAACTAAAGAAAACACTACCAAATAAAATTATTTTCATAAAGCGTTAATAATTAGTACAATCGAGTCTGCAATATTGTGAAAATTCAAAGTTCACTAAAAATTATATTCTCCATTTTAATTTCAACCTAACACTTCTCTCAATCCTATGCCTCATTTGCTACCACTCTCTACACAACTCTAGCACCTATGTGAGGACGTAGATATAAAGATCTCTTTAGCAGCCAAGAGACAGCGTACCCTTCTCACTGGAATTCTTTAAGGTTATGGTACACCAATAGCAATTCAGTGAACTAATAAGTTAAGGGAGGAAGGTTTATGCTACAATTTGTTCAAATAATAAAAACTATGATTATCAGATTCTAACATCTTCATTTTAGCACATCCCTATCAGTTAACCAATATTGCTACCATCTTGAAAAGTTATATATATGCGGAAGACCCCACTAAAAGGTCCTGTGAGCCATAGGATGTTATGAACTTCTTTTAATGAGAGCAAAACGTTTAAAAGCGAGTTTGACTTACCATATCAATTGATAGAGGCATGCACAAGGCTGATGAATATGATTTTTTTTTTTTTGTCTCAGCAACGCAGAGAGATTCTCCTCTGCAACACTGCCTCTGCTGGCCATGCAATATAATCTGCAGATGGAAAAGTCCACCGTTAGACCATTATTAGAAATTGAATATTTCCAAACTAAAGAAAACACTACCAAATAAAATTATTTTCATAAAGCGTTAATAATTAGTACAATCGAGTCTGCAATATTGTGAAAATTCAAAGTTCACTAAAAATTATATTCTCCATTTTAATTTCAACCTAACACACTTCTCTCAATCCTATGCCTCATTTGCTACCACTCTCTACACAACTCTAGCACCTATGTGAGGACGTAGATATAAAGATCTCTTTAGCAGCCAAGAGACAGCGTACCCTTCTCACTGGAATTCTTTAAGGTTATGGTACACCAATAGCAATTCAGTGAACTAATAAGTTAAGGGAGGAAGGTTTATGCTACAGTTTGTTGAAATAATAAAACTATGAGTATCAGATTCTAACATCTTCATTTTAGCACATCCCTATCAGTTAACCAATATTGCTACCGTCTTGAAAAGTTATATATATGCTGAAGACACCACTAAAAGGTCCTGTGAGCCATAGGATGTTATGAACTTCTTTTAATGAGAGCAAAACGATTAAAAGCGAGTTTGACTTACCATATCAATTGATAGAGGCATGCACAAGGCTGATGAATACGATTTCTTTTTTTTTTTGTCTCAGCAACGCAGAGAGATTCTCCTCTGCAACACTGCCTCTGCTGGCCATGCAATATAATCTGCAGATGGAAAAGTCCACCGTTAGTCCATTATTAGAACTTAATTATTTCCAAAATAAAGACACTACCAAATAAAATTATTTTCATAAAGCGTTAATAATTAGTACAATCGAGTCTGCAATATTGTGAAAATTCAAAGTTCACTAAAAATTCTATTCTCCATTTTAATTTCAACCTAACACACTTCTCTCAATCCTATGCCTCATTTGCCAACACTCTCTACACAACTCTAGCACCTATGTGAGGACGTAGATATAAAGATCTCTTTAGCAGCCAAGAGACAGCGTACCTTTCTCACTGGAATTCTTTAAGGTTATGGTACACCAATAGCAATTCAGTGAACTAATAAGTTAAGGGAGGAAGGTTTATGCTACAGTTTGTTCAAATAATAAAAACTATGAGTATCAGATTCTAACATCTTCATTTTAGCACATCCCTATCAATTAACCAATATTGCTACCATCTTGAAAAGTTATATATATGCGGAAGACCCCACTAAAAGGTCCTGTGAGCCATAGGATGTTATGAACTTCTTTTAATGAGAGCAAAACGTTTAAAAGCGAGTTTGACTTACCATATCAATTGATAGAGGCATGCACAAGGCTGATGAATATGATTTTTTTTTTTTTTGTCTCAGCAACGCAGAGAGATTCTCCTCTGCAACACTGCCTCTGCTGGCCATGCAATATAATCTGCAGATGGAAAAGTCCACCGTTAGACCATTATTAGAAATTGAATATTTCCAAACTAAAGAAAACACTACCAAATAAAATTATTTTCATAAAGCGTTAATAATTAGTACAATCGAGTCTGCAATATTGTGAAAATTCAAAGTTCACTAAAAATTATATTCTCCATTTTAATTTCAACCTAACACACTTCTCTCAATCCTATGCCTCATTTGCTACCACTCTCTACACAACTCTAGCACCTATGTGAGGACGTAGATATAAAGATCTCTTTAGCAGCCAAGAGACAGCGTACCCTTCTCACTGGAATTCTTTAAGGTTATGGTACACCAATAGCAATTCAGTGAACTAATAAGTTAAGGGAGGAAGGTTTATGCTACAGTTTGTTGAAATAATAAAACTATGAGTATCAGATTCTAACATCTTCATTTTAGCACATCCCTATCAGTTAACCAATATTGCTACCGTCTTGAAAAGTTATATATATGCTGAAGACACCACTAAAAGGTCCTGTGAGCCATAGGATGTTATGAACTTCTTTTAATGAGAGCAAAACGATTAAAAGCGAGTTTGACTTACCATATCAATTGATAGAGGCATGCACAAGGCTGATGAATACGATTTCTTTTTTTTTTTGTCTCAGCAACGCAGAGAGATTCTCCTCTGCAACACTGCCTCTGCTGGCCATGCAATATAATCTGCAGATGGAAAAGTCCACCGTTAGTCCATTATTAGAACTTAATTATTTCCAAAATAAAGACACTACCAAATAAAATTATTTTCATAAAGCGTTAATAATTAGTACAATCGAGTCTGCAATATTGTGAAAATTCAAAGTTCACTAAAAATTCTATTCTCCATTTTAATTTCAACCTAACACACTTCTCTCAATCCTATGCCTCATTTGCCAACACTCTCTACACAACTCTAGCACCTATGTGAGGACGTAGATATAAAGATCTCTTTAGCAGCCAAGAGACAGCGTACCTTTCTCACTGGAATTCTTTAAGGTTATGGTACACCAATAGCAATTCAGTGAACTAATAAGTTAAGGGAGGAAGGTTTATGCTACAGTTTGTTGAAATAATAAAACTATGAGTATCAGATTCTAACATCTTCATTTTAGCACATCCCTATCAGTTAACCAATATTGCTACCGTCTTGAAAAGTTATATATATGCTGAAGACACCACTAAAAGGTCCTGTGAGCCATAGGATGTTATGAACTTCTTTTAATGAGAGCAAAACGATTAAAAGCGAGTTTGACTTACCATATCAATTGATAGAGGCATGCACAAGGCTGATGAATACGATTTCTTTTTTTTTTTGTCTCAGCAACGCAGAGAGATTCTCCTCTGCAACACTGCCTCTGCTGGCCATGCAATATAATCTGCAGATGGAAAAGTCCACCGTTAGTCCATTATTAGAACTTAATTATTTCCAAAATAAAGACACTACCAAATAAAATTATTTTCATAAAGCGTTAATAATTAGTACAATCGAGTCTGCAATATTGTGAAAATTCAAAGTTCACTAAAAATTCTATTCTCCATTTTAATTTCAACCTAACACACTTCTCTCAATCCTATGCCTCATTTGCTAACACTCTCTACACAACTCTAGCACCTATGTGAGGACGTAGATATAAAGATCTCTTTAGCAGCCAAGAGACAGCGTACCTTTCTCACTGGAATTCTTTAAGGTTATGGTACACCAATAGCAATTCAGTGAACTAATAAGTTAAGGGAGGAAGGTTTATGCTACAGTTTGTTCAAATAATAAAAACTATGAGTATCAGATTCTAACATCTTCATTTTAGCACATCCCTATCAATTAACCAATATTGCTACCATCTTGAAAAGTTATATATATGCGGAAGACCCCACTAAAAGGTCCTGTGAGCCATAGGATGTTATGAACTTCTTTTAATGAGAGCAAAACGATTAAAAGCGAGTTTGACTTACCATATCAATTGATAGAGGCATGCACAAGGCTGATGAATATGATTTTTTTTTTTTGTCTCAGCAACGCAGAGAGATTCTCCTCTGCAACACTGCCTCTGCTGGCCATGCAATATAATCTGCAGATGGAAAAGTCCACCGTTAGTCCATTATTAGAAATTGAATATTTCCAAACTAAAGAAAACACTACCAAATAAAATTATTTTCATAAAGCGTTAATAATTAGTACAATCGAGTCTGCAATATTGTGAAAATTCAAAGTTCACTAAAAATTATATTCTCCATTTTAATTTCAACCTAACACTTCTCTCAATCCTATGCCTCATTTGCTACCACTCTCTACACAACTCTAGCACCTATGTGAGGACGTAGATATAAAGATCTCTTTAGCAGCCAAGAGACAGCGTACCCTTCTCACTGGAATTCTTTAAGGTTATGGTACACCAATAGCAATTCAGTGAACTAATAAGTTAAGGGAGGAAGGTTTATGCTACAATTTGTTCAAATAATAAAAACTATGATTATCAGATTCTAACATCTTCATTTTAGCACATCCCTATCAGTTAACCAATATTGCTACCATCTTGAAAAGTTATATATATGCGGAAGACCCCACTAAAAGGTCCTGTGAGCCATAGGATGTTATGAACTTCTTTTAATGAGAGCAAAACGTTTAAAAGCGAGTTTGACTTACCATATCAATTGATAGAGGCATGCACAAGGCTGATGAATATGATTTTTTTTTTTTTTGTCTCAGCAACGCAGAGAGATTCTCCTCTGCAACACTGCCTCTGCTGGCCATGCAATATAATCTGCAGATGGAAAAGTCCACCGTTAGACCATTATTAGAAATTGAATATTTCCAAACTAAAGAAAACACTACCAAATAAAATTATTTTCATAAAGCGTTAATAATTAGTACAATCGAGTCTGCAATATTGTGAAAATTCAAAGTTCACTAAAAATTATATTCTCCATTTTAATTTCAACCTAACACACTTCTCTCAATCCTATGCCTCATTTGCTACCACTCTCTACACAACTCTAGCACCTATGTGAGGACGTAGATATAAAGATCTCTTTAGCAGCCAAGAGACAGCGTACCCTTCTCACTGGAATTCTTTAAGGTTATGGTACACCAATAGCAATTCAGTGAACTAATAAGTTAAGGGAGGAAGGTTTATGCTACAGTTTGTTGAAATAATAAAACTATGAGTATCAGATTCTAACATCTTCATTTTAGCACATCCCTATCAGTTAACCAATATTGCTACCGTCTTGAAAAGTTATATATATGCTGAAGACACCACTAAAAGGTCCTGTGAGCCATAGGATGTTATGAACTTCTTTTAATGAGAGCAAAACGATTAAAAGCGAGTTTGACTTACCATATCAATTGATAGAGGCATGCACAAGGCTGATGAATACGATTTCTTTTTTTTTTTGTCTCAGCAACGCAGAGAGATTCTCCTCTGCAACACTGCCTCTGCTGGCCATGCAATATAATCTGCAGATGGAAAAGTCCACCGTTAGTCCATTATTAGAACTTAATTATTTCCAAAATAAAGACACTACCAAATAAAATTATTTTCATAAAGCGTTAATAATTAGTACAATCGAGTCTGCAATATTGTGAAAATTCAAAGTTCACTAAAAATTCTATTCTCCATTTTAATTTCAACCTAACACACTTCTCTCAATCCTATGCCTCATTTGCCAACACTCTCTACACAACTCTAGCACCTATGTGAGGACGTAGATATAAAGATCTCTTTAGCAGCCAAGAGACAGCGTACCTTTCTCACTGGAATTCTTTAAGGTTATGGTACACCAATAGCAATTCAGTGAACTAATAAGTTAAGGGAGGAAGGTTTATGCTACAGTTTGTTCAAATAATAAAAACTATGAGTATCAGATTCTAACATCTTCATTTTAGCACATCCCTATCAATTAACCAATATTGCTACCATCTTGAAAAGTTATATATATGCGGAAGACCCCACTAAAAGGTCCTGTGAGCCATAGGATGTTATGAACTTCTTTTAATGAGAGCAAAACGATTAAAAGCGAGTTTGACTTACCATATCAATTGATAGAGGCATGCACAAGGCTGATGAATATGATTTTTTTTTTTTTTGTCTCAGCAACGCAGAGAGATTCTCCTCTGCAACACTGCCTCTGCTGGCCATGCAATATAATCTGCAGATGGAAAAGTCCACCGTTAGTCCATTATTAGAAATTGAATATTTCCAAACTAAAGAAAACACTACCAAATAAAATTATTTTCATAAAGCGTTAATAATTAGTACAATCGAGTCTGCAATATTGTGAAAATTCAAAGTTCACTAAAAATTATATTCTCCATTTTAATTTCAACCTAACACACTTCTCTCAATCCTATGCCTCATTTGCTACCACTCTCTACACAACTCTAGCACCTATGTGAGGACGTAGATATAAAGATCTCTTTAGCAGCCAAGAGACAGCGTACCCTTCTCACTGGAATTCTTTAAGGTTATGGTACACCAATAGCAATTCAGTGAACTAATAAGTTAAGGGAGGAAGGTTTATGCTACAGTTTGTTGAAATAATAAAAACTATGAGTATCAGATTCTAACATCTTCATTTTAGCACATCCCTATCAGTTAACCAATATTGCTACCGTCTTGAAAAGTTATATATATGCGGAAGACCCCACTAAAAGGTCCTGTGAGCCATAGGATGTTATGAACTTCTTTTAATGAGAGCAAAACGATTAAAAGTGAGTTTGACTTACCATATCAATTGATAGAGGCATGCACAAGGCTGATGAATACGATTTCTTTTTTTTTTTGTCTCAGCAACGCAGAGAGATTCTCCTCTGCAACACTGCCTCTGCTGGCCATGCAATATAATCTGCAGATGGAAAAGTCCACCGTTAGTCCATTATTAGAACTTAATTATTTCCAAAATAAAGACAACACTACCAAATAAAATTATTTTCATAAAGCGTTAATAATTAGCACAATCGAGTCTGCAATATTGTGAAAATTCAAAGTTCACTAAAAATTCTATTCTCCATTTTAATTTCAACCTAACACACTTCTCTCAATCCTATGCCTCATTTGCTACCACTCTCTACACAACTCTAGCACCTATGTGAGGACGTAGATATAAAGATCTCTTTAGCAGCCAAGAGACAGCGTACCTTTCTCACTGGATTTCTTGAAGGTTATGGTACACCAATAGCAATTCAGTGAACTAATAAGTTAAGGGAGGAAGGTTTATGCTACAATTTGTTCAAATAATAAAAACTATGAGTATCAGATTCTAACATCTTCATTTTAGCACATCCCTATCAGTTAACCAATATTGCTACCATCTTGAAAAGTTATATATATGCGGAAGACCCCACTAAAAGGTCCTGTGAGCCATAGGATGTTATGAACTTCTTTTAATGAGAGCAAAACGATTAAAAGCGAGTTTGACTTACCATATCAATTGATAGAGGCATGCACAAGGCTGATGAATATGATTTCTTTTTTTTTTGTCTCAGCAACGCAGAGAGATTCTCCTCTGCAACACTGCCTCTGCTGGCCATGCAATATAATCTGCAGATGGAAAAGTCCACCGTTAGTCCATTATTAGAACTTAATTATTTCCAAAATAAAGACAACACTACCAAATAAAATTATTTTCATAAAGCGTTAATAATTAGTAAAATCGAGTCTGCAATATTGTGAAAATTCAAAGTTCACTAAAAATTATATTCTCCATTTTAATTTCAACCTAACACACTGCTCTCAATCCTATGCCTCATTTGCTACCACTCTCTACACAACTCTAGCACCTATGTGAGGACGTAGATATAAAGATCTCTTTAGCAGCCAAGAGACAGCGTACCCTTCTCACTGGAATTCTTTAAGGTTATGGTACACCAATAGCAATTCAGTGAACTAATAAGTTAAGGGAGGAAGGTTTATGCTACAGTTTGTTGAAATAATAAAAACTATGAGTATCAGATTCTAACATCTTCATTTTAGCACATCCCTATCAGTTAACCAATATTGCTACCGTCTTGAAAAGTTATATATATGCGGAAGACCCCACTAAAAGGTCCTGTGAGCCATAGGATGTTATGAACTTCTTTTAATGAGAGCAAAACGATTAAAAGCGAGTTTGACTTACCATATCAATTGATAGAGGCATGCACAAGGCTGATGAATATGATTTTTTTTTTTTTTGTCTCAGCAACGCAGAGAGATTCTCCTCTGCAACACTGCCTCTGCTGGCCATGCAATATAATCTGCAGATGGAAAAGTCCACCGTTAGTCCATTATTAGAAATTGAATATTTCCAAACTAAAGAAAACACTACCAAATAAAATTATTTTCATAAAGCGTTAATAATTAGTACAATCGAGTCTGCAATATTGTGAAAATTCAAAGTTCACTAAAAATTATATTCTCCATTTTAATTTCAACCTAACACACTTCTCTCAATCCTATGCCTCATTTGCTACCACTCTCTACACAACTCTAGCACCTATGTGAGGACGTAGATATAAAGATCTCTTTAGCAGCCAAGAGACAGCGTACCCTTCTCACTGGAATTCTTTAAGGTTATGGTACACCAATAGCAATTCAGTGAACTAATAAGTTAAGGGAGGAAGGTTTATGCTACAGTTTGTTGAAATAATAAAAACTATGAGTATCAGATTCTAACATCTTCATTTTAGCACATCCCTATCAGTTAACCAATATTGCTACCGTCTTGAAAAGTTATATATATGCGGAAGACCCCACTAAAAGGTCCTGTGAGCCATAGGATGTTATGAACTTCTTTTAATGAGAGCAAAACGATTAAAAGCGAGTTTGACTTACCATATCAATTGATAGAGGCATGCACAAGGCTGATGAATACGATTTCTTTTTTTTTTTTGTCTCAGCAACGCAGAGAGATTCTCCTCTGCAACACTGCCTCTGCTGGCCATGCAATATAATCTGCAGATGGAAAAGTCCACCGTTAGTCCATTATTAGAACTTAATTATTTCCAAAATAAAGACAACACTACCAAATAAAATTATTTTCATAAAGCGTTAATAATTAGTACAATCGAGTCTGCAATATTGTGAAAATTCAAAGTTCACTAAAAATTCTATTCTCCATTTTAATTTCAACCTAACACACTTCTCTCAATCCTATGCCTCATTTGCTACCACTCTCTACACAACTCTAGCACCTATGTGAGGACGTAGATATAAAGATCTCTTTAGCAGCCAAGAGACAGCGTACCTTTCTCACTGGAATTCTTTAAGGTTATGGTACACCAATAGCAATTCAGTGAACTAATAAGTTAAGGGAGGAAGGTTTATGCTACAGTTTGTTCAAATAATAAAAACTATGAGTATCAGATTCTAACATCTTCATTTTAGCACATCCCTATCAATTAACCAATATTGCTACCATCTTGAAAAGTTATATATATGCGGAAGACCCCACTAAAAGGTCCTGTGAGCCATAGGATGTTATGAACTTCTTTTAATGAGAGCAAAACGATTAAAAGCGAGTTTGACTTACCATATCAATTGATAGAGGCATGCACAAGGCTGATGAATATGATTTCTTTTTTTTTTGTCTCAGCAACGCAGAGAGATTCTCCTCTGCAACACTGCCTCTGCTGGCCATGCAATATAATCTGCAGATGGAAAAGTCCACCGTTAGTCCATTATTAGAACTTAATTATTTCCAAAATAAAGACAACACTACCAAATAAAATTATTTTCATAAAGCGTTAATAATTAGTAAAATCGAGTCTGCAATATTGTGAAAATTCAAAGTTCACTAAAAATTATATTCTCCATTTTAATTTCAACCTAACACACTGCTCTCAATCCTATGCCTCATTTGCTACCACTCTCTACACAACTCTAGCACCTATGTGAGGACGTAGATATAAAGATCTCTTTAGCAGCCAAGAGACAGCGTACCCTTCTCACTGGAATTCTTTAAGGTTATGGTACACCAATAGCAATTCAGTGAACTAATAAGTTAAGGGAGGAAGGTTTATGCTACAGTTTGTTGAAATAATAAAAACTATGAGTATCAGATTCTAACATCTTCATTTTAGCACATCCCTATCAGTTAACCAATATTGCTACCGTCTTGAAAAGTTATATATATGCGGAAGACCCCACTAAAAGGTCCTGTGAGCCATAGGATGTTATGAACTTCTTTTAATGAGAGCAAAACGATTAAAAGCGAGTTTGACTTACCATATCAATTGATAGAGGCATGCACAAGGCTGATGAATATGATTTTTTTTTTTTTTTGTCTCAGCAACGCAGAGAGATTCTCCTCTGCAACACTGCCTCTGCTGGCCATGCAATATAATCTGCAGATGGAAAAGTCCACCGTTAGTCCATTATTAGAAATTGAATATTTCCAAACTAAAGAAAACACTACCAAATAAAATTATTTTCATAAAGCGTTAATAATTAGTACAATCGAGTCTGCAATATTGTGAAAATTCAAAGTTCACTAAAAATTATATTCTCCATTTTAATTTCAACCTAACACACTTCTCTCAATCCTATGCCTCATTTGCTACCACTCTCTACACAACTCTAGCACCTATGTGAGGACGTAGATATAAAGATCTCTTTAGCAGCCAAGAGACAGCGTACCCTTCTCACTGGAATTCTTTAAGGTTATGGTACACCAATAGCAATTCAGTGAACTAATAAGTTAAGGGAGGAAGGTTTATGCTACAGTTTGTTGAAATAATAAAAACTATGAGTATCAGATTCTAACATCTTCATTTTAGCACATCCCTATCAGTTAACCAATATTGCTACCGTCTTGAAAAGTTATATATATGCGGAAGACCCCACTAAAAGGTCCTGTGAGCCATAGGATGTTATGAACTTCTTTTAATGAGAGCAAAACGATTAAAAGCGAGTTTGACTTACCATATCAATTGATAGAGGCATGCACAAGGCTGATGAATATGATTTCTTTTTTTTTTGTCTCAGCAACGCAGAGAGATTCTCCTCTGCAACACTGCCTCTGCTGGCCATGCAATATAATCTGCAGATGGAAAAGTCCACCGTTAGTCCATTATTAGAAATTGAATATTTCCAAACTAAAGAAAACACTACCAAATAAAATTATTTTCATAAAGCGTTAATAATTAGTACAATCGAGTCTGCAATATTGTGAAAATTCAAAGTTCACTAAAAATTATATTCTCCATTTTAATTTCAACCTAACACACTTCTCTCAATCCTATGCCTCATTTGCTACCACTCTCTACACAACTCTAGCACCTATGTGAGGACGTAGATATAAAGATCTCTTTAGCAGCCAAGAGACAGCGTACCCTTCTCACTGGAATTCTTTAAGGTTATGGTACACCAATAGCAATTCAGTGAACTAATAAGTTAAGGGAGGAAGGTTTATGCTACAGTTTGTTGAAATAATAAAAACTATGAGTATCAGATTCTAACATCTTCATTTTAGCACATCCCTATCAGTTAACCAATATTGCTACCGTCTTGAAAAGTTATATATATGCGGAAGACCCCACTAAAAGGTCCTGTGAGCCATAGGATGTTATGAACTTCTTTTAATGAGAGCAAAACGATTAAAAGCGAGTTTGACTTACCATATCAATTGATAGAGGCATGCACAAGGCTGATGAATATGATTTCTTTTTTTTTTGTCTCAGCAACGCAGAGAGATTCTCCTCTGCAACACTGCCTCTGCTGGCCATGCAATATAATCTGCAGATGGAAAAGTCCACCGTTAGTCCATTATTAGAAATTGAATATTTCCAAACTAAAGAAAACACTACCAAATAAAATTATTTTCATAAAGCGTTAATAATTAGTACAATCGAGTCTGCAATATTGTGAAAATTCAAAGTTCACTAAAAATTATATTCTCCATTTTAATTTCAACCTAACACACTTCTCTCAATCCTATGCCTCATTTGCTAACACTCTCTACACAACTCTAGCACCTATGTGAGGACGTAGATATAAAGATCTCTTTAGCAGCCAAGAGACAGCGTACCTTTCTCACTGGAATTCTTTAAGGTTATGGTACACCAATAGCAATTCAGTGAACTAATAAGTTAAGGGAGGAAGGTTTATGCTACAGTTTGTTCAAATAATAAAAACTATGAGTATCAGATTCTAACATCTTCATTTTAGCACATCCCTATCAATTAACCAATATTGCTACCATCTTGAAAAGTTATATATATGCGGAAGACCCCACTAAAAGGTCCTGTGAGCCATAGGATGTTATGAACTTCTTTTAATGAGAGCAAAACGATTAAAAGCGAGTTTGACTTACCATATCAATTGATAGAGGCATGCACAAGGCTGATGAATATGATTTTTTTTTTTTTGTCTCAGCAACGCAGAGAGATTCTCCTCTGCAACACTGCCTCTGCTGGCCATGCAATATAATCTGCAGATGGAAAAGTCCACCGTTAGTCCATTATTAGAAATTGAATATTTCCAAACTAAAGAAAACACTACCAAATAAAATTATTTTCATAAAGCGTTAATAATTAGTACAATCGAGTCTGCAATATTGTGAAAATTCAAAGTTCACTAAAAATTATATTCTCCATTTTAATTTCAACCTAACACTTCTCTCAATCCTATGCCTCATTTGCTACCACTCTCTACACAACTCTAGCACCTATGTGAGGACGTAGATATAAAGATCTCTTTAGCAGCCAAGAGACAGCGTACCCTTCTCACTGGAATTCTTTAAGGTTATGGTACACCAATAGCAATTCAGTGAACTAATAAGTTAAGGGAGGAAGGTTTATGCTACAATTTGTTCAAATAATAAAAACTATGATTATCAGATTCTAACATCTTCATTTTAGCACATCCCTATCAGTTAACCAATATTGCTACCATCTTGAAAAGTTATATATATGCGGAAGACCCCACTAAAAGGTCCTGTGAGCCATAGGATGTTATGAACTTCTTTTAATGAGAGCAAAACGTTTAAAAGCGAGTTTGACTTACCATATCAATTGATAGAGGCATGCACAAGGCTGATGAATATGATTTTTTTTTTTTTTGTCTCAGCAACGCAGAGAGATTCTCCTCTGCAACACTGCCTCTGCTGGCCATGCAATATAATCTGCAGATGGAAAAGTCCACCGTTAGACCATTATTAGAAATTGAATATTTCCAAACTAAAGAAAACACTACCAAATAAAATTATTTTCATAAAGCGTTAATAATTAGTACAATCGAGTCTGCAATATTGTGAAAATTCAAAGTTCACTAAAAATTATATTCTCCATTTTAATTTCAACCTAACACACTTCTCTCAATCCTATGCCTCATTTGCTACCACTCTCTACACAACTCTAGCACCTATGTGAGGACGTAGATATAAAGATCTCTTTAGCAGCCAAGAGACAGCGTACCCTTCTCACTGGAATTCTTTAAGGTTATGGTACACCAATAGCAATTCAGTGAACTAATAAGTTAAGGGAGGAAGGTTTATGCTACAGTTTGTTGAAATAATAAAACTATGAGTATCAGATTCTAACATCTTCATTTTAGCACATCCCTATCAGTTAACCAATATTGCTACCGTCTTGAAAAGTTATATATATGCTGAAGACACCACTAAAAGGTCCTGTGAGCCATAGGATGTTATGAACTTCTTTTAATGAGAGCAAAACGATTAAAAGCGAGTTTGACTTACCATATCAATTGATAGAGGCATGCACAAGGCTGATGAATACGATTTCTTTTTTTTTTTGTCTCAGCAACGCAGAGAGATTCTCCTCTGCAACACTGCCTCTGCTGGCCATGCAATATAATCTGCAGATGGAAAAGTCCACCGTTAGTCCATTATTAGAACTTAATTATTTCCAAAATAAAGACACTACCAAATAAAATTATTTTCATAAAGCGTTAATAATTAGTACAATCGAGTCTGCAATATTGTGAAAATTCAAAGTTCACTAAAAATTCTATTCTCCATTTTAATTTCAACCTAACACACTTCTCTCAATCCTATGCCTCATTTGCCAACACTCTCTACACAACTCTAGCACCTATGTGAGGACGTAGATATAAAGATCTCTTTAGCAGCCAAGAGACAGCGTACCTTTCTCACTGGAATTCTTTAAGGTTATGGTACACCAATAGCAATTCAGTGAACTAATAAGTTAAGGGAGGAAGGTTTATGCTACAGTTTGTTCAAATAATAAAAACTATGAGTATCAGATTCTAACATCTTCATTTTAGCACATCCCTATCAATTAACCAATATTGCTACCATCTTGAAAAGTTATATATATGCGGAAGACCCCACTAAAAGGTCCTGTGAGCCATAGGATGTTATGAACTTCTTTTAATGAGAGCAAAACGTTTAAAAGCGAGTTTGACTTACCATATCAATTGATAGAGGCATGCACAAGGCTGATGAATATGATTTTTTTTTTTTTTGTCTCAGCAACGCAGAGAGATTCTCCTCTGCAACACTGCCTCTGCTGGCCATGCAATATAATCTGCAGATGGAAAAGTCCACCGTTAGACCATTATTAGAAATTGAATATTTCCAAACTAAAGAAAACACTACCAAATAAAATTATTTTCATAAAGCGTTAATAATTAGTACAATCGAGTCTGCAATATTGTGAAAATTCAAAGTTCACTAAAAATTATATTCTCCATTTTAATTTCAACCTAACACACTTCTCTCAATCCTATGCCTCATTTGCTACCACTCTCTACACAACTCTAGCACCTATGTGAGGACGTAGATATAAAGATCTCTTTAGCAGCCAAGAGACAGCGTACCCTTCTCACTGGAATTCTTTAAGGTTATGGTACACCAATAGCAATTCAGTGAACTAATAAGTTAAGGGAGGAAGGTTTATGCTACAGTTTGTTGAAATAATAAAACTATGAGTATCAGATTCTAACATCTTCATTTTAGCACATCCCTATCAGTTAACCAATATTGCTACCGTCTTGAAAAGTTATATATATGCTGAAGACACCACTAAAAGGTCCTGTGAGCCATAGGATGTTATGAACTTCTTTTAATGAGAGCAAAACGATTAAAAGCGAGTTTGACTTACCATATCAATTGATAGAGGCATGCACAAGGCTGATGAATACGATTTCTTTTTTTTTTTGTCTCAGCAACGCAGAGAGATTCTCCTCTGCAACACTGCCTCTGCTGGCCATGCAATATAATCTGCAGATGGAAAAGTCCACCGTTAGTCCATTATTAGAACTTAATTATTTCCAAAATAAAGACACTACCAAATAAAATTATTTTCATAAAGCGTTAATAATTAGTACAATCGAGTCTGCAATATTGTGAAAATTCAAAGTTCACTAAAAATTCTATTCTCCATTTTAATTTCAACCTAACACACTTCTCTCAATCCTATGCCTCATTTGCCAACACTCTCTACACAACTCTAGCACCTATGTGAGGACGTAGATATAAAGATCTCTTTAGCAGCCAAGAGACAGCGTACCTTTCTCACTGGAATTCTTTAAGGTTATGGTACACCAATAGCAATTCAGTGAACTAATAAGTTAAGGGAGGAAGGTTTATGCTACAGTTTGTTGAAATAATAAAACTATGAGTATCAGATTCTAACATCTTCATTTTAGCACATCCCTATCAGTTAACCAATATTGCTACCGTCTTGAAAAGTTATATATATGCTGAAGACACCACTAAAAGGTCCTGTGAGCCATAGGATGTTATGAACTTCTTTTAATGAGAGCAAAACGATTAAAAGCGAGTTTGACTTACCATATCAATTGATAGAGGCATGCACAAGGCTGATGAATACGATTTCTTTTTTTTTTTGTCTCAGCAACGCAGAGAGATTCTCCTCTGCAACACTGCCTCTGCTGGCCATGCAATATAATCTGCAGATGGAAAAGTCCACCGTTAGTCCATTATTAGAACTTAATTATTTCCAAAATAAAGACACTACCAAATAAAATTATTTTCATAAAGCGTTAATAATTAGTACAATCGAGTCTGCAATATTGTGAAAATTCAAAGTTCACTAAAAATTCTATTCTCCATTTTAATTTCAACCTAACACACTTCTCTCAATCCTATGCCTCATTTGCTAACACTCTCTACACAACTCTAGCACCTATGTGAGGACGTAGATATAAAGATCTCTTTAGCAGCCAAGAGACAGCGTACCTTTCTCACTGGAATTCTTTAAGGTTATGGTACACCAATAGCAATTCAGTGAACTAATAAGTTAAGGGAGGAAGGTTTATGCTACAGTTTGTTCAAATAATAAAAACTATGAGTATCAGATTCTAACATCTTCATTTTAGCACATCCCTATCAATTAACCAATATTGCTACCATCTTGAAAAGTTATATATATGCGGAAGACCCCACTAAAAGGTCCTGTGAGCCATAGGATGTTATGAACTTCTTTTAATGAGAGCAAAACGATTAAAAGCGAGTTTGACTTACCATATCAATTGATAGAGGCATGCACAAGGCTGATGAATATGATTTTTTTTTTTTTGTCTCAGCAACGCAGAGAGATTCTCCTCTGCAACACTGCCTCTGCTGGCCATGCAATATAATCTGCAGATGGAAAAGTCCACCGTTAGTCCATTATTAGAAATTGAATATTTCCAAACTAAAGAAAACACTACCAAATAAAATTATTTTCATAAAGCGTTAATAATTAGTACAATCGAGTCTGCAATATTGTGAAAATTCAAAGTTCACTAAAAATTATATTCTCCATTTTAATTTCAACCTAACACTTCTCTCAATCCTATGCCTCATTTGCTACCACTCTCTACACAACTCTAGCACCTATGTGAGGACGTAGATATAAAGATCTCTTTAGCAGCCAAGAGACAGCGTACCCTTCTCACTGGAATTCTTTAAGGTTATGGTACACCAATAGCAATTCAGTGAACTAATAAGTTAAGGGAGGAAGGTTTATGCTACAATTTGTTCAAATAATAAAAACTATGATTATCAGATTCTAACATCTTCATTTTAGCACATCCCTATCAGTTAACCAATATTGCTACCATCTTGAAAAGTTATATATATGCGGAAGACCCCACTAAAAGGTCCTGTGAGCCATAGGATGTTATGAACTTCTTTTAATGAGAGCAAAACGTTTAAAAGCGAGTTTGACTTACCATATCAATTGATAGAGGCATGCACAAGGCTGATGAATATGATTTTTTTTTTTTTTGTCTCAGCAACGCAGAGAGATTCTCCTCTGCAACACTGCCTCTGCTGGCCATGCAATATAATCTGCAGATGGAAAAGTCCACCGTTAGACCATTATTAGAAATTGAATATTTCCAAACTAAAGAAAACACTACCAAATAAAATTATTTTCATAAAGCGTTAATAATTAGTACAATCGAGTCTGCAATATTGTGAAAATTCAAAGTTCACTAAAAATTATATTCTCCATTTTAATTTCAACCTAACACACTTCTCTCAATCCTATGCCTCATTTGCTACCACTCTCTACACAACTCTAGCACCTATGTGAGGACGTAGATATAAAGATCTCTTTAGCAGCCAAGAGACAGCGTACCCTTCTCACTGGAATTCTTTAAGGTTATGGTACACCAATAGCAATTCAGTGAACTAATAAGTTAAGGGAGGAAGGTTTATGCTACAGTTTGTTGAAATAATAAAACTATGAGTATCAGATTCTAACATCTTCATTTTAGCACATCCCTATCAGTTAACCAATATTGCTACCGTCTTGAAAAGTTATATATATGCTGAAGACACCACTAAAAGGTCCTGTGAGCCATAGGATGTTATGAACTTCTTTTAATGAGAGCAAAACGATTAAAAGCGAGTTTGACTTACCATATCAATTGATAGAGGCATGCACAAGGCTGATGAATACGATTTCTTTTTTTTTTTGTCTCAGCAACGCAGAGAGATTCTCCTCTGCAACACTGCCTCTGCTGGCCATGCAATATAATCTGCAGATGGAAAAGTCCACCGTTAGTCCATTATTAGAACTTAATTATTTCCAAAATAAAGACACTACCAAATAAAATTATTTTCATAAAGCGTTAATAATTAGTACAATCGAGTCTGCAATATTGTGAAAATTCAAAGTTCACTAAAAATTCTATTCTCCATTTTAATTTCAACCTAACACACTTCTCTCAATCCTATGCCTCATTTGCCAACACTCTCTACACAACTCTAGCACCTATGTGAGGACGTAGATATAAAGATCTCTTTAGCAGCCAAGAGACAGCGTACCTTTCTCACTGGAATTCTTTAAGGTTATGGTACACCAATAGCAATTCAGTGAACTAATAAGTTAAGGGAGGAAGGTTTATGCTACAGTTTGTTCAAATAATAAAAACTATGAGTATCAGATTCTAACATCTTCATTTTAGCACATCCCTATCAATTAACCAATATTGCTACCATCTTGAAAAGTTATATATATGCGGAAGACCCCACTAAAAGGTCCTGTGAGCCATAGGATGTTATGAACTTCTTTTAATGAGAGCAAAACGATTAAAAGCGAGTTTGACTTACCATATCAATTGATAGAGGCATGCACAAGGCTGATGAATATGATTTTTTTTTTTTTTGTCTCAGCAACGCAGAGAGATTCTCCTCTGCAACACTGCCTCTGCTGGCCATGCAATATAATCTGCAGATGGAAAAGTCCACCGTTAGTCCATTATTAGAAATTGAATATTTCCAAACTAAAGAAAACACTACCAAATAAAATTATTTTCATAAAGCGTTAATAATTAGTACAATCGAGTCTGCAATATTGTGAAAATTCAAAGTTCACTAAAAATTATATTCTCCATTTTAATTTCAACCTAACACACTTCTCTCAATCCTATGCCTCATTTGCTACCACTCTCTACACAACTCTAGCACCTATGTGAGGACGTAGATATAAAGATCTCTTTAGCAGCCAAGAGACAGCGTACCCTTCTCACTGGAATTCTTTAAGGTTATGGTACACCAATAGCAATTCAGTGAACTAATAAGTTAAGGGAGGAAGGTTTATGCTACAGTTTGTTGAAATAATAAAAACTATGAGTATCAGATTCTAACATCTTCATTTTAGCACATCCCTATCAGTTAACCAATATTGCTACCGTCTTGAAAAGTTATATATATGCGGAAGACCCCACTAAAAGGTCCTGTGAGCCATAGGATGTTATGAACTTCTTTTAATGAGAGCAAAACGATTAAAAGTGAGTTTGACTTACCATATCAATTGATAGAGGCATGCACAAGGCTGATGAATACGATTTCTTTTTTTTTTTGTCTCAGCAACGCAGAGAGATTCTCCTCTGCAACACTGCCTCTGCTGGCCATGCAATATAATCTGCAGATGGAAAAGTCCACCGTTAGTCCATTATTAGAACTTAATTATTTCCAAAATAAAGACAACACTACCAAATAAAATTATTTTCATAAAGCGTTAATAATTAGCACAATCGAGTCTGCAATATTGTGAAAATTCAAAGTTCACTAAAAATTCTATTCTCCATTTTAATTTCAACCTAACACACTTCTCTCAATCCTATGCCTCATTTGCTACCACTCTCTACACAACTCTAGCACCTATGTGAGGACGTAGATATAAAGATCTCTTTAGCAGCCAAGAGACAGCGTACCTTTCTCACTGGATTTCTTGAAGGTTATGGTACACCAATAGCAATTCAGTGAACTAATAAGTTAAGGGAGGAAGGTTTATGCTACAATTTGTTCAAATAATAAAAACTATGAGTATCAGATTCTAACATCTTCATTTTAGCACATCCCTATCAGTTAACCAATATTGCTACCATCTTGAAAAGTTATATATATGCGGAAGACCCCACTAAAAGGTCCTGTGAGCCATAGGATGTTATGAACTTCTTTTAATGAGAGCAAAACGATTAAAAGCGAGTTTGACTTACCATATCAATTGATAGAGGCATGCACAAGGCTGATGAATATGATTTCTTTTTTTTTTGTCTCAGCAACGCAGAGAGATTCTCCTCTGCAACACTGCCTCTGCTGGCCATGCAATATAATCTGCAGATGGAAAAGTCCACCGTTAGTCCATTATTAGAACTTAATTATTTCCAAAATAAAGACAACACTACCAAATAAAATTATTTTCATAAAGCGTTAATAATTAGTAAAATCGAGTCTGCAATATTGTGAAAATTCAAAGTTCACTAAAAATTATATTCTCCATTTTAATTTCAACCTAACACACTGCTCTCAATCCTATGCCTCATTTGCTACCACTCTCTACACAACTCTAGCACCTATGTGAGGACGTAGATATAAAGATCTCTTTAGCAGCCAAGAGACAGCGTACCCTTCTCACTGGAATTCTTTAAGGTTATGGTACACCAATAGCAATTCAGTGAACTAATAAGTTAAGGGAGGAAGGTTTATGCTACAGTTTGTTGAAATAATAAAAACTATGAGTATCAGATTCTAACATCTTCATTTTAGCACATCCCTATCAGTTAACCAATATTGCTACCGTCTTGAAAAGTTATATATATGCGGAAGACCCCACTAAAAGGTCCTGTGAGCCATAGGATGTTATGAACTTCTTTTAATGAGAGCAAAACGATTAAAAGCGAGTTTGACTTACCATATCAATTGATAGAGGCATGCACAAGGCTGATGAATATGATTTTTTTTTTTTTTGTCTCAGCAACGCAGAGAGATTCTCCTCTGCAACACTGCCTCTGCTGGCCATGCAATATAATCTGCAGATGGAAAAGTCCACCGTTAGTCCATTATTAGAAATTGAATATTTCCAAACTAAAGAAAACACTACCAAATAAAATTATTTTCATAAAGCGTTAATAATTAGTACAATCGAGTCTGCAATATTGTGAAAATTCAAAGTTCACTAAAAATTATATTCTCCATTTTAATTTCAACCTAACACACTTCTCTCAATCCTATGCCTCATTTGCTACCACTCTCTACACAACTCTAGCACCTATGTGAGGACGTAGATATAAAGATCTCTTTAGCAGCCAAGAGACAGCGTACCCTTCTCACTGGAATTCTTTAAGGTTATGGTACACCAATAGCAATTCAGTGAACTAATAAGTTAAGGGAGGAAGGTTTATGCTACAGTTTGTTGAAATAATAAAAACTATGAGTATCAGATTCTAACATCTTCATTTTAGCACATCCCTATCAGTTAACCAATATTGCTACCGTCTTGAAAAGTTATATATATGCGGAAGACCCCACTAAAAGGTCCTGTGAGCCATAGGATGTTATGAACTTCTTTTAATGAGAGCAAAACGATTAAAAGCGAGTTTGACTTACCATATCAATTGATAGAGGCATGCACAAGGCTGATGAATACGATTTCTTTTTTTTTTTTGTCTCAGCAACGCAGAGAGATTCTCCTCTGCAACACTGCCTCTGCTGGCCATGCAATATAATCTGCAGATGGAAAAGTCCACCGTTAGTCCATTATTAGAACTTAATTATTTCCAAAATAAAGACAACACTACCAAATAAAATTATTTTCATAAAGCGTTAATAATTAGTACAATCGAGTCTGCAATATTGTGAAAATTCAAAGTTCACTAAAAATTCTATTCTCCATTTTAATTTCAACCTAACACACTTCTCTCAATCCTATGCCTCATTTGCTACCACTCTCTACACAACTCTAGCACCTATGTGAGGACGTAGATATAAAGATCTCTTTAGCAGCCAAGAGACAGCGTACCTTTCTCACTGGAATTCTTTAAGGTTATGGTACACCAATAGCAATTCAGTGAACTAATAAGTTAAGGGAGGAAGGTTTATGCTACAGTTTGTTCAAATAATAAAAACTATGAGTATCAGATTCTAACATCTTCATTTTAGCACATCCCTATCAATTAACCAATATTGCTACCATCTTGAAAAGTTATATATATGCGGAAGACCCCACTAAAAGGTCCTGTGAGCCATAGGATGTTATGAACTTCTTTTAATGAGAGCAAAACGATTAAAAGCGAGTTTGACTTACCATATCAATTGATAGAGGCATGCACAAGGCTGATGAATATGATTTCTTTTTTTTTTGTCTCAGCAACGCAGAGAGATTCTCCTCTGCAACACTGCCTCTGCTGGCCATGCAATATAATCTGCAGATGGAAAAGTCCACCGTTAGTCCATTATTAGAACTTAATTATTTCCAAAATAAAGACAACACTACCAAATAAAATTATTTTCATAAAGCGTTAATAATTAGTAAAATCGAGTCTGCAATATTGTGAAAATTCAAAGTTCACTAAAAATTATATTCTCCATTTTAATTTCAACCTAACACACTGCTCTCAATCCTATGCCTCATTTGCTACCACTCTCTACACAACTCTAGCACCTATGTGAGGACGTAGATATAAAGATCTCTTTAGCAGCCAAGAGACAGCGTACCCTTCTCACTGGAATTCTTTAAGGTTATGGTACACCAATAGCAATTCAGTGAACTAATAAGTTAAGGGAGGAAGGTTTATGCTACAGTTTGTTGAAATAATAAAAACTATGAGTATCAGATTCTAACATCTTCATTTTAGCACATCCCTATCAGTTAACCAATATTGCTACCGTCTTGAAAAGTTATATATATGCGGAAGACCCCACTAAAAGGTCCTGTGAGCCATAGGATGTTATGAACTTCTTTTAATGAGAGCAAAACGATTAAAAGCGAGTTTGACTTACCATATCAATTGATAGAGGCATGCACAAGGCTGATGAATATGATTTTTTTTTTTTTTTGTCTCAGCAACGCAGAGAGATTCTCCTCTGCAACACTGCCTCTGCTGGCCATGCAATATAATCTGCAGATGGAAAAGTCCACCGTTAGTCCATTATTAGAAATTGAATATTTCCAAACTAAAGAAAACACTACCAAATAAAATTATTTTCATAAAGCGTTAATAATTAGTACAATCGAGTCTGCAATATTGTGAAAATTCAAAGTTCACTAAAAATTATATTCTCCATTTTAATTTCAACCTAACACACTTCTCTCAATCCTATGCCTCATTTGCTACCACTCTCTACACAACTCTAGCACCTATGTGAGGACGTAGATATAAAGATCTCTTTAGCAGCCAAGAGACAGCGTACCCTTCTCACTGGAATTCTTTAAGGTTATGGTACACCAATAGCAATTCAGTGAACTAATAAGTTAAGGGAGGAAGGTTTATGCTACAGTTTGTTGAAATAATAAAAACTATGAGTATCAGATTCTAACATCTTCATTTTAGCACATCCCTATCAGTTAACCAATATTGCTACCGTCTTGAAAAGTTATATATATGCGGAAGACCCCACTAAAAGGTCCTGTGAGCCATAGGATGTTATGAACTTCTTTTAATGAGAGCAAAACGATTAAAAGCGAGTTTGACTTACCATATCAATTGATAGAGGCATGCACAAGGCTGATGAATATGATTTCTTTTTTTTTTGTCTCAGCAACGCAGAGAGATTCTCCTCTGCAACACTGCCTCTGCTGGCCATGCAATATAATCTGCAGATGGAAAAGTCCACCGTTAGTCCATTATTAGAAATTGAATATTTCCAAACTAAAGAAAACACTACCAAATAAAATTATTTTCATAAAGCGTTAATAATTAGTACAATCGAGTCTGCAATATTGTGAAAATTCAAAGTTCACTAAAAATTATATTCTCCATTTTAATTTCAACCTAACACACTTCTCTCAATCCTATGCCTCATTTGCTACCACTCTCTACACAACTCTAGCACCTATGTGAGGACGTAGATATAAAGATCTCTTTAGCAGCCAAGAGACAGCGTACCCTTCTCACTGGAATTCTTTAAGGTTATGGTACACCAATAGCAATTCAGTGAACTAATAAGTTAAGGGAGGAAGGTTTATGCTACAGTTTGTTGAAATAATAAAAACTATGAGTATCAGATTCTAACATCTTCATTTTAGCACATCCCTATCAGTTAACCAATATTGCTACCGTCTTGAAAAGTTATATATATGCGGAAGACCCCACTAAAAGGTCCTGTGAGCCATAGGATGTTATGAACTTCTTTTAATGAGAGCAAAACGATTAAAAGCGAGTTTGACTTACCATATCAATTGATAGAGGCATGCACAAGGCTGATGAATATGATTTCTTTTTTTTTTGTCTCAGCAACGCAGAGAGATTCTCCTCTGCAACACTGCCTCTGCTGGCCATGCAATATAATCTGCAGATGGAAAAGTCCACCGTTAGTCCATTATTAGAAATTGAATATTTCCAAACTAAAGAAAACACTACCAAATAAAATTATTTTCATAAAGCGTTAATAATTAGTACAATCGAGTCTGCAATATTGTGAAAATTCAAAGTTCACTAAAAATTATATTCTCCATTTTAATTTCAACCTAACACACTTCTCTCAATCCTATGCCTCATTTGCTAACACTCTCTACACAACTCTAGCACCTATGTGAGGACGTAGATATAAAGATCTCTTTAGCAGCCAAGAGACAGCGTACCTTTCTCACTGGAATTCTTTAAGGTTATGGTACACCAATAGCAATTCAGTGAACTAATAAGTTAAGGGAGGAAGGTTTATGCTACAGTTTGTTCAAATAATAAAAACTATGAGTATCAGATTCTAACATCTTCATTTTAGCACATCCCTATCAATTAACCAATATTGCTACCATCTTGAAAAGTTATATATATGCGGAAGACCCCACTAAAAGGTCCTGTGAGCCATAGGATGTTATGAACTTCTTTTAATGAGAGCAAAACGATTAAAAGCGAGTTTGACTTACCATATCAATTGATAGAGGCATGCACAAGGCTGATGAATATGATTTTTTTTTTTTTGTCTCAGCAACGCAGAGAGATTCTCCTCTGCAACACTGCCTCTGCTGGCCATGCAATATAATCTGCAGATGGAAAAGTCCACCGTTAGTCCATTATTAGAAATTGAATATTTCCAAACTAAAGAAAACACTACCAAATAAAATTATTTTCATAAAGCGTTAATAATTAGTACAATCGAGTCTGCAATATTGTGAAAATTCAAAGTTCACTAAAAATTATATTCTCCATTTTAATTTCAACCTAACACTTCTCTCAATCCTATGCCTCATTTGCTACCACTCTCTACACAACTCTAGCACCTATGTGAGGACGTAGATATAAAGATCTCTTTAGCAGCCAAGAGACAGCGTACCCTTCTCACTGGAATTCTTTAAGGTTATGGTACACCAATAGCAATTCAGTGAACTAATAAGTTAAGGGAGGAAGGTTTATGCTACAATTTGTTCAAATAATAAAAACTATGATTATCAGATTCTAACATCTTCATTTTAGCACATCCCTATCAGTTAACCAATATTGCTACCATCTTGAAAAGTTATATATATGCGGAAGACCCCACTAAAAGGTCCTGTGAGCCATAGGATGTTATGAACTTCTTTTAATGAGAGCAAAACGATTAAAAGCGAGTTTGACTTACCATATCAATTGATAGAGGCATGCACAAGGCTGATGAATATGATTTTTTTTTTTTTGTCTCAGCAACGCAGAGAGATTCTCCTCTGCAACACTGCCTCTGCTGGCCATGCAATATAATCTGCAGATGGAAAAGTCCACCGTTAGTCCATTATTAGAAATTGAATATTTCCAAACTAAAGAAAACACTACCAAATAAAATTATTTTCATAAAGCGTTAATAATTAGTACAATCGAGTCTGCAATATTGTGAAAATTCAAAGTTCACTAAAAATTATATTCTCCATTTTAATTTCAACCTAACACTTCTCTCAATCCTATGCCTCATTTGCTACCACTCTCTACACAACTCTAGCACCTATGTGAGGACGTAGATATAAAGATCTCTTTAGCAGCCAAGAGACAGCGTACCCTTCTCACTGGAATTCTTTAAGGTTATGGTACACCAATAGCAATTCAGTGAACTAATAAGTTAAGGGAGGAAGGTTTATGCTACAATTTGTTCAAATAATAAAAACTATGATTATCAGATTCTAACATCTTCATTTTAGCACATCCCTATCAGTTAACCAATATTGCTACCATCTTGAAAAGTTATATATATGCGGAAGACCCCACTAAAAGGTCCTGTGAGCCATAGGATGTTATGAACTTCTTTTAATGAGAGCAAAACGTTTAAAAGCGAGTTTGACTTACCATATCAATTGATAGAGGCATGCACAAGGCTGATGAATATGATTTTTTTTTTTTTGTCTCAGCAACGCAGAGAGATTCTCCTCTGCAACACTGCCTCTGCTGGCCATGCAATATAATCTGCAGATGGAAAAGTCCACCGTTAGACCATTATTAGAAATTGAATATTTCCAAACTAAAGAAAACACTACCAAATAAAATTATTTTCATAAAGCGTTAATAATTAGTACAATCGAGTCTGCAATATTGTGAAAATTCAAAGTTCACTAAAAATTATATTCTCCATTTTAATTTCAACCTAACACACTTCTCTCAATCCTATGCCTCATTTGCTACCACTCTCTACACAACTCTAGCACCTATGTGAGGACGTAGATATAAAGATCTCTTTAGCAGCCAAGAGACAGCGTACCCTTCTCACTGGAATTCTTTAAGGTTATGGTACACCAATAGCAATTCAGTGAACTAATAAGTTAAGGGAGGAAGGTTTATGCTACAGTTTGTTGAAATAATAAAACTATGAGTATCAGATTCTAACATCTTCATTTTAGCACATCCCTATCAGTTAACCAATATTGCTACCGTCTTGAAAAGTTATATATATGCTGAAGACACCACTAAAAGGTCCTGTGAGCCATAGGATGTTATGAACTTCTTTTAATGAGAGCAAAACGATTAAAAGCGAGTTTGACTTACCATATCAATTGATAGAGGCATGCACAAGGCTGATGAATACGATTTCTTTTTTTTTTTGTCTCAGCAACGCAGAGAGATTCTCCTCTGCAACACTGCCTCTGCTGGCCATGCAATATAATCTGCAGATGGAAAAGTCCACCGTTAGTCCATTATTAGAACTTAATTATTTCCAAAATAAAGACACTACCAAATAAAATTATTTTCATAAAGCGTTAATAATTAGTACAATCGAGTCTGCAATATTGTGAAAATTCAAAGTTCACTAAAAATTCTATTCTCCATTTTAATTTCAACCTAACACACTTCTCTCAATCCTATGCCTCATTTGCCAACACTCTCTACACAACTCTAGCACCTATGTGAGGACGTAGATATAAAGATCTCTTTAGCAGCCAAGAGACAGCGTACCTTTCTCACTGGAATTCTTTAAGGTTATGGTACACCAATAGCAATTCAGTGAACTAATAAGTTAAGGGAGGAAGGTTTATGCTACAGTTTGTTCAAATAATAAAAACTATGAGTATCAGATTCTAACATCTTCATTTTAGCACATCCCTATCAATTAACCAATATTGCTACCATCTTGAAAAGTTATATATATGCGGAAGACCCCACTAAAAGGTCCTGTGAGCCATAGGATGTTATGAACTTCTTTTAATGAGAGCAAAACGTTTAAAAGCGAGTTTGACTTACCATATCAATTGATAGAGGCATGCACAAGGCTGATGAATATGATTTTTTTTTTTTTTGTCTCAGCAACGCAGAGAGATTCTCCTCTGCAACACTGCCTCTGCTGGCCATGCAATATAATCTGCAGATGGAAAAGTCCACCGTTAGACCATTATTAGAAATTGAATATTTCCAAACTAAAGAAAACACTACCAAATAAAATTATTTTCATAAAGCGTTAATAATTAGTACAATCGAGTCTGCAATATTGTGAAAATTCAAAGTTCACTAAAAATTATATTCTCCATTTTAATTTCAACCTAACACACTTCTCTCAATCCTATGCCTCATTTGCTACCACTCTCTACACAACTCTAGCACCTATGTGAGGACGTAGATATAAAGATCTCTTTAGCAGCCAAGAGACAGCGTACCCTTCTCACTGGAATTCTTTAAGGTTATGGTACACCAATAGCAATTCAGTGAACTAATAAGTTAAGGGAGGAAGGTTTATGCTACAGTTTGTTGAAATAATAAAACTATGAGTATCAGATTCTAACATCTTCATTTTAGCACATCCCTATCAGTTAACCAATATTGCTACCGTCTTGAAAAGTTATATATATGCTGAAGACACCACTAAAAGGTCCTGTGAGCCATAGGATGTTATGAACTTCTTTTAATGAGAGCAAAACGATTAAAAGCGAGTTTGACTTACCATATCAATTGATAGAGGCATGCACAAGGCTGATGAATACGATTTCTTTTTTTTTTTGTCTCAGCAACGCAGAGAGATTCTCCTCTGCAACACTGCCTCTGCTGGCCATGCAATATAATCTGCAGATGGAAAAGTCCACCGTTAGTCCATTATTAGAACTTAATTATTTCCAAAATAAAGACACTACCAAATAAAATTATTTTCATAAAGCGTTAATAATTAGTACAATCGAGTCTGCAATATTGTGAAAATTCAAAGTTCACTAAAAATTCTATTCTCCATTTTAATTTCAACCTAACACACTTCTCTCAATCCTATGCCTCATTTGCCAACACTCTCTACACAACTCTAGCACCTATGTGAGGACGTAGATATAAAGATCTCTTTAGCAGCCAAGAGACAGCGTACCTTTCTCACTGGAATTCTTTAAGGTTATGGTACACCAATAGCAATTCAGTGAACTAATAAGTTAAGGGAGGAAGGTTTATGCTACAGTTTGTTGAAATAATAAAACTATGAGTATCAGATTCTAACATCTTCATTTTAGCACATCCCTATCAGTTAACCAATATTGCTACCGTCTTGAAAAGTTATATATATGCTGAAGACACCACTAAAAGGTCCTGTGAGCCATAGGATGTTATGAACTTCTTTTAATGAGAGCAAAACGATTAAAAGCGAGTTTGACTTACCATATCAATTGATAGAGGCATGCACAAGGCTGATGAATACGATTTCTTTTTTTTTTTGTCTCAGCAACGCAGAGAGATTCTCCTCTGCAACACTGCCTCTGCTGGCCATGCAATATAATCTGCAGATGGAAAAGTCCACCGTTAGTCCATTATTAGAACTTAATTATTTCCAAAATAAAGACACTACCAAATAAAATTATTTTCATAAAGCGTTAATAATTAGTACAATCGAGTCTGCAATATTGTGAAAATTCAAAGTTCACTAAAAATTCTATTCTCCATTTTAATTTCAACCTAACACACTTCTCTCAATCCTATGCCTCATTTGCTAACACTCTCTACACAACTCTAGCACCTATGTGAGGACGTAGATATAAAGATCTCTTTAGCAGCCAAGAGACAGCGTACCTTTCTCACTGGAATTCTTTAAGGTTATGGTACACCAATAGCAATTCAGTGAACTAATAAGTTAAGGGAGGAAGGTTTATGCTACAGTTTGTTCAAATAATAAAAACTATGAGTATCAGATTCTAACATCTTCATTTTAGCACATCCCTATCAATTAACCAATATTGCTACCATCTTGAAAAGTTATATATATGCGGAAGACCCCACTAAAAGGTCCTGTGAGCCATAGGATGTTATGAACTTCTTTTAATGAGAGCAAAACGATTAAAAGCGAGTTTGACTTACCATATCAATTGATAGAGGCATGCACAAGGCTGATGAATATGATTTTTTTTTTTTTGTCTCAGCAACGCAGAGAGATTCTCCTCTGCAACACTGCCTCTGCTGGCCATGCAATATAATCTGCAGATGGAAAAGTCCACCGTTAGTCCATTATTAGAAATTGAATATTTCCAAACTAAAGAAAACACTACCAAATAAAATTATTTTCATAAAGCGTTAATAATTAGTACAATCGAGTCTGCAATATTGTGAAAATTCAAAGTTCACTAAAAATTATATTCTCCATTTTAATTTCAACCTAACACTTCTCTCAATCCTATGCCTCATTTGCTACCACTCTCTACACAACTCTAGCACCTATGTGAGGACGTAGATATAAAGATCTCTTTAGCAGCCAAGAGACAGCGTACCCTTCTCACTGGAATTCTTTAAGGTTATGGTACACCAATAGCAATTCAGTGAACTAATAAGTTAAGGGAGGAAGGTTTATGCTACAATTTGTTCAAATAATAAAAACTATGATTATCAGATTCTAACATCTTCATTTTAGCACATCCCTATCAGTTAACCAATATTGCTACCATCTTGAAAAGTTATATATATGCGGAAGACCCCACTAAAAGGTCCTGTGAGCCATAGGATGTTATGAACTTCTTTTAATGAGAGCAAAACGTTTAAAAGCGAGTTTGACTTACCATATCAATTGATAGAGGCATGCACAAGGCTGATGAATATGATTTTTTTTTTTTTTGTCTCAGCAACGCAGAGAGATTCTCCTCTGCAACACTGCCTCTGCTGGCCATGCAATATAATCTGCAGATGGAAAAGTCCACCGTTAGACCATTATTAGAAATTGAATATTTCCAAACTAAAGAAAACACTACCAAATAAAATTATTTTCATAAAGCGTTAATAATTAGTACAATCGAGTCTGCAATATTGTGAAAATTCAAAGTTCACTAAAAATTATATTCTCCATTTTAATTTCAACCTAACACACTTCTCTCAATCCTATGCCTCATTTGCTACCACTCTCTACACAACTCTAGCACCTATGTGAGGACGTAGATATAAAGATCTCTTTAGCAGCCAAGAGACAGCGTACCCTTCTCACTGGAATTCTTTAAGGTTATGGTACACCAATAGCAATTCAGTGAACTAATAAGTTAAGGGAGGAAGGTTTATGCTACAGTTTGTTGAAATAATAAAACTATGAGTATCAGATTCTAACATCTTCATTTTAGCACATCCCTATCAGTTAACCAATATTGCTACCGTCTTGAAAAGTTATATATATGCTGAAGACACCACTAAAAGGTCCTGTGAGCCATAGGATGTTATGAACTTCTTTTAATGAGAGCAAAACGATTAAAAGCGAGTTTGACTTACCATATCAATTGATAGAGGCATGCACAAGGCTGATGAATACGATTTCTTTTTTTTTTTGTCTCAGCAACGCAGAGAGATTCTCCTCTGCAACACTGCCTCTGCTGGCCATGCAATATAATCTGCAGATGGAAAAGTCCACCGTTAGTCCATTATTAGAACTTAATTATTTCCAAAATAAAGACACTACCAAATAAAATTATTTTCATAAAGCGTTAATAATTAGTACAATCGAGTCTGCAATATTGTGAAAATTCAAAGTTCACTAAAAATTCTATTCTCCATTTTAATTTCAACCTAACACACTTCTCTCAATCCTATGCCTCATTTGCCAACACTCTCTACACAACTCTAGCACCTATGTGAGGACGTAGATATAAAGATCTCTTTAGCAGCCAAGAGACAGCGTACCTTTCTCACTGGAATTCTTTAAGGTTATGGTACACCAATAGCAATTCAGTGAACTAATAAGTTAAGGGAGGAAGGTTTATGCTACAGTTTGTTCAAATAATAAAAACTATGAGTATCAGATTCTAACATCTTCATTTTAGCACATCCCTATCAGTTAACCAATATTGCTACCGTCTTGAAAAGTTATATATATGCGGAAGACCCCACTAAAAGGTCCTGTGAGCCATAGGATGTTATGAACTTCTTTTAATGAGAGCAAAACGATTAAAAGTGAGTTTGACTTACCATATCAATTGATAGAGGCATGCACAAGGCTGATGAATACGATTTCTTTTTTTTTTTGTCTCAGCAACGCAGAGAGATTCTCCTCTGCAACACTGCCTCTGCTGGCCATGCAATATAATCTGCAGATGGAAAAGTCCACCGTTAGTCCATTATTAGAACTTAATTATTTCCAAAATAAAGACAACACTACCAAATAAAATTATTTTCATAAAGCGTTAATAATTAGCACAATCGAGTCTGCAATATTGTGAAAATTCAAAGTTCACTAAAAATTCTATTCTCCATTTTAATTTCAACCTAACACACTTCTCTCAATCCTATGCCTCATTTGCTACCACTCTCTACACAACTCTAGCACCTATGTGAGGACGTAGATATAAAGATCTCTTTAGCAGCCAAGAGACAGCGTACCTTTCTCACTGGATTTCTTGAAGGTTATGGTACACCAATAGCAATTCAGTGAACTAATAAGTTAAGGGAGGAAGGTTTATGCTACAATTTGTTCAAATAATAAAAACTATGAGTATCAGATTCTAACATCTTCATTTTAGCACATCCCTATCAGTTAACCAATATTGCTACCATCTTGAAAAGTTATATATATGCGGAAGACCCCACTAAAAGGTCCTGTGAGCCATAGGATGTTATGAACTTCTTTTAATGAGAGCAAAACGATTAAAAGCGAGTTTGACTTACCATATCAATTGATAGAGGCATGCACAAGGCTGATGAATATGATTTCTTTTTTTTTTGTCTCAGCAACGCAGAGAGATTCTCCTCTGCAACACTGCCTCTGCTGGCCATGCAATATAATCTGCAGATGGAAAAGTCCACCGTTAGTCCATTATTAGAACTTAATTATTTCCAAAATAAAGACAACACTACCAAATAAAATTATTTTCATAAAGCGTTAATAATTAGTAAAATCGAGTCTGCAATATTGTGAAAATTCAAAGTTCACTAAAAATTATATTCTCCATTTTAATTTCAACCTAACACACTGCTCTCAATCCTATGCCTCATTTGCTACCACTCTCTACACAACTCTAGCACCTATGTGAGGACGTAGATATAAAGATCTCTTTAGCAGCCAAGAGACAGCGTACCCTTCTCACTGGAATTCTTTAAGGTTATGGTACACCAATAGCAATTCAGTGAACTAATAAGTTAAGGGAGGAAGGTTTATGCTACAGTTTGTTGAAATAATAAAAACTATGAGTATCAGATTCTAACATCTTCATTTTAGCACATCCCTATCAGTTAACCAATATTGCTACCGTCTTGAAAAGTTATATATATGCGGAAGACCCCAGTAAAAGGTCCTGTGAGCCATAGGATGTTATGAACTTCTTTTAATGAGAGCAAAACGATTAAAAGCGAGTTTGACTTACCATATCAATTGATAGAGGCATGCACAAGGCTGATGAATATGATTTTTTTTTTTTTTGTCTCAGCAACGCAGAGAGATTCTCCTCTGCAACACTGCCTCTGCTGGCCATGCAATATAATCTGCAGATGGAAAAGTCCACCGTTAGTCCATTATTAGAAATTGAATATTTCCAAACTAAAGAAAACACTACCAAATAAAATTATTTTCATAAAGCGTTAATAATTAGTACAATCGAGTCTGCAATATTGTGAAAATTCAAAGTTCACTAAAAATTATATTCTCCATTTTAATTTCAACCTAACACACTTCTCTCAATCCTATGCCTCATTTGCTACCACTCTCTACACAACTCTAGCACCTATGTGAGGACGTAGATATAAAGATCTCTTTAGCAGCCAAGAGACAGCGTACCCTTCTCACTGGAATTCTTTAAGGTTATGGTACACCAATAGCAATTCAGTGAACTAATAAGTTAAGGGAGGAAGGTTTATGCTACAGTTTGTTGAAATAATAAAAACTATGAGTATCAGATTCTAACATCTTCATTTTAGCACATCCCTATCAGTTAACCAATATTGCTACCGTCTTGAAAAGTTATATATATGCGGAAGACCCCACTAAAAGGTCCTGTGAGCCATAGGATGTTATGAACTTCTTTTAATGAGAGCAAAACGATTAAAAGCGAGTTTGACTTACCATATCAATTGATAGAGGCATGCACAAGGCTGATGAATACGATTTCTTTTTTTTTTTTGTCTCAGCAACGCAGAGAGATTCTCCTCTGCAACACTGCCTCTGCTGGCCATGCAATATAATCTGCAGATGGAAAAGTCCACCGTTAGTCCATTATTAGAACTTAATTATTTCCAAAATAAAGACAACACTACCAAATAAAATTATTTTCATAAAGCGTTAATAATTAGTACAATCGAGTCTGCAATATTGTGAAAATTCAAAGTTCACTAAAAATTCTATTCTCCATTTTAATTTCAACCTAACACACTTCTCTCAATCCTATGCCTCATTTGCTACCACTCTCTACACAACTCTAGCACCTATGTGAGGACGTAGATATAAAGATCTCTTTAGCAGCCAAGAGACAGCGTACCTTTCTCACTGGAATTCTTTAAGGTTATGGTACACCAATAGCAATTCAGTGAACTAATAAGTTAAGGGAGGAAGGTTTATGCTACAGTTTGTTCAAATAATAAAAACTATGAGTATCAGATTCTAACATCTTCATTTTAGCACATCCCTATCAATTAACCAATATTGCTACCATCTTGAAAAGTTATATATATGCGGAAGACCCCACTAAAAGGTCCTGTGAGCCATAGGATGTTATGAACTTCTTTTAATGAGAGCAAAACGATTAAAAGCGAGTTTGACTTACCATATCAATTGATAGAGGCATGCACAAGGCTGATGAATATGATTTCTTTTTTTTTTGTCTCAGCAACGCAGAGAGATTCTCCTCTGCAACACTGCCTCTGCTGGCCATGCAATATAATCTGCAGATGGAAAAGTCCACCGTTAGTCCATTATTAGAACTTAATTATTTCCAAAATAAAGACAACACTACCAAATAAAATTATTTTCATAAAGCGTTAATAATTAGTAAAATCGAGTCTGCAATATTGTGAAAATTCAAAGTTCACTAAAAATTATATTCTCCATTTTAATTTCAACCTAACACACTGCTCTCAATCCTATGCCTCATTTGCTACCACTCTCTACACAACTCTAGCACCTATGTGAGGACGTAGATATAAAGATCTCTTTAGCAGCCAAGAGACAGCGTACCCTTCTCACTGGAATTCTTTAAGGTTATGGTACACCAATAGCAATTCAGTGAACTAATAAGTTAAGGGAGGAAGGTTTATGCTACAGTTTGTTGAAATAATAAAAACTATGAGTATCAGATTCTAACATCTTCATTTTAGCACATCCCTATCAGTTAACCAATATTGCTACCGTCTTGAAAAGTTATATATATGCGGAAGACCCCACTAAAAGGTCCTGTGAGCCATAGGATGTTATGAACTTCTTTTAATGAGAGCAAAACGATTAAAAGCGAGTTTGACTTACCATATCAATTGATAGAGGCATGCACAAGGCTGATGAATATGATTTTTTTTTTTTTTTGTCTCAGCAACGCAGAGAGATTCTCCTCTGCAACACTGCCTCTGCTGGCCATGCAATATAATCTGCAGATGGAAAAGTCCACCGTTAGTCCATTATTAGAAATTGAATATTTCCAAACTAAAGAAAACACTACCAAATAAAATTATTTTCATAAAGCGTTAATAATTAGTACAATCGAGTCTGCAATATTGTGAAAATTCAAAGTTCACTAAAAATTATATTCTCCATTTTAATTTCAACCTAACACACTTCTCTCAATCCTATGCCTCATTTGCTACCACTCTCTACACAACTCTAGCACCTATGTGAGGACGTAGATATAAAGATCTCTTTAGCAGCCAAGAGACAGCGTACCCTTCTCACTGGAATTCTTTAAGGTTATGGTACACCAATAGCAATTCAGTGAACTAATAAGTTAAGGGAGGAAGGTTTATGCTACAGTTTGTTGAAATAATAAAAACTATGAGTATCAGATTCTAACATCTTCATTTTAGCACATCCCTATCAGTTAACCAATATTGCTACCGTCTTGAAAAGTTATATATATGCGGAAGACCCCACTAAAAGGTCCTGTGAGCCATAGGATGTTATGAACTTCTTTTAATGAGAGCAAAACGATTAAAAGCGAGTTTGACTTACCATATCAATTGATAGAGGCATGCACAAGGCTGATGAATATGATTTCTTTTTTTTTTGTCTCAGCAACGCAGAGAGATTCTCCTCTGCAACACTGCCTCTGCTGGCCATGCAATATAATCTGCAGATGGAAAAGTCCACCGTTAGTCCATTATTAGAAATTGAATATTTCCAAACTAAAGAAAACACTACCAAATAAAATTATTTTCATAAAGCGTTAATAATTAGTACAATCGAGTCTGCAATATTGTGAAAATTCAAAGTTCACTAAAAATTATATTCTCCATTTTAATTTCAACCTAACACACTTCTCTCAATCCTATGCCTCATTTGCTACCACTCTCTACACAACTCTAGCACCTATGTGAGGACGTAGATATAAAGATCTCTTTAGCAGCCAAGAGACAGCGTACCCTTCTCACTGGAATTCTTTAAGGTTATGGTACACCAATAGCAATTCAGTGAACTAATAAGTTAAGGGAGGAAGGTTTATGCTACAGTTTGTTGAAATAATAAAAACTATGAGTATCAGATTCTAACATCTTCATTTTAGCACATCCCTATCAGTTAACCAATATTGCTACCGTCTTGAAAAGTTATATATATGCGGAAGACCCCACTAAAAGGTCCTGTGAGCCATAGGATGTTATGAACTTCTTTTAATGAGAGCAAAACGATTAAAAGCGAGTTTGACTTACCATATCAATTGATAGAGGCATGCACAAGGCTGATGAATACGATTTCTTTTTTTTTTTGTCTCAGCAACGCAGAGAGATTCTCCTCTGCAACACTGCCTCTGCTGGCCATGCAATATAATCTGCAGATGGAAAAGTCCACCGTTAGTCCATTATTAGAACTTAATTATTTCCAAAATAAAGACAACACTACCAAATAAAATTATTTTCATAAAGCGTTAATAATTAGTACAATCGAGTCTGCAATATTGTGAAAATTCAAAGTTCACTAAAAATTCTATTCTCCATTTTAATTTCAACCTAACACACTTCTCTCAATCCTATGCCTCATTTGCTACCACTCTCTACACAACTCTAGCACCTATGTGAGGACGTAGATATAAAGATCTCTTTAGCAGCCAAGAGACAGCGTACCCTTCTCACTGGAATTCTTTAAGGTTATGGTACACCAATAGCAATTCAGTGAACTAATAAGTTAAGGGAGGAAGGTTTATGCTACAGTTTGTTCAAATAATAAAAACTATGAGTATCAGATTCTAACATCTTCATTTTAGCACATCCCTATCAGTTAACCAATATTGCTACCATCTTGAAAAGTTATATATATGCGGAAGACCCCACTAAAAGGTCCTGTGAGCCATAGGATGTTATGAACTTCTTTTAATGAGAGCAAAACGATTAAAAGCGAGTTTGACTTACCATATCAATTAATAGAGGCATGCACAAGGCTGATGAATATGATTTTTTTTTTTTTTGTCTCAGCAACGCAGAGAGATTCTCCTCTGCAACACTGCCTCTGCTGGCCATGCAATATAATCTGCAGATGGAAAAGTCCACCGTTAGTCCATTATTAGAAATTGAATATTTCCAAACTAAAGAAAACACTACCAAATAAAATTATTTTCATAAAGCGTTAATAATTAGTACAATCGAGTCTGCAATATTGTGAAAATTCAAAGTTCACTAAAAATTATATTCTCCATTTTAATTTCAACCTAACACACTTCTCTCAATCCTATGCCTCATTTGCTACCACTCTCTACACAACTCTAGCACCTATGTGAGGACGTAGATATAAAGATCTCTTTAGCAGCCAAGAGACAGCGTACCTTTCTCACTGGAATTCTTTAAGGTTATGGTACACCAATAGCAATTCAGTGAACTAATAAGTTAAGGGAGGAAGGTTTATGCTACAGTTTGTTCAAATAATAAAAACTATGAGTATCAGATTCTAACATCTTCATTTTAGCACATCCCTATCAATTAACCAATATTGCTACCATCTTGAAAAGTTATATATATGCGGAAGACCCCACTAAAAGGTCCTGTGAGCCATAGGATGTTATGAACTTCTTTTAATGAGAGCAAAACGATTAAAAGCGAGTTTGACTTACCATATCAATTGATAGAGGCATGCACAAGGCTGATGAATATGATTTCTTTTTTTTTTGTCTCAGCAACGCAGAGAGATTCTCCTCTGCAACACTGCCTCTGCTGGCCATGCAATATAATCTGCAGATGGAAAAGTCCACCGTTAGTCCATTATTAGAACTTAATTATTTCCAAAATAAAGACAACACTACCAAATAAAATTATTTTCATAAAGCGTTAATAATTAGTAAAATCGAGTCTGCAATATTGTGAAAATTCAAAGTTCACTAAAAATTATATTCTCCATTTTAATTTCAACCTAACACACTGCTCTCAATCCTATGCCTCATTTGCTACCACTCTCTACACAACTCTAGCACCTATGTGAGGACGTAGATATAAAGATCTCTTTAGCAGCCAAGAGACAGCGTACCCTTCTCACTGGAATTCTTTAAGGTTATGGTACACCAATAGCAATTCAGTGAACTAATAAGTTAAGGGAGGAAGGTTTATGCTACAGTTTGTTGAAATAATAAAAACTATGAGTATCAGATTCTAACATCTTCATTTTAGCACATCCCTATCAGTTAACCAATATTGCTACCGTCTTGAAAAGTTATATATATGCGGAAGACCCCACTAAAAGGTCCTGTGAGCCATAGGATGTTATGAACTTCTTTTAATGAGAGCAAAACGATTAAAAGCGAGTTTGACTTACCATATCAATTGATAGAGGCATGCACAAGGCTGATGAATATGATTTTTTTTTTTTTTTGTCTCAGCAACGCAGAGAGATTCTCCTCTGCAACACTGCCTCTGCTGGCCATGCAATATAATCTGCAGATGGAAAAGTCCACCGTTAGTCCATTATTAGAAATTGAATATTTCCAAACTAAAGAAAACACTACCAAATAAAATTATTTTCATAAAGCGTTAATAATTAGTACAATCGAGTCTGCAATATTGTGAAAATTCAAAGTTCACTAAAAATTATATTCTCCATTTTAATTTCAACCTAACACACTTCTCTCAATCCTATGCCTCATTTGCTACCACTCTCTACACAACTCTAGCACCTATGTGAGGACGTAGATATAAAGATCTCTTTAGCAGCCAAGAGACAGCGTACCCTTCTCACTGGAATTCTTTAAGGTTATGGTACACCAATAGCAATTCAGTGAACTAATAAGTTAAGGGAGGAAGGTTTATGCTACAGTTTGTTGAAATAATAAAAACTATGAGTATCAGATTCTAACATCTTCATTTTAGCACATCCCTATCAGTTAACCAATATTGCTACCGTCTTGAAAAGTTATATATATGCGGAAGACCCCACTAAAAGGTCCTGTGAGCCATAGGATGTTATGAACTTCTTTTAATGAGAGCAAAACGATTAAAAGCGAGTTTGACTTACCATATCAATTGATAGAGGCATGCACAAGGCTGATGAATATGATTTCTTTTTTTTTTGTCTCAGCAACGCAGAGAGATTCTCCTCTGCAACACTGCCTCTGCTGGCCATGCAATATAATCTGCAGATGGAAAAGTCCACCGTTAGTCCATTATTAGAAATTGAATATTTCCAAACTAAAGAAAACACTACCAAATAAAATTATTTTCATAAAGCGTTAATAATTAGTACAATCGAGTCTGCAATATTGTGAAAATTCAAAGTTCACTAAAAATTATATTCTCCATTTTAATTTCAACCTAACACACTTCTCTCAATCCTATGCCTCATTTGCTACCACTCTCTACACAACTCTAGCACCTATGTGAGGACGTAGATATAAAGATCTCTTTAGCAGCCAAGAGACAGCGTACCCTTCTCACTGGAATTCTTTAAGGTTATGGTACACCAATAGCAATTCAGTGAACTAATAAGTTAAGGGAGGAAGGTTTATGCTACAGTTTGTTGAAATAATAAAAACTATGAGTATCAGATTCTAACATCTTCATTTTAGCACATCCCTATCAGTTAACCAATATTGCTACCGTCTTGAAAAGTTATATATATGCGGAAGACCCCACTAAAAGGTCCTGTGAGCCATAGGATGTTATGAACTTCTTTTAATGAGAGCAAAACGATTAAAAGCGAGTTTGACTTACCATATCAATTGATAGAGGCATGCACAAGGCTGATGAATACGATTTCTTTTTTTTTTGTCTCAGCAACGCAGAGAGATTCTCCTCTGCAACACTGCCTCTGCTGGCCATGCAATATAATCTGCAGATGGAAAAGTCCACCGTTAGTCCATTATTAGAACTTAATTATTTCCAAAATAAAGACAACACTACCAAATAAAATTATTTTCATAAAGCGTTAATAATTAGTACAATCGAGTCTGCAATATTGTGAAAATTCAAAGTTCACTAAAAATTCTATTCTCCATTTTAATTTCAACCTAACACACTTCTCTCAATCCTATGCCTCATTTGCTACCACTCTCTACACAACTCTAGCACCTATGTGAGGACGTAGATATAAAGATCTCTTTAGCAGCCAAGAGACAGCGTACCCTTCTCACTGGAATTCTTTAAGGTTATGGTACACCAATAGCAATTCAGTGAACTAATAAGTTAAGGGAGGAAGGTTTATGCTACAGTTTGTTCAAATAATAAAAACTATGAGTATCAGATTCTAACATCTTCATTTTAGCACATCCCTATCAGTTAACCAATATTGCTACCATCTTGAAAAGTTATATATATGCGGAAGACCCCACTAAAAGGTCCTGTGAGCCATAGGATGTTATGAACTTCTTTTAATGAGAGCAAAACGATTAAAAGCGAGTTTGACTTACCATATCAATTAATAGAGGCATGCACAAGGCTGATGAATATGATTTTTTTTTTTTTTGTCTCAGCAACGCAGAGAGATTCTCCTCTGCAACACTGCCTCTGCTGGCCATGCAATATAATCTGCAGATGGAAAAGTCCACCGTTAGTCCATTATTAGAAATTGAATATTTCCAAACTAAAGAAAACACTACCAAATAAAATTATTTTCATAAAGCGTTAATAATTAGTACAATCGAGTCTGCAATATTGTGAAAATTCAAAGTTCACTAAAAATTATATTCTCCATTTTAATTTCAACCTAACACACTTCTCTCAATCCTATGCCTCATTTGCTACCACTCTCTACACAACTCTAGCACCTATGTGAGGACGTAGATATAAAGATCTCTTTAGCAGCCAAGAGACAGCGTACCCTTCTCACTGGAATTCTTTAAGGTTATGGTACACCAATAGCAATTCAGTGAACTAATAAGTTAAGGGAGGAAGGTTTATGCTACAGTTTGTTGAAATAATAAAAACTATGAGTATCAGATTCTAACATCTTCATTTTAGCACATCCCTATCAGTTAACCAATATTGCTACCGTCTTGAAAAGTTATATATATACGGAAGACCCCACTAAAAGGTCCTGTGAGCCATAGGATGTTATGAACTTCTTTTAATGAGAGCAAAACGATTAAAAGCGAGTTTGACTTACCATATCAATTGATAGAGGCATGCACAAGGCTGATGAATATGATTTCTTTTTTTTTTGTCTCAGCAACGCAGAGAGATTCTCCTCTGCAACACTGCCTCTGCTGGCCATGCAATATAATCTGCAGATGGAAAAGTCCACCGTTAGTCCATTATTAGAAATTGAATATTTCCAAACTAAAGAAAACACTACCAAATAAAATTATTTTCATAAAGCGTTAATAATTAGTACAATCGAGTCTGCAATATTGTGAAAATTCAAAGTTCACTAAAAATTATATTCTCCATTTTAATTTCAACCTAACACACTTCTCTCAATCCTATGCCTCATTTGCTACCACTCTCTACACAACTCTAGCACCTATGTGAGGACGTAGATATAAAGATCTCTTTAGCAGCCAAGAGACAGCGTACCCTTCTCACTGGAATTCTTTAAGGTTATGGTACACCAATAGCAATTCAGTGAACTAATAAGTTAAGGGAGGAAGGTTTATGCTACAGTTTGTTGAAATAATAAAAACTATGAGTATCAGATTCTAACATCTTCATTTTAGCACATCCCTATCAGTTAACCAATATTGCTACCGTCTTGAAAAGTTATATATATGCGGAAGACCCCACTAAAAGGTCCTGTGAGCCATAGGATGTTATGAACTTCTTTTAATGAGAGCAAAACGATTAAAAGCGAGTTTGACTTACCATATCAATTGATAGAGGCATGCACAAGGCTGATGAATATGATTTCTTTTTTTTTTGTCTCAGCAACGCAGAGAGATTCTCCTCTGCAACACTGCCTCTGCTGGCCATGCAATATAATCTGCAGATGGAAAAGTCCACCGTTAGTCCATTATTAGAAATTGAATATTTCCAAACTAAAGAAAACACTACCAAATAAAATTATTTTCATAAAGCGTTAATAATTAGTACAATCGAGTCTGCAATATTGTGAAAATTCAAAGTTCACTAAAAATTATATTCTCCATTTTAATTTCAACCTAACACACTTCTCTCAATCCTATGCCTCATTTGCTACCACTCTCTACACAACTCTAGCACCTATGTGAGGACGTAGATATAAAGATCTCTTTAGCAGCCAAGAGACAGCGTACCCTTCTCACTGGAATTCTTTAAGGTTATGGTACACCAATAGCAATTCAGTGAACTAATAAGTTAAGGGAGGAAGGTTTATGCTACAGTTTGTTGAAATAATAAAAACTATGAGTATCAGATTCTAACATCTTCATTTTAGCACATCCCTATCAGTTAACCAATATTGCTACCGTCTTGAAAAGTTATATATATGCGGAAGACCCCACTAAAAGGTCCTGTGAGCCATAGGATGTTATGAACTTCTTTTAATGAGAGCAAAACGATTAAAAGCGAGTTTGACTTACCATATCAATTGATAGAGGCATGCACAAGGCTGATGAATACGATTTCTTTTTTTTTTTGTCTCAGCAACGCAGAGAGATTCTCCTCTGCAACACTGCCTCTGCTGGCCATGCAATATAATCTGCAGATGGAAAAGTCCACCGTTAGTCCATTATTAGAACTTAATTATTTCCAAAATAAAGACAACACTACCAAATAAAATTATTTTCATAAAGCGTTAATAATTAGTACAATCGAGTCTGCAATATTGTGAAAATTCAAAGTTCACTAAAAATTCTATTCTCCATTTTAATTTCAACCTAACACACTTCTCTCAATCCTATGCCTCATTTGCTACCACTCTCTACACAACTCTAGCACCTATGTGAGGACGTAGATATAAAGATCTCTTTAGCAGCCAAGAGACAGCGTACCCTTCTCACTGGAATTCTTTAAGGTTATGGTACACCAATAGCAATTCAGTGAACTAATAAGTTAAGGGAGGAAGGTTTATGCTACAGTTTGTTCAAATAATAAAAACTATGAGTATCAGATTCTAACATCTTCATTTTAGCACATCCCTATCAGTTAACCAATATTGCTACCATCTTGAAAAGTTATATATATGCGGAAGACCCCACTAAAAGGTCCTGTGAGCCATAGGATGTTATGAACTTCTTTTAATGAGAGCAAAACGATTAAAAGCGAGTTTGACTTACCATATCAATTAATAGAGGCATGCACAAGGCTGATGAATATGATTTTTTTTTTTTTTGTCTCAGCAACGCAGAGAGATTCTCCTCTGCAACACTGCCTCTGCTGGCCATGCAATATAATCTGCAGATGGAAAAGTCCACCGTTAGTCCATTATTAGAAATTGAATATTTCCAAACTAAAGAAAACACTACCAAATAAAATTATTTTCATAAAGCGTTAATAATTAGTACAATCGAGTCTGCAATATTGTGAAAATTCAAAGTTCACTAAAAATTATATTCTCCATTTTAATTTCAACCTAACACACTTCTCTCAATCCTATGCCTCATTTGCTACCACTCTCTACACAACTCTAGCACCTATGTGAGGACGTAGATATAAAGATCTCTTTAGCAGCCAAGAGACAGCGTACCCTTCTCACTGGAATTCTTTAAGGTTATGGTACACCAATAGCAATTCAGTGAACTAATAAGTTAAGGGAGGAAGGTTTATGCTACAGTTTGTTGAAATAATAAAAACTATGAGTATCAGATTCTAACATCTTCATTTTAGCACATCCCTATCAGTTAACCAATATTGCTACCGTCTTGAAAAGTTATATATATACGGAAGACCCCACTAAAAGGTCCTGTGAGCCATAGGATGTTATGAACTTCTTTTAATGAGAGCAAAACGATTAAAAGCGAGTTTGACTTACCATATCAATTGATAGAGGCATGCACAAGGCTGATGAATATGATTTCTTTTTTTTTTGTCTCAGCAACGCAGAGAGATTCTCCTCTGCAACACTGCCTCTGCTGGCCATGCAATATAATCTGCAGATGGAAAAGTCCACCGTTAGTCCATTATTAGAAATTGAATATTTCCAAACTAAAGAAAACACTACCAAATAAAATTATTTTCATAAAGCGTTAATAATTAGTACAATCGAGTCTGCAATATTGTGAAAATTCAAAGTTCACTAAAAATTATATTCTCCATTTTAATTTCAACCTAACACACTTCTCTCAATCCTATGCCTCATTTGCTACCACTCTCTACACAACTCTAGCACCTATGTGAGGACGTAGATATAAAGATCTCTTTAGCAGCCAAGAGACAGCGTACCCTTCTCACTGGAATTCTTTAAGGTTATGGTACACCAATAGCAATTCAGTGAACTAATAAGTTAAGGGAGGAAGGTTTATGCTACAGTTTGTTGAAATAATAAAAACTATGAGTATCAGATTCTAACATCTTCATTTTAGCACATCCCTATCAGTTAACCAATATTGCTACCGTCTTGAAAAGTTATATATATGCGGAAGACCCCACTAAAAGGTCCTGTGAGCCATAGGATGTTATGAACTTCTTTTAATGAGAGCAAAACGATTAAAAGCGAGTTTGACTTACCATATCAATTGATAGAGGCATGCACAAGGCTGATGAATACGATTTCTTTTTTTTTTTGTCTCAGCAACGCAGAGAGATTCTCCTCTGCAACACTGCCTCTGCTGGCCATGCAATATAATCTGCAGATGGAAAAGTCCACCGTTAGTCCATTATTAGAACTTAATTATTTCCAAAATAAAGACAACACTACCAAATAAAATTATTTTCATAAAGCGTTAATAATTAGTACAATCGAGTCTGCAATATTGTGAAAATTCAAAGTTCACTAAAAATTCTATTCTCCATTTTAATTTCAACCTAACACACTTCTCTCAATCCTATGCCTCATTTGCTACCACTCTCTACACAACTCTAGCACCTATGTGAGGACGTAGATATAAAGATCTTTTTAGCAGCCAAGAGACAGCGTACCTTTCTCACTGGAATTCTTTAAGGTTATGGTACACCAATAGCAATTCAGTGAACTAATAAGTTAAGGGAGGAAGGTTTATGCTACAGTTTGTTCAAATAATAAAAACTATGAGTAGCAGATTCTAACATCTTCATTTTAGCACATCCCTATCAATTAACCAATATTGCTACCATCTTGAAAAGTTATATATATGCGGAAGACCCCACTAAAAGGTCCTGTGAGCCATAGGATGTTATGAACTTCTTTTAATGAGAGCAAAACGATTAAAAGCGAGTTTGACTTACCATATCAATTGATAGAGGCATGCACAAGGCTGATGAATATGATTTTTTTTTTTTTTTGTCTCAGCAACGCAGAGAGATTCTCCTCTGCAACACTGCCTCTGCTGGCCATGCAATATAATCTGCAGATGGAAAAGTCCACCGTTAGTCCATTATTAGAAATTGAATATTTCCAAAATAAAGACAACACTACCAAATAAAATTATTTTCATAAAGCGTTAATAATTAGTAAAATCGAGTCTGCAATATTGTGAAAATTCAAAGTTCACTAAAAATTATATTCTCCATTTTAATTTCAACCTAATACACTTCTCTCAATCCTATGCCTCATTTGCTACCACTCTCTACACAACTCTAGCACCTATGTGAGGACGTAGATATAAAGATCTCTTTAGCAGCCAAGAGACAGCGTACCTTTCTCACTGGAATTCTTTAAGGTTATGGTACACCAATAGCAATTCAGTGAACTAATAAGTTAAGGGAGGAAGGTTTATGCTACAATTTGTTCAAATAATAAAAACTATGAGTATCAGATTCTAACATCTTCATTTTAGCACATCCCTATCAGTTAACCAATATTGCTACCGTCTTGAAAAGTTATATATATGCTGAAGACACCACTAAAAGGTCCTGTGAGCCATAGGATGTTATGAACTTCTTTTAATGAGAGCAAAATGATTAAAAGCGAGTTTGACTTACCATATCAATTGATAGAGGCATGCACAAGGCTGATGAATATGATTTCTTTTTTTTTTGTCTCAGCAACGCAGAGAGATTCTCCTCTGCAACACTGCCTCTGCTGGCCATGCAATATAATCTGCAGATGGAAAAGTCCACCGTTAGTCCATTATTAGAACTTAATTATTTCCAACATAAAGACAACACTACCAAATAAAATTATTTTCATAAAGCGTTAATAATTAGTACAATCGAGTCTGCAATATTGTGAAAATTCAAAGTTCACTAAAAATTCTATTCTCCATTTTAATTTCAACCTAACACACTTCTCTCAATCCTATGCCTCATTTGCTACCACTCTCTACACAACTCTAGCACCTATGTGAGGACGTAGATATAAAGATCTCTTTAGCAGCCAAGAGACAGCGTACCTTTCTCACTGGAATTCTTTAAGGTTATGGTACACCAATAGCAATTCAGTGAACTAATAAGTTAAGGGAGGAAGGTTTATGCTACAGTTTGTTCAAATAATAAAAACTATGAGTATCAGATTCTAACATCCTCATTTTAGCACATCCCTATCAGTTAACCAATATTGCTACCATCTTGAAAAGTTATATATATGCGGAAGACCCCACTAAAAGGTCCTGTGAGCCATAGGATGTTATGAACTTCTTTTAATGAGAGCAAAACGATTAAAAGCGAGTTTGACTTATCATATCAATTGATAGAGGCATGCACAAGGCTGATGAATATGATTTTTTTTTTTTTTTGTCTCAGCAACGCAGAGAGATTCTCCTCTGCAACACTGCCTCTGCTGGCCATGCAATATAATCTGCAGATGGAAAAGTCCACCGTTAGTCCATTATTAGAAATTGAATATTTCCAAACTAAAGAAAACACTACCAAATAAAATTATTTTCATAAAGCGTTAATAATTAGTACAATCGAGTCTGCAATATTGTGAAAATTCAAAGTTCACTAAAAATTATATTCTCCATTTTAATTTCAACCTAACACACTTCTCTCAATCCTATGCCTCATTTGCTACCACTCTCTACACAACTCTAGCACCTATGTGAGGACGTAGATATAAAGATCTCTTTAGCAGCCAAGAGACAGCGTACCCTTCTCACTGGAATTCTTTAAGGTTATGGTACACCAATAGCAATTCAGTGAACTAATAAGTTAAGGGAGGAAGGTTTATGCTACAGTTTGTTCAAATAATAAAAACTATGAGTATCAGATTCTAACATCTTCATTTTAGCACATCCCTATCAGTTAACCAATATTGCTACCGTCTTGAAAAGTTATATATATGCGGAAGACCCCACTAAAAGGTCCTGTGAGCCATAGGATGTTATGAACTTCTTTTAATGAGAGCAAAACGATTAAAAGCGAGTTTGACTTACCATATCAATTGATAGAGGCATGCACAAGGCTGATGAATATGATTTCTTTTTTTTTTGTCTCAGCAACGCAGAGAGATTCTCCTCTGCAACACTGCCTCTGCTGGCCATGCAATATAATCTGCAGATGGAAAAGTCCACCGTTAGTCCATTATTAGAACTTAATTATTTCCAAAATAAAGACAACACTACCAAATAAAATTATTTTCATAAAGCGTTAATAATTAGTAAAATCGAGTCTGCAATATTGTGAAAATTCAAAGTTCACTAAAAATTATATTCTCCATTTTAATTTCAACCTAATACACTTCTCTCAATCCTATGCCTCATTTGCTACCACTCTCTACACAACTCTAGCACCTATGTGAGGACGTAGATATAAAGATCTCTTTAGCAGCCAAGAGACAGCGTACCTTTCTCACTGGAATTCTTTAAGGTTATGGTACACCAATAGCAATTCAGTGAACTAATAAGTTAAGGGAGGAAGGTTTATGCTACAATTTGTTCAAATAATAAAAACTATGAGTATCAGATTCTAACATCTTCATTTTAGCACATCCCTATCAGTTAACCAATATTGCTACCGTCTTGAAAAGTTATATATATGCTGAAGACACCACTAAAAGGTCCTGTGAGCCATAGGATGTTATGAACTTCTTTTAATGAGAGCAAAATGATTAAAAGCGAGTTTGACTTACCATATCAATTGATAGAGGCATGCACAAGGCTGATGAATATGATTTCTTTTTTTTTTGTCTCAGCAACGCAGAGAGATTCTCCTCTGCAACACTGCCTCTGCTGGCCATACAATATAATCTGCAGATGGAAAAGTCCACCGTTAGTCCATTATTAGAACTTAATTATTTCCAACATAAAGACAACACTACCAAATAAAATTATTTTCATAAAGCGTTAATAATTAGTACAATCGAGTCTGCAATATTGTGAAAATTCAAAGTTCACTAAAAATTCTATTCTCCATTTTAATTTCAACCTAACACACTTCTCTCAATCCTATGCCTCATTTGCTACCACTCTCTACACAACTCTAGCACCTATGTGAGGACGTAGATATAAAGATCTCTTTAGCAGCCAAGAGACAGCGTACCTTTCTCACTGGAATTCTTTAAGGTTATGGTACACCAATAGCAATTCAGTGAACTAATAAGTTAAGGGAGGAAGGTTTATGCTACAGTTTGTTCAAATAATAAAAACTATGAGTATCAGATTCTAACATCTTCATTTTAGCACATCCCTATCAGTTAACCAATATTGCTACCATCTTGAAAAGTTATATATATGCGGAAGACCCCACTAAAAGGTCCTGTGAGCCATAGGATGTTATGAATTTCTTTTAATGAGAGCAAAACGATTAAAAGCGAGTTTGACTTACCATATCAATTGATAGAAGCATGCACAAGGCTGATGAATATGATTTCTTTTTTTTTTTGTCTCAGCAACGCAGAGAGATTCTCCTCTGCAACACTGCCTCTGCTGGCCATGCAATATAATCTGCAGATGGAAAAGTCCACCGTTAGTCCATTATTAGAACTTAATTATTTCCAAAATAAAGACAACACTACCAAATGAAATTATTTTCATAAAGCGTTAATAATTAGTACAATCGAGTCTGCAATATTGTGAAAATTCAAAGTTCACTAAAAATTATATTCTCCATTTTAATTTCAACCTAACACACTGCTCTCAATCCTATGCCTCATTTGCTACCACTCTCTACACAACTCTAGCACCTATGTGAGGACGTAGATATAAAGATCTCTTTAGCAGCCAAGAGACAGCGTACCCTTCTCACTGGAATTCTTTAAGGTTATGGTACACCAATAGCAATTCAGTGAACTAATAAGTTAAGGGAGGAAGGTTTATGCTATAGTTTGTTCAAATAATAAAAACTATGAGTATCAGATTCTAACATCTTCATTTTAGCACATCCCTATCAGTTAACCAATATTGCTACCATCTTGAAAAGTTATATATATGCGGAAGACCCCACTAAAAGGTCCTGTGAGCCATAGGATGTTATGAACTTCTTTTAATGAGAGCAAAACGATTAAAAGCGAGTTTGACTTATCATATCAATTGATAGAGGCATGCACAAGGCTGATGAATATGATTTTTTTTTTTTTTTGTCTCAGCAACGCAGAGAGATTCTCCTCTGCAACACTGCCTCTGCTGGCCATGCAATATAATCTGCAGATGGAAAAGTCCACCGTTAGTCCATTATTAGAAATTGAATATTTCCAAACTAAAGAAAACACTACCAAATAAAATTATTTTCATAAAGCGTTAATAATTAGTACAATCGAGTCTGCAATATTGTGAAAATTCAAAGTTCACTAAAAATTATATTCTCCATTTTAATTTCAACCTAACACACTTCTCTCAATCCTATGCCTCATTTGCTACCACTCTCTACACAACTCTAGCACCTATGTGAGGACGTAGATATAAAGATCTCTTTAGCAGCCAAGAGACAGCGTACCCTTCTCACTGGAATTCTTTAAGGTTATGGTACACCAATAGCAATTCAGTGAACTAATAAGTTAAGGGAGGAAGGTTTATGCTACAGTTTGTTCAAATAATAAAAACTATGAGTATCAGATTCTAACATCTTCATTTTAGCACATCCCTATCAGTTAACCAATATTGCTACCGTCTTGAAAAGTTATATATATGCGGAAGACCCCACTAAAAGGTCCTGTGAGCCATAGGATGTTATGAACTTCTTTTAATGAGAGCAAAACGATTAAAAGCGAGTTTGACTTACCATATCAATTGATAGAGGCATGCACAAGGCTGATGAATATGATTTCTTTTTTTTTTGTCTCAGCAACGCAGAGAGATTCTCCTCTGCAACACTGCCTCTGCTGGCCATGCAATATAATCTGCAGATGGAAAAGTCCACCGTTAGTCCATTATTAGAACTTAATTATTTCCAAAATAAAGACAACACTACCAAATAAAATTATTTTCATAAAGCGTTAATAATTAGTAAAATCGAGTCTGCAATATTGTGAAAATTCAAAGTTCACTAAAAATTATATTCTCCATTTTAATTTCAACCTAATACACTTCTCTCAATCCTATGCCTCATTTGCTACCACTCTCTACACAACTCTAGCACCTATGTGAGGACGTAGATATAAAGATCTCTTTAGCAGCCAAGAGACAGCGTACCTTTCTCACTGGAATTCTTTAAGGTTATGGTACACCAATAGCAATTCAGTGAACTAATAAGTTAAGGGAGGAAGGTTTATGCTACAATTTGTTCAAATAATAAAAACTATGAGTATCAGATTCTAACATCTTCATTTTAGCACATCCCTATCAGTTAACCAATATTGCTACCGTCTTGAAAAGTTATATATATGCTGAAGACACCACTAAAAGGTCCTGTGAGCCATAGGATGTTATGAACTTCTTTTAATGAGAGCAAAATGATTAAAAGCGAGTTTGACTTACCATATCAATTGATAGAGGCATGCACAAGGCTGATGAATATGATTTCTTTTTTTTTTGTCTCAGCAACGCAGAGAGATTCTCCTCTGCAACACTGCCTCTGCTGGCCATACAATATAATCTGCAGATGGAAAAGTCCACCGTTAGTCCATTATTAGAACTTAATTATTTCCAACATAAAGACAACACTACCAAATAAAATTATTTTCATAAAGCGTTAATAATTAGTACAATCGAGTCTGCAATATTGTGAAAATTCAAAGTTCACTAAAAATTCTATTCTCCATTTTAATTTCAACCTAACACACTTCTCTCAATCCTATGCCTCATTTGCTACCACTCTCTACACAACTCTAGCACCTATGTGAGGACGTAGATATAAAGATCTCTTTAGCAGCCAAGAGACAGCGTACCTTTCTCACTGGAATTCTTTAAGGTTATGGTACACCAATAGCAATTCAGTGAACTAATAAGTTAAGGGAGGAAGGTTTATGCTACAGTTTGTTCAAATAATAAAAACTATGAGTATCAGATTCTAACATCTTCATTTTAGCACATCCCTATCAGTTAACCAATATTGCTACCATCTTGAAAAGTTATATATATGCGGAAGACCCCACTAAAAGGTCCTGTGAGCCATAGGATGTTATGAATTTCTTTTAATGAGAGCAAAACGATTAAAAGCGAGTTTGACTTACCATATCAATTGATAGAAGCATGCACAAGGCTGATGAATATGATTTCTTTTTTTTTTTGTCTCAGCAACGCAGAGAGATTCTCCTCTGCAACACTGCCTCTGCTGGCCATGCAATATAATCTGCAGATGGAAAAGTCCACCGTTAGTCCATTATTAGAACTTAATTATTTCCAAAATAAAGACAACACTACCAAATGAAATTATTTTCATAAAGCGTTAATAATTAGTACAATCGAGTCTGCAATATTGTGAAAATTCAAAGTTCACTAAAAATTATATTCTCCATTTTAATTTCAACCTAACACACTGCTCTCAATCCTATGCCTCATTTGCTACCACTCTCTACACAACTCTAGCACCTATGTGAGGACGTAGATATAAAGATCTCTTTAGCAGCCAAGAGACAGCGTACCCTTCTCACTGGAATTCTTTAAGGTTATGGTACACCAATAGCAATTCAGTGAACTAATAAGTTAAGGGAGGAAGGTTTATGCTATAGTTTGTTCAAATAATAAAAACTATGAGTATCAGATTCTAACATCTTCATTTTAGCACATCCCTATCAGTTAACCAATATTGCTACCATCTTGAAAAGTTATATATATGCGGAAGACCCCACTAAAAGGTCCTGTGAGCCATAGGATGTTATGAACTTCTTTTAATGAGAGCAAAACGATTAAAAGCGAGTTTGACTTATCATATCAATTGATAGAGGCATGCACAAGGCTGATGAATATGATTTTTTTTTTTTTTTGTCTCAGCAACGCAGAGAGATTCTCCTCTGCAACACTGCCTCTGCTGGCCATGCAATATAATCTGCAGATGGAAAAGTCCACCGTTAGTCCATTATTAGAAATTGAATATTTCCAAACTAAAGGAAACAGTACCAAATAAAATTATTTTCATAAAGCGTTAATAATTAGTACAATCGAGTCTGCAATATTGTGAAAATTCAAAGTTCACTAAAAATTATATTCTCCATTTTAATTTCAACCTAACACACTTCTCTCAATCCTATGCCTCATTTGCTACCACTCTCTACACAACTCTAGCACCTATGTGAGGACGTAGATATAAAGATCTCTTTAGCAGCCAAGAGACAGCGTACCCTTCTCACTGGAATTCTTTAAGGTTATGGTACACCAATAGCAATTCAGTGAACTAATAAGTTAAGGGAGGAAGGTTTATGCTACAGTTTGTTGAAATAATAAAAACTATGAGTATCAGATTCTAACATCTTCATTTTAGCACATCCCTATCAGTTAACCAATATTGCTACCGTCTTGAAAAGTTATATATATGCGGAAGACCCCACTAAAAGGTCCTGTGAGCCATAGGATGTTATGAACTTCTTTTAATGAGAGCAAAACGATTAAAAGCGAGTTTGACTTACCATATCAATTGATAGAGGCATGCACAAGGCTGATGAATATGATTTCTTTTTTTTTTTGTCTCAGCAACGCAGAGAGATTCTCCTCTGCAACACTGCCTCTGCTGGCCATGCAATATAATCTGCAGATGGAAAAGTCCACCGTTAGTCCATTATTAGAACTTAATTATTTCCAAAATAAAGACAACACTACCAAATAAAATTATTTTCATAAAGCGTTAATAATTAGTAAAATCGAGTCTGCAATATTGTGAAAATTCAAAGTTCACTAAAAATTATATTCTCCATTTTAATTTCAACCTAATACACTTCTCTCAATCCTATGCCTCATTTGCTACCACTCTCTACACAACTCTAGCACCTATGTGAGGACGTAGATATAAAGATCTCTTTAGCAGCCAAGAGACAGCGTACCTTTCTCACTGGAATTCTTTAAGGTTATGGTACACCAATAGCAATTCAGTGAACTAATAAGTTAAGGGAGGAAGGTTTATGCTACAGTTTGTTCAAATAATAAAAACTATGAGTATCAGATTCTAACATCTTCATTTTAGCACATCCCTATCAGTTAACCAATATTGCTACCATCTTGAAAAGTTATATATATGCGGAAGACCCCACTAAAAGGTCCTGTGAGCCATAGGATGTTATGAATTTCTTTTAATGAGAGCAAAACGATTAAAAGCGAGTTTGACTTACCATATCAATTGATAGAAGCATGCACAAGGCTGATGAATATGATTTCTTTTTTTTTTTGTCTCAGCAACGCAGAGAGATTCTCCTCTGCAACACTGCCTCTGCTGGCCATGCAATATAATCTGCAGATGGAAAAGTCCACCGTTAGTCCATTATTAGAACTTAATTATTTCCAAAATAAAGACAACACTACCAAATGAAATTATTTTCATAAAGCGTTAATAATTAGTACAATCGAGTCTGCAATATTGTGAAAATTCAAAGTTCACTAAAAATTATATTCTCCATTTTAATTTCAACCTAACACACTGCTCTCAATCCTATGCCTCATTTGCTACCACTCTCTACACAACTCTAGCACCTATGTGAGGACGTAGATATAAAGATCTCTTTAGCAGCCAAGAGACAGCGTACCCTTCTCACTGGAATTCTTTAAGGTTATGGTACACCAATAGCAATTCAGTGAACTAATAAGTTAAGGGAGGAAGGTTTATGCTATAGTTTGTTCAAATAATAAAAACTATGAGTATCAGATTCTAACATCTTCATTTTAGCACATCCCTATCAGTTAACCAATATTGCTACCATCTTGAAAAGTTATATATATGCGGAAGACCCCACTAAAAGGTCCTGTGAGCCATAGGATGTTATGAACTTCTTTTAATGAGAGCAAAACGATTAAAAGCGAGTTTGACTTATCATATCAATTGATAGAGGCATGCACAAGGCTGATGAATATGATTTTTTTTTTTTTTTGTCTCAGCAACGCAGAGAGATTCTCCTCTGCAACACTGCCTCTGCTGGCCATGCAATATAATCTGCAGATGGAAAAGTCCACCGTTAGTCCATTATTAGAAATTGAATATTTCCAAACTAAAGAAAACACTACCAAATAAAATTATTTTCATAAAGCGTTAATAATTAGTACAATCGAGTCTGCAATATTGTGAAAATTCAAAGTTCACTAAAAATTATATTCTCCATTTTAATTTCAACCTAACACACTTCTCTCAATCCTATGCCTCATTTGCTACCACTCTCTACACAACTCTAGCACCTATGTGAGGACGTAGATATAAAGATCTCTTTAGCAGCCAAGAGACAGCGTACCCTTCTCACTGGAATTCTTTAAGGTTATGGTACACCAATAGCAATTCAGTGAACTAATAAGTTAAGGGAGGAAGGTTTATGCTACAGTTTGTTCAAATAATAAAAACTATGAGTATCAGATTCTAACATCTTCATTTTAGCACATCCCTATCAGTTAACCAATATTGCTACCGTCTTGAAAAGTTATATATATGCGGAAGACCCCACTAAAAGGTCCTGTGAGCCATAGGATGTTATGAACTTCTTTTAATGAGAGCAAAACGATTAAAAGCGAGTTTGACTTACCATATCAATTGATAGAGGCATGCACAAGGCTGATGAATATGATTTCTTTTTTTTTTGTCTCAGCAACGCAGAGAGATTCTCCTCTGCAACACTGCCTCTGCTGGCCATGCAATATAATCTGCAGATGGAAAAGTCCACCGTTAGTCCATTATTAGAACTTAATTATTTCCAAAATAAAGACAACACTACCAAATAAAATTATTTTCATAAAGCGTTAATAATTAGTAAAATCGAGTCTGCAATATTGTGAAAATTCAAAGTTCACTAAAAATTATATTCTCCATTTTAATTTCAACCTAATACACTTCTCTCAATCCTATGCCTCATTTGCTACCACTCTCTACACAACTCTAGCACCTATGTGAGGACGTAGATATAAAGATCTCTTTAGCAGCCAAGAGACAGCGTACCTTTCTCACTGGAATTCTTTAAGGTTATGGTACACCAATAGCAATTCAGTGAACTAATAAGTTAAGGGAGGAAGGTTTATGCTACAATTTGTTCAAATAATAAAAACTATGAGTATCAGATTCTAACATCTTCATTTTAGCACATCCCTATCAGTTAACCAATATTGCTACCGTCTTGAAAAGTTATATATATGCTGAAGACACCACTAAAAGGTCCTGTGAGCCATAGGATGTTATGAACTTCTTTTAATGAGAGCAAAATGATTAAAAGCGAGTTTGACTTACCATATCAATTGATAGAGGCATGCACAAGGCTGATGAATATGATTTCTTTTTTTTTTGTCTCAGCAACGCAGAGAGATTCTCCTCTGCAACACTGCCTCTGCTGGCCATACAATATAATCTGCAGATGGAAAAGTCCACCGTTAGTCCATTATTAGAACTTAATTATTTCCAACATAAAGACAACACTACCAAATAAAATTATTTTCATAAAGCGTTAATAATTAGTACAATCGAGTCTGCAATATTGTGAAAATTCAAAGTTCACTAAAAATTCTATTCTCCATTTTAATTTCAACCTAACACACTTCTCTCAATCCTATGCCTCATTTGCTACCACTCTCTACACAACTCTAGCACCTATGTGAGGACGTAGATATAAAGATCTCTTTAGCAGCCAAGAGACAGCGTACCTTTCTCACTGGAATTCTTTAAGGTTATGGTACACCAATAGCAATTCAGTGAACTAATAAGTTAAGGGAGGAAGGTTTATGCTACAGTTTGTTCAAATAATAAAAACTATGAGTATCAGATTCTAACATCTTCATTTTAGCACATCCCTATCAGTTAACCAATATTGCTACCATCTTGAAAAGTTATATATATGCGGAAGACCCCACTAAAAGGTCCTGTGAGCCATAGGATGTTATGAATTTCTTTTAATGAGAGCAAAACGATTAAAAGCGAGTTTGACTTACCATATCAATTGATAGAAGCATGCACAAGGCTGATGAATATGATTTCTTTTTTTTTTTGTCTCAGCAACGCAGAGAGATTCTCCTCTGCAACACTGCCTCTGCTGGCCATGCAATATAATCTGCAGATGGAAAAGTCCACCGTTAGTCCATTATTAGAACTTAATTATTTCCAAAATAAAGACAACACTACCAAATGAAATTATTTTCATAAAGCGTTAATAATTAGTACAATCGAGTCTGCAATATTGTGAAAATTCAAAGTTCACTAAAAATTATATTCTCCATTTTAATTTCAACCTAACACACTGCTCTCAATCCTATGCCTCATTTGCTACCACTCTCTACACAACTCTAGCACCTATGTGAGGACGTAGATATAAAGATCTCTTTAGCAGCCAAGAGACAGCGTACCCTTCTCACTGGAATTCTTTAAGGTTATGGTACACCAATAGCAATTCAGTGAACTAATAAGTTAAGGGAGGAAGGTTTATGCTATAGTTTGTTCAAATAATAAAAACTATGAGTATCAGATTCTAACATCTTCATTTTAGCACATCCCTATCAGTTAACCAATATTGCTACCATCTTGAAAAGTTATATATATGCGGAAGACCCCACTAAAAGGTCCTGTGAGCCATAGGATGTTATGAACTTCTTTTAATGAGAGCAAAACGATTAAAAGCGAGTTTGACTTATCATATCAATTGATAGAGGCATGCACAAGGCTGATGAATATGATTTTTTTTTTTTTTTGTCTCAGCAACGCAGAGAGATTCTCCTCTGCAACACTGCCTCTGCTGGCCATGCAATATAATCTGCAGATGGAAAAGTCCACCGTTAGTCCATTATTAGAAATTGAATATTTCCAAACTAAAGAAAACACTACCAAATAAAATTATTTTCATAAAGCGTTAATAATTAGTACAATCGAGTCTGCAATATTGTGAAAATTCAAAGTTCACTAAAAATTATATTCTCCATTTTAATTTCAACCTAACACACTTCTCTCAATCCTATGCCTCATTTGCTACCACTCTCTACACAACTCTAGCACCTATGTGAGGACGTAGATATAAAGATCTCTTTAGCAGCCAAGAGACAGCGTACCCTTCTCACTGGAATTCTTTAAGGTTATGGTACACCAATAGCAATTCAGTGAACTAATAAGTTAAGGGAGGAAGGTTTATGCTACAGTTTGTTGAAATAATAAAAACTATGAGTATCAGATTCTAACATCTTCATTTTAGCACATCCCTATCAGTTAACCAATATTGCTACCGTCTTGAAAAGTTATATATATGCGGAAGACCCCACTAAAAGGTCCTGTGAGCCATAGGATGTTATGAACTTCTTTTAATGAGAGCAAAACGATTAAAAGCGAGTTTGACTTACCATATCAATTGATAGAGGCATGCACAAGGCTGATGAATATGATTTCTTTTTTTTTTTGTCTCAGCAACGCAGAGAGATTCTCCTCTGCAACACTGCCTCTGCTGGCCATGCAATATAATCTGCAGATGGAAAAGTCCACCGTTAGTCCATTATTAGAACTTAATTATTTCCAAAATAAAGACAACACTACCAAATAAAATTATTTTCATAAAGCGTTAATAATTAGTAAAATCGAGTCTGCAATATTGTGAAAATTCAAAGTTCACTAAAAATTATATTCTCCATTTTAATTTCAACCTAATACACTTCTCTCAATCCTATGCCTCATTTGCTACCACTCTCTACACAACTCTAGCACCTATGTGAGGACGTAGATATAAAGATCTCTTTAGCAGCCAAGAGACAGCGTACCTTTCTCACTGGAATTCTTTAAGGTTATGGTACACCAATAGCAATTCAGTGAACTAATAAGTTAAGGGAGGAAGGTTTATGCTACAATTTGTTCAAATAATAAAAACTATGATTATCAGATTCTAACATCTTCATTTTAGCACATCCCTATCAGTTAACCAATATTGCTACCATCTTGAAAAGTTATATATATGCGGAAGACCCCACTAAAAGGTCCTGTGAGCCATAGGATGTTATGAACTTCTTTTAATGAGAGCAAAACGATTAAAAGCGAGTTTGACTTACCATATCAATTGATAGAGGCATGCACAAGGCTGATGAATATGATTTTTTTTTTTTTTGTCTCAGCAACGCAGAGAGATTCTCCTCTGCAACACTGCCTCTGCTGGCCATGCAATATAATCTGCAGATGGAAAAGTCCACCGTTAGTCCATTATTAGAAATTGAATATTTCCAAACTAAAGAAAACACTACCAAATAAAATTATTTTCATAAAGCGTTAATAATTAGTACAATCGAGTCTGCAATATTGTGAAAATTCAAAGTTCACTAAAAATTATATTCTCCATTTTAATTTCAACCTAACACACTTCTCTCAATCCTATGCCTCATTTGCTACCACTCTCTACACAACTCTAGCACCTATGTGAGGACGTAGATATAAAGATCTCTTTAGCAGCCAAGAGACAGCGTACCCTTCTCACTGGAATTCTTTAAGGTTATGGTACACCAATAGCAATTCAGTGAACTAATAAGTTAAGGGAGGAAGGTTTATGCTACAGTTTGTTGAAATAATAAAAACTATGAGTATCAGATTCTAACATCTTCATTTTAGCACATCCCTATCAGTTAACCAATATTGCTACCGTCTTGAAAAGTTATATATATGCGGAAGACCCCACTAAAAGGTCCTGTGAGCCATAGGATGTTATGAACTTCTTTTAATGAGAGCAAAACGATTAAAAGCGAGTTTGACTTACCATATCAATTGATAGAGGCATGCACAAGGCTGATGAATACGATTTCTTTTTTTTTTTGTCTCAGCAACGCAGAGAGATTCTCCTCTGCAACACTGCCTCTGCTGGCCATGCAATATAATCTGCAGATGGAAAAGTCCACCGTTAGTCCATTATTAGAACTTAATTATTTCCAAAATAAAGACAACACTACCAAATAAAATTATTTTCATAAAGCGTTAATAATTAGTACAATCGAGTCTGCAATATTGTGAAAATTCAAAGTTCACTAAAAATTCTATTCTCCATTTTAATTTCAACCTAACACACTTCTCTCAATCCTATGCCTCATTTGCTACCACTCTCTACACAACTCTAGCACCTATGTGAGGACGTAGATATAAAGATCTTTTTAGCAGCCAAGAGACAGCGTACCTTTCTCACTGGAATTCTTTAAGGTTATGGTACACCAATAGCAATTCAGTGAACTAATAAGTTAAGGGAGGAAGGTTTATGCTACAGTTTGTTCAAATAATAAAAACTATGAGTAGCAGATTCTAACATCTTCATTTTAGCACATCCCTATCAATTAACCAATATTGCTACCATCTTGAAAAGTTATATATATGCGGAAGACCCCACTAAAAGGTCCTGTGAGCCATAGGATGTTATGAACTTCTTTTAATGAGAGCAAAACGATTAAAAGCGAGTTTGACTTACCATATCAATTGATAGAGGCATGCACAAGGCTGATGAATATGATTTTTTTTTTTTTTTGTCTCAGCAACGCAGAGAGATTCTCCTCTGCAACACTGCCTCTGCTGGCCATGCAATATAATCTGCAGATGGAAAAGTCCACCGTTAGTCCATTATTAGAAATTGAATATTTCCAAACTAAAGAAAACACTACCAAATAAAATTATTTTCATAAAGCGTTAATAATTAGTACAATCGAGTCTGCAATATTGTGAAAATTCAAAGTTCACTAAAAATTATATTCTCCATTTTAATTTCAACCTAACACACTTCTCTCAATCCTATGCCTCATTTGCTACCACTCTCTACACAACTCTAGCACCTATGTGAGGACGTAGATATAAAGATCTCTTTAGCAGCCAAGAGACAGCGTACCCTTCTCACTGGAATTCTTTAAGGTTATGGTACACCAATAGCAATTCAGTGAACTAATAAGTTAAGGGAGGAAGGTTTATGCTACAGTTTGTTCAAATAATAAAAACTATGAGTATCAGATTCTAACATCTTCATTTTAGCACATCCCTATCAGTTAACCAATATTGCTACCGTCTTGAAAAGTTATATATATGCGGAAGACCCCACTAAAAGGTCCTGTGAGCCATAGGATGTTATGAACTTCTTTTAATGAGAGCAAAACGATTAAAAGCGAGTTTGACTTACCATATCAATTGATAGAGGCATGCACAAGGCTGATGAATATGATTTCTTTTTTTTTTTGTCTCAGCAACGCAGAGAGATTCTCCTCTGCAACACTGCCTCTGCTGGCCATGCAATATAATCTGCAGATGGAAAAGTCCACCGTTAGTCCATTATTAGAACTTAATTATTTCCAAAATAAAGACAACACTACCAAATAAAATTATTTTCATAAAGCGTTAATAATTAGTAAAATCGAGTCTGCAATATTGTGAAAATTCAAAGTTCACTAAAAATTATATTCTCCATTTTAATTTCAACCTAATACACTTCTCTCAATCCTATGCCTCATTTGCTACCACTCTCTACACAACTCTAGCACCTATGTGAGGACGTAGATATAAAGATCTCTTTAGCAGCCAAGAGACAGCGTACCTTTCTCACTGGAATTCTTTAAGGTTATGGTACACCAATAGCAATTCAGTGAACTAATAAGTTAAGGGAGGAAGGTTTATGCTACAATTTGTTCAAATAATAAAAACTATGAGTATCAGATTCTAACATCTTCATTTTAGCACATCCCTATCAGTTAACCAATATTGCTACCGTCTTGAAAAGTTATATATATGCTGAAGACACCACTAAAAGGTCCTGTGAGCCATAGGATGTTATGAACTTCTTTTAATGAGAGCAAAATGATTAAAAGCGAGTTTGACTTACCATATCAATTGATAGAGGCATGCACAAGGCTGATGAATATGATTTCTTTTTTTTTTGTCTCAGCAACGCAGAGAGATTCTCCTCTGCAACACTGCCTCTGCTGGCCATGCAATATAATCTGCAGATGGAAAAGTCCACCGTTAGTCCATTATTAGAACTTAATTATTTCCAACATAAAGACAACACTACCAAATAAAATTATTTTCATAAAGCGTTAATAATTAGTACAATCGAGTCTGCAATATTGTGAAAATTCAAAGTTCACTAAAAATTCTATTCTCCATTTTAATTTCAACCTAACACACTTCTCTCAATCCTATGCCTCATTTGCTACCACTCTCTACACAACTCTAGCACCTATGTGAGGACGTAGATATAAAGATCTCTTTAGCAGCCAAGAGACAGCGTACCTTTCTCACTGGAATTCTTTAAGGTTATGGTACACCAATAGCAATTCAGTGAACTAATAAGTTAAGGGAGGAAGGTTTATGCTACAGTTTGTTCAAATAATAAAAACTATGAGTATCAGATTCTAACATCTTCATTTTAGCACATCCCTATCAGTTAACCAATATTGCTACCATCTTGAAAAGTTATATATATGCGGAAGACCCCACTAAAAGGTCCTGTGAGCCATAGGATGTTATGAATTTCTTTTAATGAGAGCAAAACGATTAAAAGCGAGTTTGACTTACCATATCAATTGATAGAAGCATGCACAAGGCTGATGAATATGATTTCTTTTTTTTTTTGTCTCAGCAACGCAGAGAGATTCTCCTCTGCAACACTGCCTCTGCTGGCCATGCAATATAATCTGCAGATGGAAAAGTCCACCGTTAGTCCATTATTAGAACTTAATTATTTCCAAAATAAAGACAACACTACCAAATGAAATTATTTTCATAAAGCGTTAATAATTAGTACAATCGAGTCTGCAATATTGTGAAAATTCAAAGTTCACTAAAAATTATATTCTCCATTTTAATTTCAACCTAACACACTGCTCTCAATCCTATGCCTCATTTGCTACCACTCTCTACACAACTCTAGCACCTATGTGAGGACGTAGATATAAAGATCTCTTTAGCAGCCAAGAGACAGCGTACCCTTCTCACTGGAATTCTTTAAGGTTATGGTACACCAATAGCAATTCAGTGAACTAATAAGTTAAGGGAGGAAGGTTTATGCTATAGTTTGTTCAAATAATAAAAACTATGAGTATCAGATTCTAACATCTTCATTTTAGCACATCCCTATCAGTTAACCAATATTGCTACCATCTTGAAAAGTTATATATATGCGGAAGACCCCACTAAAAGGTCCTGTGAGCCATAGGATGTTATGAACTTCTTTTAATGAGAGCAAAACGATTAAAAGCGAGTTTGACTTACCATATCAATTGATAGAGGCATGCACAAGGCTGATGAATACGATTTCTTTTTTTTTTTGTCTCAGCAACGCAGAGAGATTCTCCTCTGCAACACTGCCTCTGCTGGCCATGCAATATAATCTGCAGATGGAAAAGTCCACCGTTAGTCCATTATTAGAACTTAATTATTTCCAAAATAAAGACAACACTACCAAATAAAATTATTTTCATAAAGCGTTAATAATTAGTAAAATCGAGTCTGCAATATTGTGAAAATTCAAAGTTCACTAAAAATTATATTCTCCATTTTAATTTCAACCTAATACACTTCTCTCAATCCTATGCCTCATTTGCTACCACTCTCTACACAACTCTAGCACCTATGTGAGGACGTAGATATAAAGATCTCTTTAGCAGCCAAGAGACAGCGTACCTTTCTCACTGGAATTCTTTAAGGTTATGGTACACCAATAGCAATTCAGTGAACTAATAAGTTAAGGGAGGAAGGTTTATGCTACAATTTGTTCAAATAATAAAAACTATGATTATCAGATTCTAACATCTTCATTTTAGCACATCCCTATCAGTTAACCAATATTGCTACCATCTTGAAAAGTTATATATATGCGGAAGACCCCACTAAAAGGTCCTGTGAGCCATAGGATGTTATGAACTTCTTTTAATGAGAGCAAAACGATTAAAAGCGAGTTTGACTTACCATATCAATTGATAGAGGCATGCACAAGGCTGATGAATATGATTTTTTTTTTTTTTGTCTCAGCAACGCAGAGAGATTCTCCTCTGCAACACTGCCTCTGCTGGCCATGCAATATAATCTGCAGATGGAAAAGTCCACCGTTAGTCCATTATTAGAAATTGAATATTTCCAAACTAAAGAAAACACTACCAAATAAAATTATTTTCATAAAGCGTTAATAATTAGTACAATCGAGTCTGCAATATTGTGAAAATTCAAAGTTCACTAAAAATTATATTCTCCATTTTAATTTCAACCTAACACACTTCTCTCAATCCTATGCCTCATTTGCTACCACTCTCTACACAACTCTAGCACCTATGTGAGGACGTAGATATAAAGATCTCTTTAGCAGCCAAGAGACAGCGTACCCTTCTCACTGGAATTCTTTAAGGTTATGGTACACCAATAGCAATTCAGTGAACTAATAAGTTAAGGGAGGAAGGTTTATGCTACAGTTTGTTGAAATAATAAAAACTATGAGTATCAGATTCTAACATCTTCATTTTAGCACATCCCTATCAGTTAACCAATATTGCTACCGTCTTGAAAAGTTATATATATGCTGAAGACACCACTAAAAGGTCCTGTGAGCCATAGGATGTTATGAACTTCTTTTAATGAGAGCAAAACGATTAAAAGCGAGTTTGACTTACCATATCAATTGATAGAGGCATGCACAAGGCTGATGAATATGATTTCTTTTTTTTTTGTCTCAGCAACGCAGAGAGATTCTCCTCTGCAACACTGCCTCTGCTGGCCATGCAATATAATCTGCAGATGGAAAAGTCCACCGTTAGTCCATTATTAGAACTTAATTATTTCCAAAATAAAGACAACACTACCAAATAAAATTATTTTCATAAAGCGTTAATAATTAGTACAATCGAGTCTGCAATATTGTGAAAATTCAAAGTTCACTAAAAATTCTATTCTCCATTTTAATTTCAACCTAACACACTTCTCTCAATCCTATGCCTCATTTGCTACCACTCTCTACACAACTCTAGCACCTATGTGAGGACGTAGAAATAAAGATCTCTTTAGCAGCCAAGAGACAGCGTACCTTTCTCACTGGAATTCTTTAAGGTTATGGTACACCAATAGCAATTCAGTGAACTAATAAGTTAAGGGAGGAAGGTTTATGCTACAGTTTGTTCAAATAATAAAAACTATGAGTATCAGATTCTAACATCTTCCTTTTAGCACATCCCTATCAGTTAACCAATATTGCTACCATCTTGAAAAGTTATATATATGCGGAAGACCCCACTAAAAGGTCCTGTGAGCCATAGGATGTTATGAACTTCTTTTAATGAGAGCAAAACGATTAAAAGCGAGTTTGACTTACCATATCAATTGATAGAGGCATGCACAAGGCTGATGAATATGATTTTTTTTCTTTTTTGTCTCAGCAACGCAGAGAGATTCTCCTCTGCAACACTGCCTCTGCTGGCCATGCAATATAATCTGCAGATGGAAAAGTCCACCGTTAGTCCATTATTAGAAATTGAATATTTCCAAACTAAAGAAAACACTACCAAATAAAATTATTTTCATAAAGCGTTAATAATTAGTACAATCGAGTCTGCAATATTGTGAAAATTCAAAGTTCACTAAAAATTATATTCTCCATTTTAATTTCAACCTAACACACTTCTCTCAATCCTATGCCTCATTTGCTACCACTCTCTACACAACTCTAGCACCTATGTGAGGACGTAGATATAAAGATCTCTTTAGCAGCCAAGAGACAGCGTACCTTTCTCACTGGAATTCTTTAAGGTTATGGTACACCAATAGCAATTCAGTGAACTAATAAGTTAAGGGAGGAAGGTTTATGCTACAGTTTGTTCAAATAATAAAAACTATGAGTATCAGATTCTAACATCTTCATTTTAGCACATCCCTATCAGTTAACCAATATTGCTACCATCTTGAAAAGTTATATATATGCGGAAGACCCCACTAAAAGGTCCTGTGAGCCATAGGATGTTATGAATTTCTTTTAATGAGAGCAAAACGATTAAAAGCGAGTTTGACTTACCATATCAATTGATAGAAGCATGCACAAGGCTGATGAATATGATTTCTTTTTTTTTTTGTCTCAGCAACGCAGAGAGATTCTCCTCTGCAACACTGCCTCTGCTGGCCATGCAATATAATCTGCAGATGGAAAAGTCCACCGTTAGTCCATTATTAGAACTTAATTATTTCCAAAATAAAGACAACACTACCAAATGAAATTATTTTCATAAAGCGTTAATAATTAGTACAATCGAGTCTGCAATATTGTGAAAATTCAAAGTTCACTAAAAATTATATTCTCCATTTTAATTTCAACCTAACACACTGCTCTCAATCCTATGCCTCATTTGCTACCACTCTCTACACAACTCTAGCACCTATGTGAGGACGTAGATATAAAGATCTCTTTAGCAGCCAAGAGACAGCGTACCTTTCTCACTGGAATTCTTTAAGGTTATGGTACACCAATAGCAATTCAGTGAACTAATAAGTTAAGGGAGGAAGGTTTATGCTACAATTTGTTCAAATAATAAAAACTATGATTATCAGATTCTAACATCTTCATTTTAGCACATCCCTATCAGTTAACCAATATTGCTACCATCTTGAAAAGTTATATATATGCGGAAGACCCCACTAAAAGGTCCTGTGAGCCATAGGATGTTATGAACTTCTTTTAATGAGAGCAAAACGATTAAAAGCGAGTTTGACTTACCATATCAATTGATAGAGGCATGCACAAGGCTGATGAATATGATTTTTTTTTTTTTGTCTCAGCAACGCAGAGAGATTCTCCTCTGCAACACTGCCTCTGCTGGCCATGCAATATAATCTGCAGATGGAAAAGTCCACCGTTAGTCCATTATTAGAACTTAATTATTTCCAAAATAAAGACAACACTACCAAATAAAATTATTTTCATAAAGCGTTAATAATTAGTACAATCGAGTCTGCAATATTGTGAAAATTCAAAGTTCACTAAAAATTCTATTCTCCATTTTAATTTCAACCTAACACACTTCTCTCAATCCTATGCCTCATTTGCTACCACTCTCTACACAACTCTAGCACCTATGTGAGGACGTAGAAATAAAGATCTCTTTAGCAGCCAAGAGACAGCGTACCTTTCTCACTGGAATTCTTTAAGGTTATGGTACACCAATAGCAATTCAGTGAACTAATAAGTTAAGGGAGGAAGGTTTATGCTACAGTTTGTTCAAATAATAAAAACTATGAGTATCAGATTCTAACATCTTCATTTTAGCACATCCCTATCAGTTAACCAATATTGCTACCATCTTGAAAAGTTATATATATGCGGAAGACCCCACTAAAAGGTCCTGTGAGCCATAGGATGTTATGAACTTCTTTTAATGAGAGCAAAACGATTAAAAGCGAGTTTGACTTACCATATCAATTGATAGAGGCATGCACAAGGCTGATGAATATGATTTTTTTTCTTTTTTGTCTCAGCAACGCAGAGATTCTCCTCTGCAACACTGCCTCTGCTGGCCATGCAATATAATCTGCAGATGGAAAAGTCCACCGTTAGTCCATTATTAGAAATTGAATATTTCCAAACTAAAGAAAACACTACCAAATAAAATTATTTTCATAAAGCGTTAATAATTAGTACAATCGAGTCTGCAATATTGTGAAAATTCAAAGTTCACTAAAAATTATATTCTCCATTTTAATTTCAACCTAACACACTTCTCTCAATCCTATGCCTCATTTGCTACCACTCTCTACACAACTCTAGCACCTATGTGAGGACGTAGATATAAAGATCTCTTTAGCAGCCAAGAGACAGCGTACCCTTCTCACTGGAATTCTTTAAGGTTATGGTACACCAATAGCAATTCAGTGAACTAATAAGTTAAGGGAGGAAGGTTTATGCTACAGTTTGTTGAAATAATAAAAACTATGAGTATCAGATTCTAACATCTTCATTTTAGCACATCCCTATCAGTTAACCAATATTGCTACCGTCTTGAAAAGTTATATATATGCTGAAGACACCACTAAAAGGTCCTGTGAGCCATAGGATGTTATGAACTTCTTTTAATGAGAGCAAAACGATTAAAAGCGAGTTTGACTTACCATATCAATTGATAGAGGCATGCACAAGGCTGATGAATATGATTTCTTTTTTTTTTGTCTCAGCAACGCAGAGAGATTCTCCTCTGCAACACTGCCTCTGCTGGCCATGCAATATAATCTGCAGATGGAAAAGTCCACCGTTAGTCCATTATTAGAAATTGAATATTTCCAAACTAAAGAAAACACTACCAAATAAAATAATTTGATAAAGCGTTAATAATTAGTACAATCGAGTCTGCAATATTGTGAAAATTCAAAGTTCACTAAAAATTATATTCTCCATTTTAATTTCAACCTAACACACTTCTCTCAATCCTATGCCTCATTTGCTACCACTCTCTACACAACTCTAGCACCTATGTGAGGACGTAGATATAAAGATCTCTTTAGCAGCCAAGAGACAGCGTACCCTTCTCACTGGAATTCTTTAAGGTTATGGTACACCAATAGCAATTCAGTGAACTAATAAGTTAAGGGAGGAAGGTTTATGCTACAGTTTGTTGAAATAATAAAAACTATGAGTATCAGATTCTAACATCTTCATTTTAGCACATCCCTATCAGTTAACCAATATTGCTACCGTCTTGAAAAGTTATATATATGCGGAAGACCCCACTAAAAGGTCCTGTGAGCCATAGGATGTTATGAACTTCTTTTAATGAGAGCAAAACGATTAAAAGCGAGTTTGACTTACCATATCAATTGATAGAGGCATGCACAAGGCTGATGAATACGATTTCTTTTTTTTTTTGTCTCAGCAACGCAGAGAGATTCTCCTCTGCAACACTGCCTCTGCTGGCCATGCAATATAATCTGCAGATGGAAAAGTCCACCGTTAGTCCATTATTAGAACTTAATTATTTCCAAAATAAAGACAACACTACCAAATAAAATTATTTTCATAAAGCGTTAATAATTAGTACAATCGAGTCTGCAATATTGTGAAAATTCAAAGTTCACTAAAAATTCTATTCTCCATTTTAATTTCAACCTAACACACTTCTCTCAATCCTATGCCTCATTTGCTACCACTCTCTACACAACTCTAGCACCTATGTGAGGACGTAGATATAAAGATCTCTTTAGCAGCCAAGAGACAGCGTACCTTTCTCACTGGAATTCTTTAAGGTTATGGTACACCAATAGCAATTCAGTGAACTAATAAGTTAAGGGAGGAAGGTTTATGCTACAATTTGTTCAAATAATAAAAACTATGATTATCAGATTCTAACATCTTCATTTTAGCACATCCCTATCAGTTAACCAATATTGCTACCATCTTGAAAAGTTATATATATGCGGAAGACCCCACTAAAAGGTCCTGTGAGCCATAGGATGTTATGAACTTCTTTTAATGAGAGCAAAACGATTAAAAGCGAGTTTGACTTACCATATCAATTGATAGAGGCATGCACAAGGCTGATGAATATGATTTTTTTTTTTTTGTCTCAGCAACGCAGAGAGATTCTCCTCTGCAACACTGCCTCTGCTGGCCATGCAATATAATCTGCAGATGGAAAAGTCCACCGTTAGTCCATTATTAGAACTTAATTATTTCCAAAATAAAGACAACACTACCAAATAAAATTATTTTCATAAAGCGTTAATAATTAGTACAATCGAGTCTGCAATATTGTGAAAATTCAAAGTTCACTAAAAATTCTATTCTCCATTTTAATTTCAACCTAACACACTTCTCTCAATCCTATGCCTCATTTGCTACCACTCTCTACACAACTCTAGCACCTATGTGAGGACGTAGAAATAAAGATCTCTTTAGCAGCCAAGAGACAGCGTACCTTTCTCACTGGAATTCTTTAAGGTTATGGTACACCAATAGCAATTCAGTGAACTAATAAGTTAAGGGAGGAAGGTTTATGCTACAGTTTGTTCAAATAATAAAAACTATGAGTATCAGATTCTAACATCTTCATTTTAGCACATCCCTATCAGTTAACCAATATTGCTACCATCTTGAAAAGTTATATATATGCGGAAGACCCCACTAAAAGGTCCTGTGAGCCATAGGATGTTATGAACTTCTTTTAATGAGAGCAAAACGATTAAAAGCGAGTTTGACTTACCATATCAATTGATAGAGGCATGCACAAGGCTGATGAATATGATTTTTTTTCTTTTTTGTCTCAGCAACGCAGAGATTCTCCTCTGCAACACTGCCTCTGCTGGCCATGCAATATAATCTGCAGATGGAAAAGTCCACCGTTAGTCCATTATTAGAAATTGAATATTTCCAAACTAAAGAAAACACTACCAAATAAAATTATTTTCATAAAGCGTTAATAATTAGTACAATCGAGTCTGCAATATTGTGAAAATTCAAAGTTCACTAAAAATTATATTCTCCATTTTAATTTCAACCTAACACACTTCTCTCAATCCTATGCCTCATTTGCTACCACTCTCTACACAACTCTAGCACCTATGTGAGGACGTAGATATAAAGATCTCTTTAGCAGCCAAGAGACAGCGTACCCTTCTCACTGGAATTCTTTAAGGTTATGGTACACCAATAGCAATTCAGTGAACTAATAAGTTAAGGGAGGAAGGTTTATGCTACAGTTTGTTGAAATAATAAAAACTATGAGTATCAGATTCTAACATCTTCATTTTAGCACATCCCTATCAGTTAACCAATATTGCTACCGTCTTGAAAAGTTATATATATGCTGAAGACACCACTAAAAGGTCCTGTGAGCCATAGGATGTTATGAACTTCTTTTAATGAGAGCAAAACGATTAAAAGCGAGTTTGACTTACCATATCAATTGATAGAGGCATGCACAAGGCTGATGAATATGATTTCTTTTTTTTTTGTCTCAGCAACGCAGAGAGATTCTCCTCTGCAACACTGCCTCTGCTGGCCATGCAATATAATCTGCAGATGGAAAAGTCCACCGTTAGTCCATTATTAGAAATTGAATATTTCCAAACTAAAGAAAACACTACCAAATAAAATAATTTGATAAAGCGTTAATAATTAGTACAATCGAGTCTGCAATATTGTGAAAATTCAAAGTTCACTAAAAATTATATTCTCCATTTTAATTTCAACCTAACACACTTCTCTCAATCCTATGCCTCATTTGCTACCACTCTCTACACAACTCTAGCACCTATGTGAGGACGTAGATATAAAGATCTCTTTAGCAGCCAAGAGACAGCGTACCCTTCTCACTGGAATTCTTTAAGGTTATGGTACACCAATAGCAATTCAGTGAACTAATAAGTTAAGGGAGGAAGGTTTATGCTACAGTTTGTTGAAATAATAAAAACTATGAGAATCAGATTCTAACATCTTCATTTTAGCACATCCCTATCAGTTAACCAATATTGCTACCGTCTTGAAAAGTTATATATATGCGGAAGACCCCACTAAAAGGTCCTGTGAGCCATAGGATGTTATGAACTTCTTTTAATGAGAGCAAAACGATTAAAAGCGAGTTTGACTTACCATATCAATTGATAGAGGCATGCACAAGGCTGATGAATACGATTTCTTTTTTTTTTTGTCTCAGCAACGCAGAGAGATTCTCCTCTGCAACACTGCCTCTGCTGGCCATGCAATATAATCTGCAGATGGAAAAGTCCACCGTTAGTCCATTATTAGAACTTAATTATTTCCAAAATAAAGACAACACTACCAAATAAAATTATTTTCATAAAGCGTTAATAATTAGTACAATCGAGTCTGCAATATTGTGAAAATTCAAAGTTCACTAAAAATTCTATTCTCCATTTTAATTTCAACCTAACACACTTCTCTCAATCCTATGCCTCATTTGCTACCACTCTCTACACAACTCTAGCACCTATGTGAGGACGTAGATATAAAGATCTCTTTAGCAGCCAAGAGACAGCGTACCTTTCTCACTGGAATTCTTTAAGGTTATGGTACACCAATAGCAATTCAGTGAACTAATAAGTTAAGGGAGGAAGGTTTATGCTACAGTTTGTTCAAATAATAAAAACTATGAGTATCAGATTCTAACATCTTCATTTTAGCACATCCCTATCAGTTAACCAATATTGCTACCATCTTGAAAAGTTATATATATGCGGAAGACCCCACTAAAAGGTCCTGTGAGCCATAGGATGTTATGAACTTCTTTTAATGAGAGCAAAACGATTAAAAGCGAGTTTGACTTACCATATCAATTGATAGAGGCATGCACAAGGCTGATGAATATGATTTTTTTTTTTTTTTGTCTCAGCAACGCAGAGAGATTCTCCTCTGCAACACTGCCTCTGCTGGCCATGCAATATAATCTGCAGATGGAAAAGTCCACCGTTAGTCCATTATTAGAAATTGAATATTTCCAAACTAAAGAAAACACTACCAAATAAAATTATTTTCATAAAGCGTTAATAATTAGTACAATCGAGTCTGCAATATTGTGAAAATTCAAAGTTCACTAAAAATTATATTCTCCATTTTAATTTCAACCTAACACACTTCTCTCAATCCTATGCCTCATTTGCTACCACTCTCTACACAACTCTAGCACCTATGTGAGGACGTAGATATAAAGATCTCTTTAGCAGCCAAGAGACAGCGTACCCTTCTCACTGGAATTCTTTAAGGTTATGGTACACCAATAGCAATTCAGTGAACTAATAAGTTAAGGGAGGAAGGTTTATGCTACAGTTTGTTCAAATAATAAAAACTATGAGTATCAGATTCTAACATCTTCATTTTAGCACATCCCTATCAGTTAACCAATATTGCTACCGTCTTGAAAAGTTATATATATGCGGAAGACCCCACTAAAAGGTCCTGTGAGCCATAGGATGTTATGAACTTCTTTTAATGAGAGCAAAACGATTAAAAGCGAGTTTGACTTACCATATCAATTGATAGAGGCATGCACAAGGCTGATGAATATGATTTTTTTTTTTTTTTTGTCTCAGCAACGCAGAGAGATTCTCCTCTGCAACACTGCCTCTGCTGGCCATGCAATATAATCTGCAGATGGAAAAGTCCACCGTTAGTCCATTATTAGAAATTGAATATTTCCAAACTAAAGAAAACACTACCAAATAAAATTATTTTCATAAAGCGTTAATAATTAGTACAATCGAGTCTGCAATATTGTGAAAATTCAAAGTTCACTAAAAATTATATTCTCCATTTTAATTTCAACCTAACACACTTCTCTCAATCCTATGCCTCATTTGCTACCACTCTCTACACAACTCTAGCACCTATGTGAGGACGTAGATATAAAGATCTCTTTAGCAGCCAAGAGACAGCGTACCCTTCTCACTGGAATTCTTTAAGGTTATGGTACACCAATAGCAATTCAGTGAACTAATAAGTTAAGGGAGGAAGGTTTATGCTACAGTTTGTTCAAATAATAAAAACTATGAGTATCAGATTCTAACATCTTCATTTTAGCACATCCCTATCAGTTAACCAATATTGCTACCGTCTTGAAAAGTTATATATATGCGGAAGACCCCACTAAAAGGTCCTGTGAGCCATAGGATGTTATGAACTTCTTTTAATGAGAGCAAAACGATTAAAAGCGAGTTTGACTTACCATATCAATTGATAGAGGCATGCACAAGGCTGATGAATATGATTTCTTTTTTTTTTTGTCTCAGCAACGCAGAGAGATTCTCCTCTGCAACACTGCCTCTGCTGGCCATGCAATATAATCTGCAGATGGAAAAGTCCACCGTTAGTCCATTATTAGAACTTAATTATTTCCAAAATAAAGACAACACTACCAAATGAAATTATTTTCATAAAGCGTTAATAATTAGTACAATCGAGTCTGCAATATTGTGAAAATTCAAAGTTCACTAAAAATTATATTCTCCATTTTAATTTCAACCTAACACACTGCTCTCAATCCTATGCCTCATTTGCTACCACTCTCTACACAACTCTAGCACCTATGTGAGGACGTAGATATAAAGATCTCTTTAGCAGCCAAGAGACAGCGTACCTTTCTCACTGGAATTCTTTAAGGTTATGGTACACCAATAGCAATTCAGTGAACTAATAAGTTAAGGGAGGAAGGTTTATGCTACAATTTGTTCAAATAATAAAAACTATGATTATCAGATTCTAACATCTTCATTTTAGCACATCCCTATCAGTTAACCAATATTGCTACCATCTTGAAAAGTTATATATATGCGGAAGACCCCACTAAAAGGTCCTGTGAGCCATAGGATGTTATGAACTTCTTTTAATGAGAGCAAAACGATTAAAAGCGAGTTTGACTTACCATATCAATTGATAGAGGCATGCACAAGGCTGATGAATATGATTTTTTTTTTTTTTGTCTCAGCAACGCAGAGAGATTCTCCTCTGCAACACTGCCTCTGCTGGCCATGCAATATAATCTGCAGATGGAAAAGTCCACCGTTAGTCCATTATTAGAACTTAATTATTTCCAAAATAAAGACAACACTACCAAATAAAATTATTTTCATAAAGCGTTAATAATTAGTACAATCGAGTCTGCAATATTGTGAAAATTCAAAGTTCACTAAAAATTCTATTCTCCATTTTAATTTCAACCTAACACACTTCTCTCAATCCTATGCCTCATTTGCTACCACTCTCTACACAACTCTAGCACCTATGTGAGGACGTAGAAATAAAGATCTCTTTAGCAGCCAAGAGACAGCGTACCTTTCTCACTGGAATTCTTTAAGGTTATGGTACACCAATAGCAATTCAGTGAACTAATAAGTTAAGGGAGGAAGGTTTATGCTACAGTTTGTTCAAATAATAAAAACTATGAGTATCAGATTCTAACATCTTCATTTTAGCACATCCCTATCAGTTAACCAATATTGCTACCATCTTGAAAAGTTATATATATGCGGAAGACCCCACTAAAAGGTCCTGTGAGCCATAGGATGTTATGAACTTCTTTTAATGAGAGCAAAACGATTAAAAGCGAGTTTGACTTACCATATCAATTGATAGAGGCATGCACAAGGCTGATGAATATGATTTTTTTTCTTTTTTGTCTCAGCAACGCAGAGAGATTCTCCTCTGCAACACTGCCTCTGCTGGCCATGCAATATAATCTGCAGATGGAAAAGTCCACCTTTAGTCCATTATTAGAAATTGAATATTTCCAAACTAAAGAAAACACTACCAAATAAAATTATTTTCATAAAGCGTTAATAATTAGTACAATCGAGTCTGCAATATTGTGAAAATTCAAAGTTCACTAAAAATTATATTCTCCATTTTAATTTCAACCTAACACACTTCTCTCAATCCTATGCCTCATTTGCTACCACTCTCTACACAACTCTAGCACCTATGTGAGGACGTAGATATAAAGATCTCTTTAGCAGCCAAGAGACAGCGTACCCTTCTCACTGGAATTCTTTAAGGTTATGGTACACCAATAGCAATTCAGTGAACTAATAAGTTAAGGGAGGAAGGTTTATGCTACAGTTTGTTGAAATAATAAAAACTATGAGTATCAGATTCTAACATCTTCATTTTAGCACATCCCTATCAGTTAACCAATATTGCTACCGTCTTGAAAAGTTATATATATGCTGAAGACACCACTAAAAGGTCCTGTGAGCCATAGGATGTTATGAACTTCTTTTAATGAGAGCAAAACGATTAAAAGCGAGTTTGACTTACCATATCAATTGATAGAGGCATGCACAAGGCTGATGAATATGATTTCTTTTTTTTTTGTCTCAGCAACGCAGAGAGATTCTCCTCTGCAACACTGCCTCTGCTGGCCATGCAATATAATCTGCAGATGGAAAAGTCCACCGTTAGTCCATTATTAGAACTTAATTATTTCCAAAATAAAGACAACACTACCAAATAAAATTATTTTCATAAAGCGTTAATAATTAGTACAATCGAGTCTGCAATATTGTGAAAATTCAAAGTTCACTAAAAATTCTATTCTCCATTTTAATTTCAACCTAACACACTTCTCTCAATCCTATGCCTCATTTGCTACCACTCTCTACACAACTCTAGCACCTATGTGAGGACGTAGAAATAAAGATCTCTTTAGCAGCCAAGAGACAGCGTACCTTTCTCACTGGAATTCTTTAAGGTTATGGTACACCAATAGCAATTCAGTGAACTAATAAGTTAAGGGAGGAAGGTTTATGCTACAGTTTGTTCAAATAATAAAAACTATGAGTATCAGATTCTAACATCTTCCTTTTAGCACATCCCTATCAGTTAACCAATATTGCTACCATCTTGAAAAGTTATATATATGCGGAAGACCCCACTAAAAGGTCCTGTGAGCCATAGGATGTTATGAACTTCTTTTAATGAGAGCAAAACGATTAAAAGCGAGTTTGACTTACCATATCAATTGATAGAGGCATGCACAAGGCTGATGAATATGATTTTTTTTCTTTTTTGTCTCAGCAACGCAGAGAGATTCTCCTCTGCAACACTGCCTCTGCTGGCCATGCAATATAATCTGCAGATGGAAAAGTCCACCGTTAGTCCATTATTAGAAATTGAATATTTCCAAACTAAAGAAAACACTACCAAATAAAATTATTTTCATAAAGCGTTAATAATTAGTACAATCGAGTCTGCAATATTGTGAAAATTCAAAGTTCACTAAAAATTATATTCTCCATTTTAATTTCAACCTAACACACTTCTCTCAATCCTATGCCTCATTTGCTACCACTCTCTACACAACTCTAGCACCTATGTGAGGACGTAGATATAAAGATCTCTTTAGCAGCCAAGAGACAGCGTACCTTTCTCACTGGAATTCTTTAAGGTTATGGTACACCAATAGCAATTCAGTGAACTAATAAGTTAAGGGACGAAGGTTTATGCTACAGTTTGTTCAAATAATAAAAACTATGAGTATCAGATTCTAACATCTTCATTTTAGCACATCCCTATCAGTTAACCAATATTGCTACCATCTTGAAAAGTTATATATATGCGGAAGACCCCACTAAAAGGTCCTGTGAGCCATAGGATGTTATGAATTTCTTTTAATGAGAGCAAAACGATTAAAAGCGAGTTTGACTTACCATATCAATTGATAGAAGCATGCACAAGGCTGATGAATATGATTTCTTTTTTTTTTTGTCTCAGCAACGCAGAGAGATTCTCCTCTGCAACACTGCCTCTGCTGGCCATGCAATATAATCTGCAGATGGAAAAGTCCACCGTTAGTCCATTATTAGAACTTAATTATTTCCAAAATAAAGACAACACTACCAAATGAAATTATTTTCATAAAGCGTTAATAATTAGTACAATCGAGTCTGCAATATTGTGAAAATTCAAAGTTCACTAAAAATTATATTCTCCATTTTAATTTCAACCTAACACACTGCTCTCAATCCTATGCCTCATTTGCTACCACTCTCTACACAACTCTAGCACCTATGTGAGGACGTAGATATAAAGATCTCTTTAGCAGCCAAGAGACAGCGTACCTTTCTCACTGGAATTCTTTAAGGTTATGGTACACCAATAGCAATTCAGTGAACTAATAAGTTAAGGGAGGAAGGTTTATGCTACAATTTGTTCAAATAATAAAAACTATGATTATCAGATTCTAACATCTTCATTTTAGCACATCCCTATCAGTTAACCAATATTGCTACCATCTTGAAAAGTTATATATATGCGGAAGACCCCACTAAAAGGTCCTGTGAGCCATAGGATGTTATGAACTTCTTTTAATGAGAGCAAAACGATTAAAAGCGAGTTTGACTTACCATATCAATTGATAGAGGCATGCACAAGGCTGATGAATATGATTTTTTTTTTTTTGTCTCAGCAACGCAGAGAGATTCTCCTCTGCAACACTGCCTCTGCTGGCCATGCAATATAATCTGCAGATGGAAAAGTCCACCGTTAGTCCATTATTAGAACTTAATTATTTCCAAAATAAAGACAACACTACCAAATAAAATTATTTTCATAAAGCGTTAATAATTAGTACAATCGAGTCTGCAATATTGTGAAAATTCAAAGTTCACTAAAAATTCTATTCTCCATTTTAATTTCAACCTAACACACTTCTCTCAATCCTATGCCTCATTTGCTACCACTCTCTACACAACTCTAGCACCTATGTGAGGACGTAGAAATAAAGATCTCTTTAGCAGCCAAGAGACAGCGTACCTTTCTCACTGGAATTCTTTAAGGTTATGGTACACCAATAGCAATTCAGTGAACTAATAAGTTAAGGGAGGAAGGTTTATGCTACAGTTTGTTCAAATAATAAAAACTATGAGTATCAGATTCTAACATCTTCATTTTAGCACATCCCTATCAGTTAACCAATATTGCTACCATCTTGAAAAGTTATATATATGCGGAAGACCCCACTAAAAGGTCCTGTGAGCCATAGGATGTTATGAACTTCTTTTAATGAGAGCAAAACGATTAAAAGCGAGTTTGACTTACCATATCAATTGATAGAGGCATGCACAAGGCTGATGAATATGATTTTTTTTCTTTTTTGTCTCAGCAACGCAGAGATTCTCCTCTGCAACACTGCCTCTGCTGGCCATGCAATATAATCTGCAGATGGAAAAGTCCACCGTTAGTCCATTATTAGAAATTGAATATTTCCAAACTAAAGAAAACACTACCAAATAAAATTATTTTCATAAAGCGTTAATAATTAGTACAATCGAGTCTGCAATATTGTGAAAATTCAAAGTTCACTAAAAATTATATTCTCCATTTTAATTTCAACCTAACACACTTCTCTCAATCCTATGCCTCATTTGCTACCACTCTCTACACAACTCTAGCACCTATGTGAGGACGTAGATATAAAGATCTCTTTAGCAGCCAAGAGACAGCGTACCCTTCTCACTGGAATTCTTTAAGGTTATGGTACACCAATAGCAATTCAGTGAACTAATAAGTTAAGGGAGGAAGGTTTATGCTACAGTTTGTTGAAATAATAAAAACTATGAGTATCAGATTCTAACATCTTCATTTTAGCACATCCCTATCAGTTAACCAATATTGCTACCGTCTTGAAAAGTTATATATATGCTGAAGACACCACTAAAAGGTCCTGTGAGCCATAGGATGTTATGAACTTCTTTTAATGAGAGCAAAACGATTAAAAGCGAGTTTGACTTACCATATCAATTGATAGAGGCATGCACAAGGCTGATGAATATGATTTCTTTTTTTTTTGTCTCAGCAACGCAGAGAGATTCTCCTCTGCAACACTGCCTCTGCTGGCCATGCAATATAATCTGCAGATGGAAAAGTCCACCGTTAGTCCATTATTAGAAATTGAATATTTCCAAACTAAAGAAAACACTACCAAATAAAATAATTTGATAAAGCGTTAATAATTAGTACAATCGAGTCTGCAATATTGTGAAAATTCAAAGTTCACTAAAAATTATATTCTCCATTTTAATTTCAACCTAACACACTTCTCTCAATCCTATGCCTCATTTGCTACCACTCTCTACACAACTCTAGCACCTATGTGAGGACGTAGATATAAAGATCTCTTTAGCAGCCAAGAGACAGCGTACCCTTCTCACTGGAATTCTTTAAGGTTATGGTACACCAATAGCAATTCAGTGAACTAATAAGTTAAGGGAGGAAGGTTTATGCTACAGTTTGTTGAAATAATAAAAACTATGAGTATCAGATTCTAACATCTTCATTTTAGCACATCCCTATCAGTTAACCAATATTGCTACCGTCTTGAAAAGTTATATATATGCGGAAGACCCCACTAAAAGGTCCTGTGAGCCATAGGATGTTATGAACTTCTTTTAATGAGAGCAAAACGATTAAAAGCGAGTTTGACTTACCATATCAATTGATAGAGGCATGCACAAGGCTGATGAATACGATTTCTTTTTTTTTTTGTCTCAGCAACGCAGAGAGATTCTCCTCTGCAACACTGCCTCTGCTGGCCATGCAATATAATCTGCAGATGGAAAAGTCCACCGTTAGTCCATTATTAGAACTTAATTATTTCCAAAATAAAGACAACACTACCAAATAAAATTATTTTCATAAAGCGTTAATAATTAGTACAATCGAGTCTGCAATATTGTGAAAATTCAAAGTTCACTAAAAATTCTATTCTCCATTTTAATTTCAACCTAACACACTTCTCTCAATCCTATGCCTCATTTGCTACCACTCTCTACACAACTCTAGCACCTATGTGAGGACGTAGATATAAAGATCTCTTTAGCAGCCAAGAGACAGCGTACCTTTCTCACTGGAATTCTTTAAGGTTATGGTACACCAATAGCAATTCAGTGAACTAATAAGTTAAGGGAGGAAGGTTTATGCTACAGTTTGTTCAAATAATAAAAACTATGAGTATCAGATTCTAACATCTTCATTTTAGCACATCCCTATCAATTAACCAATATTGCTACCATCTTGAAAAGTTATATATATGCGGAAGACCCCACTAAAAGGTCCTGTGAGCCATAGGATGTTATGAACTTCTTTTAATGAGAGCAAAACGATTAAAAGCGAGTTTGACTTACCATATCAATTGATAGAGGCATGCACAAGGCTGATGAATATGATTTTTTTTTTTTTTTGTCTCAGCAACGCAGAGAGATTCTCCTCTGCAACACTGCCTCTGCTGGCCATGCAATATAATCTGCAGATGGAAAAGTCCACCGTTAGTCCATTATTAGAAATTGAATATTTCCAAACTAAAGAAAACACTACCAAATAAAATTATTTTCATAAAGCGTTAATAATTAGTACAATCGAGTCTGCAATATTGTGAAAATTCAAAGTTCACTAAAAATTATATTCTCCATTTTAATTTCAACCTAACACACTTCTCTCAATCCTATGCCTCATTTGCTACCACTCTCTACACAACTCTAGCACCTATGTGAGGACGTAGATATAAAGATCTCTTTAGCAGCCAAGAGACAGCGTACCCTTCTCACTGGAATTCTTTAAGGTTATGGTACACCAATAGCAATTCAGTGAACTAATAAGTTAAGGGAGGAAGGTTTATGCTACAGTTTGTTCAAATAATAAAAACTATGAGTATCAGATTCTAACATCTTCATTTTAGCACATCCCTATCAGTTAACCAATATTGCTACCGTCTTGAAAAGTTATATATATGCGGAAGACCCCACTAAAAGGTCCTGTGAGCCATAGGATGTTATGAACTTCTTTTAATGAGAGCAAAACGATTAAAAGCGAGTTTGACTTACCATATCAATTGATAGAGGCATGCACAAGGCTGATGAATATGATTTTTTTTTTTTTTTTGTCTCAGCAACGCAGAGAGATTCTCCTCTGCAACACTGCCTCTGCTGGCCATGCAATATAATCTGCAGATGGAAAAGTCCACCGTTAGTCCATTATTAGAAATTGAATATTTCCAAACTAAAGAAAACACTACCAAATAAAATTATTTTCATAAAGCGTTAATAATTAGTACAATCGAGTCTGCAATATTGTGAAAATTCAAAGTTCACTAAAAATTATATTCTCCATTTTAATTTCAACCTAACACACTTCTCTCAATCCTATGCCTCATTTGCTACCACTCTCTACACAACTCTAGCACCTATGTGAGGACGTAGATATAAAGATCTCTTTAGCAGCCAAGAGACAGCGTACCCTTCTCACTGGAATTCTTTAAGGTTATGGTACACCAATAGCAATTCAGTGAACTAATAAGTTAAGGGAGGAAGGTTTATGCTACAGTTTGTTCAAATAATAAAAACTATGAGTATCAGATTCTAACATCTTCATTTTAGCACATCCCTATCAGTTAACCAATATTGCTACCGTCTTGAAAAGTTATATATATGCGGAAGACCCCACTAAAAGGTCCTGTGAGCCATAGGATGTTATGAACTTCTTTTAATGAGAGCAAAACGATTAAAAGCGAGTTTGACTTACCATATCAATTGATAGAGGCATGCACAAGGCTGATGAATATGATTTCTTTTTTTTTTTGTCTCAGCAACGCAGAGAGATTCTCCTCTGCAACACTGCCTCTGCTGGCCATGCAATATAATCTGCAGATGGAAAAGTCCACCGTTAGTCCATTATTAGAACTTAATTATTTCCAAAATAAAGACAACACTACCAAATGAAATTATTTTCATAAAGCGTTAATAATTAGTACAATCGAGTCTGCAATATTGTGAAAATTCAAAGTTCACTAAAAATTATATTCTCCATTTTAATTTCAACCTAACACACTGCTCTCAATCCTATGCCTCATTTGCTACCACTCTCTACACAACTCTAGCACCTATGTGAGGACGTAGATATAAAGATCTCTTTAGCAGCCAAGAGACAGCGTACCTTTCTCACTGGAATTCTTTAAGGTTATGGTACACCAATAGCAATTCAGTGAACTAATAAGTTAAGGGAGGAAGGTTTATGCTACAATTTGTTCAAATAATAAAAACTATGATTATCAGATTCTAACATCTTCATTTTAGCACATCCCTATCAGTTAACCAATATTGCTACCATCTTGAAAAGTTATATATATGCGGAAGACCCCACTAAAAGGTCCTGTGAGCCATAGGATGTTATGAACTTCTTTTAATGAGAGCAAAACGATTAAAAGCGAGTTTGACTTACCATATCAATTGATAGAGGCATGCACAAGGCTGATGAATATGATTTTTTTTTTTTTTGTCTCAGCAACGCAGAGAGATTCTCCTCTGCAACACTGCCTCTGCTGGCCATGCAATATAATCTGCAGATGGAAAAGTCCACCGTTAGTCCATTATTAGAACTTAATTATTTCCAAAATAAAGACAACACTACCAAATAAAATTATTTTCATAAAGCGTTAATAATTAGTACAATCGAGTCTGCAATATTGTGAAAATTCAAAGTTCACTAAAAATTATATTCTCCATTTTAATTTCAACCTAACACACTGCTCTCAATCCTATGCCTCATTTGCTACCACTCTCTACACAACTCTAGCACCTATGTGAGGACGTAGATATAAAGATCTCTTTAGCAGCCAAGAGACAGCGTACCTTTCTCACTGGAATTCTTTAAGGTTATGGTACACCAATAGCAATTCAGTGAACTAATAAGTTAAGGGAGGAAGGTTTATGCTACAGTTTGTTCAAATAATAAAAACTATGAGTATCAGATTCTAACATCTTCATTTTAGCACATCCCTATCAGTTAACCAATATTGCTACCATCTTGAAAAGTTATATATATGCGGAAGACCCCACTAAAAGGTCCTGTGAGCCATAGGATGTTATGAACTTCTTTTAATGAGAGCAAAACGATTAAAAGCGAGTTTGACTTACCATATCAATTGATAGAGGCATGCACAAGGCTGATGAATATGATTTTTTTTCTTTTTTGTCTCAGCAACGCAGAGAGATTCTCCTCTGCAACACTGCCTCTGCTGGCCATGCAATATAATCTGCAGATGGAAAAGTCCACCGTTAGTCCATTATTAGAAATTGAATATTTCCAAACTAAAGAAAACACTACCAAATAAAATTATTTTCATAAAGCGTTAATAATTAGTACAATCGAGTCTGCAATATTGTGAAAATTCAAAGTTCACTAAAAATTATATTCTCCATTTTAATTTCAACCTAACACACTTCTCTCAATCCTATGCCTCATTTGCTACCACTCTCTACACAACTCTAGCACCTATGTGAGGACGTAGATATAAAGATCTCTTTAGCAGCCAAGAGACAGCGTACCCTTCTCACTGGAATTCTTTAAGGTTATGGTACACCAATAGCAATTCAGTGAACTAATAAGTTAAGGGAGGAAGGTTTATGCTACAGTTTGTTGAAATAATAAAAACTATGAGTATCAGATTCTAACATCTTCATTTTAGCACATCCCTATCAGTTAACCAATATTGCTACCGTCTTGAAAAGTTATATATATGCTGAAGACACCACTAAAAGGTCCTGTGAGCCATAGGATGTTATGAACTTCTTTTAATGAGAGCAAAACGATTAAAAGCGAGTTTGACTTACCATATCAATTGATAGAGGCATGCACAAGGCTGATGAATATGATTTCTTTTTTTTTTGTCTCAGCAACGCAGAGAGATTCTCCTCTGCAACACTGCCTCTGCTGGCCATGCAATATAATCTGCAGATGGAAAAGTCCACCGTTAGTCCATTATTAGAAATTGAATATTTCCAAACTAAAGAAAACACTACCAAATAAAATTATTTTCATAAAGCGTTAATAATTAGTACAATCGAGTCTGCAATATTGTGAAAATTCAAAGTTCACTAAAAATTATATTCTCCATTTTAATTTCAACCTAACACACTTCTCTCAATCCTATGCCTCATTTGCTACCACTCTCTACACAACTCTAGCACCTATGTGAGGACGTAGATATAAAGATCTCTTTAGCAGCCAAGAGACAGCGTACCCTTCTCACTGGAATTCTTTAAGGTTATGGTACACCAATAGCAATTCAGTGAACTAATAAGTTAAGGGAGGAAGGTTTATGCTACAGTTTGTTGAAATAATAAAAACTATGAGTATCAGATTCTAACATCTTCATTTTAGCACATCCCTATCAGTTAACCAATATTGCTACCGTCTTGAAAAGTTATATATATGCGGAAGACCCCACTAAAAGGTCCTGTGAGCCATAGGATGTTATGAACTTCTTTTAATGAGAGCAAAACGATTAAAAGCGAGTTTGACTTACCATATCAATTGATAGAGGCATGCACAAGGCTGATGAATACGATTTCTTTTTTTTTTTGTCTCAGCAACGCAGAGAGATTCTCCTCTGCAACACTGCCTCTGCTGGCCATGCAATATAATCTGCAGATGGAAAAGTCCACCGTTAGTCCATTATTAGAACTTAATTATTTCCAAAATAAAGACAACACTACCAAATAAAATTATTTTCATAAAGCGTTAATAATTAGTACAATCGAGTCTGCAATATTGTGAAAATTCAAAGTTCACTAAAAATTCTATTCTCCATTTTAATTTCAACCTAACACACTTCTCTCAATCCTATGCCTCATTTGCTACCACTCTCTACACAACTCTAGCACCTATGTGAGGACGTAGATATAAAGATCTCTTTAGCAGCCAAGAGACAGCGTACCCTTCTCACTGGAATTCTTTAAGGTTATGGTACACCAATAGCAATTCAGTGAACTAATAAGTTAAGGGAGGAAGGTTTATGCTACAGTTTGTTCAAATAATAAAAACTATGAGTATCAGATTCTAACATCTTCATTTTAGCACATCCCTATCAGTTAACCAATATTGCTACCGTCTTGAAAAGTTATATATATGCGGAAGACCCCACTAAAAGGTCCTGTGAGCCATAGGATGTTATGAACTTCTTTTAATGAGAGCAAAACGATTAAAAGCGAGTTTGACTTACCATATCAATTGATAGAGGCATGCACAAGGCTGATGAATATGATTTTTTTTTTTTTTTTGTCTCAGCAACGCAGAGAGATTCTCCTCTGCAACACTGCCTCTGCTGGCCATGCAATATAATCTGCAGATGGAAAAGTCCACCGTTAGTCCATTATTAGAAATTGAATATTTCCAAACTAAAGAAAACACTACCAAATAAAATTATTTTCATAAAGCGTTAATAATTAGTACAATCGAGTCTGCAATATTGTGAAAATTCAAAGTTCACTAAAAATTATATTCTCCATTTTAATTTCAACCTAACACACTTCTCTCAATCCTATGCCTCATTTGCTACCACTCTCTACACAACTCTAGCACCTATGTGAGGACGTAGATATAAAGATCTCTTTAGCAGCCAAGAGACAGCGTACCCTTCTCACTGGAATTCTTTAAGGTTATGGTACACCAATAGCAATTCAGTGAACTAATAAGTTAAGGGAGGAAGGTTTATGCTACAGTTTGTTCAAATAATAAAAACTATGAGTATCAGATTCTAACATCTTCATTTTAGCACATCCCTATCAGTTAACCAATATTGCTACCGTCTTGAAAAGTTATATATATGCGGAAGACCCCACTAAAAGGTCCTGTGAGCCATAGGATGTTATGAACTTCTTTTAATGAGAGCAAAACGATTAAAAGCGAGTTTGACTTACCATATCAATTGATAGAGGCATGCACAAGGCTGATGAATATGATTTCTTTTTTTTTTTGTCTCAGCAACGCAGAGAGATTCTCCTCTGCAACACTGCCTCTGCTGGCCATGCAATATAATCTGCAGATGGAAAAGTCCACCGTTAGTCCATTATTAGAACTTAATTATTTCCAAAATAAAGACAACACTACCAAATAAAATTATTTTCATAAAGCGTTAATAATTAGTAAAATCGAGTCTGCAATATTGTGAAAATTCAAAGTTCACTAAAAATTCTATTCTCCATTTTAATTTCAACCTAATACACTTCTCTCAATCCTATGCCTCATTTGCTACCACTCTCTACACAACTCTAGCACCTATGTGAGGACGTAGATATAAAGATCTCTTTAGCAGCCAAGAGACAGCGTACCTTTCTCACTGGAATTCTTTAAGGTTATGGTACACCAATAGCAATTCAGTGAACTAATAAGTTAAGGGAGGAAGGTTTATGCTACAATTTGTTCAAATAATAAAAACTATGAGTATCAGATTCTAACATCTTCATTTTAGCACATCCCTATCAGTTAACCAATATTGCTACCGTCTTGAAAAGTTATATATATGCTGAAGACACCACTAAAAGGTCCTGTGAGCCATAGGATGTTATGAACTTCTTTTAATGAGAGCAAAATGATTAAAAGCGAGTTTGACTTACCATATCAATTGATAGAGGCATGCACAAGGCTGATGAATATGATTTCTTTTTTTTTTGTCTCAGCAACGCAGAGAGATTCTCCTCTGCAACACTGCCTCTGCTGGCCATGCAATATAATCTGCAGATGGAAAAGTCCACCGTTAGTCCATTATTAGAACTTAATTATTTCCAACATAAAGACAACACTACCAAATAAAATTATTTTCATAAAGCGTTAATAATTAGTACAATCGAGTCTGCAATATTGTGAAAATTCAAAGTTCACTAAAAATTCTATTCTCCATTTTAATTTCAACCTAACACACTTCTCTCAATCCTATGCCTCATTTGCTACCACTCTCTACACAACTCTAGCACCTATGTGAGGACGTAGATATAAAGATCTCTTTAGCAGCCAAGAGACAGCGTACCTTTCTCACTGGAATTCTTTAAGGTTATGGTACACCAATAGCAATTCAGTGAACTAATAAGTTAAGGGAGGAAGGTTTATGCTACAGTTTGTTCAAATAATAAAAACTATGAGTATCAGATTCTAACATCTTCATTTTAGCACATCCCTATCAGTTAACCAATATTGCTACCATCTTGAAAAGTTATATATATGCGGAAGACCCCACTAAAAGGTCCTGTGAGCCATAGGATGTTATGAATTTCTTTTAATGAGAGCAAAACGATTAAAAGCGAGTTTGACTTACCATATCAATTGATAGAAGCATGCACAAGGCTGATGAATATGATTTCTTTTTTTTTTTGTCTCAGCAACGCAGAGAGATTCTCCTCTGCAACACTGCCTCTGCTGGCCATGCAATATAATCTGCAGATGGAAAAGTCCACCGTTAGTCCATTATTAGAACTTAATTATTTCCAAAATAAAGACAACACTACCAAATGAAATTATTTTCATAAAGCGTTAATAATTAGTACAATCGAGTCTGCAATATTGTGAAAATTCAAAGTTCACTAAAAATTATATTCTCCATTTTAATTTCAACCTAACACACTGCTCTCAATCCTATGCCTCATTTGCTACCACTCTCTACACAACTCTAGCACCTATGTGAGGACGTAGATATAAAGATCTCTTTAGCAGCCAAGAGACAGCGTACCCTTCTCACTGGAATTCTTTAAGGTTATGGTACACCAATAGCAATTCAGTGAACTAATAAGTTAAGGGAGGAAGGTTTATGCTATAGTTTGTTCAAATAATAAAAACTATGAGTATCAGATTCTAACATCTTCATTTTAGCACATCCCTATCAGTTAACCAATATTGCTACCATCTTGAAAAGTTATATATATGCGGAAGACCCCACTAAAAGGTCCTGTGAGCCATAGGATGTTATGAACTTCTTTTAATGAGAGCAAAACGATTAAAAGCGAGTTTGACTTATCATATCAATTGATAGAGGCATGCACAAGGCTGATGAATATGATTTTTTTTTTTTTTGTCTCAGCAACGCAGAGAGATTCTCCTCTGCAACACTGCCTCTGCTGGCAATGCAATATAATCTGCAGATGGAAAAGTCCACCGTTAGTCCATTATTAGAAATTGAATATTTCCAAACTAAAGAAAACACTACCAAATAAAATTATTTTCATAAAGCGTTAATAATTAGTACAATCGAGTCTGCAATATTGTGAAAATTCAAAGTTCACTAAAAATTATATTCTCCATTTTAATTTCAACCTAACACACTTCTCTCAATCCTATGCCTCATTTGCTACCACTCTCTACACAACTCTAGCACCTATGTGAGGACGTAGATATAAAGATCTCTTTAGCAGCCAAGAGACAGCGTACCCTTCTCACTGGAATTCTTTAAGGTTATGGTACACCAATAGCAATTCAGTGAACTAATAAGTTAAGGGAGGAAGGTTTATGCTACAGTTTGTTGAAATAATAAAAACTATGAGTATCAGATTCTAACATCTTCATTTTAGCACATCCCTATCAGTTAACCAATATTGCTACCGTCTTGAAAAGTTATATATATGCGGAAGACCCCACTAAAAGGTCCTGTGAGCCATAGGATGTTATGAACTTCTTTTAATGAGAGCAAAACGATTAAAAGCGAGTTTGACTTACCATATCAATTGATAGAGGCATGCACAAGGCTGATGAATATGATTTCTTTTTTTTTTTGTCTCAGCAACGCAGAGAGATTCTCCTCTGCAACACTGCCTCTGCTGGCCATGCAATATAATCTGCAGATGGAAAAGTCCACCGTTAGTCCATTATTAGAACTTAATTATTTCCAAAATAAAGACAACACTACCAAATAAAATTATTTTCATAAAGCGTTAATAATTAGTAAAATCGAGTCTGCAATATTGTGAAAATTCAAAGTTCACTAAAAATTATATTCTCCATTTTAATTTCAACCTAATACACTTCTCTCAATCCTATGCCTCATTTGCTACCACTCTCTACACAACTCTAGCACCTATGTGAGGACGTAGATATAAAGATCTCTTTAGCAGCCAAGAGACAGCGTACCTTTCTCACTGGAATTCTTTAAGGTTATGGTACACCAATAGCAATTCAGTGAACTAATAAGTTAAGGGAGGAAGGTTTATGCTACAATTTGTTCAAATAATAAAAACTATGATTATCAGATTCTAACATCTTCATTTTAGCACATCCCCATCAGTTAACCAATATTGCTACCATTTTGAAAAGTTATATATATGCGGAAGACCCCACTAAAAGGTCCTGTGAGCCATAGGATGTTATGAACTTCTTTTAATGAGAGCAAAACGATTAAAAGCGAGTTTGACTTACCATATCAATTGATAGAGGCATGCACAAGGCTGATGAATATGATTTTTTTTTTTTTTGTCTCAGCAACGCAGAGAGATTCTCCTCTGCAACACTGCCTCTGCTGGCCATGCAATATAATCTGCAGATGGAAAAGTCCACCGTTAGTCCATTATTAGAAATTGAATATTTCCAAACTAAAGAAAACACTACCAAATAAAATTATTTTCATAAAGCGTTAATAATTAGTACAATCGAGTCTGCAATATTGTGAAAATTCAAAGTTCACTAAAAATTATATTCTCCATTTTAATTTCAACCTAACACACTTCTCTCAATCCTATGCCTCATTTGCTACCACTCTCTACACAACTCTAGCACCTATGTGAGGACGTAGATATAAAGATCTCTTTAGCAGCCAAGAGACAGCGTACCCTTCTCACTGGAATTCTTTAAGGTTATGGTACACCAATAGCAATTCAGTGAACTAATAAGTTAAGGGAGGAAGGTTTATGCTACAGTTTGTTGAAATAATAAAAACTATGAGTATCAGATTCTAACATCTTCATTTTAGCACATCCCTATCAGTTAACCAATATTGCTACCGTCTTGAAAAGTTATATATATGCTGAAGACACCACTAAAAGGTCCTGTGAGCCATAGGATGTTATGAACTTCTTTTAATGAGAGCAAAACGATTAAAAGCGAGTTTGACTTACCATATCAATTGATAGAGGCATGCACAAGGCTGATGAATATGATTTCTTTTTTTTTTTGTCTCAGCAACGCAGAGAGATTCTCCTCTGCAACACTGCCTCTGCTGGCCATGCAATATAATCTGCAGATGGAAAAGTCCACCGTTAGTCCATTATTAGAACTTAATTATTTCCAAAATAAAGACAACACTACCAAATAAAATTATTTTCATAAAGCGTTAATAATTAGTAAAATCGAGTCTGCAATATTGTGAAAATTCAAAGTTCACTAAAAATTCTATTCTCCATTTTAATTTCAACCTAATACACTTCTCTCAATCCTATGCCTCATTTGCTACCACTCTCTACACAACTCTAGCACCTATGTGAGGACGTAGATATAAAGATCTCTTTAGCAGCCAAGAGACAGCGTACCTTTCTCACTGGAATTCTTTAAGGTTATGGTACACCAATAGCAATTCAGTGAACTAATAAGTTAAGGGAGGAAGGTTTATGCTACAGTTTGTTCAAATAATAAAAACTATGAGTATCAGATTCTAACATCTTCATTTTAGCACATCCCTATCAGTTAACCAATATTGCTACCATCTTGAAAAGTTATATATATGCGGAAGACCCCACTAAAAGGTCCTGTGAGCCATAGGATGTTATGAATTTCTTTTAATGAGAGCAAAACGATTAAAAGCGAGTTTGACTTACCATATCAATTGATAGAAGCATGCACAAGGCTGATGAATATGATTTCTTTTTTTTTTTGTCTCAGCAACGCAGAGAGATTCTCCTCTGCAACACTGCCTCTGCTGGCCATGCAATATAATCTGCAGATGGAAAAGTCCACCGTTAGTCCATTATTAGAACTTAATTATTTCCAAAATAAAGACAACACTACCAAATGAAATTATTTTCATAAAGCGTTAATAATTAGTACAATCGAGTCTGCAATATTGTGAAAATTCAAAGTTCACTAAAAATTATATTCTCCATTTTAATTTCAACCTAACACACTGCTCTCAATCCTATGCCTCATTTGCTACCACTCTCTACACAACTCTAGCACCTATGTGAGGACGTAGATATAAAGATCTCTTTAGCAGCCAAGAGACAGCGTACCCTTCTCACTGGAATTCTTTAAGGTTATGGTACACCAATAGCAATTCAGTGAACTAATAAGTTAAGGGAGGAAGGTTTATGCTATAGTTTGTTCAAATAATAAAAACTATGAGTATCAGATTCTAACATCTTCATTTTAGCACATCCCTATCAGTTAACCAATATTGCTACCATCTTGAAAAGTTATATATATGCGGAAGACCCCACTAAAAGGTCCTGTGAGCCATAGGATGTTATGAACTTCTTTTAATGAGAGCAAAACGATTAAAAGCGAGTTTGACTTATCATATCAATTGATAGAGGCATGCACAAGGCTGATGAATATGATTTTTTTTTTTTTTTGTCTCAGCAACGCAGAGAGATTCTCCTCTGCAACACTGCCTCTGCTGGCCATGCAATATAATCTGCAGATGGAAAAGTCCACCGTTAGTCCATTATTAGAAATTGAATATTTCCAAACTAAAGAAAACACTACCAAATAAAATTATTTTCATAAAGCGTTAATAATTAGTACAATCGAGTCTGCAATATTGTGAAAATTCAAAGTTCACTAAAAATTATATTCTCCATTTTAATTTCAACCTAACACACTTCTCTCAATCCTATGCCTCATTTGCTACCACTCTCTACACAACTCTAGCACCTATGTGAGGACGTAGATATAAAGATCTCTTTAGCAGCCAAGAGACAGCGTACCCTTCTCACTGGAATTCTTTAAGGTTATGGTACACCAATAGCAATTCAGTGAACTAATAAGTTAAGGGAGGAAGGTTTATGCTACAGTTTGTTGAAATAATAAAAACTATGAGTATCAGATTCTAACATCTTCATTTTAGCACATCCCTATCAGTTAACCAATATTGCTACCGTCTTGAAAAGTTATATATATGCGGAAGACCCCACTAAAAGGTCCTGTGAGCCATAGGATGTTATGAACTTCTTTTAATGAGAGCAAAACGATTAAAAGCGAGTTTGACTTACCATATCAATTAATAGAGGCATGCACAAGGCTGATGAATATGATTTCTTTTTTTTTTTGTCTCAGCAACGCAGAGAGATTCTCCTCTGCAACACTGCCTCTGCTGGCCATGCAATATAATCTGCAGATGGAAAAGTCCACCGTTAGTCCATTATTAGAACTTAATTATTTCCAAAATAAAGACAACACTACCAAATAAAATTATTTTCATAAAGCGTTAATAATTAGTAAAATCGAGTCTGCAATATTGTGAAAATTCAAAGTTCACTAAAAATTATATTCTCCATTTTAATTTCAACCTAATACACTTCTCTCAATCCTATGCCTCATTTGCTACCACTCTCTACACAACTCTAGCACCTATGTGAGGACGTAGATATAAAGATCTCTTTAGCAGCCAAGAGACAGCGTACCTTTCTCACTGGAATTCTTTAAGGTTATGGTACACCAATAGCAATTCAGTGAACTAATAAGTTAAGGGAGGAAGGTTTATGCTACAATTTGTTCAAATAATAAAAACTATGATTATCAGATTCTAACATCTTCATTTTAGCACATCCCCATCAGTTAACCAATATTGCTACCATTTTGAAAAGTTATATATATGCGGAAGACCCCACTAAAAGGTCCTGTGAGCCATAGGATGTTATGAACTTCTTTTAATGAGAGCAAAACGATTAAAAGCGAGTTTGACTTACCATATCAATTGATAGAGGCATGCACAAGGCTGATGAATATGATTTTTTTTTTTTTTGTCTCAGCAACGCAGAGAGATTCTCCTCTGCAACACTGCCTCTGCTGGCCATGCAATATAATCTGCAGATGGAAAAGTCCACCGTTAGTCCATTATTAGAAATTGAATATTTCCAAACTAAAGAAAACACTACCAAATAAAATTATTTTCATAAAGCGTTAATAATTAGTACAATCGAGTCTGCAATATTGTGAAAATTCAAAGTTCACTAAAAATTATATTCTCCATTTTAATTTCAACCTAACACACTTCTCTCAATCCTATGCCTCATTTGCTACCACTCTCTACACAACTCTAGCACCTATGTGAGGACGTAGATATAAAGATCTCTTTAGCAGCCAAGAGACAGCGTACCCTTCTCACTGGAATTCTTTAAGGTTATGGTACACCAATAGCAATTCAGTGAACTAATAAGTTAAGGGAGGAAGGTTTATGCTACAGTTTGTTGAAATAATAAAAACTATGAGTATCAGATTCTAACATCTTCATTTTAGCACATCCCTATCAGTTAACCAATATTGCTACCGTCTTGAAAAGTTATATATATGCTGAAGACACCACTAAAAGGTCCTGTGAGCCATAGGATGTTATGAACTTCTTTTAATGAGAGCAAAATGATTAAAAGCGAGTTTGACTTACCATATCAATTGATAGAGGCATGCACAAGGCTAATGAATATGATTTCTTTTTTTTTTGTCTCAGCAACGCAGAGAGATTCTCCTCTGCAACACTGCCTCTGCTGGCCATGCAATATAATCTGCAGATGGAAAAGTCCACCGTTAGTCCATTATTAGAACTTAATTATTTCCAACATAAAGACAACACTAATAAATAAAATTATTTTCATAAAGCGTTAATAATTAGTACAATCGAGTCTGCAATATTGTGAAAATTCAAAGTTCACTAAAAATTCTATTCTCCATTTTAATTTCAACCTAACACACTTCTCTCAATCCTATGCCTCATTTGCTACCACTCTCTACACAACTCTAGCACCTATGTGAGGACGTAGATATAAAGATCTCTTTAGCAGCCAAGAGACAGCGTACCTTTCTCACTGGAATTCTTTAAGGTTATGGTACACCAATAGCAATTCAGTGAAGTTAAGGGAGGAAGGTTTATGCTACAGTTTGTTCAAATAATAAAAACTATGAGTATCAGATTCTAACATCTTCATTTTAGCACATCCCTATCAGTTAACCAATATTGCTACCATCTTGAAAAGTTATATATATGCGGAAGACCCCACTAAAAGGTCCTGTGAGCCATAGGATGTTATGAATTTCTTTTAATGAGAGCAAAACGATTAAAAGCGAGTTTGACTTACCATATCAATTGATAGAAGCATGCACAAGGCTGATGAATATGATTTCTTTTTTTTTTTGTCTCAGCAACGCAGAGAGATTCTCCTCTGCAACACTGCCTCTGCTGGCCATGCAATATAATCTGCAGATGGAAAAGTCCACCGTTAGTCCATTATTAGAACTTAATTATTTCCAAAATAAAGACAACACTACCAAATGAAATTATTTTCATAAAGCGTTAATAATTAGTACAATCGAGTCTGCAATATTGTGAAAATTCAAAGTTCACTAAAAATTATATTCTCCATTTTAATTTCAACCTAACACACTGCTCTCAATCCTATGCCTCATTTGCTACCACTCTCTACACAACTCTAGCACCTATGTGAGGACGTAGATATAAAGATCTCTTTAGCAGCCAAGAGACAGCGTACCCTTCTCACTGGAATTCTTTAAGGTTATGGTACACCAATAGCAATTCAGTGAACTAATAAGTTAAGGGAGGAAGGTTTATGCTATAGTTTGTTCAAATAATAAAAACTATGAGTATCAGATTCTAACATCTTCATTTTAGCACATCCCTATCAGTTAACCAATATTGCTACCATCTTGAAAAGTTATATATATGTGGAAGACCCCACTAAAAGGTCCTGTGAGCCATAGGATGTTATGAACTTCTTTTAATGAGAGCAAAACGATTAAAAGCGAGTTTGACTTATCATATCAATTGATAGAGGCATGCACAAGGCTGATGAATATGATTTTTTTTTTTTTTGTCTCAGCAACGCAGAGAGATTCTCCTCTGCAACACTGCCTCTGCTGGCCATGCAATATAATCTGCAGATGGAAAAGTCCACCGTTAGTCCATTATTAGAAATTGAATATTTCCAAACTAAAGAAAACACTACCAAATAAAATTATTTTCATAAAGCGTTAATAATTAGTACAATCGAGTCTGCAATATTGTGAAAATTCAAAGTTCACTAAAAATTATATTCTCCATTTTAATTTCAACCTAATACACTTCTCTCAATCCTATGCCTCATTTGCTACCACTCTCTACACAACTCTAGCACCTATGTGAGGACGTAGATATAAAGATCTCTTTAGCAGCCAAGAGACAGCGTACCTTTCTCACTGGAATTCTTTAAGGTTATGGTACACCAATAGCAATTCAGTGAACTAATAAGTTAAGGGAGGAAGGTTTATGCTACAATTTGTTCAAATAATAAAAACTATGATTATCAGATTCTAACATCTTCATTTTAGCACATCCCTATCAGTTAACCAATATTGCTACCATCTTGAAAAGTTATATATATGCGGAAGACCCCACTAAAAGGTCCTGTGAGCCATAGGATGTTATGAACTTCTTTTAATGAGAGCAAAACGATTAAAAGCGAGTTTGACTTACCATATCAATTGATAGAGGCATGCACAAGGCTGATGAATATGATTTTTTTTTTTTTTTGTCTCAGCAACGCAGAGAGATTCTCCTCTGCAACACTGCCTCTGCTGGCCATGCAATATAATCTGCAGATGGAAAAGTCCACCGTTAGTCCATTATTAGAAATTGAATATTTCCAAACTAAAGAAAACACTACCAAATAAAATTATTTTCATAAAGCGTTAATAATTAGTACAATCGAGTCTGCAATATTGTGAAAATTCAAAGTTCACTAAAAATTATATTCTCCATTTTAATTTCAACCTAACACACTTCTCTCAATCCTATGCCTCATTTGCTACCACTCTCTACACAACTCTAGCACCTATGTGAGGACGTAGATATAAAGATCTCTTTAGCAGCCAAGAGACAGCGTACCCTTCTCACTGGAATTCTTTAAGGTTATGGTACACCAATAGCAATTCAGTGAACTAATAAGTTAAGGGAGGAAGGTTTATGCTACAGTTTGTTGAAATAATAAAAACTATGAGTATCAGATTCTAACATCTTCATTTTAGCACATCCCTATCAGTTAACCAATATTGCTACCGTCTTGAAAAGTTATATATATGCGGAAGACCCCACTAAAAGGTCCTGTGAGCCATAGGATGTTATGAACTTCTTTTAATGAGAGCAAAACGATTAAAAGCGAGTTTGACTTACCATATCAATTGATAGAGGCATGCACAAGGCTGATGAATATGATTTCTTTTTTTTTTGTCTCAGCAACGCAGAGAGATTCTCCTCTGCAACACTGCCTCTGCTGGCCATGCAATATAATCTGCAGATGGAAAAGTCCACCGTTAGTCCATTATTAGAAATTGAATATTTCCAAACTAAAGAAAACACTACCAAATAAAATTATTTTCATGAAGCGTTAATAATTAGTACAATCGAGTCTGCAATATTGTGAAAATTCAAAGTTCACTAAAAATTATATTCTCCATTTTAATTTCAACCTAACACACTTCTCTCAATCCTATGCCTCATTTGCTACCACTCTCTACACAACTCTAGCACCTATGTGAGGACGTAGATATAAAGATCTCTTTAGCAGCCAAGAGACAGCGTACCTTTCTCACTGGAATTCTTTAAGGTTATGGTACACCAATAGCAATTCAGTGAACTAATAAGTTAAGGGAGGAAGGTTTATGCTACAGTTTGTTCAAATAATAAAAACTATGAGTATCAGATTCTAACATCTTTATTTTAGCACATCCCTATCAGTTAACCAATATTGCTACCATCTTGAAAAGTTATATATATGCGGAAGACCCCACTAAAAGGTCCTGTGAGCCATAGGATGTTATGAATTTCTTTTAATGAGAGCAAAACGATTAAAAGCGAGTTTGACTTACCATATCAATTGATAGAAGCATGCACAAGGCTGATGAATATGATTTCTTTTTTTTTTTGTCTCAGCAACGCAGAGAGATTCTCCTCTGCAACACTGCCTCTGCTGGCCATGCAATATAATCTGCAGATGGAAAAGTCCACCGTTAGTCCATTATTAGAAATTGAATATTTCCAAACTAAAGAAAACACTACCAAATAAAATTATTTTCATAAAGCGTTAATAATTAGTACAATCGAGTCTGCAATATTGTGAAAATTCAAAGTTCACTAAAAATTCTATTCTCCATTTTAATTTCAACCTAACACACTTCTCTCAATCCTATGCCTCATTTGCTACCACTCTCTACACAACTCTAGCACCTATGTGAGGACGTAGAAATAAAGATCTCTTTAGCAGCCAAGAGACAGCGTACCTTTCTCACTGGAATTCTTTAAGGTTATGGTACACCAATAGCAACTCAGTGAACTAATAAGTTAAGGGAGGAAGGTTTATGCTACAGTTTGTTCAAATAATAAAAACTATGAGTATCAGATTCTAACATCTTCATTTTAGCACATCCCTATCAGTTAACCAATATTGCTACCATCTTGAAAAGTTATATATATGCGGAAGACCCCACTAAAAGGTCCTGTGAGCCATAGGATGTTATGAACTTCTTTTAATGAGAGCAAAACGATTAAAAGCGAGTTTGACTTACCATATCAATTGATAGAGGCATGCACAAGGCTGATGAATATGATTTTTTTTCTTTTTTGTCTCAGCAACGCAGAGAGATTCTCCTCTGCAACACTGCCTCTGCTGGCCATGCAATATAATCTGCAGATGGAAAAGTCCACCGTTAGTCCATTATTAGAAATTGAATATTTCCAAACTAAAGAAAACACTACCAAATAAAATTATTTTCATAAAGCGTTAATAATTAGTACAATCGAGTCTGCAATATTGTGAAAATTCAAAGTTCACTAAAAATTATATTCTCCATTTTAATTTCAACCTAACACACTTCTCTCAATCCTATGCCTCATTTGCTACCACTCTCTACACAACTCTAGCACCTATGTGAGGACGTAGATATAAAGATCTCTTTAGCAGCCAAGAGACAGCGTACCCTTCTCACTGGAATTCTTTAAGGTTATGGTACACCAATAGCAATTCAGTGAACTAATAAGTTAAGGGAGGAAGGTTTATGCTACAGTTTGTTGAAATAATAAAAACTATGAGTATCAGATTCTAACATCTTCATTTTAGCACATCCCTATCAGTTAACCAATATTGCTACCGTCTTGAAAAGTTATATATATGCTGAAGACACCACTAAAAGGTCCTGTGAGCCATAGGATGTTATGAACTTCTTTTAATGAGAGCAAAACGATTAAAAGCGAGTTTGACTTACCATATCAATTGATAGAGGCATGCACAAGGCTGATGAATATGATTTCTTTTTTTTTTGTCTCAGCAACGCAGAGAGATTCTCCTCTGCAACACTGCCTCTGCTGGCCATGCAATATAATCTGCAGATGGAAAAGTCCACCGTTAGTCCATTATTAGAACTTAATTATTTCCAAAATAAAGACAACACTACCAAATAAAATTATTTTCATAAAGCGTTAATAATTAGTACAATCGAGTCTGCAATATTGTGAAAATTCAAAGTTCACTAAAAATTCTATTCTCCATTTTAATTTCAACCTAACACACTTCTCTCAATCCTATGCCTCATTTGCTACCACTCTCTACACAACTCTAGCACCTATGTGAGGACGTAGATATAAAGATCTCTTTAGCAGCCAAGAGACAGCGTACCTTTCTCACTGGAATTCTTTAAGGTTATGGTACACCAATAGCAATTCAGTGAACTAATAAGTTAAGGGAGGAAGGTTTATGCTACAGTTTGTTCAAATAATAAAAACTATGAGTATCAGATTCTAACATCTTCATTTTAGCACATCCCTATCAGTTAACCAATATTGCTACCATCTTGAAAAGTTATATATATGCGGAAGACCCCACTAAAAGGTCCTGTGAGCCATAGGATGTTATGAACTTCTTTTAATGAGAGCAAAACGATTAAAAGCGAGTTTGACTTACCATATCAATTGATAGAGGCATGCACAAGGCTGATGAATATGATTTCTTTTTTTTTTTGTCTCAGCAACGCAGAGAGATTCTCCTCTGCAACACTGCCTCTGCTGGCCATGCAATATAATCTGCAGATGGAAAAGTCCACCGTTAGTCCATTATTAGAACTTCATTATTTCCAAAATAAAGACAACACTACCAAATGAAATTATTTTCATAAAGCGTTAATAATTAGTACAATCGAGTCTGCAATATTGTGAAAATTCAAAGTTCACTAAAAATTATATTCTCCATTTTAATTTCAACCTAACACACTGCTCTCAATCCTATGCCTCATTTGCTACCACTCTCTACACAACTCTAGCACCTATGTGAGGACGTAGATATAAAGATCTCTTTAGCAGCCAAGAGACAGCGTACCCTTCTCACTGGAATTCTTTAAGGTTATGGTACACCAATAGCAATTCAGTGAACTAAAGTTAAGGGAGGAAGGTTTATGCTACAGTTTGTTGAAATAATAAAAACTATGAGTATCAGATTCTAACATCTTCATTTTAGCACATCCCTATCAGTTAACCAATATTGCTACCATCTTGAAAAGTTATATATATGCGGAAGACCCCACTAAAAGGTCCTGTGAGCCATAGGATGTTATGAACTTCTTTTAATGAGAGCAAAACGATTAAAAGCGAGTTTGACTTACCATATCAATTGATAGATCCATGCACAAGGCTGATGAATATGATTTCTTTTTTTTTTGTCTCAGCAACGCAGAGAGATTCTCCTCTGCAACACTGCCACTGCTGGCCATGCAATATAATCTGCAGATGGAAAAGTCCACCGTTAGTCCATTATTAGAACTTAATTATTTCCAAAATAAAGACAACACTACCAAATAAAATTATTTTCATAAAGCGTTAATAATTAGTACAATCGAGTCTGCAATATTGTGAAAATTCAAAGTTCACTAAAAATTATATTCTCCATTTTAATTTCAACCTAACACACTTCTCTCAATCCTATGCCTCATTTGCTACCACTCTCTACACAACTCTAGCACCTATGTGAGGACGTAGATATAAAGATCTCTTTAGCAGCCAAGAGACAGCGTACCTTTCTCACTGGAATTCTTTAAGGTTATGGTACACCAATAGCAATTCAGTGAACTAATAAGTTAAGGGAGGAAGGTTTATGCTACAGTTTGTTCAAATAATAAAAACTATGAGTATCAGATTCTAACATCTTCATTTTAGCACATCCCTATCAGTTAACCAATATTGCTACCATCTTGAAAAGTTATATATATGCGGAAGACCCCACTAAAAGGTCCTGTGAGCCATAGGATGTTATGAACTTCTTTTAATGAGAGCAAAACGATTAAAAGCGAGTTTGACTTACCATATCAATTGATAGAGGCATGCACAAGGCTGATGAATATGATTTCTTTTTTTTTTGTCTCAGCAACGCAGAGAGATTCTCCTCTGCAACACTGCCTCTGCTGGCCATGCAATATAATCTGCAGATGGAAAAGTCCACCGTTAGTCCATTATTAGAAATTGAATATTTCCAAACTAAAGAAAACACTACCAAATAAAATTATTTTCATAAAGCGTTAATAATTAGTACAATCGAGTCTGCAATATTGTGAAAATTCAAAGTTCACTAAAAATTATATTCTCCATTTTAATTTCAACCTAACACACTTCTCTCAATCCTATGCCTCATTTGCTACCACTCTCTACACAACTCTAGCACCTATGTGAGGACGTAGATATAAAGATCTCTTTAGCAGCCAAGAGACAGCGTACCCTTCTCACTGGAATTCTTTAAGGTTATGGTACACCAATAGCAATTCAGTGAACTAATAAGTTAAGGGAGGAAGGTTTATGCTACAGTTTGTTGAAATAATAAAAACTATGAGTATCAGATTCTAACATCTTCATTTTAGCACATCCCTATCAGTTAACCAATATTGCTACCGTCTTGAAAAGTTATATATATGCTGAAGACACCACTAAAAGGTCCTGTGAGCCATAGGATGTTATGAACTTCTTTTAATGAGAGCAAAACGATTAAAAGCGAGTTTGACTTACCATATCAATTGATAGAGGCATGCACAAGGCTGATGAATATGATTTCTTTTTTTTTTTGTCTCAGCAACGCAGAGAGATTCTCCTCTGCAACACTGCCTCTGCTGGCCATGCAATATAATCTGCAGATGGAAAAGTCCACCGTTAGTCCATTATTAGAACTTCATTATTTCCAAAATAAAGACAACACTACCAAATGAAATTATTTTCATAAAGCGTTAATAATTAGTACAATCGAGTCTGCAATATTGTGAAAATTCAAAGTTCACTAAAAATTATATTCTCCATTTTAATTTCAACCTAACACACTGCTCTCAATCCTATGCCTCATTTGCTACCACTCTCTACACAACTCTAGCACCTATGTGAGGACGTAGATATAAAGATCTCTTTAGCAGCCAAGAGACAGCGTACCCTTCTCACTGGAATTCTTTAAGGTTATGGTACACCAATAGCAATTCAGTGAACTAATAAGTTAAGGGAGGAAGGTTTATGCTACAGTTTGTTGAAATAATAAAAACTATGAGTATCAGATTCTAACATCTTCATTTTAGCACATCCCTATCAGTTAACCAATATTGCTACCGTCTTGAAAAGTTATATATATGCTGAAGACACCACTAAAAGGTCCTGTGAGCCATAGGATGTTATGAACTTCTTTTAATGAGAGCAAAACGATTAAAAGCGAGTTTGACTTACCATATCAATTGATAGAGGCATGCACAAGGCTGATGAATACGATTTCTTTTTTTTTTGTCTCAGCAACGCAGAGAGATTCTCCTCTGCAACACTGCCTCTGCTGGCCATGCAATATAATCTGCAGATGGAAAAGTCCACCGTTAGTCCATTATTAGAACTTAATTATTTCCAACATAAAGACAACACGACCAAATGAAATTATTTTCATAAAGCGTTAATAATTAGTACAATCGAGTCTGCAATATTGTGAAAATTCAAAGTTCACTAAAAATTATATTCTCCATTTTAATTTCAACCTAACACACTGCTCTCAATCCTATGCCTCATTTGCTACCACTCTCTACACAACTCTAGCACCTATGTGAGGACGTAGATATAAATATCTCTTTAGCAGCCAAGAGACAGCGTACCCTTCTCACTGGAATTCTTTAAGGTTATGGTACACCAATAGCAATTCAGTGAACTAATAAGTTAAGGGAGGAAGGTTTATGCTACAGTTTGTTGAAATAATAAAAACTATGAGTATCAGATTCTAACATCTTCATTTTAGCACATCCCTATCAGTTAACCAATATTGCTACCGTCTTGAAAAGTTATATATATGCGGAAGACCCCACTAAAAGGTCCTGTGAGCCATAGGATGTTATGAACTTCTTTTAATGAGAGCAAAACGATTAAAAGCGAGTTTGACTTACCATATCAATTGATAGAGGCATGCACAAGGCTGATGAATATGATTTCTTTTTTTTTTGTCTCAGCAACGCAGAGAGATTCTCCTCTGCAACACTGCCTCTGCTGGCCATGCAATATAATCTGCAGATGGAAAAGTCCACCGTTAGTCCATTATTAGAAATTGAATATTTCCAAACTAAAGAAAACACTACCAAATAAAATTATTTTCATGAAGCGTTAATAATTAGTACAATCGAGTCTGCAATATTGTGAAAATTCAAAGTTCACTAAAAATTATATTCTCCATTTTAATTTCAACCTAACACACTTCTCTCAATCCTATGCCTCATTTGCTACCACTCTCTACACAACTCTAGCACCTATGTGAGGACGTAGATATAAAGATCTCTTTAGCAGCCAAGAGACAGCGTACCTTTCTCACTGGAATTCTTTAAGGTTATGGTACACCAATAGCAATTCAGTGAACTAATAAGTTAAGGGAGGAAGGTTTATGCTACAGTTTGTTCAAATAATAAAAACTATGAGTATCAGATTCTAACATCTTTATTTTAGCACATCCCTATCAGTTAACCAATATTGCTACCATCTTGAAAAGTTATATATATGCGGAAGACCCCACTAAAAGGTCCTGTGAGCCATAGGATGTTATGAATTTCTTTTAATGAGAGCAAAACGATTAAAAGCGAGTTTGACTTACCATATCAATTGATAGAAGCATGCACAAGGCTGATGAATATGATTTCTTTTTTTTTTTGTCTCAGCAACGCAGAGAGATTCTCCTCTGCAACACTGCCTCTGCTGGCCATGCAATATAATCTGCAGATGGAAAAGTCCACCGTTAGTCCATTATTAGAAATTGAATATTTCCAAACTAAAGAAAACACTACCAAATAAAATTATTTTCATAAAGCGTTAATAATTAGTACAATCGAGTCTGCAATATTGTGAAAATTCAAAGTTCACTAAAAATTCTATTCTCCATTTTAATTTCAACCTAACACACTTCTCTCAATCCTATGCCTCATTTGCTACCACTCTCTACACAACTCTAGCACCTATGTGAGGACGTAGAAATAAAGATCTCTTTAGCAGCCAAGAGACAGCGTACCTTTCTCACTGGAATTCTTTAAGGTTATGGTACACCAATAGCAATTCAGTGAACTAATAAGTTAAGGGAGGAAGGTTTATGCTACAGTTTGTTCAAATAATAAAAACTATGAGTATCAGATTCTAACATCTTCATTTTAGCACATCCCTATCAGTTAACCAATATTGCTACCATCTTGAAAAGTTATATATATGCGGAAGACCCCACTAAAAGGTCCTGTGAGCCATAGGATGTTATGAACTTCTTTTAATGAGAGCAAAACGATTAAAAGCGAGTTTGACTTACCATATCAATTGATAGAGGCATGCACAAGGCTGATGAATATGATTTTTTTTCTTTTTTGTCTCAGCAACGCAGAGAGATTCTCCTCTGCAACACTGCCTCTGCTGGCCATGCAATATAATCTGCAGATGGAAAAGTCCACCGTTAGTCCATTATTAGAAATTGAATATTTCCAAACTAAAGAAAACACTACCAAATAAAATTATTTTCATAAAGCGTTAATAATTAGTACAATCGAGTCTGCAATATTGTGAAAATTCAAAGTTCACTAAAAATTATATTCTCCATTTTAATTTCAACCTAACACACTTCTCTCAATCCTATGCCTCATTTGCTACCACTCTCTACACAACTCTAGCACCTATGTGAGGACGTAGATATAAAGATCTCTTTAGCAGCCAAGAGACAGCGTACCCTTCTCACTGGAATTCTTTAAGGTTATGGTACACCAATAGCAATTCAGTGAACTAATAAGTTAAGGGAGGAAGGTTTATGCTACAGTTTGTTGAAATAATAAAAACTATGAGTATCAGATTCTAACATCTTCATTTTAGCACATCCCTATCAGTTAACCAATATTGCTACCGTCTTGAAAAGTTATATATATGCGGAAGACCCCACTAAAAGGTCCTGTGAGCCATAGGATGTTATGAACTTCTTTTAATGAGAGCAAAACGATTAAAAGCGAGTTTGACTTACCATATCAATTGATAGAGGCATGCACAAGGCTGATGAATATGATTTCTTTTTTTTTTGTCTCAGCAACGCAGAGAGATTCTCCTCTGCAACACTGCCTCTGCTGGCCATGCAATATAATCTGCAGATGGAAAAGTCCACCGTTAGTCCATTATTAGAAATTGAATATTTCCAAACTAAAGAAAACACTACCAAATAAAATTATTTTCATGAAGCGTTAATAATTAGTACAATCGAGTCTGCAATATTGTGAAAATTCAAAGTTCACTAAAAATTATATTCTCCATTTTAATTTCAACCTAACACACTTCTCTCAATCCTATGCCTCATTTGCTACCACTCTCTACACAACTCTGGCACCTATGTGAGGACGTAGATATAAAGATCTCTTTAGCAGCCAAGAGACAGCGTACCTTTCTCACTGGAATTCTTTAAGGTTATGGTACACCAATAGCAATTCAGTGAACTAATAAGTTAAGGGAGGAAGGTTTATGCTACAGTTTGTTCAAATAATAAAAACTATGAGTATCAGATTCTAACATCTTTATTTTAGCACATCCCTATCAGTTAACCAATATTGCTACCATCTTGAAAAGTTATATATATGCGGAAGACCCCACTAAAAGGTCCTGTGAGCCATAGGATGTTATGAATTTCTTTTAATGAGAGCAAAACGATTAAAAGCGAGTTTGACTTACCATATCAATTGATAGAAGCATGCACAAGGCTGATGAATATGATTTCTTTTTTTTTTTGTCTCAGCAACGCAGAGAGATTCTCCTCTGCAACACTGCCTCTGCTGGCCATGCAATATAATCTGCAGATGGAAAAGTCCACCGTTAGTCCATTATTAGAAATTGAATATTTCCAAACTAAAGAAAACACTACCAAATAAAATTATTTTCATAAAGCGTTAATAATTAGTACAATCGAGTCTGCAATATTGTGAAAATTCAAAGTTCACTAAAAATTCTATTCTCCATTTTAATTTCAACCTAACACACTTCTCTCAATCCTATGCCTCATTTGCTACCACTCTCTACACAACTCTAGCACCTATGTGAGGACGTAGAAATAAAGATCTCTTTAGCAGCCAAGAGACAGCGTACCTTTCTCACTGGAATTCTTTAAGGTTATGGTACACCAATAGCAATTCAGTGAACTAATAAGTTAAGGGAGGAAGGTTTATGCTACAGTTTGTTCAAATAATAAAAACTATGAGTATCAGATTCTAACATCTTCATTTTAGCACATCCCTATCAGTTAACCAATATTGCTACCATCTTGAAAAGTTATATATATGCGGAAGACCCCACTAAAAGGTCCTGTGAGCCATAGGATGTTATGAACTTCTTTTAATGAGAGCAAAACGATTAAAAGCGAGTTTGACTTACCATATCAATTGATAGAGGCATGCACAAGGCTGATGAATATGATTTTTTTTCTTTTTTGTCTCAGCAACGCAGAGAGATTCTCCTCTGCAACACTGCCTCTGCTGGCCATGCAATATAATCTGCAGATGGAAAAGTCCACCGTTAGTCCATTATTAGAAATTGAATATTTCCAAACTAAAGAAAACACTACCAAATAAAATTATTTTCATAAAGCGTTAATAATTAGTACAATCGAGTCTGCAATATTGTGAAAATTCAAAGTTCACTAAAAATTATATTCTCCATTTTAATTTCAACCTAACACACTTCTCTCAATCCTATGCCTCATTTGCTACCACTCTCTACACAACTCTAGCACCTATGTGAGGACGTAGATATAAAGATCTCTTTAGCAGCCAAGAGACAGCGTACCCTTCTCACTGGAATTCTTTAAGGTTATGGTACACCAATAGCAATTCAGTGAACTAATAAGTTAAGGGAGGAAGGTTTATGCTACAGTTTGTTCAAATAATAAAAACTATGAGTATCAGATTCTAACATCTTCATTTTAGCACATCCCTATCAGTTAACCAATATTGCTACCATCTTGAAAAGTTATATATATGCGGAAGACCCCACTAAAAGGTCCTGTGAGCCATAGGATGTTATGAACTTCTTTTAATGAGAGCAAAACGATTAAAAGCGAGTTTGACTTACCATATCAATTGATAGAGGCATGCACAAGGCTGATGAATATGATTTCTTTTTTTTTTTGTCTCAGCAACGCAGAGAGATTCTCCTCTGCAACACTGCCTCTGCTGGCCATGCAATATAATCTGCAGATGGAAAAGTCCACCGTTAGTCCATTATTAGAACTTCATTATTTCCAAAATAAAGACAACACTACCAAATGAAATTATTTTCATAAAGCGTTAATAATTAGTACAATCGAGTCTGCAATATTGTGAAAATTCAAAGTTCACTAAAAATTATATTCTCCATTTTAATTTCAACCTAACACACTGCTCTCAATCCTATGCCTCATTTGCTACCACTCTCTACACAACTCTAGCACCTATGTGAGGACGTAGATATAAAGATCTCTTTAGCAGCCAAGAGACAGCGTACCCTTCTCACTGGAATTCTTTAAGGTTATGGTACACCAATAGCAATTCAGTGAACTAAAGTTAAGGGAGGAAGGTTTATGCTACAGTTTGTTGAAATAATAAAAACTATGAGTATCAGATTCTAACATCTTCATTTTAGCACATCCCTATCAGTTAACCAATATTGCTACCATCTTGAAAAGTTATATATATGCGGAAGACCCCACTAAAAGGTCCTGTGAGCCATAGGATGTTATGAACTTCTTTTAATGAGAGCAAAACGATTAAAAGCGAGTTTGACTTACCATATCAATTGATAGATCCATGCACAAGGCTGATGAATATGATTTCTTTTTTTTTTGTCTCAGCAACGCAGAGAGATTCTCCTCTGCAACACTGCCACTGCTGGCCATGCAATATAATCTGCAGATGGAAAAGTCCACCGTTAGTCCATTATTAGAACTTAATTATTTCCAAAATAAAGACAACACTACCAAATAAAATTATTTTCATAAAGCGTTAATAATTAGTACAATCGAGTCTGCAATATTGTGAAAATTCAAAGTTCACTAAAAATTATATTCTCCATTTTAATTTCAACCTAACACACTTCTCTCAATCCTATGCCTCATTTGCTACCACTCTCTACACAACTCTAGCACCTATGTGAGGACGTAGATATAAAGATCTCTTTAGCAGCCAAGAGACAGCGTACCTTTCTCACTGGAATTCTTTAAGGTTATGGTACACCAATAGCAATTCAGTGAACTAATAAGTTAAGGGAGGAAGGTTTATGCTACAGTTTGTTGAAATAATAAAAACTATGAGTATCAGATTCTAACATCTTCATTTTAGCACATCCCTATCAGTTAACCAATATTGCTACCATCTTGAAAAGTTATATATATGCGGAAGACCCCACTAAAAGGTCCTGTGAGCCATAGGATGTTATGAACTTCTTTTAATGAGAGCAAAACGATTAAAAGCGAGTTTGACTTACCATATCAATTGATAGAGGCATGCACAAGGCTGATGAATATGATTTCTTTTTTTTTTGTCTCAGCAACGCAGAGAGATTCTCCTCTGCAACACTGCCTCTGCTGGCCATGCAATATAATCTGCAGATGGAAAAGTCCACCGTTAGTCCATTATTAGAACTTCATTATTTCCAAAATAAAGACAACACTACCAAATGAAATTATTTTCATAAAGCGTTAATAATTAGTACAATCGAGTCTGCAATATTGTGAAAATTCAAAGTTCACTAAAAATTATATTCTCCATTTTAATTTCAACCTAACACACTGCTCTCAATCCTATGCCTCATTTGCTACCACTCTCTACACAACTCTAGCACCTATGTGAGGACGTAGATATAAAGATCTCTTTAGCAGCCAAGAGACAGCGTACCCTTCTCACTGGAATTCTTTAAGGTTATGGTACACCAATAGCAATTCAGTGAACTAATAAGTTAAGGGAGGAAGGTTTATGCTACAGTTTGTTGAAATAATAAAAACTATGAGTATCAGATTCTAACATCTTCATTTTAGCACATCCCTATCAGTTAACCAATATTGCTACCGTCTTGAAAAGTTATATATATGCTGAAGACACCACTAAAAGGTCCTGTGAGCCATAGGATGTTATGAACTTCTTTTAATGAGAGCAAAACGATTAAAAGCGAGTTTGACTTACCATATCAATTGATAGAGGCATGCACAAGGCTGATGAATACGATTTCTTTTTTTTTTGTCTCAGCAACGCAGAGAGATTCTCCTCTGCAACACTGCCTCTGCTGGCCATGCAATATAATCTGCAGATGGAAAAGTCCACCGTTAGTCCATTATTAGAACTTAATTATTTCCAACATAAAGACAACACGACCAAATGAAATTATTTTCATAAAGCGTTAATAATTAGTACAATCGAGTCTGCAATATTGTGAAAATTCAAAGTTCACTAAAAATTATATTCTCCATTTTAATTTCAACCTAACACACTGCTCTCAATCCTATGCCTCATTTGCTACCACTCTCTACACAACTCTAGCACCTATGTGAGGACGTAGATATAAATATCTCTTTAGCAGCCAAGAGACAGCGTACCCTTCTCACTGGAATTCTTTAAGGTTATGGTACACCAATAGCAATTCAGTGAACTAATAAGTTAAGGGAGGAAGGTTTATGCTACAGTTTGTTGAAATAATAAAAACTATGAGTATCAGATTCTAACATCTTCATTTTAGCACATCCCTATCAGTTAACCAATATTGCTACCGTCTTGAAAAGTTATATATATGCGGAAGACACCACTAAAAGGTCCTGTGAGCCATAGGATGTTATGAACTTCTTTTAATGAGAGCAAAACGATTAAAAGCGAGTTTGACTTACCATATCAATTGATAGAGGCATGCACAAGGCTGATGAATACGATTTCTTTTTTTTTTGTCTCAGCAACGCAGAGAGATTCTCCTCTGCAACACTGCCTCTGCTGGCCATGCAATATAATCTGCAGATGGAAAAGTCCACCGTTAGTCCATTATTAGAACTTAATTATTTCCAACATAAAGACAACACGACCAAATGAAATTATTTTCATAAAGCGTTAATAATTAGTACAATCGAGTCTGCAATATTGTGAAAATTCAAAGTTCACTAAAAATTATATTCTCCATTTTAAATTCAACCTAACACACTGCTCTCAATCCTATGCCTCATTTGCTACCACTCTCTACACAACTCTAGCACCTATGTGAGGACGTAGATATAAAGATCTCTTTAGCAGCCAAGAGACAGCGTACCCTTCTCACTGGAATTCTTTAAGGTTATGGTACACCAATAGCAATTCAGTGAACTAATAAGTTAAGGGAGGAAGATTTATGCTACAGTTTGTTGAAATAATAAAAACTATGAGTATCAGATTCTAACATCTTCATTTTAGCACATCCCTATCAGTTAACCAATATTGCTACCGTCTTGAAAAGTTATATATATGCTGAAGACACCACTAAAAGGTCCTGTGAGCCATAGGATGTTATGAACTTCTTTTAATGAGAGCAAAACGATTAAAAGCGAGTTTGACTTACCATATCAATTGATAGAGGCATGCACAAGGCTGATGAATATGATTTCTTTTTTTTTTGTCTCAGCAACGCAGAGAGATTCTCCTCTGCAACACTGCCTCTGCTGGCCATGCAATATAATCTGCAGATGGAAAAGTCCACCGTTAGTCCATTATTAGAAATTGAATATTTCCAAACTAAAGAAAACACTACCAAATAAAATTATTTTCATAAAGCGTTAATAATTAGTACAATCGAGTCTGCAATATTGTGAAAATTCAAAGTTCACTAAAAATTATATTCTCCATTTTAATTTCAACCTAACACACTTCTCTCAATCCTATGCCTCATTTGCTACCACTCTCTACACAACTCTAGCACCTATGTGAGGACGTAGATATAAAGATCTCTTTAGCAGCCAAGACACAGCGTACCCTTCTCACTGGAATTCTTTAAGGTTATGGTACACCAATAACAATTCAGTGAACTAATAAGTTAAGGGAGGAAGGTTTATGCTACAGTTTGTTGAAATAATAAAAACTATGAGTATCAGATTCTAACATCTTCATTTTAGCACATCCCTATCAGTTAACCAATATTGCTACCGTCTTGAAAAGTTATATATATGCGGAAGACCCCACTAAAAGGTCCTGTGAGCCATAGGATGTTATGAACTTCTTTTAATGAGAGCAAAACGATTAAAAGCGAGTTTGACTTACCATATCAATTGATAGAGGCATGCACAAGGCTGATGAATATGATTTCTTTTTTTTTGTCTCAGCAACGCAGAGAGATTCTCCTCTGCAACACTGCCTCTGCTGGCCATGCAATATAATCTGCAGATGGAAAAGTCCACCGTTAGTCCATTATTAGAAATTGAATATTTCCAAACTAAAGAAAACACTACCAAATAAAATTATTTTCATAAAGCGTTAATAATTAGTACAATCGAGTCTGCAATATTGTGAAAATTCAAAGTTCACTAAAAATTATATTCTCCATTTTAATTTCAACCTAACACACTTCTCTCAATCCTATGCCTCATTTGCTACCACTCTCTACACAACTCTAGCACCTATGTGAGGACGTAGATATAAAGATCTCTTTAGCAGCCAAGAGACAGCGTACCTTTCTCACTGGAATTCTTTAAGGTTATGGTACACCAATAGCAATTCAGTGAACTAATAAGTTAAGGGAGGAAGGTTTATGCTACAGTTTGTTCAAATAATAAAAACTATGAGTATCAGATTCTAACATCTTTATTTTAGCACATCCCTATCAGTTAACCAATATTGCTACCATCTTGAAAAGTTATATATATGCGGAAGACCCCACTAAAAGGTCCTGTGAGCCATAGGATGTTATGAATTTCTTTTAATGAGAGCAAAACGATTAAAAGCGAGTTTGACTTACCATATCAATTGATAGAAGCATGCACAAGGCTGATGAATATGATTTCTTTTTTTTTTTGTCTCAGCAACGCAGAGAGATTCTCCTCTGCAACACTGCCTCTGCTGGCCATGCAATATAATCTGCAGATGGAAAAGTCCACCGTTAGTCCATTATTAGAACTTAATTATTTCCAAAATAAAGACAACACTACCAAATGAAATTATTTTCATAAAGCGTTAATAATTAGTACAATCGAGTCTGCAATATTGTGAAAATTCAAAGTTCACTAAAAATTATATTCTCCATTTTAATTTCAACCTAACACACTGCTCTCAATCCTATGCCTCATTTGCTACCACTCTCTACACAACTCTAGCACCTATGTGAGGACGTAGATATAAAGATCTCTTTAGCAGCCAAGAGACAGCGTACCCTTCTCACTGGAATTCTTTAAGGTTATGGTACACCAATAGCAATTCAGTGAACTAATAAGTTAAGGGAGGAAGGTTTATGCTATAGTTTGTTCAAATAATAAAAACTATGAGTATCAGATTCTAACATCTTCATTTTAGCACATCCCTATCAGTTAACCAATATTGCTACCATCTTGAAAAGTTATATATATGCGGAAGACCCCACTAAAAGGTCCTGTGAGCCATAGGATCTTATGAACTTCTTTTAATGAGAGCAAAACGATTAAAAGCGAGTTTGACTTATCATATCAATTGATAGAGGCATGCACAAGGCTGATGAATATGATTTTTTTTTTTTTTTGTCTCAGCAACGCAGAGAGATTCTCCTCTGCAACACTGCCTCTGCTGTCCATGCAATATAATCTGCAGATGGAAAAGTCCACCGTTAGTCCATTATTAGAAATTGAATATTTCCAAACTAAAGAAAACACTACCAAATAAAATTATTTTCATAAAGCGTTAATAATTAGTACAATCGAGTCTGCAATATTGTGAAAATTCAAAGTTCACTAAAAATTCTATTCTCCATTTTAATTTCAACCTAACACACTTCTCTCAATCCTATGCCTCATTTGCTACCACTCTCTACACAACTCTAGCACCTATGTGAGGACGTAGAAATAAAGATCTCTTTAGCAGCCAAGAGACAGCGTACCTTTCTCACTGGAATTCTTTAAGGTTATGGTACACCAATAGCAATTCAGTGAACTAATAAGTTAAGGGAGGAAGGTTTATGCTACAGTTTGTTCAAATAATAAAAACTATGAGTATCAGATTCTAACATCTTCATTTTAGCACATCCCTATCAGTTAACCAATATTGCTACCATCTTGAAAAGTTATATATATGCGGAAGACCCCACTAAAAGGTCCTGTGAGCCATAGGATGTTATGAACTTCTTTTAATGAGAGCAAAACGATTAAAAACGAGTTTGACTTACCATATCAATTGATAGAGGCATGCACAAGGCTGATGAATATGATTTTTTTTCTTTTTTGTCTCAGCAACGCGGAGAGATTCTCCTCTGCAACACTGCCTCTGCTGGCCATGCAATATAATCTGCAGATGAAAAAGTCCACCGTTAGTACATTATTAGAACTTGAATATTTCCAAACTAAAGACAACACTACCAAATAAAATTATTTTCATAAAGCTTTAATAATTAGTACAATCGAGTCTGCAATATTGTGAAAATTCAAAGTTCACTAAAAATTATATTCTCCATTTTAATTTCAACCTAACACACTTCTCTCAATCCTATGCCTCATTTGCTACCACTCTCTACACAACTCTAGCACCTATGTGAGGACGTAGATATAAAGATCTCTTTAGCAGCCAAGAGACAGCGTACCCTTCTCACTGGAATTCTTTAAGGTTATGGTACACCAATAGCAATTCAGTGAACTAATAAGTTAAGGGAGGAAGGTTTATGCTACAGTTTGTTGAAATAATAAAAACTATGAGTATCAGATTCTAACATCTTCATTTTAGCACATCCCTATCAGTTAACCAATATTGCTACCGTCTTGAAAAGTTATATATATGCTGAAGACACCACTAAAAGGTCCTGTGAGCCATAGGATGTTATGAACTTCTTTTAATGAGAGCAAAACGATTAAAAGCGAGTTTGACTTACCATATCAATTGATAGAGGCATGCACAAGGCTGATGAATATGATTTCTTTTTTTTTTGTCTCAGCAACGCAGAGAGATTCTCCTCTGCAACACTGCCTCTGCTGGCCATGCAATATAATCTGCAGATGGAAAAGTCCACCGTTAGTCCATTATTAGAACTTAATTATTTCCAAAATAAAGACAACACTACCAAATAAAATTATTTTCATAAAGCGTTAATAATTAGTACAATCGAGTCTGCAATATTGTGAAAATTCAAAGTTCACTAAAAATTCTATTCTCCATTTTAATTTCAACCTAACACACTTCTCTCAATCCTATGCCTCATTTGCTACCACTCTCTACACAACTCTAGCACCTATGTGAGGACGTAGATATAAAGATCTCTTTAGCAGCCAAGAGACAGCGTACCTTTCTCACTGGAATTCTTTAAGGTTATGGTACACCAATAGCAATTCAGTGAACTAATAAGTTAAGGGAGGAAGGTTTATGCTACAGTTTGTTCAAATAATAAAAACTATGAGTATCAGATTCTAACATCTTCATTTTAGCACATCCCTATCAGTTAACCAATATTGCTACCATCTTGAAAAGTTATATATATGCGGAAGACCCCACTAAAAGGTCCTGTGAGCCATAGGATGTTATGGACTTCTTTTAATGAGAGCAAAACGATTAAAAGCGAGTTTGACTTACCATATCAATTGATAGAGGCATGCACAAGGCTGATGAATATGATTTCTTTTTTTTTTTGTCTCAGCAACGCAGAGAGATTCTCCTCTGCAACACTGCCTCTGCTGGCCATGCAATATAATCTGCAGATGGAAAAGTCCACCGTTAGTCCATTATTAGAACTTCATTATTTCCAAAATAAAGACAACACTACCAAATGAAATTATTTTCATAAAGCGTTAATAATTAGTACAATCGAGTCTGCAATATTGTGAAAATTCAAAGTTCACTAAAAATTATATTCTCCATTTTAATTTCAACCTAACACACTGCTCTCAATCCTATGCCTCATTTGCTACCACTCTCTACACAACTCTAGCACCTATGTGAGGACGTAGATATAAAGATCTCTTTAGCAGCCAAGAGACAGCGTACCCTTCTCACTGGAATTCTTTAAGGTTATGGTACACCAATAGCAATTCAGTGAACTAAAGTTAAGGGAGGAAGGTTTATGCTACAGTTTGTTGAAATAATAAAAACTATGAGTATCAGATTCTAACATCTTCATTTTAGCACATCCCTATCAGTTAACCAATATTGCTACCATCTTGAAAAGTTATATATATGCGGAAGACCCCACTAAAAGGTCCTGTGAGCCATAGGATGTTATGAACTTCTTTTAATGAGAGCAAAACGATTAAAAGCGAGTTTGACTTACCATATCAATTGATAGATCCATGCACAAGGCTGATGAATATGATTTCTTTTTTTTTTTGTCTCAGCAACGCAGAGAGATTCTCCTCTGCAACACTGCCTCTGCTGGCCATGCAATATAATCTGCAGATGGAAAAGTCCACCGTTAGTCCATTATTAGAACTTAATTATTTCCAAAATAAAGACAACACTACCAAATAAAATTATTTTCATAAAGCCTTAATAATTAGTACAATCGAGTCTGCAATATTGTGAAAATTCAAAGTTCACTAAAAATTATATTCTCCATTTTAATTTCAACCTAACACACTTCTCTCAATCCTATGCCTCATTTGCTACCACTCTCTACACAACTCTAGCACCTATGTGAGGACGTAGATATAAAGATCTCTTTAGCAGCCAAGAGACAGCGTACCCTTCTCACTGGAATTCTTTAAGGTTATGGTACACCAATAGCAATTCAGTGAACTAATAAGTTAAGGGAGGAAGGTTTATGCTACAGTTTGTTGAAATAATAAAAACTATGAGTATCAGATTCTAACATCTTCATTTTAGCACATCCCTATCAGTTAACCAATATTGCTACCGTCTTGAAAAGTTATATATATGCTGAAGACACCACTAAAAGGTCCTGTGAGCCATAGGATGTTATGAACTTCTTTTAATGAGAGCAAAACGATTAAAAGCGAGTTTGACTTACCATATCAATTGATAGAGGCATGCACAAGGCTGATGAATATGATTTCTTTTTTTTTTGTCTCAGCAACGCAGAGAGATTCTCCTCTGCAACACTGCCTCTGCTGGCCATGCAATATAATCTGCAGATGGAAAAGTCCACCGTTAGTCCATTATTAGAACTTAATTATTTCCAAAATAAAGACAACACTACCAAATGAAATTATTTTCATAAAGCGTTAATAATTAGTACAATCGAGTCTGCAATATTGTGAAAATTCAAAGTTCACTAAAAATTATATTCTCCATTTTAATTTCAACCTAACACACTGCTCTCAATCCTATGCCTCATTTGCTACCACTCTCTACACAACTCTAGCACCTATGTGAGGACGTAGATATAAAGATCTCTTTAGCAGCCAAGAGACAGCGTACCCTTCTCACTGGAATTCTTTAAGGTTATGGTACACCAATAGCAATTCAGTGAACTAATAAGTTAAGGGAGGAAGGTTTATGCTACAGTTTGTTGAAATAATAAAAACTATGAGTATCAGATTCTAACATCTTCATTTTAGCACATCCCTATCAGTTAACCAATATTGCTACCGTCTTGAAAAGTTATATATATGCTGAAGACACCACTAAAAGGTCCTGTGAGCCATAGGATGTTATGAACTTCTTTTAATGAGAGCAAAACGATTAAAAGCGAGTTTGACTTACCATATCAATTGATAGAGGCATGCACAAGGCTGATGAATACGATTTCTTTTTTTTTTGTCTCAGCAACGCAGAGAGATTCTCCTCTGCAACACTGCCTCTGCTGGCCATGCAATATAATCTGCAGATGGAAAAGTCCACCGTTAGTCCATTATTAGAACTTAATTATTTCCAACATAAAGACAACACGACCAAATGAAATTATTTTCATAAAGCGTTAATAATTAGTACAATCGAGTCTGCAATATTGTGAAAATTCAAAGTTCACTAAAAATTATATTCTCCATTTTAATTTCAACCTAACACACTGCTCTCAATCCTATGCCTCATTTGCTACCACTCTCTACACAACTCTAGCACCTATGTGAGGACGTAGATATAAAGATCTCTTTAGCAGCCAAGAGACAGCGTACCCTTCTCACTGGAATTCTTTAAGGTTATGGTACACCAATAGCAATTCAGTGAACTAATAAGTTAAGGGAGGAAGGTTTATGCTACAGTTTGTTGAAATAATAAAAACTATGAGTATCAGATTCTAACATCTTCATTTTAGCACATCCCTATCAGTTAACCAATATTGCTACCGTCTTGAAAAGTTATATATATGCGGAAGACACCACTAAAAGGTCCTGTGAGCCATAGGATGTTATGAACTTCTTTTAATGAGAGCAAAACGATTAAAAGCGAGTTTGACTTACCATATCAATTGATAGAGGCATGCACAAGGCTGATGAATACGATTTCTTTTTTTTTTGTCTCAGCAACGCAGAGAGATTCTCCTCTGCAACACTGCCTCTGCTGGCCATGCAATATAATCTGCAGATGGAAAAGTCCACCGTTAGTCCATTATTAGAACTTAATTATTTCCAACATAAAGACAACACGACCAAATGAAATTATTTTCATAAAGCGTTAATAATTAGTACAATCGAGTCTGCAATATTGTGAAAATTCAAAGTTCACTAAAAATTATATTCTCCATTTTAATTTCAACCTAACACACTGCTCTCAATCCTATGCCTCATTTGCTACCACTCTCTACACAACTCTAGCACCTATGTGAGGACGTAGATATAAAGATCTCTTTAGCAGCCAAGAGACAGCGTACCCTTCTCACTGGAATTCTTTAAGGTTATGGTACACCAATAGCAATTCAGTGAACTAATAAGTTAAGGGAGGAAGATTTATGCTACAGTTTGTTGAAATAATAAAAACTATGAGTATCAGATTCTAACATCTTCATTTTAGCACATCCCTATCAGTTAACCAATATTGCTACCGTCTTGAAAAGTTATATATATGCTGAAGACACCACTAAAAGGTCCTGTGAGCCATAGGATGTTATGAACTTCTTTTAATGAGAGCAAAACGATTAAAAGCGAGTTTGACTTACCATATCAATTGATAGAGGCATGCACAAGGCTGATGAATATGATTTCTTTTTTTTTTGTCTCAGCAACGCAGAGAGATTCTCCTCTGCAACACTGCCTCTGCTGGCCATGCAGTATAATCTGCAGATGGAAAAGTCCACCGTTAGTCCATTATTAGAAATTGAATATTTCCAAACTAAAGAAAACACTACCAAATAAAATTATTTTCATAAAGCGTTAATAATTAGTACAATCGAGTCTGCAATATTGTGAAAATTCAAAGTTCACTAAAAATTATATTCTCCATTTTAATTTCAACCTAACACACTTCTCTCAATCCTATGCCTCATTTGCTACCACTCTCTACACAACTCTAGCACCTATGTGAGGACGTAGATATAAAGATCTCTTTAGCAGCCAAGAGACAGCGTACCCTTCTCACTGGAATTCTTTAAGGTTATGGTACACCAATAACAATTCAGTGAACTAATAAGTTAAGGGAGGAAGGTTTATGCTACAGTTTGTTGAAATAATAAAAACTATGAGTATCAGATTCTAACATCTTCATTTTAGCACATCCCTATCAGTTAACCAATATTGCTACCGTCTTGAAAAGTTATATATATGCTGAAGACACCACTAAAAGGTCCTGTGAGCCATAGGATGTTATGAACTTCTTTTAATGAGAGCAAAACGATTAAAAGCGAGTTTGACTTACCATATCAATTAATAGAGGCATGCACAAGGCTGATGAATATGATTTCTTTTTTTTTTTGTCTCAGCAACGCAGAGAGATTCTCCTCTGCAACACTGCCTCTGCTGGCCATGCAATATAATCTGCAGATGGAAAAGTCCACCGTTAGTCCATTATTAGAAATTGAATATTTCCAAACTAAAGAAAACACTACCAAATAAAATTATTTTCATAAAGCGTTAATAATTAGTACAATCGAGTCTGCAATATTGTGAAAATTCAAAGTTCACTAAAAATTATATTCTCCATTTTAATTTCAACCTAACACACTTCTCTCAATCCTATGCCTCATTTGCTACCACTCTCTACACAACTCTAGCACCTATGTGAGGACGTAGATATAAAGATCTCTTTAGCAGCCAAGAGACAGCGTACCCTTCTCACTGAAATTCTTTAAGGTTATGGTACACCAATAGCAATTCAGTGAACTAATAAGTTAAGGGAGGAAGGTTTATGCTACAGTTTGTTGAAATAATAAAAACTATGAGTATCAGATTCTAACATCTTCATTTTAGCACATCCCTATCAGTTAACCAATATTGCTACCGTCTTGAAAAGTTATATATATGCTGAAGACACCACTAAAAGGTCCTGTGAGCCATAGGATGTTATGAACTTCTTTTAATGAGAGCAAAACGATTAAAAGCGAGTTTGACTTACCATATCAATTGATAGAGGCATGCACAAGGCTGATGAATATGATTTCTTTTTTTTTTTGTCTCAGCAACGCAGAGAGATTCTCCTCTGCAACACTGCCTCTGCTGGCCATGCAATATAATCTGCAGATGGAAAAGTCCACCGTTAGTCCATTATTAGAACTTAATTATTTCCAAAATAAAGACAACACTACCAAATGAAATTATTTTCATAAAGCGTTAATAATTAGTACAATCGAGTCTGCAATATTGTGAAAATTCAAAGTTCACTAAAAATTATATTCTCCATTTTAATTTCAACCTAACACACTGCTCTCAATCCTATGCCTCATTTGCTACCACTCTCTACACAACTCTAGCACCTATGTGAGGACGTAGATATAAAGATCTCTTTAGCAGCCAAGAGACAGCGTACCCTTCTCACTGGAATTCTTTAAGGTTATGGTACACCAATAGCAATTCAGTGAACTAATAAGTTAAGGGAGGAAGGTTTATGCTACAGTTTGTTGAAATAATAAAAACTATGAGTATCAGATTCTAACATCTTCATTTTAGCACATCCCTATCAGTTAACCAATATTGCTACCGTCTTGAAAAGTTATATATATGCTGAAGACACCACTAAAAGGTCCTGTGAGCCATAGGATGTTATGAACTTCTTTTAATGAGAGCAAAACGATTAAAAGCGAGTTTGACTTACCATATCAATTGATAGAGGCATGCACAAGGCTGATGAATATGATTTCTTTTTTTTTTGTCTCAGCAACGCAGAGAGATTCTCCTCTGCAACACTGCCTCTGCTGGCCATGCAGTATAATCTGCAGATGGAAAAGTCCACCGTTAGTCCATTATTAGAAATTGAATATTTCCAAACTAAAGAAAACACTACCAAATAAAATTATTTTCATAAAGCGTTAATAATTAGTACAATCGAGTCTGCAATATTGTGAAAATTCAAAGTTCACTAAAAATTATATTCTCCATTTTAATTTCAACCTAACACACTTCTCTCAATCCTATGCCTCATTTGCTACCACTCTCTACACAACTCTAGCACCTATGTGAGGACGTAGATATAAAGATCTCTTTAGCAGCCAAGAGACAGCGTACCCTTCTCACTGGAATTCTTTAAGGTTATGGTACACCAATAACAATTCAGTGAACTAATAAGTTAAGGGAGGAAGGTTTATGCTACAGTTTGTTGAAATAATAAAAACTATGAGTATCAGATTCTAACATCTTCATTTTAGCACATCCCTATCAGTTAACCAATATTGCTACCGTCTTGAAAAGTTATATATATGCTGAAGACACCACTAAAAGGTCCTGTGAGCCATAGGATGTTATGAACTTCTTTTAATGAGAGCAAAACGATTAAAAGCGAGTTTGACTTACCATATCAATTAATAGAGGCATGCACAAGGCTGATGAATATGATTTCTTTTTTTTTTTGTCTCAGCAACGCAGAGAGATTCTCCTCTGCAACACTGCCTCTGCTGGCCATGCAATATAATCTGCAGATGGAAAAGTCCACCGTTAGTCCATTATTAGAAATTGAATATTTCCAAACTAAAGAAAACACTACCAAATAAAATTATTTTCATAAAGCGTTAATAATTAGTACAATCGAGTCTGCAATATTGTGAAAATTCAAAGTTCACTAAAAATTATATTCTCCATTTTAATTTCAACCTAACACACTTCTCTCAATCCTATGCCTCATTTGCTACCACTCTCTACACAACTCTAGCACCTATGTGAGGACGTAGATATAAAGATCTCTTTAGCAGCCAAGAGACAGCGTACCCTTCTCACTGAAATTCTTTAAGGTTATGGTACACCAATAGCAATTCAGTGAACTAATAAGTTAAGGGAGGAAGGTTTATGCGACAGTTTGTTGAAATAATAAAAACTATGAGTATCAGATTCTAACATCTTCATTTTAGCACATCCCTATCAGTTAACCAATATTGCTACCGTCTTGAAAAGTTATATATATGCTGAAGACACCACTAAAAGGTCCTGTGAGCCATAGGATGTTATGAACTTCTTTTAATGAGAGCAAAACGATTAAAAGCGAGTTTGACTTACCATATCAATTGATAGAGGCATGCACAAGGCTGATGAATATGATTTCTTTTTTTTTTTGTCTCAGCAACGCAGAGAGATTCTCCTCTGCAACACTGCCTCTGCTGGCCATGCAATATAATCTGCAGATGGAAAAGTCCACCGTTAGTCCATTATTAGAACTTAATTATTTCCAAAATAAAGACAACACTACCAAATGAAATTATTTTCATAAAGCGTTAATAATTAGTACAATCGAGTCTGCAATATTGTGAAAATTCAAAGTTCACTAAAAATTATATTCTCCATTTTAATTTCAACCTAACACACTGCTCTCAATCCTATGCCTCATTTGCTACCACTCTCTACACAACTCTAGCACCTATGTGAGGACGTAGATATAAAGATCTCTTTAGCAGCCAAGAGACAGCGTACCCTTCTCACTGGAATTCTTTAAGGTTATGGTACACCAATAGCAATTCAGTGAACTAATAAGTTAAGGGAGGAAGGTTTATGCTACAGTTTGTTGAAATAATAAAAACTATGAGTATCAGATTCTAACATCTTCATTTTAGCACATCCCTATCAGTTAACCAATATTGCTACCGTCTTGAAAAGTTATATATATGCTGAAGACACCACTAAAAGGTCCTGTGAGCCATAGGATGTTATGAACTTCTTTTAATGAGAGCAAAACGATTAAAAGCGAGTTTGACTTACCATATCAATTGATAGAGGCATGCACAAGGCTGATGAATACGATTTCTTTTTTTTTTGTCTCAGCAACGCAGAGAGATTCTCCTCTGCAACACTGCCTCTGCTGGCCATGCAATATAATCTGCAGATGGAAAAGTCCACCGTTAGTCCATTATTAGAACTTAATTATTTCCAACATAAAGACAACACGACCAAATGAAATTATTTTCATAAAGCTTTAATAATTAGTACAATCGAGTCTGCAATATTGTGAAAATTCAAAGTTCACTAAAAATTATATTCTCCATTTTAATTTCAACCTAACACACTGCTCTCAATCCTATGCCTCATTTGCTACCACTCTCTACACAACTCTAGCACCTATGTGAGGACGTAGATATAAAGATCTCTTTAGCAGCCAAGAGACAGCGTACCCTTCTCACTGTAATTCTTTAAGGTTATGGTACACCAATAGCAATTCAGTGAACTAATAAGTTAAGGGAGGAAGATTTATGCTACAGTTTGTTGAAATAATAAAAACTATGAGTATCAGATTCTAACATCTTCATTTTAGCACATCCCTATCAGTTAACCAATATTGCTACCGTCTTGAAAAGTTATATATATGCTGAAGACACCACTAAAAGGTCCTGTGAGCCATAGGATGTTATGAACTTCTTTTAATGAGAGCAAAACGATTAAAAGCGAGTTTGACTTACCATATCAATTGATAGAGGCATGCACAAGGCTGATGAATATGATTTCTTTTTTTTTTGTCTCAGCAACGCAGAGAGATTCTCCTCTGCAACACTGCCTCTGCTGGCCATGCAATATAATCTGCAGATGGAAAAGTCCACCGTTAGTCCATTATTAGAAATTGAATATTTCCAAACTAAAGAAAACACTACCAAATAAAATTATTTTCATAAAGCGTTAATAATTAGTACAATCGAGTCTGCAATATTGTGAAAATTCAAAGTTCACTAAAAATTATATTCTCCATTTTAATTTCAACCTAACACACTTCTCTCAATCCTATGCCTCATTTGCTACCACTCTCTACACAACTCTAGCACCTATGTGAGGACGTAGATATAAAGATCTCTTTAGCAGCCAAGAGACAGCGTACCCTTCTCACTGGAATTCTTTAAGGTTATGGTACACCAATAACAATTCAGTGAACTAATAAGTTAAGGGAGGAAGGTTTATGCTACAGTTTGTTGAAATAATAAAAACTATGAGTATCAGATTCTAACATCTTCATTTTAGCACATCCCTATCAGTTAACCAATATTGCTACCGTCTTGAAAAGTTATATATATGCTGAAGACACCACTAAAAGGTCCTGTGAGCCATAGGATGTTATGAACTTCTTTTAATGAGAGCAAAACGATTAAAAGCGAGTTTGACTTACCATATCAATTAATAGAGGCATGCACAAGGCTGATGAATATGATTTCTTTTTTTTTTTGTCTCAGCAACGCAGAGAGATTCTCCTCTGCAACACTGCCTCTGCTGGCCATGCAATATAATCTGCAGATGGAAAAGTCCACCGTTAGTCCATTATTAGAAATTGAATATTTCCAAACTAAAGAAAACACTACCAAATAAAATTATTTTCATAAAGCGTTAATAATTAGTACAATCGAGTCTGCAATATTGTGAAAATTCAAAGTTCACTAAAAATTCTATTCTCCATTTTAATTTCAACCTAACACACTTCTCTCAATCCTATGCCTCATTTGCTACCACTCTCTACACAACTCTAGCACCTATGTGAGGACGTAGAAATAAAGATCTCTTTAGCAGCCAAGAGACAGCGTACCTTTCTCACTGGAATTCTTTAAGGTTATGGTACACCAATAGCAATTCAGTGAACTAATAAGTTAAGGGAGGAAGGTTTATGCTACAGTTTGTTCAAATAATAAAAACTATGAGTATCAGATTCTAACATCTTCATTTTAGCACATCCCTATCAGTTAACCAATATTGCTACCATCTTGAAAAGTTATATATATGCGGAAGACCCCACTAAAAGGTCCTGTGAGCCATAGGATGTTATGAACTTCTTTTAATGAGAGCAAAACGATTAAAAACGAGTTTGACTTACCATATCAATTGATAGAGGCATGCACAAGGCTGATGAATATGATTTTTTTTCTTTTTTGTCTCAGCAACGCAGAGAGATTCTCCTCTGCAACACTGCCTCTGCTGGCCATGCAATATAATCTGCAGATGGAAAAGTCCACCGTTAGTCCATTATTAGAAATTGAATATTTCCAAACTAAAGAAAACACTACCAAATAAAATTATTTTCATAAAGCGTTAATAATTAGTACAATCGAGTCTGCAATATTGTGAAAATTCAAAGTTCACTAAAAATTATATTCTCCATTTTAATTTCAACCTAACACACTTCTCTCAATCCTATGCCTCATTTGCTACCACTCTCTACACAACTCTAGCACCTATGTGAGGACGTAGATATAAAGATCTCTTTAGCAGCCAAGAGACAGCGTACCCTTCTCACTGGAATTCTTTAAGGTTATGGTACACCAATAGCAATTCAGTGAACTAATAAGTTAAGGGAGGAAGGTTTATGCTACAGTTTGTTGAAATAATAAAAACTATGAGTATCGGATTCTAACATCTTCATTTTAGCACATCCCTATCAGTTAACCAATATTGCTACCGTCTTGAAAAGTTATATATATGCTGAAGACACCACTAAAAGGTCCTGTGAGCCATAGGATGTTATGAACTTCTTTTAATGAGAGCAAAACGATTAAAAGCGAGTTTGACTTACCATATCAATTGATAGAGGCATGCACAAGGCTGATGAATATGATTTCTTTTTTTTTGTCTCAGCAACGCAGAGAGATTCTCCTCTGCAACACTGCCTCTGCTGGCCATGCAATATAATCTGCAGATGGAAAAGTCCACCGTTAGTCCATTATTAGAAATTGAATATTTCCAAACTAAAGAAAACACTACCAAATAAAATTATTTTCATAAAGCGTTAATAATTAGTACAATCGAGTCTGCAATATTGTGAAAATTCAAAGTTCACTAAAAATTATATTCTCCATTTTAATTTCAACCTAACACACTTCTCTCAATCCTATGCCTCATTTGCTACCACTCTCTACACAACTCTAGCACCTATGTGAGGACGTAGATATAAAGATCTCTTTAGCAGCCAAGAGACAGCGTACCTTTCTCACTGGAATTCTTTAAGGTTATGGTACACCAATAGCAATTCAGTGAACTAATAAGTTAAGGGAGGAAGGTTTATGCTACAGTTTGTTCAAATAATAAAAACTATGAGTATCAGATTCTAACATCTTTATTTTAGCACATCCCTATCAGTTAACCAATATTGCTACCATCTTGAAAAGTTATATATATGCGGAAGACCCCACTAAAAGGTCCTGTGAGCCATAGGATGTTATGAATTTCTTTTAATGAGAGCAAAACGATTAAAAGCGAGTTTGACTTACCATATCAATTGATAGAAGCATGCACAAGGCTGATGAATATGATTTCTTTTTTTTTTTGTCTCAGCAACGCAGAGAGATTCTCCTCTGCAACACTGCCTCTGCTGGCCATGCAATATAATCTGCAGATGGAAAAGTCCACCGTTAGTCCATTATTAGAACTTAATTATTTCCAAAATAAAGACAACACTACCAAATGAAATTATTTTCATAAAGCGTTAATAATTAGTACAATCGAGTCTGCAATATTGTGAAAATTCAAAGTTCACTAAAAATTATATTCTCCATTTTAATTTCAACCTAACACACTGCTCTCAATCCTATGCCTCATTTGCTACCACTCTCTACACAACTCTAGCACCTATGTGAGGACGTAGATATAAAGATCTCTTTAGCAGCCAAGAGACAGCGTACCCTTCTCACTGGAATTCTTTAAGGTTATGGTACACCAATAGCAATTCAGTGAACTAATAAGTTAAGGGAGGAAGGTTTATGCTATAGTTTGTTCAAATAATAAAAACTATGAGTATCAGATTCTAACATCTTCATTTTAGCACATCCCTATCAGTTAACCAATATTGCTACCATCTTGAAAAGTTATATATATGCGGAAGACCCCACTAAAAGGTCCTGTGAGCCATAGGATGTTATGAACTTCTTTTAATGAGAGCAAAACGATTAAAAGCGAGTTTGACTTATCATATCAATTGATAGAGGCATGCACAAGGCTGATGAATATGATTTTTTTTTTTTTTTGTCTCAGCAACGCAGAGAGATTCTCCTCTGCAACACTGCCTCTGCTGGCCATGCAATATAATCTGCAGATGGAAAAGTCCACCGTTAGTCCATTATTAGAAATTGAATATTTCCAAACTAAAGAAAACACTACCAAATAAAATTATTTTCATAAAGCGTTAATAATTAGTACAATCGAGTCTGCAATATTGTGAAAATTCAAAGTTCACTAAAAATTCTATTCTCCATTTTAATTTCAACCTAACACACTTCTCTCAATCCTATGCCTCATTTGCTACCACTCTCTACACAACTCTAGCACCTATGTGAGGACGTAGAAATAAAGATCTCTTTAGCAGCCAAGAGACAGCGTACCTTTCTCACTGGAATTCTTTAAGGTTATGGTACACCAATAGCAATTCAGTGAACTAATAAGTTAAGGGAGGAAGGTTTATGCTACAGTTTGTTCAAATAATAAAAACTATGAGTATCAGATTCTAACATCTTCATTTTAGCACATCCCTATCAGTTAACCAATATTGCTACCATCTTGAAAAGTTATATATATGCGGAAGACCCCACTAAAAGGTCCTGTGAGCCATAGGATGTTATGAACTTCTTTTAATGAGAGCAAAACGATTAAAAACGAGTTTGACTTACCATATCAATTGATAGAGGCATGCACAAGGCTGATGAATATGATTTTTTTTCTTTTTTGTCTCAGCAACGCGGAGAGATTCTCCTCTGCAACACTGCCTCTGCTGGCCATGCAATATAATCTGCAGATGAAAAAGTCCACCGTTAGTACATTATTAGAACTTGAATATTTCCAAACTAAAGACAACACTACCAAATAAAATTATTTTCATAAAGCTTTAATAATTAGTACAATCGAGTCTGCAATATTGTGAAAATTCAAAGTTCACTAAAAATTATATTCTCCATTTTAATTTCAACCTAACACACTTCTCTCAATCCTATGCCTCATTTGCTACCACTCTCTACACAACTCTAGCACCTATGTGAGGACGTAGATATAAAGATCTCTTTAGCAGCCAAGAGACAGCGTACCCTTCTCACTGGAATTCTTTAAGGTTATGGTACACCAATAGCAATTCAGTGAACTAATAAGTTAAGGGAGGAAGGTTTATGCTACAGTTTGTTGAAATAATAAAAACTATGAGTATCAGATTCTAACATCTTCATTTTAGCACATCCCTATCAGTTAACCAATATTGCTACCGTCTTGAAAAGTTATATATATGCTGAAGACACCACTAAAAGGTCCTGTGAGCCATAGGATGTTATGAACTTCTTTTAATGAGAGCAAAACGATTAAAAGCGAGTTTGACTTACCATATCAATTGATAGAGGCATGCACAAGGCTGATGAATATGATTTCTTTTTTTTTTGTCTCAGCAACGCAGAGAGATTCTCCTCTGCAACACTGCCTCTGCTGGCCATGCAATATAATCTGCAGATGGAAAAGTCCACCGTTAGTCCATTATTAGAACTTAATTATTTCCAAAATAAAGACAACACTACCAAATAAAATTATTTTCATAAAGCGTTAATAATTAGTACAATCGAGTCTGCAATATTGTGAAAATTCAAAGTTCACTAAAAATTCTATTCTCCATTTTAATTTCAACCTAACACACTTCTCTCAATCCTATGCCTCATTTGCTACCACTCTCTACACAACTCTAGCACCTATGTGAGGACGTAGATATAAAGATCTCTTTAGCAGCCAAGAGACAGCGTACCTTTCTCACTGGAATTCTTTAAGGTTATGGTACACCAATAGCAATTCAGTGAACTAATAAGTTAAGGGAGGAAGGTTTATGCTACAGTTTGTTCAAATAATAAAAACTATGAGTATCAGATTCTAACATCTTCATTTTAGCACATCCCTATCAGTTAACCAATATTGCTACCATCTTGAAAAGTTATATATATGCGGAAGACCCCACTAAAAGGTCCTGTGAGCCATAGGATGTTATGAACTTCTTTTAATGAGAGCAAAACGATTAAAAGCGAGTTTGACTTACCATATCAATTGATAGAGGCATGCACAAGGCTGATGAATATGATTTCTTTTTTTTTTTGTCTCAGCAACGCAGAGAGATTCTCCTCTGCAACACTGCCTCTGCTGGCCATGCAATATAATCTGCAGATGGAAAAGTCCACCGTTAGTCCATTATTAGAACTTCATTATTTCCAAAATAAAGACAACACTACCAAATGAAATTATTTTCATAAAGCGTTAATAATTAGTACAATCGAGTCTGCAATATTGTGAAAATTCAAAGTTCACTAAAAATTATATTCTCCATTTTAATTTCAACCTAACACACTGCTCTCAATCCTATGCCTCATTTGCTACCACTCTCTACACAACTCTAGCACCTATGTGAGGACGTAGATATAAAGATCTCTTTAGCAGCCAAGAGACAGCGTACCCTTCTCACTGGAATTCTTTAAGGTTATGGTACACCAATAGCAATTCAGTGAACTAAAGTTAAGGGAGGAAGGTTTATGCTACAGTTTGTTGAAATAATAAAAACTATGAGTATCAGATTCTAACATCTTCATTTTAGCACATCCCTATCAGTTAACCAATATTGCTACCATCTTGAAAAGTTATATATATGCGGAAGACCCCACTAAAAGTTCCTGTGAGCCATAGGATGTTATGAACTTCTTTTAATGAGAGCAAAACGATTAAAAGCGAGTTTGACTTACCATATCAATTGATAGATCCATGCACAAGGCTGATGAATAAGATTTCTTTTTTTTTTTGTCTCAGCAACGCAGAGAGATTCTCCTCTGCAACACTGCCTCTGCTGGCCATGCAATATAATCTGCAGATGGAAAAGTCCACCGTTAGTCCATTATTAGAACTTAATTATTTCCAAAATAAAGACAACACTACCAAATAAAATTATTTTCATAAAGCCTTAATAATTAGTACAATCGAGTCTGCAATATTGTGAAAATTCAAAGTTCACTAAAAATTATATTCTCCATTTTAATTTCAACCTAACACACTTCTCTCAATCCTATGCCTCATTTGCTACCACTCTCTACACAACTCTAGCACCTATGTGAGGACGTAGATATAAAGATCTCTTTAGCAGCCAAGAGACAGCGTACCCTTCTCACTGGAATTCTTTAAGGTTATGGTACACCAATAGCAATTCAGTGAACTAATAAGTTAAGGGAGGAAGGTTTATGCTACAGTTTGTTGAAATAATAAAAACTATGAGTATCAGATTCTAACATCTTCATTTTAGCACATCCCTATCAGTTAACCAATATTGCTACCGTCTTGAAAAGTTATATATATGCTGAAGACACCACTAAAAGGTCCTGTGAGCCATAGGATGTTATGAACTTCTTTTAATGAGAGCAAAACGATTAAAAGCGAGTTTGACTTACCATATCAATTGATAGAGGCATGCACAAGGCTGATGAATATGATTTCTTTTTTTTTTGTCTCAGCAACGCAGAGAGATTCTCCTCTGCAACACTGCCTCTGCTGGCCATGCAATATAATCTGCAGATGGAAAAGTCCACCGTTAGTCCATTATTAGAACTTAATTATTTCCAAAATAAAGACAACACTACCAAATGAAATTATTTTCATAAAGCGTTAATAATTAGTACAATCGAGTCTGCAATATTGTGAAAATTCAAAGTTCACTAAAAATTATATTCTCCATTTTAATTTCAACCTAACACACTGCTCTCAATCCTATGCCTCATTTGCTACCACTCTCTACACAACTCTAGCACCTATGTGAGGACGTAGATATAAAGATCTCTTTAGCAGCCAAGAGACAGCGTACCCTTCTCACTGGAATTCTTTAAGGTTATGGTACACCAATAGCAATTCAGTGAACTAATAAGTTAAGGGAGGAAGGTTTATGCTACAGTTTGTTGAAATAATAAAAACTATGAGTATCAGATTCTAACATCTTCATTTTAGCACATCCCTATCAGTTAACCAATATTGCTACCGTCTTGAAAAGTTATATATATGCTGAAGACACCACTAAAAGGTCCTGTGAGCCATAGGATGTTATGAACTTCTTTTAATGAGAGCAAAACGATTAAAAGCGAGTTTGACTTACCATATCAATTGATAGAGGCATGCACAAGGCTGATGAATACGATTTCTTTTTTTTTTGTCTCAGCAACGCAGAGAGATTCTCCTCTGCAACACTGCCTCTGCTGGCCATGCAATATAATCTGCAGATGGAAAAGTCCACCGTTAGTCCATTATTAGAACTTAATTATTTCCAACATAAAGACAACACGACCAAATGAAATTATTTTCATAAAGCGTTAATAATTAGTACAATCGAGTCTGCAATATTGTGAAAATTCAAAGTTCACTAAAAATTATATTCTCCATTTTAATTTCAACCTAACACACTGCTCTCAATCCTATGCCTCATTTGCTACCACTCTCTACACAACTCTAGCACCTATGTGAGGACGTAGATATAAAGATCTCTTTAGCAGCCAAGAGACAGCGTACCCTTCTCACTGGAATTCTTTAAGGTTATGGTACACCAATAGCAATTCAGTGAACTAATAAGTTAAGGGAGGAAGGTTTATGCTACAGTTTGTTGAAATAATAAAAACTATGAGTATCAGATTCTAACATCTTCATTTTAGCACATCCCTATCAGTTAACCAATATTGCTACCGTCTTGAAAAGTTATATATATGCGGAAGACACCACTAAAAGGTCCTGTGAGCCATAGGATGTTATGAACTTCTTTTAATGAGAGCAAAACGATTAAAAGCGAGTTTGACTTACCATATCAATTGATAGAGGCATGCACAAGGCTGATGAATACGATTTCTTTTTTTTTTGTCTCAGCAACGCAGAGAGATTCTCCTCTGCAACACTGCCTCTGCTGGCCATGCAATATAATCTGCAGATGGAAAAGTCCACCGTTAGTCCATTATTAGAACTTAATTATTTCCAACATAAAGACAACACGACCAAATGAAATTATTTTCATAAAGCGTTAATAATTAGTACAATCGAGTCTGCAATATTGTGAAAAGTCAAAGTTCACTAAAAATTATATTCTCCATTTTAATTTCAACCTAACACACTGCTCTCAATCCTATGCCTCATTTGCTACCACTCTCTACACAACTCTAGCACCTATGTGAGGACGTAGATATAAAGATCTCTTTAGCAGCCAAGAGACAGCGTACCCTTCTCACTGGAATTCTTTAAGGTTATGGTACACCAATAGCAATTCAGTGAACTAATAAGTTAAGGGAGGAAGATTTATGCTACAGTTTGTTGAAATAATAAAAACTATGAGTATCAGATTCTAACATCTTCATTTTAGCACATCCCTATCAGTTAACCAATATTGCTACCGTCTTGAAAAGTTATATATATGCTGAAGACACCACTAAAAGGTCCTGTGAGCCATAGGATGTTATGAACTTCTTTTAATGAGAGCAAAACGATTAAAAGCGAGTTTGACTTACCATATCAATTGATAGAGGCATGCACAAGGCTGATGAATATGATTTCTTTTTTTTTTGTCTCAGCAACGCAGAGAGATTCTCCTCTGCAACACTGCCTCTGCTGGCCATGCAGTATAATCTGCAGATGGAAAAGTCCACCGTTAGTCCATTATTAGAAATTGAATATTTCCAAACTAAAGAAAACACTACCAAATAAAATTATTTTCATAAAGCGTTAATAATTAGTACAATCGAGTCTGCAATATTGTGAAAATTCAAAGTTCACTAAAAATTATATTCTCCATTTTAATTTCAACCTAACACACTTCTCTCAATCCTATGCCTCATTTGCTACCACTCTCTACACAACTCTAGCACCTATGTGAGGACGTAGATATAAAGATCTCTTTAGCAGCCAAGAGACAGCGTACCCTTCTCACTGGAATTCTTTAAGGTTATGGTACACCAATAACAATTCAGTGAACTAATAAGTTAAGGGAGGAAGGTTTATGCTACAGTTTGTTGAAATAATAAAAACTATGAGTATCAGATTCTAACATCTTCATTTTAGCACATCCCTATCAGTTAACCAATATTGCTACCGTCTTGAAAAGTTATATATATGCTGAAGACACCACTAAAAGGTCCTGTGAGCCATAGGATGTTATGAACTTCTTTTAATGAGAGCAAAACGATTAAAAGCGAGTTTGACTTACCATATCAATTAATAGAGGCATGCACAAGGCTGATGAATATGATTTCTTTTTTTTTTTGTCTCAGCAACGCAGAGAGATTCTCCTCTGCAACACTGCCTCTGCTGGCCATGCAATATAATCTGCAGATGGAAAAGTCCACCGTTAGTCCATTATTAGAACTTAATTATTTCCAAAATAAAGACAACACTACCAAATAAAATTATTTTCATAAAGCCTTAATAATTAGTACAATCGAGTCTGCAATATTGTGAAAATTCAAAGTTCACTAAAAATTATATTCTCCATTTTAATTTCAACCTAACACACTTCTCTCAATCCTATGCCTCATTTGCTACCACTCTCTACACAACTCTAGCACCTATGTGAGGACGTAGATATAAAGATCTCTTTAGCAGCCAAGAGACAGCGTACCCTTCTCACTGGAATTCTTTAAGGTTATGGTACACCAATAGCAATTCAGTGAACTAATAAGTTAAGGGAGGAAGGTTTATGCTACAGTTTGTTGAAATAATAAAAACTATGAGTATCAGATTCTAACATCTTCATTTTAGCACATCCCTATCAGTTAACCAATATTGCTACCGTCTTGAAAAGTTATATATATGCTGAAGACACCACTAAAAGGTCCTGTGAGCCATAGGATGTTATGAACTTCTTTTAATGAGAGCAAAACGATTAAAAGCGAGTTTGACTTACCATATCAATTGATAGAGGCATGCACAAGGCTGATGAATATGATTTCTTTTTTTTTTGTCTCAGCAACGCAGAGAGATTCTCCTCTGCAACACTGCCTCTGCTGGCCATGCAATATAATCTGCAGATGGAAAAGTCCACCGTTAGTCCATTATTAGAACTTAATTATTTCCAAAATAAAGACAACACTACCAAATGAAATTATTTTCATAAAGCGTTAATAATTAGTACAATCGAGTCTGCAATATTGTGAAAATTCAAAGTTCACTAAAAATTATATTCTCCATTTTAATTTCAACCTAACACACTGCTCTCAATCCTATGCCTCATTTGCTACCACTCTCTACACAACTCTAGCACCTATGTGAGGACGTAGATATAAAGATCTCTTTAGCAGCCAAGAGACAGCGTACCCTTCTCACTGGAATTCTTTAAGGTTATGGTACACCAATAGCAATTCAGTGAACTAATAAGTTAAGGGAGGAAGGTTTATGCTACAGTTTGTTGAAATAATAAAAACTATGAGTATCAGATTCTAACATCTTCATTTTAGCACATCCCTATCAGTTAACCAATATTGCTACCGTCTTGAAAAGTTATATATATGCTGAAGACACCACTAAAAGGTCCTGTGAGCCATAGGATGTTATGAACTTCTTTTAATGAGAGCAAAACGATTAAAAGCGAGTTTGACTTACCATATCAATTGATAGAGGCATGCACAAGGCTGATGAATACGATTTCTTTTTTTTTTGTCTCAGCAACGCAGAGAGATTCTCCTCTGCAACACTGCCTCTGCTGGCCATGCAATATAATCTGCAGATGGAAAAGTCCACCGTTAGTCCATTATTAGAACTTAATTATTTCCAACATAAAGACAACACGACCAAATGAAATTATTTTCATAAAGCGTTAATAATTAGTACAATCGAGTCTGCAATATTGTGAAAATTCAAAGTTCACTAAAAATTATATTCTCCATTTTAATTTCAACCTAACACACTGCTCTCAATCCTATGCCTCATTTGCTACCACTCTCTACACAACTCTAGCACCTATGTGAGGACGTAGATATAAAGATCTCTTTAGCAGCCAAGAGACAGCGTACCCTTCTCACTGGAATTCTTTAAGGTTATGGTACACCAATAGCAATTCAGTGAACTAATAAGTTAAGGGAGGAAGGTTTATGCTACAGTTTGTTGAAATAATAAAAACTATGAGTATCAGATTCTAACATCTTCATTTTAGCACATCCCTATCAGTTAACCAATATTGCTACCGTCTTGAAAAGTTATATATATGCGGAAGACACCACTAAAAGGTCCTGTGAGCCATAGGATGTTATGAACTTCTTTTAATGAGAGCAAAACGATTAAAAGCGAGTTTGACTTACCATATCAATTGATAGAGGCATGCACAAGGCTGATGAATACGATTTCTTTTTTTTTTGTCTCAGCAACGCAGAGAGATTCTCCTCTGCAACACTGCCTCTGCTGGCCATGCAATATAATCTGCAGATGGAAAAGTCCACCGTTAGTCCATTATTAGAACTTAATTATTTCCAACATAAAGACAACACGACCAAATGAAATTATTTTCATAAAGCGTTAATAATTAGTACAATCGAGTCTGCAATATTGTGAAAAGTCAAAGTTCACTAAAAATTATATTCTCCATTTTAATTTCAACCTAACACACTGCTCTCAATCCTATGCCTCATTTGCTACCACTCTCTACACAACTCTAGCACCTATGTGAGGACGTAGATATAAAGATCTCTTTAGCAGCCAAGAGACAGCGTACCCTTCTCACTGGAATTCTTTAAGGTTATGGTACACCAATAGCAATTCAGTGAACTAATAAGTTAAGGGAGGAAGATTTATGCTACAGTTTGTTGAAATAATAAAAACTATGAGTATCAGATTCTAACATCTTCATTTTAGCACATCCCTATCAGTTAACCAATATTGCTACCGTCTTGAAAAGTTATATATATGCTGAAGACACCACTAAAAGGTCCTGTGAGCCATAGGATGTTATGAACTTCTTTTAATGAGAGCAAAACGATTAAAAGCGAGTTTGACTTACCATATCAATTGATAGAGGCATGCACAAGGCTGATGAATATGATTTCTTTTTTTTTTGTCTCAGCAACGCAGAGAGATTCTCCTCTGCAACACTGCCTCTGCTGGCCATGCAGTATAATCTGCAGATGGAAAAGTCCACCGTTAGTCCATTATTAGAAATTGAATATTTCCAAACTAAAGAAAACACTACCAAATAAAATTATTTTCATAAAGCGTTAATAATTAGTACAATCGAGTCTGCAATATTGTGAAAATTCAAAGTTCACTAAAAATTATATTCTCCATTTTAATTTCAACCTAACACACTTCTCTCAATCCTATGCCTCATTTGCTACCACTCTCTACACAACTCTAGCACCTATGTGAGGACGTAGATATAAAGATCTCTTTAGCAGCCAAGAGACAGCGTACCCTTCTCACTGGAATTCTTTAAGGTTATGGTACACCAATAACAATTCAGTGAACTAATAAGTTAAGGGAGGAAGGTTTATGCTACAGTTTGTTGAAATAATAAAAACTATGAGTATCAGATTCTAACATCTTCATTTTAGCACATCCCTATCAGTTAACCAATATTGCTACCGTCTTGAAAAGTTATATATATGCTGAAGACACCACTAAAAGGTCCTGTGAGCCATAGGATGTTATGAACTTCTTTTAATGAGAGCAAAACGATTAAAAGCGAGTTTGACTTACCATATCAATTGATAGAGGCATGCACAAGGCTGATGAATACGATTTCTTTTTTTTTTGTCTCAGCAACGCAGAGAGATTCTCCTCTGCAACACTGCCTCTGCTGGCCATGCAATATAATCTGCAGATGGAAAAGTCCACCGTTAGTCCATTATTAGAACTTAATTATTTCCAACATAAAGACAACACGACCAAATGAAATTATTTTCATAAAGCGTTAATAATTAGTACAATCGAGTCTGCAATATTGTGAAAATTCAAAGTTCACTAAAAATTATATTCTCCATTTTAATTTCAACCTAACACACTGCTCTCAATCCTATGCCTCATTTGCTACCACTCTCTACACAACTCTAGCACCTATGTGAGGACGTAGATATAAAGATCTCTTTAGCAGCCAAGAGACAGCGTACCCTTCTCACTGGAATTCTTTAAGGTTATGGTACACCAATAGCAATTCAGTGAACTAATAAGTTAAGGGAGGAAGATTTATGCTACAGTTTGTTGAAATAATAAAAACTATGAGTATCAGATTCTAACATCTTCATTTTAGCACATCCCTATCAGTTAACCAATATTGCTACCGTCTTGAAAAGTTATATATATGCTGAAGACACCACTAAAAGGTCCTGTGAGCCATAGGATGTTATGAACTTCTTTTAATGAGAGCAAAACGATTAAAAGCGAGTTTGACTTACCATATCAATTGATAGAGGCATGCACAAGGCTGATGAATATGATTTCTTTTTTTTTTGTCTCAGCAACGCAGAGAGATTCTCCTCTGCAACACTGCCTCTGCTGGCCATGCAGTATAATCTGCAGATGGAAAAGTCCACCGTTAGTCCATTATTAGAAATTGAATATTTCCAAACTAAAGAAAACACTACCAAATAAAATTATTTTCATAAAGCGTTAATAATTAGTACAATCGAGTCTGCAATATTGTGAAAATTCAAAGTTCACTAAAAATTATATTCTCCATTTTAATTTCAACCTAACACACTTCTCTCAATCCTATGCCTCATTTGCTACCACTCTCTACACAACTCTAGCACCTATGTGAGGACGTAGATATAAAGATCTCTTTAGCAGCCAAGAGACAGCGTACCCTTCTCACTGGAATTCTTTAAGGTTATGGTACACCAATAACAATTCAGTGAACTAATAAGTTAAGGGAGGAAGGTTTATGCTACAGTTTGTTGAAATAATAAAAACTATGAGTATCAGATTCTAACATCTTCATTTTAGCACATCCCTATCAGTTAACCAATATTGCTACCGTCTTGAAAAGTTATATATATGCTGAAGACACCACTAAAAGGTCCTGTGAGCCATAGGATGTTATGAACTTCTTTTAATGAGAGCAAAACGATTAAAAGCGAGTTTGACTTACCATATCAATTAATAGAGGCATGCACAAGGCTGATGAATATGATTTCTTTTTTTTTTTGTCTCAGCAACGCAGAGAGATTCTCCTCTGCAACACTGCCTCTGCTGGCCATGCAATATAATCTGCAGATGGAAAAGTCCACCGTTAGTCCATTATTAGAAATTGAATATTTCCAAACTAAAGAAAACACTACCAAATAAAATTATTTTCATAAAGCGTTAATAATTAGTACAATCGAGTCTGCAATATTGTGAAAATTCAAAGTTCACTAAAAATTATATTCTCCATTTTAATTTCAACCTAACACACTTCTCTCAATCCTATGCCTCATTTGCTACCACTCTCTACACAACTCTAGCACCTATGTGAGGACGTAGATATAAAGATCTCTTTAGCAGCCAAGAGACAGCGTACCCTTCTCACTGAAATTCTTTAAGGTTATGGTACACCAATAGCAATTCAGTGAACTAATAAGTTAAGGGAGGAAGGTTTATGCTACAGTTTGTTGAAATAATAAAAACTATGAGTATCAGATTCTAACATCTTCATTTTAGCACATCCCTATCAGTTAACCAATATTGCTACCGTCTTGAAAAGTTATATATATGCTGAAGACACCACTAAAAGGTCCTGTGAGCCATAGGATGTTATGAACTTCTTTTAATGAGAGCAAAACGATTAAAAGCGAGTTTGACTTACCATATCAATTGATAGAGGCATGCACAAGGCTGATGAATATGATTTCTTTTTTTTTTTGTCTCAGCAACGCAGAGAGATTCTCCTCTGCAACACTGCCTCTGCTGGCCATGCAATATAATCTGCAGATGGAAAAGTCCACCGTTAGTCCATTATTAGAACTTAATTATTTCCAAAATAAAGACAACACTACCAAATGAAATTATTTTCATAAAGCGTTAATAATTAGTACAATCGAGTCTGCAATATTGTGAAAATTCAAAGTTCACTAAAAATTATATTCTCCATTTTAATTTCAACCTAACACACTGCTCTCAATCCTATGCCTCATTTGCTACCACTCTCTACACAACTCTAGCACCTATGTGAGGACGTAGATATAAAGATCTCTTTAGCAGCCAAGAGACAGCGTACCCTTCTCACTGGAATTCTTTAAGGTTATGGTACACCAATAGCAATTCAGTGAACTAATAAGTTAAGGGAGGAAGGTTTATGCTACAGTTTGTTGAAATAATAAAAACTATGAGTATCAGATTCTAACATCTTCATTTTAGCACATCCCTATCAGTTAACCAATATTGCTACCGTCTTGAAAAGTTATATATATGCTGAAGACACCACTAAAAGGTCCTGTGAGCCATAGGATGTTATGAACTTCTTTTAATGAGAGCAAAACGATTAAAAGCGAGTTTGACTTACCATATCAATTGATAGAGGCATGCACAAGGCTGATGAATACGATTTCTTTTTTTTTTGTCTCAGCAACGCAGAGAGATTCTCCTCTGCAACACTGCCTCTGCTGGCCATGCAATATAATCTGCAGATGGAAAAGTCCACCGTTAGTCCATTATTAGAACTTAATTATTTCCAACATAAAGACAACACGACCAAATGAAATTATTTTCATAAAGCGTTAATAATTAGTACAATCGAGTCTGCAATATTGTGAAAATTCAAAGTTCACTAAAAATTATATTCTCCATTTTAATTTCAACCTAACACACTGCTCTCAATCCTATGCCTCATTTGCTACCACTCTCTACACAACTCTAGCACCTATGTGAGGACGTAGATATAAAGATCTCTTTAGCAGCCAAGAGACAGCGTACCCTTCTCACTGGAATTCTTTAAGGTTATGGTACACCAATAGCAATTCAGTGAACTAATAAGTTAAGGGAGGAAGATTTATGCTACAGTTTGTTGAAATAATAAAAACTATGAGTATCAGATTCTAACATCTTCATTTTAGCACATCCCTATCAGTTAACCAATATTGCTACCGTCTTGAAAAGTTATATATATGCTGAAGACACCACTAAAAGGTCCTGTGAGCCATAGGATGTTATGAACTTCTTTTAATGAGAGCAAAACGATTAAAAGCGAGTTTGACTTACCATATCAATTGATAGAGGCATGCACAAGGCTGATGAATATGATTTCTTTTTTTTTTGTCTCAGCAACGCAGAGAGATTCTCCTCTGCAACACTGCCTCTGCTGGCCATGCAATATAATCTGCAGATGGAAAAGTCCACCGTTAGTCCATTATTAGAAATTGAATATTTCCAAACTAAAGAAAACACTACCAAATAAAATTATTTTCATAAAGCGTTAATAATTAGTACAATCGAGTCTGCAATATTGTGAAAATTCAAAGTTCACTAAAAATTATATTCTCCATTTTAATTTCAACCTAACACACTTCTCTCAATCCTATGCCTCATTTGCTACCACTCTCTACACAACTCTAGCACCTATGTGAGGACGTAGATATAAAGATCTCTTTAGCAGCCAAGAGACAGCGTACCCTTCTCACTGGAATTCTTTAAGGTTATGGTACACCAATAACAATTCAGTGAACTAATAAGTTAAGGGAGGAAGGTTTATGCTACAGTTTGTTGAAATAATAAAAACTATGAGTATCAGATTCTAACATCTTCATTTTAGCACATCCCTATCAGTTAACCAATATTGCTACCGTCTTGAAAAGTTATATATATGCTGAAGACACCACTAAAAGGTCCTGTGAGCCATAGGATGTTATGAACTTCTTTTAATGAGAGCAAAACGATTAAAAGCGAGTTTGACTTACCATATCAATTAATAGAGGCATGCACAAGGCTGATGAATATGATTTCTTTTTTTTTTTGTCTCAGCAACGCAGAGAGATTCTCCTCTGCAACACTGCCTCTGCTGGCCATGCAATATAATCTGCAGATGGAAAAGTCCACCGTTAGTCCATTATTAGAAATTGAATATTTCCAAACTAAAGAAAACACTACCAAATAAAATTATTTTCATAAAGCGTTAATAATTAGTACAATCGAGTCTGCAATATTGTGAAAATTCAAAGTTCACTAAAAATTCTATTCTCCATTTTAATTTCAACCTAACACACTTCTCTCAATCCTATGCCTCATTTGCTACCACTCTCTACACAACTCTAGCACCTATGTGAGGACGTAGAAATAAAGATCTCTTTAGCAGCCAAGAGACAGCGTACCTTTCTCACTGGAATTCTTTAAGGTTATGGTACACCAATAGCAATTCAGTGAACTAATAAGTTAAGGGAGGAAGGTTTATGCTACAGTTTGTTCAAATAATAAAAACTATGAGTATCAGATTCTAACATCTTCATTTTAGCACATCCCTATCAGTTAACCAATATTGCTACCATCTTGAAAAGTTATATATATGCGGAAGACCCCACTAAAAGGTCCTGTGAGCCATAGGATGTTATGAACTTCTTTTAATGAGAGCAAAACGATTAAAAACGAGTTTGACTTACCATATCAATTGATAGAGGCATGCACAAGGCTGATGAATATGATTTTTTTTCTTTTTTGTCTCAGCAACGCAGAGAGATTCTCCTCTGCAACACTGCCTCTGCTGGCCATGCAATATAATCTGCAGATGGAAAAGTCCACCGTTAGTCCATTATTAGAAATTGAATATTTCCAAACTAAAGAAAACACTACCAAATAAAATTATTTTCATAAAGCGTTAATAATTAGTACAATCGAGTCTGCAATATTGTGAAAATTCAAAGTTCACTAAAAATTATATTCTCCATTTTAATTTCAACCTAACACACTTCTCTCAATCCTATGCCTCATTTGCTACCACTCTCTACACAACTCTAGCACCTATGTGAGGACGTAGATATAAAGATCTCTTTAGCAGCCAAGAGACAGCGTACCCTTCTCACTGGAATTCTTTAAGGTTATGGTACACCAATAGCAATTCAGTGAACTAATAAGTTAAGGGAGGAAGGTTTATGCTACAGTTTGTTGAAATAATAAAAACTATGAGTATCGGATTCTAACATCTTCATTTTAGCACATCCCTATCAGTTAACCAATATTGCTACCGTCTTGAAAAGTTATATATATGCTGAAGACACCACTAAAAGGTCCTGTGAGCCATAGGATGTTATGAACTTCTTTTAATGAGAGCAAAACGATTAAAAGCGAGTTTGACTTACCATATCAATTGATAGAGGCATGCACAAGGCTGATGAATATGATTTATTTTTTTTTTGTCTCAGCAACGCAGAGAGATTCTCCTCTGCAACACTGCCTCTGCTGGCCATGCAATATAATCTGCAGATGGAAAAGTCCACCGTTAGTCCATTATTAGAACTTAATTATTTCCAAAATAAAGACAACACTACCAAATAAAATTATTTTCATAAAGCGTTAATAATTAGTACAATCGAGTCTGCAATATTGTGAAAATTCAAAGTTCACTAAAAATTCTATTCTCCATTTTAATTTCAACCTAACACACTTCTCTCAATCCTATGCCTCATTTGCTACCACTCTCTACACAACTCTAGCACCTATGTGAGGACGTAGATATAAAGATCTCTTTAGCAGCCAAGAGACAGCGTACCTTTCTCACTGGAATTCTTTAAGGTTATGGTACACCAATAGCAATTCAGTGAACTAATAAGTTAAGGGAGGAAGGTTTATGCTACAGTTTGTTCAAATAATAAAAACTATGAGTATCAGATTCTAACATCTTCATTTTAGCACATCCCTATCAGTTAACCAATATTGCTACCATCTTGAAAAGTTATATATATGCGGAAGACCCCACTAAAAGGTCCTGTGAGCCATAGGATGTTATGAACTTCTTTTAATGAGAGCAAAACGATTAAAAGCGAGTTTGACTTACCATATCAATTGATAGAGGCATGCACAAGGCTGATGAATATGATTTCTTTTTTTTTTTGTCTCAGCAACGCAGAGAGATTCTCCTCTGCAACACTGCCTCTGCTGGCCATGCAATATAATCTGCAGATGGAAAAGTCCACCGTTAGTCCATTATTAGAACTTCATTATTTCCAAAATAAAGACAACACTACCAAATGAAATTATTTTCATAAAGCGTTAATAATTAGTACAATCGAGTCTGCAATATTGTGAAAATTCAAAGTTCACTAAAAATTATATTCTCCATTTTAATTTCAACCTAACACACTGCTCTCAATCCTATGCCTCATTTGCTACCACTCTCTACACAACTCTAGCACCTATGTGAGGACGTAGATATAAAGATCTCTTTAGCAGCCAAGAGACAGCGTACCCTTCTCACTGGAATTCTTTAAGGTTATGGTACACCAATAGCAATTCAGTGAACTAAAGTTAAGGGAGGAAGGTTTATGCTACAGTTTGTTGAAATAATAAAAACTATGAGTATCAGATTCTAACATCTTCATTTTAGCACATCCCTATCAGTTAACCAATATTGCTACCATCTTGAAAAGTTATATATATGCGGAAGACCCCACTAAAAGGTCCTGTGAGCCATAGGATGTTATGAACTTCTTTTAATGAGAGCAAAACGATTAAAAGCGAGTTTGACTTACCATATCAATTGATAGATCCATGCACAAGGCTGATGAATATGATTTCTTTTTTTTTTTGTCTCAGCAACGCAGAGAGATTCTCCTCTGCAACACTGCCTCTGCTGGCCATGCAATATAATCTGCAGATGGAAAAGTCCACCGTTAGTCCATTATTAGAACTTAATTATTTCCAAAATAAAGACAACACTACCAAATAAAATTATTTTCATAAAGCCTTAATAATTAGTACAATCGAGTCTGCAATATTGTGAAAATTCAAAGTTCACTAAAAATTATATTCTCCATTTTAATTTCAACCTAACACACTTCTCTCAATCCTATGCCTCATTTGCTACCACTCTCTACACAACTCTAGCACCTATGTGAGGACGTAGATATAAAGATCTCTTTAGCAGCCAAGAGACAGCGTACCCTTCTCACTGGAATTCTTTAAGGTTATGGTACACCAATAGCAATTCAGTGAACTAATAAGTTAAGGGAGGAAGGTTTATGCTACAGTTTGTTGAAATAATAAAAACTATGAGTATCAGATTCTAACATCTTCATTTTAGCACATCCCTATCAGTTAACCAATATTGCTACCGTCTTGAAAAGTTATATATATGCTGAAGACACCACTAAAAGGTCCTGTGAGCCATAGGATGTTATGAACTTCTTTTAATGAGAGCAAAACGATTAAAAGCGAGTTTGACTTACCATATCAATTGATAGAGGCATGCACAAGGCTGATGAATATGATTTCTTTTTTTTTTGTCTCAGCAACGCAGAGAGATTCTCCTCTGCAACACTGCCTCTGCTGGCCATGCAATATAATCTGCAGATGGAAAAGTCCACCGTTAGTCCATTATTAGAACTTAATTATTTCCAAAATAAAGACAACACTACCAAATGAAATTATTTTCATAAAGCGTTAATAATTAGTACAATCGAGTCTGCAATATTGTGAAAATTCAAAGTTCACTAAAAATTATATTCTCCATTTTAATTTCAACCTAACACACTGCTCTCAATCCTATGCCTCATTTGCTACCACTCTCTACACAACTCTAGCACCTATGTGAGGACGTAGATATAAAGATCTCTTTAGCAGCCAAGAGACAGCGTACCCTTCTCACTGGAATTCTTTAAGGTTATGGTACACCAATAGCAATTCAGTGAACTAATAAGTTAAGGGAGGAAGGTTTATGCTACAGTTTGTTGAAATAATAAAAACTATGAGTATCAGATTCTAACATCTTCATTTTAGCACATCCCTATCAGTTAACCAATATTGCTACCGTCTTGAAAAGTTATATATATGCTGAAGACACCACTAAAAGGTCCTGTGAGCCATAGGATGTTATGAACTTCTTTTAATGAGAGCAAAACGATTAAAAGCGAGTTTGACTTACCATATCAATTGATAGAGGCATGCACAAGGCTGATGAATACGATTTCTTTTTTTTTTGTCTCAGCAACGCAGAGAGATTCTCCTCTGCAACACTGCCTCTGCTGGCCATGCAATATAATCTGCAGATGGAAAAGTCCACCGTTAGTCCATTATTAGAACTTAATTATTTCCAACATAAAGACAACACGACCAAATGAAATTATTTTCATAAAGCGTTAATAATTAGTACAATCGAGTCTGCAATATTGTGAAAATTCAAAGTTCACTAAAAATTATATTCTCCATTTTAATTTCAACCTAACACACTGCTCTCAATCCTATGCCTCATTTGCTACCACTCTCTACACAACTCTAGCACCTATGTGAGGACGTAGATATAAAGATCTCTTTAGCAGCCAAGAGACAGCGTACCCTTCTCACTGGAATTCTTTAAGGTTATGGTACACCAATAGCAATTCAGTGAACTAATAAGTTAAGGGAGGAAGGTTTATGCTACAGTTTGTTGAAATAATAAAAACTATGAGTATCAGATTCTAACATCTTCATTTTAGCACATCCCTATCAGTTAACCAATATTGCTACCGTCTTGAAAAGTTATATATATGCGGAAGACACCACTAAAAGGTCCTGTGAGCCATAGGATGTTATGAACTTCTTTTAATGAGAGCAAAACGATTAAAAGCGAGTTTGACTTACCATATCAATTGATAGAGGCATGCACAAGGCTGATGAATATGATTTCTTTTTTTTTTTGTCTCAGCAACGCAGAGAGATTCTCCTCTGCAACACTGCCTCTGCTGGCCATGCAATATAATCTGCAGATGGAAAAGTCCACCGTTAGTCCATTATTAGAACTTCATTATTTCCAAAATAAAGACAACACTACCAAATGAAATTATTTTCATAAAGCGTTAATAATTAGTACAATCGAGTCTGCAATATTGTGAAAATTCAAAGTTCACTAAAAATTATATTCTCCATTTTAATTTCAACCTAACACACTGCTCTCAATCCTATGCCTCATTTGCTACCACTCTCTACACAACTCTAGCACCTATGTGAGGACGTAGATATAAAGATCTCTTTAGCAGCCAAGAGACAGCGTACCCTTCTCACTGGAATTCTTTAAGGTTATGGTACACCAATAGCAATTCAGTGAACTAAAGTTAAGGGAGGAAGGTTTATGCTACAGTTTGTTGAAATAATAAAAACTATGAGTATCAGATTCTAACATCTTCATTTTAGCACATCCCTATCAGTTAACCAATATTGCTACCATCTTGAAAAGTTATATATATGCGGAAGACCCCACTAAAAGGTCCTGTGAGCCATAGGATGTTATGAACTTCTTTTAATGAGAGCAAAACGATTAAAAGCGAGTTTGACTTACCATATCAATTGATAGATCCATGCACAAGGCTGATGAATATGATTTCTTTTTTTTTTTGTCTCAGCAACGCAGAGAGATTCTCCTCTGCAACACTGCCTCTGCTGGCCATGCAATATAATCTGCAGATGGAAAAGTCCACCGTTAGTCCATTATTAGAACTTAATTATTTCCAAAATAAAGACAACACTACCAAATAAAATTATTTTCATAAAGCCTTAATAATTAGTACAATCGAGTCTGCAATATTGTGAAAATTCAAAGTTCACTAAAAATTATATTCTCCATTTTAATTTCAACCTAACACACTTCTCTCAATCCTATGCCTCATTTGCTACCACTCTCTACACAACTCTAGCACCTATGTGAGGACGTAGATATAAAGATCTCTTTAGCAGCCAAGAGACAGCGTACCCTTCTCACTGGAATTCTTTAAGGTTATGGTACACCAATAGCAATTCAGTGAACTAATAAGTTAAGGGAGGAAGGTTTATGCTACAGTTTGTTGAAATAATAAAAACTATGAGTATCAGATTCTAACATCTTCATTTTAGCACATCCCTATCAGTTAACCAATATTGCTACCGTCTTGAAAAGTTATATATATGCTGAAGACACCACTAAAAGGTCCTGTGAGCCATAGGATGTTATGAACTTCTTTTAATGAGAGCAAAACGATTAAAAGCGAGTTTGACTTACCATATCAATTGATAGAGGCATGCACAAGGCTGATGAATATGATTTCTTTTTTTTTTGTCTCAGCAACGCAGAGAGATTCTCCTCTGCAACACTGCCTCTGCTGGCCATGCAATATAATCTGCAGATGGAAAAGTCCACCGTTAGTCCATTATTAGAACTTAATTATTTCCAAAATAAAGACAACACTACCAAATGAAATTATTTTCATAAAGCGTTAATAATTAGTACAATCGAGTCTGCAATATTGTGAAAATTCAAAGTTCACTAAAAATTATATTCTCCATTTTAATTTCAACCTAACACACTGCTCTCAATCCTATGCCTCATTTGCTACCACTCTCTACACAACTCTAGCACCTATGTGAGGACGTAGATATAAAGATCTCTTTAGCAGCCAAGAGACAGCGTACCCTTCTCACTGGAATTCTTTAAGGTTATGGTACACCAATAGCAATTCAGTGAACTAATAAGTTAAGGGAGGAAGGTTTATGCTACAGTTTGTTGAAATAATAAAAACTATGAGTATCAGATTCTAACATCTTCATTTTAGCACATCCCTATCAGTTAACCAATATTGCTACCGTCTTGAAAAGTTATATATATGCTGAAGACACCACTAAAAGGTCCTGTGAGCCATAGGATGTTATGAACTTCTTTTAATGAGAGCAAAACGATTAAAAGCGAGTTTGACTTACCATATCAATTGATAGAGGCATGCACAAGGCTGATGAATACGATTTCTTTTTTTTTTGTCTCAGCAACGCAGAGAGATTCTCCTCTGCAACACTGCCTCTGCTGGCCATGCAATATAATCTGCAGATGGAAAAGTCCACCGTTAGTCCATTATTAGAACTTAATTATTTCCAACATAAAGACAACACGACCAAATGAAATTATTTTCATAAAGCGTTAATAATTAGTACAATCGAGTCTGCAATATTGTGAAAATTCAAAGTTCACTAAAAATTATATTCTCCATTTTAATTTCAACCTAACACACTGCTCTCAATCCTATGCCTCATTTGCTACCACTCTCTACACAACTCTAGCACCTATGTGAGGACGTAGATATAAAGATCTCTTTAGCAGCCAAGAGACAGCGTACCCTTCTCACTGGAATTCTTTAAGGTTATGGTACACCAATAGCAATTCAGTGAACTAATAAGTTAAGGGAGGAAGGTTTATGCTACAGTTTGTTGAAATAATAAAAACTATGAGTATCAGATTCTAACATCTTCATTTTAGCACATCCCTATCAGTTAACCAATATTGCTACCGTCTTGAAAAGTTATATATATGCGGAAGACACCACTAAAAGGTCCTGTGAGCCATAGGATGTTATGAACTTCTTTTAATGAGAGCAAAACGATTAAAAGCGAGTTTGACTTACCATATCAATTGATAGAGGCATGCACAAGGCTGATGAATACGATTTCTTTTTTTTTTGTCTCAGCAACGCAGAGAGATTCTCCTCTGCAACACTGCCTCTGCTGGCCATGCAATATAATCTGCAGATGGAAAAGTCCACCGTTAGTCCATTATTAGAACTTAATTATTTCCAACATAAAGACAACACGACCAAATGAAATTATTTTCATAAAGCGTTAATAATTAGTACAATCGAGTCTGCAATATTGTGAAAATTCAAAGTTCACTAAAAATTATATTCTCCATTTTAATTTCAACCTAACACACTGCTCTCAATCCTATGCCTCATTTGCTACCACTCTCTACACAACTCTAGCACCTATGTGAGGACGTAGATATAAAGATCTCTTTAGCAGCCAAGAGACAGCGTACCCTTCTCACTGAAATTCTTTAAGGTTATGGTACACCAATAGCAATTCAGTGAACTAATAAGTTAAGGGAGGAAGGTTTATGCTACAGTTTGTTGAAATAATAAAAACTATGAGTATCAGATTCTAACATCTTCATTTTAGCACATCCCTATCAGTTAACCAATATTGCTACCGTCTTGAAAAGTTATATATATGCTGAAGACACCACTAAAAGGTCCTGTGAGCCATAGGATGTTATGAACTTCTTTTAATGAGAGCAAAACGATTAAAAGCGAGTTTGACTTACCATATCAATTGATAGAGGCATGCACAAGGCTGATGAATATGATTTCTTTTTTTTTTGTCTCAGCAACGCAGAGAGATTCTCCTCTGCAACACTGCCTCTGCTGGCCATGCAATATAATCTGCAGATGGAAAAGTCCACCGTTAGTCCATTATTAGAACTTAATTATTTCCAAAATAAAGACAACACTACCAAATGAAATTATTTTCATAAAGCGTTAATAATTAGTACAATCGAGTCTGCAATATTGTGAAAATTCAAAGTTCACTAAAAATTATATTCTCCATTTTAATTTCAACCTAACACACTGCTCTCAATCCTATGCCTCATTTGCTACCACTCTCTACACAACTCTAGCACCTATGTGAGGACGTAGATATAAAGATCTCTTTAGCAGCCAAGAGACAGCGTACCCTTCTCACTGGAATTCTTTAAGGTTATGGTACACCAATAGCAATTCAGTGAACTAATAAGTTAAGGGAGGAAGGTTTATGCTACAGTTTGTTGAAATAATAAAAACTATGAGTATCAGATTCTAACATCTTCATTTTAGCACATCCCTATCAGTTAACCAATATTGCTACCGTCTTGAAAAGTTATATATATGCTGAAGACACCACTAAAAGGTCCTGTGAGCCATAGGATGTTATGAACTTCTTTTAATGAGAGCAAAACGATTAAAAGCGAGTTTGACTTACCATATCAATTGATAGAGGCATGCACAAGGCTGATGAATACGATTTCTTTTTTTTTTGTCTCAGCAACGCAGAGAGATTCTCCTCTGCAACACTGCCTCTGCTGGCCATGCAATATAATCTGCAGATGGAAAAGTCCACCGTTAGTCCATTATTAGAACTTAATTATTTCCAACATAAAGACAACACGACCAAATGAAATTATTTTCATAAAGCGTTAATAATTAGTACAATCGAGTCTGCAATATTGTGAAAATTCAAAGTTCACTAAAAATTATATTCTCCATTTTAATTTCAACCTAACACACTGCTCTCAATCCTATGCCTCATTTGCTACCACTCTCTACACAACTCTAGCACCTATGTGAGGACGTAGATATAAAGATCTCTTTAGCAGCCAAGAGACAGCGTACCCTTCTCACTGGAATTCTTTAAGGTTATGGTACACCAATAGCAATTCAGTGAACTAATAAGTTAAGGGAGGAAGGTTTATGCTACAGTTTGTTGAAATAATAAAAACTATGAGTATCAGATTCTAACATCTTCATTTTAGCACATCCCTATCAGTTAACCAATATTGCTACCATCTTGAAAAGTTATATATATGCGGAAGACCCCACTAAAAGGTCCTGTGAGCCATAGGATGTTATGAACTTCTTTTAATGAGAGCAAAACGATTAAAAGCGAGTTTGACTTACCATATCAATTGATAGAGGCATGCACAAGGCTGATGAATATGATTTCTTTTTTTTTTGTCTCAGCAACGCAGAGAGATTCTCCTCTGCAACACTGCCTCTGCTGGCCATGCAATATAATCTGCAGATGGAAAAGTCCACCGTTAGTCCATTATTAGAAATTGAATATTTCCAAACTAAAGAAAACACTACCAAATAAAATTATTTTCATAAAGCGTTAATAATTAGTACAATCGAGTCTGCAATATTGTGAAAATTCAAAGTTCACTAAAAATTATATTCTCCATTTTAATTTCAACCTAACACACTTCTCTCAATCCTATGCCTCATTTGCTACCACTCTCTACACAACTCTAGCACCTATGTGAGGACGTAGATATAAAGATCTCTTTAGCAGCCAAGAGACAGCGTACCCTTCTCACTGGAATTCTTTAAGGTTATGGTACACCAATAACAATTCAGTGAACTAATAAGTTAAGGGAGGAAGGTTTATGCTACAGTTTGTTGAAATAATAAAAACTATGAGTATCAGATTCTAACATCTTCATTTTAGCACATCCCTATCAGTTAACCAATATTGCTACCGTCTTGAAAAGTTATATATATGCTGAAGACACCACTAAAAGGTCCTGTGAGCCATAGGATGTTATGAACTTCTTTTAATGAGAGCAAAACGATTAAAAGCGAGTTTGACTTACCATATCAATTAATAGAGGCATGCACAAGGCTGATGAATATGATTTCTTTTTTTTTTTGTCTCAGCAACGCAGAGAGATTCTCCTCTGCAACACTGCCTCTGCTGGCCATGCAATATAATCTGCAGATGGAAAAGTCCACCGTTAGTCCATTATTAGAAATTGAATATTTCCAAACTAAAGAAAACACTACCAAATAAAATTATTTTCATAAAGCGTTAATAATTAGTACAATCGAGTCTGCAATATTGTGAAAATTCAAAGTTCACTAAAAATTCTATTCTCCATTTTAATTTCAACCTAACACACTTCTCTCAATCCTATGCCTCATTTGCTACCACTCTCTACACAACTCTAGCACCTATGTGAGGACGTAGATATAAAGATCTCTTTAGCAGCCAAGAGACAGCGTACCTTTCTCACTGGAATTCTTTAAGGTTATGGTACACCAATAGCAATTCAGTGAACTAATAAGTTAAGGGAGGAAGGTTTATGCTACAGTTTGTTCAAATAATAAAAACTATGAGTATCAGATTCTAACATCTTCATTTTAGCACATCCCTATCAGTTAACCAATATTGCTACCATCTTGAAAAGTTATATATATGCGGAAGACCCCACTAAAAGGTCCTGTGAGCCATAGGATGTTATGAACTTCTTTTAATGAGAGCAAAACGATTAAAAGCGAGTTTGACTTACCATATCAATTGATAGAGGCATGCACAAGGCTGATGAATATGATTTCTTTTTTTTTTTGTCTCAGCAACGCAGAGAGATTCTCCTCTGCAACACTGCCTCTGCTGGCCATGCAATATAATCTGCAGATGGAAAAGTCCACCGTTAGTCCATTATTAGAACTTCATTATTTCCAAAATAAAGACAACACTACCAAATGAAATTATTTTCATAAAGCGTTAATAATTAGTACAATCGAGTCTGCAATATTGTGAAAATTCAAAGTTCACTAAAAATTATATTCTCCATTTTAATTTCAACCTAACACACTGCTCTCAATCCTATGCCTCATTTGCTACCACTCTCTACACAACTCTAGCACCTATGTGAGGACGTAGATATAAAGATCTCTTTAGCAGCCAAGAGACAGCGTACCCTTCTCACTGGAATTCTTTAAGGTTATGGTACACCAATAGCAATTCAGTGAACTAAAGTTAAGGGAGGAAGGTTTATGCTACAGTTTGTTGAAATAATAAAAACTATGAGTATCAGATTCTAACATCTTCATTTTAGCACATCCCTATCAGTTAACCAATATTGCTACCATCTTGAAAAGTTATATATATGCGGAAGACCCCACTAAAAGGTCCTGTGAGCCATAGGATGTTATGAACTTCTTTTAATGAGAGCAAAACGATTAAAAGCGAGTTTGACTTACCATATCAATTGATAGATCCATGCACAAGGCTGATGAATATGATTTCTTTTTTTTTTTGTCTCAGCAACGCAGAGAGATTCTCCTCTGCAACACTGCCACTGCTGGCCATGCAATATAATCTGCAGATGGAAAAGTCCACCGTTAGTCCATTATTAGAACTTGAATATTTCCAAACTAAAGAAAACACTACCAAATAAAATTATTTTCATAAAGCGTTAATAATTAGTACAATCGAGTCTGCAATATTGTGAAAATTCAAAGTTCACTAAAAATTATATTCTCCATTTTAATTTCAACCTAACACACTGCTCTCAATCCTATGCCTCATTTGCTACCACTCTCTACACAACTCTAGCACCTATGTGAGGACGTAGATATAAAGATCTCTTTAGCAGCCAAGAGACAGCGTACCCTTCTCACTGGAATTCTTTAAGGTTATGGTACACCAATAGCAATTCAGTGAACTAATAAGTTAAGGGAGGAAGGTTTATGCTACAGTTTGTTGAAATAATAAAAACTATGAGTATCAGATTCTAACATCTTCATTTTAGCACATCCCTATCAGTTAACCAATATTGCTACCATCTTGAAAAGTTATATATATGCGGAAGACCCCACTAAAAGGTCCTGTGAGCCATAGGATGTTATGAACTTCTTTTAATGAGAGCAAAACGATTAAAAGCGAGTTTGACTTACCATATCAATTGATAGAGGCATGCACAAGGCTGATGAATATGATTTCTTTTTTTTTTTGTCTCAGCAACGCAGAGAGATTCTCCTCTGCAACACTGCCTCTGCTGGCCATGCAATATAATCTGCAGATGGAAAAGTCCACCGTTAGTCCATTATTAGAAATTGAATATTTCCAAACTAAAGAAAACACTACCAAATAAAATTATTTTCATAAAGCGTTAATAATTAGTACAATCGAGTCTGCAATATTGTGAAAATTCAAAGTTCACTAAAAATTATATTCTCCATTTTAATTTCAACCTAACACACTTCTCTCAATCCTATGCCTCATTTGCTACCACTCTCTACACAACTCTAGCACCTATGTGAGGACGTAGATATAAAGATCTCTTTAGCAGCCAAGAGACAGCGTACCCTTCTCACTGGAATTCTTTAAGGTTATGGTACACCAATAGCAATTCAGTGAACTAATAAGTTAAGGGAGGAAGGTTTATGCTACAGTTTGTTGAAATAATAAAAACTATGAGTATCAGATTCTAACATCTTCATTTTAGCACATCCCTATCAGTTAACCAATATTGCTACCGTCTTGAAAAGTTATATATATGCTGAAGACACCACTAAAAGGTCCTGTGAGCCATAGGATGTTATGAACTTCTTTTAATGAGAGCAAAACGATTAAAAGCGAGTTTGACTTACCATATCAATTGATAGAGGCATGCACAAGGCTGATGAATATGATTTCTTTTTTTTTTGTCTCAGCAACGCAGAGAGATTCTCCTCTGCAACACTGCCTCTGCTGGCCATGCAATATAATCTGCAGATGGAAAAGTCCACCGTTAGTCCATTATTAGAACTTAATTATTTCCAAAATAAAGACAACACTACCAAATGAAATTATTTTCATAAAGCGTTAATAATTAGTACAATCGAGTCTGCAATATTGTGAAAATTCAAAGTTCACTAAAAATTATATTCTCCATTTTAATTTCAACCTAACACACTGCTCTCAATCCTATGCCTCATTTGCTACCACTCTCTACACAACTCTAGCACCTATGTGAGGACGTAGATATAAAGATCTCTTTAGCAGCCAAGAGACAGCGTACCCTTCTCACTGGAATTCTTTAAGGTTATGGTACACCAATAGCAATTCAGTGAACTAATAAGTTAAGGGAGGAAGGTTTATGCTACAGTTTGTTGAAATAATAAAAACTATGAGTATCAGATTCTAACATCTTCATTTTAGCACATCCCTATCAGTTAACCAATATTGCTACCGTCTTGAAAAGTTATATATATGCTGAAGACACCACTAAAAGGTCCTGTGAGCCATAGGATGTTATGAACTTCTTTTAATGAGAGCAAAACGATTAAAAGCGAGTTTGACTTACCATATCAATTGATAGAGGCATGCACAAGGCTGATGAATACGATTTCTTTTTTTTTTGTCTCAGCAACGCAGAGAGATTCTCCTCTGCAACACTGCCTCTGCTGGCCATGCAATATAATCTGCAGATGGAAAAGTCCACCGTTAGTCCATTATTAGAACTTAATTATTTCCAACATAAAGACAACACGACCAAATGAAATTATTTTCATAAAGCGTTAATAATTAGTACAATCGAGTCTGCAATATTGTGAAAATTCAAAGTTCACTAAAAATTATATTCTCCATTTTAATTTCAACCTAACACACTGCTCTCAATCCTATGCCTCATTTGCTACCACTCTCTACACAACTCTAGCACCTATGTGAGGACGTAGATATAAAGATCTCTTTAGCAGCCAAGAGACAGCGTACCCTTCTCACTGGAATTCTTTAAGGTTATGGTACACCAATAGCAATTCAGTGAACTAATAAGTTAAGGGAGGAAGGTTTATGCTACAGTTTGTTGAAATAATAAAAACTATGAGTATCAGATTCTAACATCTTCATTTTAGCACATCCCTATCAGTTAACCAATATTGCTACCGTCTTGAAAAGTTATATATATGCGAAAGACACCACTAAAAGGTCCTGTGAGCCATAGGATGTTATGAACTTCTTTTAATGAGAGCAAAACGATTAAAAGCGAGTTTGACTTACCATATCAATTGATAGAGGCATGCACAAGGCTGATGAATACGATTTCTTTTTTTTTTGTCTCAGCAACGCAGAGAGATTCTCCTCTGCAACACTGCCTCTGCTGGCCATGCAATATAATCTGCAGATGGAAAAGTCCACCGTTAGTCCATTATTAGAACTTAATTATTTCCAACATAAAGACAACACGACCAAATGAAATTATTTTCATAAAGCGTTAATAATTAGTACAATCGAGTCTGCAATATTGTGAAAATTCAAAGTTCACTAAAAATTATATTCTCCATTTTAATTTCAACCTAACACACTGCTCTCAATCCTATGCCTCATTTGCTACCACTCTCTACACAACTCTAGCACCTATGTGAGGACGTAGATATAAAGATCTCTTTAGCAGCCAAGAGACAGCGTACCCTTCTCACTGGAATTCTTTAAGGTTATGGTACACCAATAGCAATTCAGTGAACTAATAAGTTAAGGGAGGAAGATTTATGCTACAGTTTGTTGAAATAATAAAAACTATGAGTATCAGATTCTAACATCTTCATTTTAGCACATCCCTATCAGTTAACCAATATTGCTACCGTCTTGAAAAGTTATATATATGCTGAAGACACCACTAAAAGGTCCTGTGAGCCATAGGATGTTATGAACTTCTTTTAATGAGAGCAAAACGATTAAAAGCGAGTTTGACTTACCATATCAATTGATAGAGGCATGCACAAGGCTGATGAATATGATTTCTTTTTTTTTTGTCTCAGCAACGCAGAGAGATTCTCCTCTGCAACACTGCCTCTGCTGGCCATGCAGTATAATCTGCAGATGGAAAAGTCCACCGTTAGTCCATTATTAGAAATTGAATATTTCCAAACTAAAGAAAACACTACCAAATAAAATTATTTTCATAAAGCGTTAATAATTAGTACAATCGAGTCTGCAATATTGTGAAAATTCAAAGTTCACTAAAAATTATATTCTCCATTTTAATTTCAACCTAACACACTTCTCTCAATCCTATGCCTCATTTGCTACCACTCTCTACACAACTCTAGCACCTATGTGAGGACGTAGATATAAAGATCTCTTTAGCAGCCAAGAGACAGCGTACCCTTCTCACTGGAATTCTTTAAGGTTATGGTACACCAATAACAATTCAGTGAACTAATAAGTTAAGGGAGGAAGGTTTATGCTACAGTTTGTTGAAATAATAAAAACTATGAGTATCAGATTCTAACATCTTCATTTTAGCACATCCCTATCAGTTAACCAATATTGCTACCGTCTTGAAAAGTTATATATATGCTGAAGACACCACTAAAAGGTCCTGTGAGCCATAGGATGTTATGAACTTCTTTTAATGAGAGCAAAACGATTAAAAGCGAGTTTGACTTACCATATCAATTAATAGAGGCATGCACAAGGCTGATGAATATGATTTCTTTTTTTTTTTGTCTCAGCAACGCAGAGAGATTCTCCTCTGCAACACTGCCTCTGCTGGCCATGCAATATAATCTGCAGATGGAAAAGTCCACCGTTAGTCCATTATTAGAAATTGAATATTTCCAAACTAAAGAAAACACTACCAAATAAAATTATTTTCATAAAGCGTTAATAATTAGTACAATCGAGTCTGCAATATTGTGAAAATTCAAAGTTCACTAAAAATTATATTCTCCATTTTAATTTCAACCTAACACACTTCTCTCAATCCTATGCCTCATTTGCTACCACTCTCTACACAACTCTAGCACCTATGTGAGGACGTAGATATAAAGATCTCTTTAGCAGCCAAGAGACAGCGTACCCTTCTCACTGAAATTCTTTAAGGTTATGGTACACCAATAGCAATTCAGTGAACTAATAAGTTAAGGGAGGAAGGTTTATGCTACAGTTTGTTGAAATAATAAAAACTATGAGTATCAGATTCTAACATCTTCATTTTAGCACATCCCTATCAGTTAACCAATATTGCTACCGTCTTGAAAAGTTATATATATGCTGAAGACACCACTAAAAGGTCCTGTGAGCCATAGGATGTTATGAACTTCTTTTAATGAGAGCAAAACGATTAAAAGCGAGTTTGACTTACCATATCAATTGATAGAGGCATGCACAAGGCTGATGAATAAGATTTCTTTTTTTTTTTGTCTCAGCAACGCAGAGAGATTCTCCTCTGCAACACTGCCTCTGCTGGCCATGCAATATAATCTGCAGATGGAAAAGTCCACCGTTAGTCCATTATTAGAACTTAATTATTTCCAAAATAAAGACAACACTACCAAATGAAATTATTTTCATAAAGCGTTAATAATTAGTACAATCGAGTCTGCAATATTGTGAAAATTCAAAGTTCACTAAAAATTATATTCTCCATTTTAATTTCAACCTAACACACTGCTCTCAATCCTATGCCTCATTTGCTACCACTCTCTACACAACTCTAGCACCTATGTGAGGACGTAGATATAAAGATCTCTTTAGCAGCCAAGAGACAGCGTACCCTTCTCACTGGAATTCTTTAAGGTTATGGTACACCAATAGCAATTCAGTGAACTAATAAGTTAAGGGAGGAAGGTTTATGCTACAGTTTGTTGAAATAATAAAAACTATGAGTATCAGATTCTAACATCTTCATTTTAGCACATCCCTATCAGTTAACCAATATTGCTACCGTCTTGAAAAGTTATATATATGCTGAAGACACCACTAAAAGGTCCTGTGAGCCATAGGATGTTATGAACTTCTTTTAATGAGAGCAAAACGATTAAAAGCGAGTTTGACTTACCATATCAATTGATAGAGGCATGCACAAGGCTGATGAATATGATTTCTTTTTTTTTTTGTCTCAGCAACGCAGAGAGATTCTCCTCTGCAACACTGCCTCTGCTGGCCATGCAATATAATCTGCAGATGGAAAAGTCCACCGTTAGTCCATTATTAGAACTTCATTATTTCCAAAATAAAGACAACACGACCAAATGAAATTATTTTCATAAAGCGTTAATAATTAGTACAATCGAGTCTGCAATATTGTGAAAATTCAAAGTTCACTAAAAATTATATTCTCCATTTTAATTTCAACCTAACACACTGCTCTCAATCCTATGCCTCATTTGCTACCACTCTCTACACAACTCTAGCACCTATGTGAGGACGTAGATATAAAGATCTCTTTAGCAGCCAAGAGACAGCGTACCCTTCTCACTGGAATTCTTTAAGGTTATGGTACACCAATAGCAATTCAGTGAACTAAAGTTAAGGGAGGAAGGTTTATGCTACAGTTTGTTGAAATAATAAAAACTATGAGTATCAGATTCTAACATCTTCATTTTAGCACATCCCTATCAGTTAACCAATATTGCTACCATCTTGAAAAGTTATATATATGCGGAAGACCCCACTAAAAGGTCCTGTGAGCCATAGGATGTTATGAACTTCTTTTAATGAGAGCAAAACGATTAAAAGCGAGTTTGACTTACCATATCAATTGATAGATCCATGCACAAGGCTGATGAATATGATTTCTTTTTTTTTTTGTCTCAGCAACGCAGAGAGATTCTCCTCTGCAACACTGCCACTGCTGGCCATGCAATATAATCTGCAGATGGAAAAGTCCACCGTTAGTCCATTATTAGAACTTGAATATTTCCAAACTAAAGAAAACACTACCAAATAAAATTATTTTCATAAAGCGTTAATAATTAGTACAATCGAGTCTGCAATATTGTGAAAATTCAAAGTTCACTAAAAATTATATTCTCCATTTTAATTTCAACCTAACACACTTCTCTCAATCCTATGCCTCATTTGCTACCACTCTCTACACAACTCTAGCACCTATGTGAGGACGTAGATATAAAGATCTCTTTAGCAGCCAAGAGACAGCGTACCCTTCTCACTGGAATTCTTTAAGGTTATGGTACACCAATAGCAATTCAGTGAACTAATAAGTTAAGGGAGGAAGGTTTATGCTACAGTTTGTTGAAATAATAAAAACTATGAGTATCAGATTCTAACATCTTCATTTTAGCACATCCCTATCAGTTAACCAATATTGCTACCGTCTTGAAAAGTTATATATATGCTGAAGACACCACTAAAAGGTCCTGTGAGCCATAGGATGTTATGAACTTCTTTTAATGAGAGCAAAACGATTAAAAGCGAGTTTGACTTACCATATCAATTGATAGAGGCATGCACAAGGCTGATGAATATGATTTCTTTTTTTTTTGTCTCAGCAACGCAGAGAGATTCTCCTCTGCAACACTGCCTCTGCTGGCCATGCAATATAATCTGCAGATGGAAAAGTCCACCGTTAGTCCATTATTAGAACTTAATTATTTCCAAAATAAAGACAACACTACCAAATGAAATTATTTTCATAAAGCGTTAATAATTAGTACAATCGAGTCTGCAATATTGTGAAAATTCAAAGTTCACTAAAAATTATATTCTCCATTTTAATTTCAACCTAACACACTGCTCTCAATCCTATGCCTCATTTGCTACCACTCTCTACACAACTCTAGCACCTATGTGAGGACGTAGATATAAAGATCTCTTTAGCAGCCAAGAGACAGCGTACCCTTCTCACTGGAATTCTTTAAGGTTATGGTACACCAATAGCAATTCAGTGAACTAATAAGTTAAGGGAGGAAGGTTTATGCTACAGTTTGTTGAAATAATAAAAACTATGAGTATCAGATTCTAACATCTTCATTTTAGCACATCCCTATCAGTTAACCAATATTGCTACCGTCTTGAAAAGTTATATATATGCTGAAGACACCACTAAAAGGTCCTGTGAGCCATAGGATGTTATGAACTTCTTTTAATGAGAGCAAAACGATTAAAAGCGAGTTTGACTTACCATATCAATTGATAGAGGCATGCACAAGGCTGATGAATACGATTTCTTTTTTTTTTGTCTCAGCAACGCAGAGAGATTCTCCTCTGCAACACTGCCTCTGCTGGCCATGCAATATAATCTGCAGATGGAAAAGTCCACCGTTAGTCCATTATTAGAACTTAATTATTTCCAACATAAAGACAACACGACCAAATGAAATTATTTTCATAAAGCGTTAATAATTAGTACAATCGAGTCTGCAATATTGTGAAAATTCAAAGTTCACTAAAAATTATATTCTCCATTTTAATTTCAACCTAACACACTGCTCTCAATCCTATGCCTCATTTGCTACCACTCTCTACACAACTCTAGCACCTATGTGAGGACGTAGATATAAAGATCTCTTTAGCAGCCAAGAGACAGCGTACCCTTCTCACTGGAATTCTTTAAGGTTATGGTACACCAATAGCAATTCAGTGAACTAATAAGTTAAGGGAGGAAGGTTTATGCTACAGTTTGTTGAAATAATAAAAACTATGAGTATCAGATTCTAACATCTTCATTTTAGCACATCCCTATCAGTTAACCAATATTGCTACCGTCTTGAAAAGTTATATATATGCGGAAGACACCACTAAAAGGTCCTGTGAGCCATAGGATGTTATGAACTTCTTTTAATGAGAGCAAAACGATTAAAAGCGAGTTTGACTTACCATATCAATTGATAGAGGCATGCACAAGGCTGATGAATACGATTTCTTTTTTTTTTGTCTCAGCAACGCAGAGAGATTCTCCTCTGCAACACTGCCTCTGCTGGCCATGCAATATAATCTGCAGATGGAAAAGTCCACCGTTAGTCCATTATTAGAACTTAATTATTTCCAACATAAAGACAACACGACCAAATGAAATTATTTTCATAAAGCGTTAATAATTAGTACAATCGAGTCTGCAATATTGTGAAAATTCAAAGTTCACTAAAAATTATATTCTCCATTTTAATTTCAACCTAACACACTGCTCTCAATCCTATGCCTCATTTGCTACCACTCTCTACACAACTCTAGCACCTATGTGAGGACGTAGATATAAAGATCTCTTTAGCAGCCAAGAGACAGCGTACCCTTCTCACTGGAATTCTTTAAGGTTATGGTACACCAATAGCAATTCAGTGAACTAATAAGTTAAGGGAGGAAGATTTATGCTACAGTTTGTTGAAATAATAAAAACTATGAGTATCAGATTCTAACATCTTCATTTTAGCACATCCCTATCAGTTAACCAATATTGCTACCGTCTTGAAAAGTTATATATATGCTGAAGACACCACTAAAAGGTCCTGTGAGCCATAGGATGTTATGAACTTCTTTTAATGAGAGCAAAACGATTAAAAGCGAGTTTGACTTACCATATCAATTGATAGAGGCATGCACAAGGCTGATGAATATGATTTCTTTTTTTTTTGTCTCAGCAACGCAGAGAGATTCTCCTCTGCAACACTGCCTCTGCTGGCCATGCAATATAATCTGCAGATGGAAAAGTCCACCGTTAGTCCATTATTAGAAATTGAATATTTCCAAACTAAAGAAAACACTACCAAATAAAATTATTTTCATAAAGCGTTAATAATTAGTACAATCGAGTCTGCAATATTGTGAAAATTCAAAGTTCACTAAAAATTATATTCTCCATTTTAATTTCAACCTAACACACTTCTCTCAATCCTATGCCTCATTTGCTACCACTCTCTACACAACTCTAGCACCTATGTGAGGACGTAGATATAAAGATCTCTTTAGCAGCCAAGAGACAGCGTACCCTTCTCACTGGAATTCTTTAAGGTTATGGTACACCAATAACAATTCAGTGAACTAATAAGTTAAGGGAGGAAGGTTTATGCTACAGTTTGTTGAAATAATAAAAACTATGAGTATCAGATTCTAACATCTTCATTTTAGCACATCCCTATCAGTTAACCAATATTGCTACCGTCTTGAAAAGTTATATATATGCTGAAGACACCACTAAAAGGTCCTGTGAGCCATAGGATGTTATGAACTTCTTTTAATGAGAGCAAAACGATTAAAAGCGAGTTTGACTTACCATATCAATTAATAGAGGCATGCACAAGGCTGATGAATATGATTTCTTTTTTTTTTTGTCTCAGCAACGCAGAGAGATTCTCCTCTGCAACACTGCCTCTGCTGGCCATGCAATATAATCTGCAGATGGAAAAGTCCACCGTTAGTCCATTATTAGAAATTGAATATTTCCAAACTAAAGAAAACACTACCAAATAAAATTATTTTCATAAAGCGTTAATAATTAGTACAATCGAGTCTGCAATATTGTGAAAATTCAAAGTTCACTAAAAATTATATTCTCCATTTTAATTTCAACCTAACACACTTCTCTCAATCCTATGCCTCATTTGCTACCACTCTCTACACAACTCTAGCACCTATGTGAGGACGTAGATATAAAGATCTCTTTAGCAGCCAAGAGACAGCGTACCCTTCTCACTGAAATTCTTTAAGGTTATGGTACACCAATAGCAATTCAGTGAACTAATAAGTTAAGGGAGGAAGGTTTATGCTACAGTTTGTTGAAATAATAAAAACTATGAGTATCAGATTCTAACATCTTCATTTTAGCACATCCCTATCAGTTAACCAATATTGCTACCGTCTTGAAAAGTTATATATATGCTGAAGACACCACTAAAAGGTCCTGTGAGCCATAGGATGTTATGAACTTCTTTTAATGAGAGCAAAACGATTAAAAGCGAGTTTGACTTACCATATCAATTGATAGAGGCATGCACAAGGCTGATGAATATGATTTCTTTTTTTTTTTGTCTCAGCAACGCAGAGATTCTCCTCTGCAACACTGCCTCTGCTGGCCATGCAATATAATCTGCAGATGGAAAAGTCCACCGTTAGTCCATTATTAGAACTTAATTATTTCCAAAATAAAGACAACACTACCAAATGAAATTATTTTCATAAAGCGTTAATAATTAGTACAATCGAGTCTGCAATATTGTGAAAATTCAAAGTTCACTAAAAATGATATTCTCCATTTTAATTTCAACCTAACACACTGCTCTCAATCCTATGCCTCATTTGCTACCACTCTCTACACAACTCTAGCACCTATGTGAGGACGTAGATATAAAGATCTCTTTAGCAGCCAAGAGACAGCGTACCCTTCTCACTGGAATTCTTTAAGGTTATGGTACACCAATAGCAATTCAGTGAACTAATAAGTTAAGGGAGGAAGGTTTATGCTACAGTTTGTTGAAATAATAAAAACTATGAGTATCAGATTCTAACATCTTCATTTTAGCACATCCCTATCAGTTAACCAATATTGCTACCGTCTTGAAAAGTTATATATATGCTGAAGACACCACTAAAAGGTCCTGTGAGCCATAGGATGTTATGAACTTCTTTTAATGAGAGCAAAACGATTAAAAGCGAGTTTGACTTACCATATCAATTGATAGAGGCATGCACAAGGCTGATGAATACGATTTCTTTTTTTTTTGTCTCAGCAACGCAGAGAGATTCTCCTCTGCAACACTGCCTCTGCTGGCCATGCAATATAATCTGCAGATGGAAAAGTCCACCGTTAGTCCATTATTAGAACTTAATTATTTCCAACATAAAGACAACACGACCAAATGAAATTATTTTCATAAAGCGTTAATAATTAGTACAATCGAGTCTGCAATATTGTGAAAATTCAAAGTTCACTAAAAATTATATTCTCCATTTTAATTTCAACCTAACACACTGCTCTCAATCCTATGCCTCATTTGCTACCACTCTCTACACAACTCTAGCACCTATGTGAGGACGTAGATATAAAGATCTCTTTAGCAGCCAAGAGACAGCGTACCCTTCTCACTGGAATTCTTTAAGGTTATGGTACACCAATAGCAATTCAGTGAACTAATAAGTTAAGGGAGGAAGGTTTATGCTACAGTTTGTTGAAATAATAAAAACTATGAGTATCAGATTCTAACATCTTCATTTTAGCACATCCCTATCAGTTAACCAATATTGCTACCGTCTTGAAAAGTTATATATATGCTGAAGACACCACTAAAAGGTCCTGTGAGCCATAGGATGTTATGAACTTCTTTTAATGAGAGCAAAACGATTAAAAGCGAGTTTGACTTACCATATCAATTGATAGAGGCATGCACAAGGCTGATGAATATGATTTCTTTTTTTTTTGTCTCAGCAACGCAGAGAGATTCTCCTCTGCAACACTGCCTCTGCTGGCCATGCAATATAATCTGCAGATGGAAAAGTCCACCGTTAGTCCATTATTAGAACTTAATTATTTCCAAAATAAAGACAACACTACCAAATAAAATTATTTTCATAAAGCGTTAATAATTAGTACAATCGAGTCTGCAATATTGTGAAAATTCAAAGTTCACTAAAAATTATATTCTCCATTTTAATTTCAACCTAACACACTTCTCTCAATCCTATGCCTCATTTGCTACCACTCTCTACACAACTCTAGCACCTATGTGAGGACGTAGATATAAAGATCTCTTTAGCAGCCAAGAGACAGCGTACCTTTCTCACTGGAATTCTTTAAGGTTATGGTACACCAATAGCAATTCAGTGAACTAATAAGTTAAGGGAGGAAGGTTTATACTACAGTTTGTTGAAATAATAAAAACTATGAGTATCAGATTCTAACATCTTCATTTTAGCACATCCCTATCAGTTAACCAATATTGCTACCGTCTTGAAAAGTTATATATATGCGGAAGACACCACTAAAAGGTCCTGTGAGCCATAGGATGTTATGAACTTCTTTTAATGAGAGCAAAACGATTAAAAGCGAGTTTGACTTACCATATCAATTGATAGAGGCATGCACAAGGCTGATGAATACGATTTCTTTTTTTTTGTCTCAGCAACGCAGAGAGATTCTCCTCTGCAACACTGCCTCTGCTGGCCATGCAATATAATCTGCAGATGGAAAAGTCCACCGTTAGTCCATTATTAGAACTTAATTATTTCCAACATAAAGACAACACTACCAAATAAAATTATTTTCATAAAGCGTTAATAATTAGTACAATCGAGTCTGCAATATTGTGAAAATTCAAAGTTCACTAAAAATTATATTCTCCATTTTAATTTCAACCTAACACACTTCTCTCAATCCTATGCCTCATTTGCTACCACTCTCTACACAACTCTAGCACCTATGTGAGGACGTAGATATAAAGATCTCTTTAGCAGCCAAGAGACAGCGTACCCTTCTCACTGGAATTCTTTAAGGTTATGGTACACCAATAACAATTCAGTGAACTAATAAGTTAAGGGAGGAAGGTTTATGCTACAGTTTGTTGAAATAATAAAAACTATGAGTATCAGATTCTAACATCTTCATTTTAGCACATCCCTATCAGTTAACCAATATTGCTACCGTCTTGAAAAGTTATATATATGCTGAAGACACCACTAAAAGGTCCTGTGAGCCATAGGATGTTATGAACTTCTTTTAATGAGAGCAAAACGATTAAAAGCGAGTTTGACTTACCATATCAATTGATAGAGGCATGCACAAGGCTGATGAATATGATTTCTTTTTTTTTTTGTCTCAGCAACGCAGAGAGATTCTCCTCTGCAACACTGCCTCTGCTGGCCATGCAATATAATCTGCAGATGGAAAAGTCCACCGTTAGTCCATTATTAGAACTTAATTATTTCCAAAATAAAGACAACACTACCAAATGAAATTATTTTCATAAAGCGTTAATAATTAGTACAATCGAGTCTGCAATATTGTGAAAATTCAAAGTTCACTAAAAATTATATTCTCCATTTTAATTTCAACCTAACACACTGCTCTCAATCCTATGCCTCATTTGCTACCACTCTCTACACAACTCTAGCACCTATGTGAGGACGTAGATATAAAGATCTCTTTAGCAGCCAAGAGACAGCGTACCCTTCTCACTGGAATTCTTTAAGGTTATGGTACACCAATAGCAATTCAGTGAACTAATAAGTTAAGGGAGGAAGGTTTATGCTACAGTTTGTTGAAATAATAAAAACTATGAGTATCAGATTCTAACATCTTCATTTTAGCACATCCCTATCAGTTAACCAATATTGCTACCGTCTTGAAAAGTTATATATATGCTGAAGACACCACTAAAAGGTCCTGTGAGCCATAGGATGTTATGAACTTCTTTTAATGAGAGCAAAACGATTAAAAGCGAGTTTGACTTACCATATCAATTGATAGAGGCATGCACAAGGCTGATGAATACGATTTCTTTTTTTTTTGTCTCAGCAACGCAGAGAGATTCTCCTCTGCAACACTGCCTCTGCTGGCCATGCAATATAATCTGCAGATGGAAAAGTCCACCGTTAGTCCATTATTAGAACTTAATTATTTCCAACATAAAGACAACACGACCAAATGAAATTATTTTCATAAAGCGTTAATAATTAGTACAATCGAGTCTGCAATATTGTGAAAATTCAAAGTTCACTAAAAATTATATTCTCCATTTTAATTTCAACCTAACACACTGCTCTCAATCCTATGCCTCATTTGCTACCACTCTCTACACAACTCTAGCACCTATGTGAGGACGTAGATATAAAGATCTCTTTAGCAGCCAAGAGACAGCGTACCCTTCTCACTGGAATTCTTTAAGGTTATGGTACACCAATAGCAATTCAGTGAACTAATAAGTTAAGGGAGGAAGGTTTATGCTACAGTTTGTTGAAATAATAAAAACTATGAGTATCAGATTCTAACATCTTCATTTTAGCACATCCCTATCAGTTAACCAATATTGCTACCGTCTTGAAAAGTTATATATATGCTGAAGACACCACTAAAAGGTCCTGTGAGCCATAGGATGTTATGAACTTCTTTTAATGAGAGCAAAACGATTAAAAGCGAGTTTGACTTACCATATCAATTGATAGAGGCATGCACAAGGCTGATGAATATGATTTCTTTTTTTTTTGTCTCAGCAACGCAGAGAGATTCTCCTCTGCAACACTGCCTCTGCTGGCCATGCAATATAATCTGCAGATGGAAAAGTCCACCGTTAGTCCATTATTAGAACTTAATTATTTCCAAAATAAAGACAACACTACCAAATAAAATTATTTTCATAAAGCGTTAATAATTAGTACAATCGAGTCTGCAATATTGTGAAAATTCAAAGTTCACTAAAAATTATATTCTCCATTTTAATTTCAACCTAACACACTTCTCTCAATCCTATGCCTCATTTGCTACCACTCTCTACACAACTCTAGCACCTATGTGAGGACGTAGATATAAAGATCTCTTTAGCAGCCAAGAGACAGCGTACCTTTCTCACTGGAATTCTTTAAGGTTATGGTACACCAATAGCAATTCAGTGAACTAATAAGTTAAGGGAGGAAGGTTTATGCTACAGTTTGTTCAAATAATAAAAACTATGAGTATCAGATTCTAACATCTTCATTTTAGCACATCCCTATCAGTTAACCAATATTGCTACCATCTTGAAAAGTTATATATATGCGGAAGACCCCACTAAAAGGTCCTGTGAGCCATAGGATGTTATGAACTTCTTTTAATGAGAGCAAAACGATTAAAAGCGAGTTTGACTTACCATATCAATTGATAGAGGCATGCACAAGGCTGATGAATACGATTTCTTTTTTTTTTGTCTCAGCAACGCAGAGAGATTCTCCTCTGCAACACTGCCTCTGCTGGCCATGCAATATAATCTGCAGATGGAAAAGTCCACCGTTAGTCCATTATTAGAACTTAATTATTTCCAACATAAAGACAACACGACCAAATGAAATTATTTTCATAAAGCGTTAATAATTAGTACAATCGAGTCTGCAATATTGTGAAAATTCAAAGTTCACTAAAAATTATATTCTCCATTTTAATTTCAACCTAACACACTGCTCTCAATCCTATGCCTCATTTGCTACCACTCTCTACACAACTCTAGCACCTATGTGAGGACGTAGATATAAAGATCTCTTTAGCAGCCAAGAGACAGCGTACCCTTCTCACTGGAATTCTTTAAGGTTATGGTACACCAATAGCAATTCAGTGAACTAATAAGTTAAGGGAGGAAGATTTATGCTACAGTTTGTTGAAATAATAAAAACTATGAGTATCAGATTCTAACATCTTCATTTTAGCACATCCCTATCAGTTAACCAATATTGCTACCGTCTTGAAAAGTTATATATATGCTGAAGACACCACTAAAAGGTCCTGTGAGCCATAGGATGTTATGAACTTCTTTTAATGAGAGCAAAACGATTAAAAGCGAGTTTGACTTACCATATCAATTAATAGAGGCATGCACAAGGCTGATGAATATGATTTCTTTTTTTTTTTGTCTCAGCAACGCAGAGAGATTCTCCTCTGCAACACTGCCTCTGCTGGCCATGCAATATAATCTGCAGATGGAAAAGTCCACCGTTAGTCCATTATTAGAAATTGAATATTTCCAAACTAAAGAAAACACTACCAAATAAAATTATTTTCATAAAGCGTTAATAATTAGTACAATCGAGTCTGCAATATTGTGAAAATTCAAAGTTCACTAAAAATTATATTCTCCATTTTAATTTCAACCTAACACACTTCTCTCAATCCTATGCCTCATTTGCTACCACTCTCTACACAACTCTAGCACCTATGTGAGGACGTAGATATAAAGATCTCTTTAGCAGCCAAGAGACAGCGTACCCTTCTCACTGAAATTCTTTAAGGTTATGGTACACCAATAGCAATTCAGTGAACTAATAAGTTAAGGGAGGAAGGTTTATGCTACAGTTTGTTGAAATAATAAAAACTATGAGTATCAGATTCTAACATCTTCATTTTAGCACATCCCTATCAGTTAACCAATATTGCTACCGTCTTGAAAAGTTATATATATGCTGAAGACACCACTAAAAGGTCCTGTGAGCCATAGGATGTTATGAACTTCTTTTAATGAGAGCAAAACGATTAAAAGCGAGTTTGACTTACCATATCAATTGATAGAGGCATGCACAAGGCTGATGAATATGATTTCTTTTTTTTTTTGTCTCAGCAACGCAGAGAGATTCTCCTCTGCAACACTGCCTCTGCTGGCCATGCAATATAATCTGCAGATGGAAAAGTCCACCGTTAGTCCATTATTAGAAATTGAATATTTCCAAACTAAAGAAAACACTACCAAATAAAATTATTTTCATAAAGCGTTAATAATTAGTACAATCGAGTCTGCAATATTGTGAAAATTCAAAGTTCACTAAAAATTATATTCTCCATTTTAATTTCAACCTAACACACTTCTCTCAATCCTATGCCTCATTTGCTACCACTCTCTACACAACTCTAGCACCTATGTGAGGACGTAGATATAAAGATCTCTTTAGCAGCCAAGAGACAGCGTACCCTTCTCACTGAAATTCTTTAAGGTTATGGTACACCAATAGCAATTCAGTGAACTAATAAGTTAAGGGAGGAAGGTTTATGCTACAGTTTGTTGAAATAATAAAAACTATGAGTATCAGATTCTAACATCTTCATTTTAGCACATCCCTATCAGTTAACCAATATTGCTACCGTCTTGAAAAGTTATATATATGCTGAAGACACCACTAAAAGGTCCTGTGAGCCATAGGATGTTATGAACTTCTTTTAATGAGAGCAAAACGATTAAAAGCGAGTTTGACTTACCATATCAATTGATAGAGGCATGCACAAGGCTGATGAATATGATTTCTTTTTTTTTTTGTCTCAGCAACGCAGAGAGATTCTCCTCTGCAACACTGCCTCTGCTGGCCATGCAATATAATCTGCAGATGGAAAAGTCCACCGTTAGTCCATTATTAGAACTTAATTATTTCCAAAATAAAGACAACACTACCAAATGAAATTATTTTCATAAAGCGTTAATAATTAGTACAATCGAGTCTGCAATATTGTGAAAATTCAAAGTTCACTAAAAATTATATTCTCCATTTTAATTTCAACCTAACACACTGCTCTCAATCCTATGCCTCATTTGCTACCACTCTCTACACAACTCTAGCACCTATGTGAGGACGTAGATATAAAGATCTCTTTAGCAGCCAAGAGACAGCGTACCCTTCTCACTGGAATTCTTTAAGGTTATGGTACACCAATAGCAATTCAGTGAACTAATAAGTTAAGGGAGGAAGGTTTATGCTACAGTTTGTTGAAATAATAAAAACTATGAGTATCAGATTCTAACATCTTCATTTTAGCACATCCCTATCAGTTAACCAATATTGCTACCGTCTTGAAAAGTTATATATATGCTGAAGACACCACTAAAAGGTCCTGTGAGCCATAGGATGTTATGAACTTCTTTTAATGAGAGCAAAATGATTAAAAGCGAGTTTGACTTACCATATCAATTGATAGAGGCATGCACAAGGCTGATGAATACGATTTCTTTTTTTTTTGTCTCAGCAACGCAGAGAGATTCTCCTCTGCAACACTGCCTCTGCTGGCCATGCAATATAATCTGCAGATGGAAAAGTCCACCGTTAGTCCATTATTAGAACTTAATTATTTCCAACATAAAGACAACACGACCAAATGAAATTATTTTCATAAAGCGTTAATAATTAGTACAATCGAGTCTGCAATATTGTGAAAATTCAAAGTTCACTAAAAATTATATTCTCCATTTTAATTTCAACCTAACACACTGCTCTCAATCCTATGCCTCATTTGCTACCACTCTCTACACAACTCTAGCACCTATGTGAGGACGTAGATATAAAGATCTCTTTAGCAGCCAAGAGACAGCGTACCCTTCTCACTGGAATTCTTTAAGGTTATGGTACACCAATAGCAATTCAGTGAACTAATAAGTTAAGGGAGGAAGATTTATGCTACAGTTTGTTGAAATAATAAAAACTATGAGTATCAGATTCTAACATCTTCATTTTAGCACATCCCTATCAGTTAACCAATATTGCTACCGTCTTGAAAAGTTATATATATGCTGAAGACACCACTAAAAGGTCCTGTGAGCCATAGGATGTTATGAACTTCTTTTAATGAGAGCAAAACGATTAAAAGCGAGTTTGACTTACCATATCAATTGATAGAGGCATGCACAAGGCTGATGAATATGATTTCTTTTTTTTTTGTCTCAGCAACGCAGAGAGATTCTCCTCTGCAACACTGCCTCTGCTGGCCATGCAATATAATCTGCAGATGGAAAAGTCCACCGTTAGTCCATTATTAGAAATTGAATATTTCCAAACTAAAGAAAACACTACCAAATAAAATTATTTTCATAAAGCGTTAATAATTAGTACAATCGAGTCTGCAATATTGTGAAAATTCAAAGTTCACTAAAAATTATATTCTCCATTTTAATTTCAACCTAACACACTTCTCTCAATCCTATGCCTCATTTGCTACCACTCTCTACACAACTCTAGCACCTATGTGAGGACGTAGATATAAAGATCTCTTTAGCAGCCAAGAGACAGCGTACCCTTCTCACTGGAATTCTTTAAGGTTATGGTACACCAATAACAATTCAGTGAACTAATAAGTTAAGGGAGGAAGGTTTATGCTACAGTTTGTTGAAATAATAAAAACTATGAGTATCAGATTCTAACATCTTCATTTTAGCACATCCCTATCAGTTAACCAATATTGCTACCGTCTTGAAAAGTTATATATATGCTGAAGACACCACTAAAAGGTCCTGTGAGCCATAGGATGTTATGAACTTCTTTTAATGAGAGCAAAACGATTAAAAGCGAGTTTGACTTACCATATCAATTAATAGAGGCATGCACAAGGCTGATGAATATGATTTCTTTTTTTTTTTGTCTCAGCAACGCAGAGAGATTCTCCTCTGCAACACTGCCTCTGCTGGCCATGCAATATAATCTGCAGATGGAAAAGTCCACCGTTAGTCCATTATTAGAAATTGAATATTTCCAAACTAAAGAAAACACTACCAAATAAAATTATTTTCATAAAGCGTTAATAATTAGTACAATCGAGTCTGCAATATTGTGAAAATTCAAAGTTCACTAAAAATTCTATTCTCCATTTTAATTTCAACCTAACACACTTCTCTCAATCCTATGCCTCATTTGCTACCACTCTCTACACAACTCTAGCACCTATGTGAGGACGTAGATATAAAGATCTCTTTAGCAGCCAAGAGACAGCGTACCCTTCTCACTGGAATTCTTTAAGGTTATGGTACACCAATAGCAATTCAGTGAACTAATAAGTTAAGGGAGGAAGGTTTATGCTACAGTTTGTTGAAATAATAAAAACTATGAGTATCAGATTCTAACATCTTCATTTTAGCACATCCCTATCAGTTAACCAATATTGCTACCGTCTTGAAAAGTTATATATATGCTGAAGACACCACTAAAAGGTCCTGTGAGCCATAGGATGTTATGAACTTCTTTTAATGAGAGCAAAACGATTAAAAGCGAGTTTGACTTACCATATCAATTGATAGAGGCATGCACAAGGCTGATGAATATGATTTCTTTTTTTTTTGTCACAGCAACGCAGAGAGATTCTCCTCTGCAACACTGCCTCTGCTGGCCATGCAATATAATCTGCAGATGGAAAAGTCCACCGTTAGTCCATTATTAGAACTTAATTATTTCCAAAATAAAGACAACACTACCAAATGAAATTATTTTCATAAAGCGTTAATAATTAGTACAATCGAGTCTGCAATATTGTGAAAATTCAAAGTTCACTAAAAATTATATTCTCCATTTTAATTTCAACCTAACACACTGCTCTCAATCCTATGCCTCATTTGCTACCACTCTCTACACAACTCTAGCACCTATGTGAGGACGTAGATATAAAGATCTCTTTAGCAGCCAAGAGACAGCGTACCCTTCTCACTGGAATTCTTTAAGGTTATGGTACACCAATAACAATTCAGTGAACTAATAAGTTAAGGGAGGAAGGTTTATGCTACAGTTTGTTGAAATAATAAAAACTATGAGTATCAGATTCTAACATCTTCATTTTAGCACATCCCTATCAGTTAACCAATATTGCTACCGTCTTGAAAAGTTATATATATGCTGAAGACACCACTAAAAGGTCCTGTGAGCCATAGGATGTTATGAACTTCTTTTAATGAGAGCAAAACGATTAAAAGCGAGTTTGACTTACCATATCAATTGATAGAGGCATGCACAAGGCTGATGAATATGATTTCTTTTTTTTTTTGTCTCAGCAACGCAGAGAGATTCTCCTCTGCAACACTGCCTCTGCTGGCCATGCAATATAATCTGCAGATGGAAAAGTCCACCGTTAGTCCATTATTAGAACTTAATTATTTCCAAAATAAAGACAACACTACCAAATGAAATTATTTTCATAAAGCGTTAATAATTAGTACAATCGAGTCTGCAATATTGTGAAAATTCAAAGTTCACTAAAAATTATATTCTCCATTTTAATTTCAACCTAACACACTGCTCTCAATCCTATGCCTCATTTGCTACCACTCTCTACACAACTCTAGCACCTATGTGAGGACGTAGATATAAAGATCTCTTTAGCAGCCAAGAGACAGCGTACCCTTCTCACTGGAATTCTTTAAGGTTATGGTACACCAATAGCAATTCAGTGAACTAATAAGTTAAGGGAGGAAGGTTTATGCTACAGTTTGTTGAAATAATAAAAACTATGAGTATCAGATTCTAACATCTTCATTTTAGCACATCCCTATCAGTTAACCAATATTGCTACCGTCTTGAAAAGTTATATATATGCTGAAGACACCACTAAAAGGTCCTGTGAGCCATAGGATGTTATGAACTTCTTTTAATGAGAGCAAAACGATTAAAAGCGAGTTTGACTTACCATATCAATTGATAGAGGCATGCACAAGGCTGATGAATACGATTTCTTTTTTTTTTGTCTCAGCAACGCAGAGAGATTCTCCTCTGCAACACTGCCTCTGCTGGCCATGCAATATAATCTGCAGATGGAAAAGTCCACCGTTAGTCCATTATTAGAACTTAATTATTTCCAACATAAAGACAACACGACCAAATGAAATTATTTTCATAAAGCGTTAATAATTAGTACAATCGAGTCTGCAATATTGTGAAAATTCAAAGTTCACTAAAAATTATATTCTCCATTTTAATTTCAACCTAACACACTGCTCTCAATCCTATGCCTCATTTGCTACCACTCTCTACACAACTCTAGCACCTATGTGAGGACGTAGATATAAAGATCTCTTTAGCAGCCAAGAGACAGCGTACCCTTCTCACTGGAATTCTTTAAGGTTATGGTACACCAATAGCAATTCAGTGAACTAATAAGTTAAGGGAGGAAGGTTTATGCTACAGTTTGTTGAAATAATAAAAACTATGAGTATCAGATTCTAACATCTTCATTTTAGCACATCCCTATCAGTTAACCAATATTGCTACCGTCTTGAAAAGTTATATATATGCTGAAGACACCACTAAAAGGTCCTGTGAGCCATAGGATGTTATGAACTTCTTTTAATGAGAGCAAAACGATTAAAAGCGAGTTTGACTTACCATATCAATTGATAGAGGCATGCACAAGGCTGATGAATATGATTTCTTTTTTTTTTGTCTCAGCAACGCAGAGAGATTCTCCTCTGCAACACTGCCTCTGCTGGCCATGCAATATAATCTGCAGATGGAAAAGTCCACCGTTAGTCCATTATTAGAACTTAATTATTTCCAAAATAAAGACAACACTACCAAATAAAATTATTTTCATAAAGCGTTAATAATTAGTACAATCGAGTCTGCAATATTGTGAAAATTCAAAGTTCACTAAAAATTATATTCTCCATTTTAATTTCAACCTAACACACTTCTCTCAATCCTATGCCTCATTTGCTACCACTCTCTACACAACTCTAGCACCTATGTGAGGACGTAGATATAAAGATCTCTTTAGCAGCCAAGAGACAGCGTACCTTTCTCACTGGAATTCTTTAAGGTTATGGTACACCAATAGCAATTCAGTGAACTAATAAGTTAAGGGAGGAAGGTTTATGCTACAGTTTGTTCAAATAATAAAAACTATGAGTATCAGATTCTAACATCTTCATTTTAGCACATCCCTATCAGTTAACCAATATTGCTACCATCTTGAAAAGTTATATATATGCGGAAGACCCCACTAAAAGGTCCTGTGAGCCATAGGATGTTATGAACTTCTTTTAATGAGAGCAAAACGATTAAAAGCGAGTTTGACTTACCATATCAATTGATAGAGGCATGCACAAGGCTGATGAATACGATTTCTTTTTTTTTTGTCTCAGCAACGCAGAGAGATTCTCCTCTGCAACACTGCCTCTGCTGGCCATGCAATATAATCTGCAGATGGAAAAGTCCACCGTTAGTCCATTATTAGAACTTAATTATTTCCAACATAAAGACAACACGACCAAATGAAATTATTTTCATAAAGCGTTAATAATTAGTACAATCGAGTCTGCAATATTGTGAAAATTCAAAGTTCACTAAAAATTATATTCTCCATTTTAATTTCAACCTAACACACTGCTCTCAATCCTATGCCTCATTTGCTACCACTCTCTACACAACTCTAGCACCTATGTGAGGACGTAGATATAAAGATCTCTTTAGCAGCCAAGAGACAGCGTACCCTTCTCACTGGAATTCTTTAAGGTTATGGTACACCAATAGCAATTCAGTGAACTAATAAGTTAAGGGAGGAAGATTTATGCTACAGTTTGTTGAAATAATAAAAACTATGAGTATCAGATTCTAACATCTTCATTTTAGCACATCCCTATCAGTTAACCAATATTGCTACCGTCTTGAAAAGTTATATATATGCTGAAGACACCACTAAAAGGTCCTGTGAGCCATAGGATGTTATGAACTTCTTTTAATGAGAGCAAAACGATTAAAAGCGAGTTTGACTTACCATATCAATTGATAGAGGCATGCACAAGGCTGATGAATATGATTTCTTTTTTTTTTGTCTCAGCAACGCAGAGAGATTCTCCTCTGCAACACTGCCTCTGCTGGCCATGCAATATAATCTGCAGATGGAAAAGTCCACCGTTAGTCCATTATTAGAAATTGAATATTTCCAAACTAAAGAAAACACTACCAAATAAAATTATTTTCATAAAGCGTTAATAATTAGTACAATCGAGTCTGCAATATTGTGAAAATTCAAAGTTCACTAAAAATTATATTCTCCATTTTAATTTCAACCTAACACACTTCTCTCAATCCTATGCCTCATTTGCTACCACTCTCTACACAACTCTAGCACCTATGTGAGGACGTAGATATAAAGATCTCTTTAGCAGCCAAGAGACAGCGTACCCTTCTCACTGGAATTCTTTAAGGTTATGGTACACCAATAACAATTCAGTGAACTAATAAGTTAAGGGAGGAAGGTTTATGCTACAGTTTGTTGAAATAATAAAAACTATGAGTATCAGATTCTAACATCTTCATTTTAGCACATCCCTATCAGTTAACCAATATTGCTACCGTCTTGAAAAGTTATATATATGCTGAAGACACCACTAAAAGGTCCTGTGAGCCATAGGATGTTATGAACTTCTTTTAATGAGAGCAAAACGATTAAAAGCGAGTTTGACTTACCATATCAATTAATAGAGGCATGCACAAGGCTGATGAATATGATTTCTTTTTTTTTTTGTCTCAGCAACGCAGAGAGATTCTCCTCTGCAACACTGCCTCTGCTGGCCATGCAATATAATCTGCAGATGGAAAAGTCCACCGTTAGTCCATTATTAGAAATTGAATATTTCCAAACTAAAGAAAACACTACCAAATAAAATTATTTTCATAAAGCGTTAATAATTAGTACAATCGAGTCTGCAATATTGTGAAAATTCAAAGTTCACTAAAAATTATATTCTCCATTTTAATTTCAACCTAACACACTTCTCTCAATCCTATGCCTCATTTGCTACCACTCTCTACACAACTCTAGCACCTATGTGAGGACGTAGATATAAAGATCTCTTTAGCAGCCAAGAGACAGCGTACCCTTCTCACTGAAATTCTTTAAGGTTATGGTACACCAATAGCAATTCAGTGAACTAATAAGTTAAGGGAGGAAGGTTTATGCTACAGTTTGTTGAAATAATAAAAACTATGAGTATCAGATTCTAACATCTTCATTTTAGCACATCCCTATCAGTTAACCAATATTGCTACCGTCTTGAAAAGTTATATATATGCTGAAGACACCACTAAAAGGTCCTGTGAGCCATAGGATGTTATGAACTTCTTTTAATGAGAGCAAAACGATTAAAAGCGAGTTTGACTTACCATATCAATTGATAGAGGCATGCACAAGGCTGATGAATATGATTTCTTTTTTTTTTTGTCTCAGCAACGCAGAGAGATTCTCCTCTGCAACACTGCCTCTGCTGGCCATGCAATATAATCTGCAGATGGAAAAGTCCACCGTTAGTCCATTATTAGAAATTGAATATTTCCAAACTAAAGAAAACACTACCAAATAAAATTATTTTCATAAAGCGTTAATAATTAGTACAATCGAGTCTGCAATATTGTGAAAATTCAAAGTTCACTAAAAATTATATTCTCCATTTTAATTTCAACCTAACACACTTCTCTCAATCCTATGCCTCATTTGCTACCACTCTCTACACAACTCTAGCACCTATGTGAGGACGTAGATATAAAGATCTCTTTAGCAGCCAAGAGACAGCGTACCCTTCTCACTGAAATTCTTTAAGGTTATGGTACACCAATAGCAATTCAGTGAACTAATAAGTTAAGGGAGGAAGGTTTATGCTACAGTTTGTTGAAATAATAAAAACTATGAGTATCAGATTCTAACATCTTCATTTTAGCACATCCCTATCAGTTAACCAATATTGCTACCGTCTTGAAAAGTTATATATATGCTGAAGACACCACTAAAAGGTCCTGTGAGCCATAGGATGTTATGAACTTCTTTTAATGAGAGCAAAACGATTAAAAGCGAGTTTGACTTACCATATCAATTGATAGAGGCATGCACAAGGCTGATGAATATGATTTCTTTTTTTTTTTGTCTCAGCAACGCAGAGAGATTCTCCTCTGCAACACTGCCTCTGCTGGCCATGCAATATAATCTGCAGATGGAAAAGTCCACCGTTAGTCCATTATTAGAACTTAATTATTTCCAAAATAAAGACAACACTACCAAATGAAATTATTTTCATAAAGCGTTAATAATTAGTACAATCGAGTCTGCAATATTGTGAAAATTCAAAGTTCACTAAAAATTATATTCTCCATTTTAATTTCAACCTAACACACTGCTCTCAATCCTATGCCTCATTTGCTACCACTCTCTACACAACTCTAGCACCTATGTGAGGACGTAGATATAAAGATCTCTTTAGCAGCCAAGAGACAGCGTACCCTTCTCACTGGAATTCTTTAAGGTTATGGTACACCAATAGCAATTCAGTGAACTAATAAGTTAAGGGAGGAAGGTTTATGCTACAGTTTGTTGAAATAATAAAAACTATGAGTATCAGATTCTAACATCTTCATTTTAGCACATCCCTATCAGTTAACCAATATTGCTACCGTCTTGAAAAGTTATATATATGCTGAAGACACCACTAAAAGGTCCTGTGAGCCATAGGATGTTATGAACTTCTTTTAATGAGAGCAAAATGATTAAAAGCGAGTTTGACTTACCATATCAATTGATAGAGGCATGCACAAGGCTGATGAATACGATTTCTTTTTTTTTTGTCTCAGCAACGCAGAGAGATTCTCCTCTGCAACACTGCCTCTGCTGGCCATGCAATATAATCTGCAGATGGAAAAGTCCACCGTTAGTCCATTATTAGAACTTAATTATTTCCAACATAAAGACAACACGACCAAATGAAATTATTTTCATAAAGCGTTAATAATTAGTACAATCGAGTCTGCAATATTGTGAAAATTCAAAGTTCACTAAAAATTATATTCTCCATTTTAATTTCAACCTAACACACTGCTCTCAATCCTATGCCTCATTTGCTACCACTCTCTACACAACTCTAGCACCTATGTGAGGACGTAGATATAAAGATCTCTTTAGCAGCCAAGAGACAGCGTACCCTTCTCACTGGAATTCTTTAAGGTTATGGTACACCAATAGCAATTCAGTGAACTAATAAGTTAAGGGAGGAAGATTTATGCTACAGTTTGTTGAAATAATAAAAACTATGAGTATCAGATTCTAACATCTTCATTTTAGCACATCCCTATCAGTTAACCAATATTGCTACCGTCTTGAAAAGTTATATATATGCTGAAGACACCACTAAAAGGTCCTGTGAGCCATAGGATGTTATGAACTTCTTTTAATGAGAGCAAAACGATTAAAAGCGAGTTTGACTTACCATATCAATTGATAGAGGCATGCACAAGGCTGATGAATATGATTTCTTTTTTTTTTGTCTCAGCAACGCAGAGAGATTCTCCTCTGCAACACTGCCTCTGCTGGCCATGCAATATAATCTGCAGATGGAAAAGTCCACCGTTAGTCCATTATTAGAAATTGAATATTTCCAAACTAAAGAAAACACTACCAAATAAAATTATTTTCATAAAGCGTTAATAATTAGTACAATCGAGTCTGCAATATTGTGAAAATTCAAAGTTCACTAAAAATTATATTCTCCATTTTAATTTCAACCTAACACACTTCTCTCAATCCTATGCCTCATTTGCTACCACTCTCTACACAACTCTAGCACCTATGTGAGGACGTAGATATAAAGATCTCTTTAGCAGCCAAGAGACAGCGTACCCTTCTCACTGGAATTCTTTAAGGTTATGGTACACCAATAACAATTCAGTGAACTAATAAGTTAAGGGAGGAAGGTTTATGCTACAGTTTGTTGAAATAATAAAAACTATGAGTATCAGATTCTAACATCTTCATTTTAGCACATCCCTATCAGTTAACCAATATTGCTACCGTCTTGAAAAGTTATATATATGCTGAAGACACCACTAAAAGGTCCTGTGAGCCATAGGATGTTATGAACTTCTTTTAATGAGAGCAAAACGATTAAAAGCGAGTTTGACTTACCATATCAATTAATAGAGGCATGCACAAGGCTGATGAATATGATTTCTTTTTTTTTTTGTCTCAGCAACGCAGAGAGATTCTCCTCTGCAACACTGCCTCTGCTGGCCATGCAATATAATCTGCAGATGGAAAAGTCCACCGTTAGTCCATTATTAGAAATTGAATATTTCCAAACTAAAGAAAACACTACCAAATAAAATTATTTTCATAAAGCGTTAATAATTAGTACAATCGAGTCTGCAATATTGTGAAAATTCAAAGTTCACTAAAAATTCTATTCTCCATTTTAATTTCAACCTAACACACTTCTCTCAATCCTATGCCTCATTTGCTACCACTCTCTACACAACTCTAGCACCTATGTGAGGACGTAGATATAAAGATCTCTTTAGCAGCCAAGAGACAGCGTACCCTTCTCACTGGAATTCTTTAAGGTTATGGTACACCAATAGCAATTCAGTGAACTAATAAGTTAAGGGAGGAAGGTTTATGCTACAGTTTGTTGAAATAATAAAAACTATGAGTATCAGATTCTAACATCTTCATTTTAGCACATCCCTATCAGTTAACCAATATTGCTACCGTCTTGAAAAGTTATATATATGCTGAAGACACCACTAAAAGGTCCTGTGAGCCATAGGATGTTATGAACTTCTTTTAATGAGAGCAAAACGATTAAAAGCGAGTTTGACTTACCATATCAATTGATAGAGGCATGCACAAGGCTGATGAATATGATTTCTTTTTTTTTTGTCACAGCAACGCAGAGAGATTCTCCTCTGCAACACTGCCTCTGCTGGCCATGCAATATAATCTGCAGATGGAAAAGTCCACCGTTAGTCCATTATTAGAACTTAATTATTTCCAAAATAAAGACAACACTACCAAATGAAATTATTTTCATAAAGCGTTAATAATTAGTACAATCGAGTCTGCAATATTGTGAAAATTCAAAGTTCACTAAAAATTATATTCTCCATTTTAATTTCAACCTAACACACTGCTCTCAATCCTATGCCTCATTTGCTACCACTCTCTACACAACTCTAGCACCTATGTGAGGACGTAGATATAAAGATCTCTTTAGCAGCCAAGAGACAGCGTACCCTTCTCACTGGAATTCTTTAAGGTTATGGTACACCAATAGCAATTCAGTGAACTAATAAGTTAAGGGAGGAAGGTTTATGCTACAGTTTGTTGAAATAATAAAAACTATGAGTATCAGATTCTAACATCTTCATTTTAGCACATCCCTATCAGTTAACCAATATTGCTACCGTCTTGAAAAGTTATATATATGCTGAAGACACCACTAAAAGGTCCTGTGAGCCATAGGATGTTATGAACTTCTTTTAATGAGAGCAAAACGATTAAAAGCGAGTTTGACTTACCATATCAATTGATAGAGGCATGCACAAGGCTGATGAATACGATTTCTTTTTTTTTTGTCTCAGCAACGCAGAGAGATTCTCCTCTGCAACACTGCCTCTGCTGGCCATGCAATATAATCTGCAGATGGAAAAGTCCACCGTTAGTCCATTATTAGAACTTAATTATTTCCAACATAAAGACAACACGACCAAATGAAATTATTTTCATAAAGCGTTAATAATTAGTACAATCGAGTCTGCAATATTGTGAAAATTCAAAGTTCACTAAAAATTATATTCTCCATTTTAATTTCAACCTAACACACTGCTCTCAATCCTATGCCTCATTTGCTACCACTCTCTACACAACTCTAGCACCTATGTGAGGACGTAGATATAAAGATCTCTTTAGCAGCCAAGAGACAGCGTACCCTTCTCACTGGAATTCTTTAAGGTTATGGTACACCAATAGCAATTCAGTGAACTAATAAGTTAAGGGAGGAAGGTTTATGCTACAGTTTGTTGAAATAATAAAAACTATGAGTATCAGATTCTAACATCTTCATTTTAGCACATCCCTATCAGTTAACCAATATTGCTACCGTCTTGAAAAGTTATATATATGCGGAAGACACCACTAAAAGGTCCTGTGAGCCATAGGATGTTATGAACTTCTTTTAATGAGAGCAAAACGATTAAAAGCGAGTTTGACTTACCATATCAATTGATAGAGGCATGCACAAGGCTGATGAATACGATTTCTTTTTTTTTTGTCTCAGCAACGCAGAGAGATTCTCCTCTGCAACACTGCCTCTGCTGGCCATGCAATATAATCTGCAGATGGAAAAGTCCACCGTTAGTCCATTATTAGAACTTAATTATTTCCAACATAAAGACAACACGACCAAATGAAATTATTTTCATAAAGCGTTAATAATTAGTACAATCGAGTCTGCAATATTGTGAAAATTCAAAGTTCACTAAAAATTATATTCTCCATTTTAATTTCAACCTAACACACTGCTCTCAATCCTATGCCTCATTTGCTACCACTCTCTACACAACTCTAGCACCTATGTGAGGACGTAGATATAAAGATCTCTTTAGCAGCCAAGAGACAGCGTACCCTTCTCACTGGAATTCTTTAAGGTTATGGTACACCAATAGCAATTCAGTGAACTAATAAGTTAAGGGAGGAAGATTTATGCTACAGTTTGTTGAAATAATAAAAACTATGAGTATCAGATTCTAACATCTTCATTTTAGCACATCCCTATCAGTTAACCAATATTGCTACCGTCTTGAAAAGTTATATATATGCTGAAGACACCACTAAAAGGTCCTGTGAGCCATAGGATGTTATGAACTTCTTTTAATGAGAGCAAAACGATTAAAAGCGAGTTTGACTTACCATATCAATTGATAGAGGCATGCACAAGGCTGATGAATATGATTTCTTTTTTTTTTGTCTCAGCAACGCAGAGAGATTCTCCTCTGCAACACTGCCTCTGCTGGCCATGCAATATAATCTGCAGATGGAAAAGTCCACCGTTAGTCCATTATTAGAAATTGAATATTTCCAAACTAAAGAAAACACTACCAAATAAAATTATTTTCATAAAGCGTTAATAATTAGTACAATCGAGTCTGCAATATTGTGAAAATTCAAAGTTCACTAAAAATTATATTCTCCATTTTAATTTCAACCTAACACACTTCTCTCAATCCTATGCCTCATTTGCTACCACTCTCTACACAACTCTAGCACCTATGTGAGGACGTAGATATAAAGATCTCTTTAGCAGCCAAGAGACAGCGTACCCTTCTCACTGGAATTCTTTAAGGTTATGGTACACCAATAACAATTCAGTGAACTAATAAGTTAAGGGAGGAAGGTTTATGCTACAGTTTGTTGAAATAATAAAAACTATGAGTATCAGATTCTAACATCTTCATTTTAGCACATCCCTATCAGTTAACCAATATTGCTACCGTCTTGAAAAGTTATATATATGCTGAAGACACCACTAAAAGGTCCTGTGAGCCATAGGATGTTATGAACTTCTTTTAATGAGAGCAAAACGATTAAAAGCGAGTTTGACTTACCATATCAATTAATAGAGGCATGCACAAGGCTGATGAATATGATTTCTTTTTTTTTTTGTCTCAGCAACGCAGAGAGATTCTCCTCTGCAACACTGCCTCTGCTGGCCATGCAATATAATCTGCAGATGGAAAAGTCCACCGTTAGTCCATTATTAGAAATTGAATATTTCCAAACTAAAGAAAACACTACCAAATAAAATTATTTTCATAAAGCGTTAATAATTAGTACAATCGAGTCTGCAATATTGTGAAAATTCAAAGTTCACTAAAAATTATATTCTCCATTTTAATTTCAACCTAACACACTTCTCTCAATCCTATGCCTCATTTGCTACCACTCTCTACACAACTCTAGCACCTATGTGAGGACGTAGATATAAAGATCTCTTTAGCAGCCAAGAGACAGCGTACCCTTCTCACTGAAATTCTTTAAGGTTATGGTACACCAATAGCAATTCAGTGAACTAATAAGTTAAGGGAGGAAGGTTTATGCTACAGTTTGTTGAAATAATAAAAACTATGAGTATCAGATTCTAACATCTTCATTTTAGCACATCCCTATCAGTTAACCAATATTGCTACCGTCTTGAAAAGTTATATATATGCTGAAGACACCACTAAAAGGTCCTGTGAGCCATAGGATGTTATGAACTTCTTTTAATGAGAGCAAAACGATTAAAAGCGAGTTTGACTTACCATATCAATTGATAGAGGCATGCACAAGGCTGATGAATATGATTTCTTTTTTTTTTTGTCTCAGCAACGCAGAGATTCTCCTCTGCAACACTGCCTCTGCTGGCCATGCAATATAATCTGCAGATGGAAAAGTCCACCGTTAGTCCATTATTAGAACTTAATTATTTCCAAAATAAAGACAACACTACCAAATGAAATTATTTTCATAAAGCGTTAATAATTAGTACAATCGAGTCTGCAATATTGTGAAAATTCAAAGTTCACTAAAAATTATATTCTCCATTTTAATTTCAACCTAACACACTGCTCTCAATCCTATGCCTCATTTGCTACCACTCTCTACACAACTCTAGCACCTATGTGAGGACGTAGATATAAAGATCTCTTTAGCAGCCAAGAGACAGCGTACCCTTCTCACTGGAATTCTTTAAGGTTATGGTACACCAATAGCAATTCAGTGAACTAATAAGTTAAGGGAGGAAGGTTTATGCTACAGTTTGTTGAAATAATAAAAACTATGAGTATCAGATTCTAACATCTTCATTTTAGCACATCCCTATCAGTTAACCAATATTGCTACCGTCTTGAAAAGTTATATATATGCTGAAGACACCACTAAAAGGTCCTGTGAGCCATAGGATGTTATGAACTTCTTTTAATGAGAGCAAAACGATTAAAAGCGAGTTTGACTTACCATATCAATTGATAGAGGCATGCACAAGGCTGATGAATACGATTTCTTTTTTTTTTGTCTCAGCAACGCAGAGAGATTCTCCTCTGCAACACTGCCTCTGCTGGCCATGCAATATAATCTGCAGATGGAAAAGTCCACCGTTAGTCCATTATTAGAACTTAATTATTTCCAACATAAAGACAACACGACCAAATGAAATTATTTTCATAAAGCGTTAATAATTAGTACAATCGAGTCTGCAATATTGTGAAAATTCAAAGTTCACTAAAAATTATATTCTCCATTTTAATTTCAACCTAACACACTGCTCTCAATCCTATGCCTCATTTGCTACCACTCTCTACACAACTCTAGCACCTATGTGAGGACGTAGATATAAAGATCTCTTTAGCAGCCAAGAGACAGCGTACCTTTCTCACTGGAATTCTTTAAGGTTATGGTACACCAATAGCAATTCAGTGAACTAATAAGTTAAGGGAGGAAGGTTTATGCTACAGTTTGTTGAAATAATAAAAACTATGAGTATCAGATTCTAACATCTTCATTTTAGCACATCCCTATCAGTTAACCAATATTGCTACCGTCTTGAAAAGTTATATATATGCTGAAGACACCACTAAAAGGTCCTGTGAGCCATAGGATGTTATGAACTTCTTTTAATGAGAGCAAAACGATTAAAAGCGAGTTTGACTTACCATATCAATTGATAGAGGCATGCACAAGGCTGATGAATATGATTTCTTTTTTTTTTGTCTCAGCAACGCAGAGAGATTCTCCTCTGCAACACTGCCTCTGCTGGCCATGCAATATAATCTGCAGATGGAAAAGTCCACCGTTAGTCCATTATTAGAACTTAATTATTTCCAAAATAAAGACAACACTACCAAATAAAATTATTTTCATAAAGCGTTAATAATTAGTACAATCGAGTCTGCAATATTGTGAAAATTCAAAGTTCACTAAAAATTATATTCTCCATTTTAATTTCAACCTAACACACTTCTCTCAATCCTATGCCTCATTTGCTACCACTCTCTACACAACTCTAGCACCTATGTGAGGACGTAGATATAAAGATCTCTTTAGCAGCCAAGAGACAGCGTACCTTTCTCACTGGAATTCTTTAAGGTTATGGTACACCAATAGCAATTCAGTGAACTAATAAGTTAAGGGAGGAAGGTTTATACTACAGTTTGTTGAAATAATAAAAACTATGAGTATCAGATTCTAACATCTTCATTTTAGCACATCCCTATCAGTTAACCAATATTGCTACCGTCTTGAAAAGTTATATATATGCGGAAGACACCACTAAAAGGTCCTGTGAGCCATAGGATGTTATGAACTTCTTTTAATGAGAGCAAAACGATTAAAAGCGAGTTTGACTTACCATATCAATTGATAGAGGCATGCACAAGGCTGATGAATACGATTTCTTTTTTTTTTGTCTCAGCAACGCAGAGAGATTCTCCTCTGCAACACTGCCTCTGCTGGCCATGCAATATAATCTGCAGATGGAAAAGTCCACCGTTAGTCCATTATTAGAACTTAATTATTTCCAACATAAAGACAACACTACCAAATAAAATTATTTTCATAAAGCGTTAATAATTAGTACAATCGAGTCTGCAATATTGTGAAAATTCAAAGTTCACTAAAAATTATATTCTCCATTTTAATTTCAACCTAACACACTTCTCTCAATCCTATGCCTCATTTGCTACCACTCTCTACACAACTCTAGCACCTATGTGAGGACGTAGATATAAAGATCTCTTTAGCAGCCAAGAGACAGCGTACCCTTCTCACTGGAATTCTTTAAGGTTATGGTACACCAATAACAATTCAGTGAACTAATAAGTTAAGGGAGGAAGGTTTATGCTACAGTTTGTTGAAATAATAAAAACTATGAGTATCAGATTCTAACATCTTCATTTTAGCACATCCCTATCAGTTAACCAATATTGCTACCGTCTTGAAAAGTTATATATATGCTGAAGACACCACTAAAAGGTCCTGTGAGCCATAGGATGTTATGAACTTCTTTTAATGAGAGCAAAACGATTAAAAGCGAGTTTGACTTACCATATCAATTGATAGAGGCATGCACAAGGCTGATGAATATGATTTCTTTTTTTTTTTGTCTCAGCAACGCAGAGAGATTCTCCTCTGCAACACTGCCTCTGCTGGCCATGCAATATAATCTGCAGATGGAAAAGTCCACCGTTAGTCCATTATTAGAACTTAATTATTTCCAAAATAAAGACAACACTACCAAATGAAATTATTTTCATAAAGCGTTAATAATTAGTACAATCGAGTCTGCAATATTGTGAAAATTCAAAGTTCACTAAAAATTATATTCTCCATTTTAATTTCAACCTAACACACTGCTCTCAATCCTATGCCTCATTTGCTACCACTCTCTACACAACTCTAGCACCTATGTGAGGACGTAGATATAAAGATCTCTTTAGCAGCCAAGAGACAGCGTACCCTTCTCACTGGAATTCTTTAAGGTTATGGTACACCAATAGCAATTCAGTGAACTAATAAGTTAAGGGAGGAAGGTTTATGCTACAGTTTGTTGAAATAATAAAAACTATGAGTATCAGATTCTAACATCTTCATTTTAGCACATCCCTATCAGTTAACCAATATTGCTACCGTCTTGAAAAGTTATATATATGCTGAAGACACCACTAAAAGGTCCTGTGAGCCATAGGATGTTATGAACTTCTTTTATTGAGAGCAAAACGATTAAAAGCGAGTTTGACTTACCATATCAATTGATAGAGGCATGCACAAGGCTGATGAATACGATTTCTTTTTTTTTTGTCTCAGCAACGCAGAGAGATTCTCCTCTGCAACACTGCCTCTGCTGGCCATGGAATATAATCTGCAGATGGAAAAGTCCACCGTTAGTCCATTATTAGAACTTAATTATTTCCAACATAAAGACAACACGACCAAATGAAATTATTTTCATAAAGCGTTAATAATTAGTACAATCGAGTCTGCAATATTGTGAAAATTCAAAGTTCACTAAAAATTATATTCTCCATTTTAATTTCAACCTAACACACTGCTCTCAATCCTATGCCTCATTTGCTACCACTCTCTACACAACTCTAGCACCTATGTGAGGACGTAGATATAAAGATCTCTTTAGCAGCCAAGAGACAGCGTACCCTTCTCACTGGAATTCTTTAAGGTTATGGTACACCAATAGCAATTCAGTGAACTAATAAGTTAAGGGAGGAAGGTTTATGCTACAGTTTGTTGAAATAATAAAAACTATGAGTATCAGATTCTAACATCTTCATTTTAGCACATCCCTATCAGTTAACCAATATTGCTACCGTCTTGAAAAGTTATATATATGCTGAAGACACCACTAAAAGGTCCTGTGAGCCATAGGATGTTATGAACTTCTTTTAATGAGAGCAAAACGATTAAAAGCGAGTTTGACTTACCATATCAATTGATAGAGGCATGCACAAGGCTGATGAATATGATTTCTTTTTTTTTTGTCTCAGCAACGCAGAGAGATTCTCCTCTGCAACACTGCCTCTGCTGGCCATGCAATATAATCTGCAGATGGAAAAGTCCACCGTTAGTCCATTATTAGAACTTAATTATTTCCAAAATAAAGACAACACTACCAAATAAAATTATTTTCATAAAGCGTTAATAATTAGTACAATCGAGTCTGCAATATTGTGAAAATTCAAAGTTCACTAAAAATTATATTCTCCATTTTAATTTCAACCTAACACACTTCTCTCAATCCTATGCCTCATTTGCTACCACTCTCTACACAACTCTAGCACCTATGTGAGGACGTAGATATAAAGATCTCTTTAGCAGCCAAGAGACAGCGTACCTTTCTCACTGGAATTCTTTAAGGTTATGGTACACCAATAGCAATTCAGTGAACTAATAAGTTAAGGGAGGAAGGTTTATGCTACAGTTTGTTCAAATAATAAAAACTATGAGTATCAGATTCTAACATCTTCATTTTAGCACATCCCTATCAGTTAACCAATATTGCTACCATCTTGAAAAGTTATATATATGCGGAAGACCCCACTAAAAGGTCCTGTGAGCCATAGGATGTTATGAACTTCTTTTAATGAGAGCAAAACGATTAAAAGCGAGTTTGACTTACCATATCAATTGATAGAGGCATGCACAAGGCTGATGAATACGATTTCTTTTTTTTTTGTCTCAGCAACGCAGAGAGATTCTCCTCTGCAACACTGCCTCTGCTGGCCATGCAATATAATCTGCAGATGGAAAAGTCCACCGTTAGTCCATTATTAGAACTTAATTATTTCCAACATAAAGACAACACGACCAAATGAAATTATTTTCATAAAGCGTTAATAATTAGTACAATCGAGTCTGCAATATTGTGAAAATTCAAAGTTCACTAAAAATTATATTCTCCATTTTAATTTCAACCTAACACACTGCTCTCAATCCTATGCCTCATTTGCTACCACTCTCTACACAACTCTAGCACCTATGTGAGGACGTAGATATAAAGATCTCTTTAGCAGCCAAGAGACAGCGTACCCTTCTCACTGGAATTCTTTAAGGTTATGGTACACCAATAGCAATTCAGTGAACTAATAAGTTAAGGGAGGAAGATTTATGCTACAGTTTGTTGAAATAATAAAAACTATGAGTATCAGATTCTAACATCTTCATTTTAGCACATCCCTATCAGTTAACCAATATTGCTACCGTCTTGAAAAGTTATATATATGCTGAAGACACCACTAAAAGGTCCTGTGAGCCATAGGATGTTATGAACTTCTTTTAATGAGAGCAAAACGATTAAAAGCGAGTTTGACTTACCATATCAATTGATAGAGGCATGCACAAGGCTGATGAATATGATTTCTTTTTTTTTTGTCTCAGCAACGCAGAGAGATTCTCCTCTGCAACACTGCCTCTGCTGGCCATGCAATATAATCTGCAGATGGAAAAGTCCACCGTTAGTCCATTATTAGAAATTGAATATTTCCAAACTAAAGAAAACACTACCAAATAAAATTATTTTCATAAAGCGTTAATAATTAGTACAATCGAGTCTGCAATATTGTGAAAATTCAAAGTTCACTAAAAATTATATTCTCCATTTTAATTTCAACCTAACACACTTCTCTCAATCCTATGCCTCATTTGCTACCACTCTCTACACAACTCTAGCACCTATGTGAGGACGTAGATATAAAGATCTCTTTAGCAGCCAAGAGACAGCGTACCCTTCTCACTGGAATTCTTTAAGGTTATGGTACACCAATAACAATTCAGTGAACTAATAAGTTAAGGGAGGAAGGTTTATGCTACAGTTTGTTGAAATAATAAAAACTATGAGTATCAGATTCTAACATCTTCATTTTAGCACATCCCTATCAGTTAACCAATATTGCTACCGTCTTGAAAAGTTATATATATGCTGAAGACACCACTAAAAGGTCCTGTGAGCCATAGGATGTTATGAACTTCTTTTAATGAGAGCAAAACGATTAAAAGCGAGTTTGACTTACCATATCAATTAATAGAGGCATGCACAAGGCTGATGAATATGATTTCTTTTTTTTTTTGTCTCAGCAACGCAGAGAGATTCTCCTCTGCAACACTGCCTCTGCTGGCCATGCAATATAATCTGCAGATGGAAAAGTCCACCGTTAGTCCATTATTAGAAATTGAATATTTCCAAACTAAAGAAAACACTACCAAATAAAATTATTTTCATAAAGCGTTAATAATTAGTACAATCGAGTCTGCAATATTGTGAAAATTCAAAGTTCACTAAAAATTATATTCTCCATTTTAATTTCAACCTAACACACTTCTCTCAATCCTATGCCTCATTTGCTACCACTCTCTACACAACTCTAGCACCTATGTGAGGACGTAGATATAAAGATCTCTTTAGCAGCCAAGAGACAGCGTACCCTTCTCACTGAAATTCTTTAAGGTTATGGTACACCAATAGCAATTCAGTGAACTAATAAGTTAAGGGAGGAAGGTTTATGCTACAGTTTGTTGAAATAATAAAAACTATGAGTATCAGATTCTAACATCTTCATTTTAGCACATCCCTATCAGTTAACCAATATTGCTACCGTCTTGAAAAGTTATATATATGCTGAAGACACCACTAAAAGGTCCTGTGAGCCATAGGATGTTATGAACTTCTTTTAATGAGAGCAAAACGATTAAAAGCGAGTTTGACTTACCATATCAATTGATAGAGGCATGCACAAGGCTGATGAATATGATTTCTTTTTTTTTTTGTCTCAGCAACGCAGAGAGATTCTCCTCTGCAACACTGCCTCTGCTGGCCATGCAATATAATCTGCAGATGGAAAAGTCCACCGTTAGTCCATTATTAGAACTTAATTATTTCCAAAATAAAGACAACACTACCAAATGAAATTATTTTCATAAAGCGTTAATAATTAGTACAATCGAGTCTGCAATATTGTGAAAATTCAAAGTTCACTAAAAATTATATTCTCCATTTTAATTTCAACCTAACACACTGCTCTCAATCCTATGCCTCATTTGCTACCACTCTCTACACAACTCTAGCACCTATGTGAGGACGTAGATATAAAGATCTCTTTAGCAGCCAAGAGACAGCGTACCCTTCTCACTGAAATTCTTTAAGGTTATGGTACACCAATAGCAATTCAGTGAACTAATAAGTTAAGGGAGGAAGGTTTATGCTACAGTTTGTTGAAATAATAAAAACTATGAGTATCAGATTCTAACATCTTCATTTTAGCACATCCCTATCAGTTAACCAATATTGCTACCGTCTTGAAAAGTTATATATATGCTGAAGACACCACTAAAAGGTCCTGTGAGCCATAGGATGTTATGAACTTCTTTTAATGAGAGCAAAACGATTAAAAGCGAGTTTGACTTACCATATCAATTGATAGAGGCATGCACAAGGCTGATGAATATGATTTCTTTTTTTTTTGTCTCAGCAACGCAGAGAGATTCTCCTCTGCAACACTGCCTCTGCTGGCCATGCAATATAATCTGCAGATGGAAAAGTCCACCGTTAGTCCATTATTAGAACTTAATTATTTCCAAAATAAAGACAACACTACCAAATAAAATTATTTTCATAAAGCGTTAATAATTAGTACAATCGAGTCTGCAATATTGTGAAAATTCAAAGTTCACTAAAAATTATATTCTCCATTTTAATTTCAACCTAACACACTTCTCTCAATCCTATGCCTCATTTGCTACCACTCTCTACACAACTCTAGCACCTATGTGAGGACGTAGATATAAAGATCTCTTTAGCAGCCAAGAGACAGCGTACCCTTCTCACTGGAATTCTTTAAGGTTATGGTACACCAATAACAATTCAGTGAACTAATAAGTTAAGGGAGGAAGGTTTATGCTACAGTTTGTTGAAATAATAAAAACTATGAGTATCAGATTCTAACATCTTCATTTTAGCACATCCCTATCAGTTAACCAATATTGCTACCGTCTTGAAAAGTTATATATATGCTGAAGACACCACTAAAAGGTCCTGTGAGCCATAGGATGTTATGAACTTCTTTTAATGAGAGCAAAACGATTAAAAGCGAGTTTGACTTACCATATCAATTAATAGAGGCATGCACAAGGCTGATGAATATGATTTCTTTTTTTTTTTGTCTCAGCAACGCAGAGAGATTCTCCTCTGCAACACTGCCTCTGCTGGCCATGCAATATAATCTGCAGATGGAAAAGTCCACCGTTAGTCCATTATTAGAAATTGAATATTTCCAAACTAAAGAAAACACTACCAAATAAAATTATTTTCATAAAGCGTTAATAATTAGTACAATCGAGTCTGCAATATTGTGAAAATTCAAAGTTCACTAAAAATTATATTCTCCATTTTAATTTCAACCTAACACACTTCTCTCAATCCTATGCCTCATTTGCTACCACTCTCTACACAACTCTAGCACCTATGTGAGGACGTAGATATAAAGATCTCTTTAGCAGCCAAGAGACAGCGTACCCTTCTCACTGAAATTCTTTAAGGTTATGGTACACCAATAGCAATTCAGTGAACTAATAAGTTAAGGGAGGAAGGTTTATGCTACAGTTTGTTGAAATAATAAAAACTATGAGTATCAGATTCTAACATCTTCATTTTAGCACATCCCTATCAGTTAACCAATATTGCTACCGTCTTGAAAAGTTATATATATGCTGAAGACACCACTAAAAGGTCCTGTGAGCCATAGGATGTTATGAACTTCTTTTAATGAGAGCAAAACGATTAAAAGCGAGTTTGACTTACCATATCAATTGATAGAGGCATGCACAAGGCTGATGAATATGATTTCTTTTTTTTTTTGTCTCAGCAACGCAGAGAGATTCTCCTCTGCAACACTGCCTCTGCTGGCCATGCAATATAATCTGCAGATGGAAAAGTCCACCGTTAGTCCATTATTAGAAATTGAATATTTCCAAACTAAAGAAAACACTACCAAATAAAATTATTTTCATAAAGCGTTAATAATTAGTACAATCGAGTCTGCAATATTGTGAAAATTCAAAGTTCACTAAAAATTATATTCTCCATTTTAATTTCAACCTAACACACTTCTCTCAATCCTATGCCTCATTTGCTACCACTCTCTACACAACTCTAGCACCTATGTGAGGACGTAGATATAAAGATCTCTTTAGCAGCCAAGAGACAGCGTACCCTTCTCACTGAAATTCTTTAAGGTTATGGTACACCAATAGCAATTCAGTGAACTAATAAGTTAAGGGAGGAAGGTTTATGCTACAGTTTGTTGAAATAATAAAAACTATGAGTATCAGATTCTAACATCTTCATTTTAGCACATCCCTATCAGTTAACCAATATTGCTACCGTCTTGAAAAGTTATATATATGCTGAAGACACCACTAAAAGGTCCTGTGAGCCATAGGATGTTATGAACTTCTTTTAATGAGAGCAAAACGATTAAAAGCGAGTTTGACTTACCATATCAATTGATAGAGGCATGCACAAGGCTGATGAATATGATTTCTTTTTTTTTTTGTCTCAGCAACGCAGAGAGATTCTCCTCTGCAACACTGCCTCTGCTGGCCATGCAATATAATCTGCAGATGGAAAAGTCCACCGTTAGTCCATTATTAGAACTTAATTATTTCCAAAATAAAGACAACACTACCAAATGAAATTATTTTCATAAAGCGTTAATAATTAGTACAATCGAGTCTGCAATATTGTGAAAATTCAAAGTTCACTAAAAATTATATTCTCCATTTTAATTTCAACCTAACACACTGCTCTCAATCCTATGCCTCATTTGCTACCACTCTCTACACAACTCTAGCACCTATGTGAGGACGTAGATATAAAGATCTCTTTAGCAGCCAAGAGACAGCGTACCCTTCTCACTGGAATTCTTTAAGGTTATGGTACACCAATAGCAATTCAGTGAACTAATAAGTTAAGGGAGGAAGGTTTATGCTACAGTTTGTTGAAATAATAAAAACTACGAGTATCAGATTCTAACATCTTCATTTTAGCACATCCCTATCAGTTAACCAATATTGCTACCGTCTTGAAAAGTTATATATATGCTGAAGACACCACTAAAAGGTCCTGTGAGCCATAGGATGTTATGAACTTCTTTTAATGAGAGCAAAACGATTAAAAGCGAGTTTGACTTACCATATCAATTGATAGAGGCATGCACAAGGCTGATGAATATGATTTCTTTTTTTTTTGTCTCAGCAACGCAGAGAGATTCTCCTCTGCAACACTGCCTCTGCTGGCCATGCAATATAATCTGCAGATGGAAAAGTCCACCGTTAGTCCATTATTAGAACTTAATTATTTCCAAAATAAAGACAACACTACCAAATAAAATTATTTTCATAAAGCGTTAATAATTAGTACAATCGAGTCTGCAATATTGTGAAAATTCAAAGTTCACTAAAAATTATATTCTCCATTTTAATTTCAACCTAACACACTTCTCTCAATCCTATGCCTCATTTGCTACCACTCTCTACACAACTCTAGCACCTATGTGAGGACGTAGATATAAAGATCTCTTTAGCAGCCAAGAGACAGCGTACCTTTCTCACTGGAATTCTTTAAGGTTATGGTACACCAATAGCAATTCAGTGAACTAATAAGTTAAGGGAGGAAGGTTTATGCTACAGTTTGTTCAAATAATAAAAACTATGAGTATCAGATTCTAACATCTTCATTTTAGCACATCCCTATCAGTTAACCAATATTGCTACCATCTTGAAAAGTTATATATATGCGGAAGACCCCACTAAAAGGTCCTGTGAGCCATAGGATGTTATGAACTTCTTTTAATGAGAGCAAAACGATTAAAAGCGAGTTTGACTTACCATATCAATTGATAGAGGCATGCACAAGGCTGATGAATATGATTTCTTTTTTTTTTGTCTCAGCAACGCAGAGAGATTCTCCTCTGCAACACTGCCTCTGCTGGCCATGCAATATAATCTGCAGATGGAAAAGTCCACCGTAAGTCCATTATTAGAACTTAATTATTTCTAACATAAAGACAACACTACCAAATGAAATTATTTTCATAAAGCGTTAATAATTAGTACAATCGAGTCTGCAATATTGTGAAAATTCAAAGTTCACTAAAAATTATATTCTCCATTTTAATTTCAACCTAACACACTGCTCTCAATCCTATGCCTCATTTGCTACCACTCTCTACACAACTCTAGCACCTATGTGAGGACGTAGATATAAAGATCTCTTTAGCAGCCAAGAGACAGCGTACCCTTCTCACTGGAATTCTTTAAGGTTATGGTACACCAATAGCAATTCAGTGAACTAATAAGTTAAGGGAGGAAGATTTATGCTACAGTTTGTTGAAATAATAAAAACTATGAGTATCAGATTCTAACATCTTCATTTTAGCACATCCCTATCAGTTAACCAATATTGCTACCTTCTTGAAAAGTTATATATATGCTGAAGACACCACTAAAAGGTCCTGTGAGCCATAGGATGTTATGAACTTCTTTTAATGAGAGCAAAACGATTAAAAGCGAGTTTGACTTACCATATCAATTGATAGAGGCATGCACAAGGCTGATGAATATGATTTCTTTTTTTTTTGTCTCAGCAACGCAGAGAGATTCTCCTCTGCAACACTGCCTCTGCTGGCCATGCAATATAATCTGCAGATGGAAAAGTCCACCGTTAGTCCATTATTAGAACTTAATTATTTCCAAAATAAAGACAACACTACCAAAATAAAATTATTTTCATAAAGCGTTAATAATTAGTACAATCGAGTCTGCAATATTGTGAAAATTCAAAGTTCACTAAAAATTATATTCTCCATTTTAATTTCAACCTAACACACTTCTCTCAATCCTATGCCTCATTTGCTACCACTCTCTACACAACTCTAGCACCTATGTGAGGACGTAGATATAAAGATCTCTTTAGCAGCCAAGAGACAGCGTACCTTTCTCACTGGAATTCTTTAAGGTTATGGTACACCAATAGCAATTCAGTGAACTAATAAGTTAAGGGAGGAAGGTTTATGCTACAGTTTGTTCAAATAATAAAAACTATGAGTATCAGATTCTAACATCTTCATTTTAGCACATCCCTATCAGTTAACCAATATTGCTACCATCTTGAAAAGTTATATATATGCGGAAGACCCCACTAAAAGGTCCTGTGAGCCATAGGATGTTATGAACTTCTTTTAATGAGAGCAAAACGATTAAAAGCGAGTTTGACTTACCATATCAATTGATAGAGGCATGCACAAGGCTGATGAATATGATTTTTTTTTTTTTTTGTCTCAGCAACGCAGAGCGATTCTCCTCTGCAACACTGCCTCTGCTGGCCATGCAATATAATCTGCAGATGGAAAAGTCCACCGTTAGTCCATTATTAGAAATTGAATATTTCCAAACTAAAGAAAACACTACCAAATAAAATTATTTTCATAAAGCGTTAATAATTAGTACAATCGAGTCTGCAATATTGTGAAAATTCAAAGTTCACTAAAAATTATATTCTCCATTTTAATTTCAACCTAACACACTTCTCTCAATCCTATGCCTCATTTGCTACCACTCTCTACACAACTCTAGCACCTATGTGAGGACGTAGATATAAAGATCTCTTTAGCAGCCAAGAGACAGCGTACCCTTCTCACTGGAATTCTTTAAGGTTATGGTACACCAATAGCAATTCAGTGAACTAATAAGTTAAGGGAGGAAGGTTTATGCTACAGTTTGTTGAAATAATAAAAACTATGAGTATCAGATTCTAACATCTTCATTTTAGCACATCCCTATCAGTTAACCAATATTGCTACCATCTTGAAAAGTTATATATATGCGGAAGACCCCACTAAAAGGTCCTGTGAGCCATAGGATGTTATGAACTTCTTTTAATGAGAGCAAAACGATTAAAAGCGAGTTTGACTTACCATATCAATTGATAGAGGCATGCACAAGGCTGATGAATATGATTTCTTTTTTTTTTGTCTCAGCAACGCAGAGAGATTCTCCTCTGCAACACTGCCTCTGCTGGCCATGCAATATAATCTGCAGATGGAAAAGTCCACCGTAAGTCCATTATTAGAACTTAATTATTTCTAACATAAAGACAACACTACCAAATGAAATTATTTTCATAAAGCGTTAATAATTAGTACAATCGAGTCTGCAATATTGTGAAAATTCAAAGTTCACTAAAAATTATATTCTCCATTTTAATTTCAACCTAACACACTGCTCTCAATCCTATGCCTCATTTGCTACCACTCTCTACACAACTCTAGCACCTATGTGAGGACGTAGATATAAAGATCTCTTTAGCAGCCAAGAGACAGCGTACCCTTCTCACTGGAATTCTTTAAGGTTATGGTACACCAATAGCAATTCAGTGAACTAATAAGTTAAGGGAGGAAGATTTATGCTACAGTTTGTTGAAATAATAAAAACTATGAGTATCAGATTCTAACATCTTCATTTTAGCACATCCCTATCAGTTAACCAATATTGCTACCTTCTTGAAAAGTTATATATATGCTGAAGACACCACTAAAAGGTCCTGTGAGCCATAGGATGTTATGAACTTCTTTTAATGAGAGCAAAACGATTAAAAGCGAGTTTGACTTACCATATCAATTGATAGAGGCATGCACAAGGCTGATGAATAAGATTTCCTTTTTTTTTGTCTCAGCAACGCAGAGAGATTCTCCTCTGCAACACTGCCTCTGCTGGCCATGCAATATAATCTGCAGATGGAAAAGTCCACCGTTAGTCCATTATTAGAACTTAATTATTTCCAAAATAAAGACAACACTACCAAATAAAATTATTTTCATAAAGCGTTAATAATTAGTACAATCGAGTCTGCAATATTGTGAAAATTCAAAGTTCACTAAAAATTATATTCTCCATTTTAATTTCAACCTAACACACTTCTCTCAATCCTATGCCTCATTTGCTACCACTCTCTACACAACTCTAGCACCTATGTGAGGACGTAGATATAAAGATCTCTTTAGCAGCCAAGAGACAGCGTACCCTTCTCACTGGAATTCTTTAAGGTTATGGTACACCAATAGCAATTCAGTGAACTAATAAGTTAAGGGAGGAAGGTTTATGCTACAGTTTGTTGAAATAATAAAAACTATGAGTATCAGATTCTAACATCTTCATTTTAGCACATCCCTATCAGTTAACCAATATTGCTACCGTCTTGAAAAGATATATATATGCTGAAGACACCACTAAAAGGTCCTGTGAGCCATAGGATGTTATGAACTTCTTTTAATGAGAGCAAAACGATTAAAAGCGAGTTTGACTTACCATATCAATTGATAGAGGCATGCACAAGGCTGATGAATATGATTTCTTATTTTTTTGTCTCAGCAACGCAGAGAGATTCTCCTCTGCAACACTGCCTCTGCTGGCCATGCAATATAATCTGCAGATGGAAAAGTCCACCGTTAGTCCATTATTAGAACTTAATTATTTCCAAAATAAAGACAACACTACCAAATAAAATTATTTTCATAAAGCGTTAATAATTAGTACAATCGAGTCTGCAATATTGTGAAAATTCAAAGTTCACTAAAAATTATATTCTCCATTTTAATTTCAACCTAACACACTTCTCTCAATCCTATGCCTCATTTGCTACCACTCTCTACACAACTCTAGCACCTATGTGAGGACGTAGATATAAAGATCTCTTTAGCAGCCAAGAGACAGCGTACCTTTCTCACTGGAATTCTTTAAGGTTATGGTACACCAATAGCAATTCAGTGAACTAATAAGTTAAGGGAGGAAGGTTTATGCTACAGTTTGTTCAAATAATAAAAACTATGAGTATCAGATTCTAACATCTTCATTTTAGCACATCCCTATCAGTTAACCAATATTGCTACCATCTTGAAAAGTTATATATATGCGGAAGACCCCACTAAAAGGTCCTGTGAGCCATAGGATGTTATGAACTTCTTTTAATGAGAGCAAAACGATTAAAAGCGAGTTTGACTTACCATATCAATTGATAGAGGCATGCACAAGGCTGATGAATATGATTTCTTTTTTTTTTGTCTCAGCAACGCAGAGAGATTCTCCTCTGCAACACTGCCTCTGCTGGCCATGCAATATAATCTGCAGATGGAAAAGTCCACCGTAAGTCCATTATTAGAACTTAATTATTTCTAACATAAAGACAACACTACCAAATGAAATTATTTTCATAAAGCGTTAATAATTAGTACAATCGAGTCTGCAATATTGTGAAAATTCAAAGTTCACTAAAAATTATATTCTCCATTTTAATTTCAACCTAACACACTGCTCTCAATCCTATGCCTCATTTGCTACCACTCTCTACACAACTCTAGCACCTATGTGAGGACGTAGATATAAAGATCTCTTTAGCAGCCAAGAGACAGCGTACCCTTCTCACTGGAATTCTTTAAGGTTATGGTACACCAATAGCAATTCAGTGAACTAATAAGTTAAGGGAGGAAGATTTATGCTACAGTTTGTTGAAATAATAAAAACTATGAGTATCAGATTCTAACATCTTCATTTTAGCACATCCCTATCAGTTAACCAATATTGCTACCTTCTTGAAAAGTTATATATATGCTGAAGACACCACTAAAAGGTCCTGTGAGCCATAGGATGTTATGAACTTCTTTTAATGAGAGCAAAACGATTAAAAGCGAGTTTGACTTACCATATCAATTGATAGAGGCATGCACAAGGCTGATGAATATGATTTCTTTTTTTTTTGTCTCAGCAACGCAGAGAGATTCTCCTCTGCAACACTGCCTCTGCTGGCCATGCAATATAATCTGCAGATGGAAAAGTCCACCGTTAGTCCATTATTAGAACTTAATTATTTCCAAAATAAAGACAACACTACCAAATAAAATTATTTTCATAAAGCGTTAATAATTAGTACAATCGAGTCTGCAATATTGTGAAAATTCAAAGTTCACTAAAAATTATATTCTCCATTTTAATTTCAACCTAACACACTGCTCTCAATCCTATGCCTCATTTGCTACCACTCTCTACACAACTCTAGCACCTATGTGAGGACGTAGATATAAAGATCTCTTTAGCAGCCAAGAGACAGCGTACCCTTCTCACTGGAATTCTTTAAGGTTATGGTACACCAATAGCAATTAAGTGAACTAATAAGTTAAGGGAGGAAGGTTTATGCTACAGTTTGTTGAAATAATAAAAACTATGAGTATCAGATTCTAACATCTTCATTTTAGCACATCCCTATCAGTTAACCAATATTGCTACCGTCTTGAAAAGTTATATATATGCTGAAGACACCACTAAAAGGTCCTGTGAGCCATAGGATGTTATGAACTTCTTTTAATGAGAGCAAAACGATTAAAAGCGAGTTTGACTTACCATATCAATTGATAGAGGCATGCACAAGGCTGATGAATATGATTTCTTTTTTTTTTGTCTCAGCAACGCAGAGAGATTCTCCTCTGCAACACTGCCTCTGCTGGCCATGCAATATAATCTGCAGATGGAAAAGTCCACCGTTAGTCCATTATTAGAACTTAATTATTTCCAAAATAAAGACAACACTACCAAATAAAATTATTTTCATAAAGCGTTAATAATTAGTACAATCGAGTCTGCAATATTGTGAAAATTCAAAGTTCACTAAAAATTATATTCTCCATTTTAATTTCAACCTAACACACTTCTCTCAATCCTATGCCTCATTTGCTACCACTCTCTACACAACTCTAGCACCTATGTGAGGACGTAGATATAAAGATCTCTTTAGCAGCCAAGAGACAGCGTACCCTTCTCACTGGAATTCTTTAAGGTTATGGTACACCAATAGCAATTCAGTGAACTAATAAGTTAAGGGAGGAAGGTTTATGCTACAGTTTGTTCAAATAATAAAAACTATGAGTATCAGATTCTAACATCTTCATTTTAGCACATCCCTATCAGTTAACCAATATTGCTACCATCTTGAAAAGTTATATATATGCGGAAGACCCCACTAAAAGGTCCTGTGAGCCATAGGATGTTATGAACTTCTTTTAATGAGAGCAAAACGATTAAAAGCGAGTTTGACTTACCATATCAATTGATAGAGGCATGCACAAGGCTGATGAATATGATTTCTTTTTTTTTTGTCTCAGCAACGCAGAGAGATTCTCCTCTGCAACACTGCCTCTGCTGGCCATGCAATATAATCTGCAGATGGAAAAGTCCACCGTTAGTCCATTATTAGAACTTAATTATTTCCAAAATAAAGACAACACTACCAAATAAAATTATTTTCATAAAGCGTTAATAATTAGTACAATCGAGTCTGCAATATTGTGAAAATTCAAAGTTCACTAAAAATTATATTCTCCATTTTAATTTCAACCTAACACACTGCTCTCAATCCTATGCCTCATTTGCTACCACTCTCTACACAACTCTAGCACCTATGTGAGGACGTAGATATAAAGATCTCTTTAGCAGCCAAGAGACAGCGTACCCTTCTCACTGGAATTCTTTAAGGTTATGGTACACCAATAGCAATTCAGTGAACTAATAAGTTAAGGGAGGAAGGTTTATGCTACAGTTTGTTCAAATAATAAAAACTATGAGTATCAGATTCTAACATCTTCATTTTAGCACATCCCTATCAGTTAACCAATATTGCTACCATCTTGAAAAGTTATATATATATGGAAGACCCCACTAAAAGGTCCTGTGAGCCATAGGATGTTATGAACTTCTTTTAATGAGAGCAAAACGATTAAAAGCGAGTTTGACTTACCATATCAATTGATAGAGGCATGCACAAGGCTGATGAATATGATTTCTTTTTTTTTTGTCTCAGCAACGCAGAGAGATTCTCCTCTGCAACACTGCCTCTGCTGGCCATGCAATATAATCTGCAGATGGAAAAGTCCACCGTAAGTCCATTATTAGAACTTAATTATTTCTAACATAAAGACAACACTACCAAATGAAATTATTTTCATAAAGCGTTAATAATTAGTACAATCGAGTCTGCAATATTGTGAAAATTCAAAGTTCACTAAAAATTATATTCTCCATTTTAATTTCAACCTAACACACTGCTCTCAATCCTATGCCTCATTTGCTACCACTCTCTACACAACTCTAGCACCTATGTGAGGACGTAGATATAAAGATCTCTTTAGCAGCCAAGAGACAGCGTACCCTTCTCACTGGAATTCTTTAAGGTTATGGTACACCAATAGCAATTCAGTGAACTAATAAGTTAAGGGAGGAAGATTTATGCTACAGTTTGTTGAAATAATAAAAACTATGAGTATCAGATTCTAACATCTTCATTTTAGCACATCCCTATCAGTTAACCAATATTGCTACCTTCTTGAAAAGTTATATATATGCTGAAGACACCACTAAAAGGTCCTGTGAGCCATAGGATGTTATGAACTTCTTTTAATGAGAGCAAAACGATTAAAAGCGAGTTTGACTTACCATATCAATTGATAGAGGCATGCACAAGGCTGATGAATATGATTTCTTTTTTTTTTGTCTCAGCAACGCAGAGAGATTCTCCTCTGCAACACTGCCTCTGCTGGCCATGCAATATAATCTGCAGATGGAAAAGTCCACCGTTAGTCCATTATTAGAACTTAATTATTTCCAAAATAAAGACAACACTACCAAATAAAATTATTTTCATAAAGCGTTAATAATTAGTACAATCGAGTCTGCAATATTGTGAAAATTCAAAGTTCACTAAAAATTATATTCTCCATTTTAATTTCAACCTAACACACTTCTCTCAATCCTATGCCTCATTTGCTACCACTCTCTACACAACTCTAGCACCTATGTGAGGACGTAGATATAAAGATCTCTTTAGCAGCCAAGAGACAGCGTACCTTTCTCACTGGAATTCTTTAAGGTTATGGTACACCAATAGCAATTCAGTGAACTAATAAGTTAAGGGAGGAAGGTTTATGCTACAGTTTGTTGAAATAATAAAAACTATGAGTATCAGATTCTAACATCTTCATTTTAGCACATCCCTATCAGTTAACCAATATTGCTACCATCTTGAAAAGTTATATATATGCGGAAGACCCCACTAAAAGGTCCTGTGAGCCATAGGATGTTATGAACTTCTTTTAATGAGAGCAAAACGATTAAAAGCGAGTTTGACTTACCATATCAATTGATAGAGGCATGCACAAGGCTGATGAATATGATTTCTTTTTTTTTTGTCTCAGCAACGCAGAGAGATTCTCCTCTGCAACACTGCCTCTGCTGGCCATGCAATATAATCTGCAGATGGAAAAGTCCACCGTAAGTCCATTATTAGAACTTAATTATTTCTAACATAAAGACAACACTACCAAATGAAATTATTTTCATAAAGCGTTAATAATTAGTACAATCGAGTCTGCAATATTGTGAAAATTCAAAGTTCACTAAAAATTATATTCTCCATTTTAATTTCAACCTAACACACTGCTCTCAATCCTATGCCTCATTTGCTACCACTCTCTACACAACTCTAGCACCTATGTGAGGACGTAGATATAAAGATCTCTTTAGCAGCCAAGAGACAGCGTACCCTTCTCACTGGAATTCTTTAAGGTTATGGTACACCAATAGCAATTCAGTGAACTAATAAGTTAAGGGAGGAAGATTTATGCTACAGTTTGTTGAAATAATAAAAACTATGAGTATCAGATTCTAACATCTTCATTTTAGCACATCCCTATCAGTTAACCAATATTGCTACCTTCTTGAAAAGTTATATATATGCTGAAGACACCACTAAAAGGTCCTGTGAGCCATAGGATGTTATGAACTTCTTTTAATGAGAGCAAAACGATTAAAAGCGAGTTTGACTTACCATATCAATTGATAGAGGCATGCACAAGGCTGATGAATAAGATTTCCTTTTTTTTTGTCTCAGCAACGCAGAGAGATTCTCCTCTGCAACACTGCCTCTGCTGGCCATGCAATATAATCTGCAGATGGAAAAGTCCACCGTTAGTTCATTATTAGAACTTAATTATTTCCAAAATAAAGACAACACTACCAAATAAAATTATTTTCATAAAGCGTTAATAATTAGTACAATCGAGTCTGCAATATTGTGAAAATTCAAAGTTCACTAAAAATTATATTCTCCATTTTAATTTCAACCTAACACACTTCTCTCAATCCTATGCCTCATTTGCTACCACTCTCTACACAACTCTAGCACCTATGTGAGGACGTAGATATAAAGATCTCTTTAGCAGCCAAGAGACAGCGTACCCTTCTCACTGGAATTCTTTAAGGTTATGGTACACCAATAGCAATTCAGTGAACTAATAAGTTAAGGGAGGAAGGTTTATGCTACAGTTTGTTGAAATAATAAAAACTATGAGTATCAGATTCTAACATCTTCATTTTAGCACATCCCTATCAGTTAACCAATATTGCTACCGTCTTGAAAAGATATATATATGCTGAAGACACCACTAAAAGGTCCTGTGAGCCATAGGATGTTATGAACTTCTTTTAATGAGAGCAAAACGATTAAAAGCGAGTTTGACTTACCATATCAATTGATAGAGGCATGCACAAGGCTGATGAATATGATTTCTTTTTTTTTTGTCTCAGCAACGCAGAGAGATTCTCCTCTGCAACACTGCCTCTGCTGGCCATGCAATATAATCTGCAGATGGAAAAGTCCACCGTTAGTCCATTATTAGAACTTAATTATTTCCAAAATAAAGACAACACTACCAAATAAAATTATTTTCATAAAGCGTTAATAATTAGTACAATCGAGTCTGCAATATTGTGAAAATTCAAAGTTCACTAAAAATTATATTCTCCATTTTAATTTCAACCTAACACACTTCTCTCAATCCTATGCCTCATTTGCTACCACTCTCTACACAACTCTAGCACCTATGTGAGGACGTAGATATAAAGATCTCTTTAGCAGCCAAGAGACAGCGTACCTTTCTCACTGGAATTCTTTAAGGTTATGGTACACCAATAGCAATTCAGTGAACTAATAAGTTAAGGGAGGAAGGTTTATGCTACAGTTTGTTGAAATAATAAAAACTATGAGTATCAGATTCTAACATCTTCATTTTAGCACATCCCTATCAGTTAACCAATATTGCTACCATCTTGAAAAGTTATATATATGCGGAAGACCCCACTAAAAGGTCCTGTGAGCCATAGGATGTTATGAACTTCTTTTAATGAGAGCAAAACGATTAAAAGCGAGTTTGACTTACCATATCAATTGATAGAGGCATGCACAAGGCTGATGAATATGATTTCTTTTTTTTTTGTCTCAGCAACGCAGAGAGATTCTCCTCTGCAACACTGCCTCTGCTGGCCATGCAATATAATCTGCAGATGGAAAAGTCCACCGTAAGTCCATTATTAGAACTTAATTATTTCTAACATAAAGACAACACTACCAAATGAAATTATTTTCATAAAGCGTTAATAATTAGTACAATCGAGTCTGCAATATTGTGAAAATTCAAAGTTCACTAAAAATTATATTCTCCATTTTAATTTCAACCTAACACACTGCTCTCAATCCTATGCCTCATTTGCTACCACTCTCTACACAACTCTAGCACCTATGTGAGGACGTAGATATAAAGATCTCTTTAGCAGCCAAGAGACAGCGTACCTTTCTCACTGGAATTCTTTAAGGTTATGGTACACCAATAGCAATTCAGTGAACTAATAAGTTAAGGGAGGAAGGTTTATGCTACAGTTTGTTCAAATAATAAAAACTATGAGTATCAGATTCTAACATCTTCATTTTAGCACATCCCTATCAGTTAACCAATATTGCTACCATCTTGAAAAGTTATATATATGCGGAAGACCCCACTAAAAGGTCCTGTGAGCCATAGGATGTTATGAACTTCTTTTAATGAGAGCAAAACGATTAAAAGCGAGTTTGACTTACCATATCAATTGATAGAGGCATGCACAAGGCTGATGAATATGATTTCTTTTTTTTTTGTCTCAGCAACGCAGAGAGATTCTCCTCTGCAACACTGCCTCTGCTGGCCATGCAATATAATCTGCAGATGGAAAAGTCCACCGTAAGTCCATTATTAGAACTTAATTATTTCTAACATAAAGACAACACTACCAAATGAAATTATTTTCATAAAGCGTTAATAATTAGTACAATCGAGTCTGCAATATTGTGAAAATTCAAAGTTCACTAAAAATTATATTCTCCATTTTAATTTCAACCTAACACACTGCTCTCAATCCTATGCCTCATTTGCTACCACTCTCTACACAACTCTAGCACCTATGTGAGGACGTAGATATAAAGATCTCTTTAGCAGCCAAGAGACAGCGTACCCTTCTCACTGGAATTCTTTAAGGTTATGGTACACCAATAGCAATTCAGTGAACTAATAAGTTAAGGGAGGAAGATTTATGCTACAGTTTGTTGAAATAATAAAAACTATGAGTATCAGATTCTAACATCTTCATTTTAGCACATCCCTATCAGTTAACCAATATTGCTACCTTCTTGAAAAGTTATATATATGCTGAAGACACCACTAAAAGGTCCTGTGAGCCATAGGATGTTATGAACTTCTTTTAATGAGAGCAAAACGATTAAAAGCGAGTTTGACTTACCATATCAATTGATAGAGGCATGCACAAGGCTGATGAATATGATTTCTTTTTTTTTTGTCTCAGCAACGCAGAGAGATTCTCCTCTGCAACACTGCCTCTGCTGGCCATGCAATATAATCTGCAGATGGAAAAGTCCACCGTTAGTCCATTATTAGAACTTAATTATTTCCAAAATAAAGACAACACTACCAAATAAAATTATTTTCATAAAGCGTTAATAATTAGTACAATCGAGTCTGCAATATTGTGAAAATTCAAAGTTCACTAAAAATTATATTCTCCATTTTAATTTCAACCTAACACACTGCTCTCAATCCTATGCCTCATTTGCTACCACTCTCTACACAACTCTAGCACCTATGTGAGGACGTAGATATAAAGATCTCTTTAGCAGCCAAGAGACAGCGTACCCTTCTCACTGGAATTCTTTAAGGTTATGGTACACCAATAGCAATTAAGTGAACTAATAAGTTAAGGGAGGAAGGTTTATGCTACAGTTTGTTGAAATAATAAAAACTATGAGTATCAGATTCTAACATCTTCATTTTAGCACATCCCTATCAGTTAACCAATATTGCTACCGTCTTGAAAAGTTATATATATGCTGAAGACACCACTAAAAGGTCCTGTGAGCCATAGGATGTTATGAACTTCTTTTAATGAGAGCAAAACGATTAAAAGCGAGTTTGACTTACCATATCAATTGATAGAGGCATGCACAAGGCTGATGAATAAGATTTCCTTTTTTTTTGTCTCAGCAACGCAGAGAGATTCTCCTCTGCAACACTGCCTCTGCTGGCCATGCAATATAATCTGCAGATGGAAAAGTCCACCGTTAGTCCATTATTAGAACTTAATTATTTCCAAAATAAAGACAACACTACCAAATAAAATTATTTTCATAAAGCGTTAATAATTAGTACAATCGAGTCTGCAATATTGTGAAAATTCAAAGTTCACTAAAAATTATATTCTCCATTTTAATTTCAACCTAACACACTTCTCTCAATCCTATGCCTCATTTGCTACCACTCTCTACACAACTCTAGCACCTATGTGAGGACGTAGATATAAAGATCTCTTTAGCAGCCAAGAGACAGCGTACCCTTCTCACTGGAATTCTTTAAGGTTATGGTACACCAATAGCAATTCAGTGAACTAATAAGTTAAGGGAGGAAGGTTTATGCTACAGTTTGTTGAAATAATAAAAACTATGAGTATCAGATTCTAACATCTTCATTTTAGCACATCCCTATCAGTTAACCAATATTGCTACCGTCTTGAAAAGATATATATATGCTGAAGACACCACTAAAAGGTCCTGTGAGCCATAGGATGTTATGAACTTCTTTTAATGAGAGCAAAACGATTAAAAGCGAGTTTGACTTACCATATCAATTGATAGAGGCATGCACAAGGCTGATGAATATGATTTCTTATTTTTTTGTCTCAGCAACGCAGAGAGATTCTCCTCTGCAACACTGCCTCTGCTGGCCATGCAATATAATCTGCAGATGGAAAAGTCCACCGTTAGTCCATTATTAGAACTTAATTATTTCCAAAATAAAGACAACACTACCAAATAAAATTATTTTCATAAAGCGTTAATAATTAGTACAATCGAGTCTGCAATATTGTGAAAATTCAAAGTTCACTAAAAATTATATTCTCCATTTTAATTTCAACCTAACACACTTCTCTCAATCCTATGCCTCATTTGCTACCACTCTCTACACAACTCTAGCACCTATGTGAGGACGTAGATATAAAGATCTCTTTAGCAGCCAAGAGACAGCGTACCTTTCTCACTGGAATTCTTTAAGGTTATGGTACACCAATAGCAATTCAGTGAACTAATAAGTTAAGGGAGGAAGGTTTATGCTACAGTTTGTTCAAATAATAAAAACTATGAGTATCAGATTCTAACATCTTCATTTTAGCACATCCCTATCAGTTAACCAATATTGCTACCATCTTGAAAAGTTATATATATGCGGAAGACCCCACTAAAAGGTCCTGTGAGCCATAGGATGTTATGAACTTCTTTTAATGAGAGCAAAACGATTAAAAGCGAGTTTGACTTACCATATCAATTGATAGAGGCATGCACAAGGCTGATGAATATGATTTCTTTTTTTTTTGTCTCAGCAACGCAGAGAGATTCTCCTCTGCAACACTGCCTCTGCTGGCCATGCAATATAATCTGCAGATGGAAAAGTCCACCGTAAGTCCATTATTAGAACTTAATTATTTCTAACATAAAGACAACACTACCAAATGAAATTATTTTCATAAAGCGTTAATAATTAGTACAATCGAGTCTGCAATATTGTGAAAATTCAAAGTTCACTAAAAATTATATTCTCCATTTTAATTTCAACCTAACACACTGCTCTCAATCCTATGCCTCATTTGCTACCACTCTCTACACAACTCTAGCACCTATGTGAGGACGTAGATATAAAGATCTCTTTAGCAGCCAAGAGACAGCGTACCCTTCTCACTGGAATTCTTTAAGGTTATGGTACACCAATAGCAATTCAGTGAACTAATAAGTTAAGGGAGGAAGATTTATGCTACAGTTTGTTGAAATAATAAAAACTATGAGTATCAGATTCTAACATCTTCATTTTAGCACATCCCTATCAGTTAACCAATATTGCTACCTTCTTGAAAAGTTATATATATGCTGAAGACACCACTAAAAGGTCCTGTGAGCCATAGGATGTTATGAACTTCTTTTAATGAGAGCAAAACGATTAAAAGCGAGTTTGACTTACCATATCAATTGATAGAGGCATGCACAAGGCTGATGAATATGATTTCTTTTTTTTTTGTCTCAGCAACGCAGAGAGATTCTCCTCTGCAACACTGCCTCTGCTGGCCATGCAATATAATCTGCAGATGGAAAAGTCCACCGTTAGTCCATTATTAGAACTTAATTATTTCCAAAATAAAGACAACACTACCAAATAAAATTATTTTCATAAAGCGTTAATAATTAGTACAATCGAGTCTGCAATATTGTGAAAATTCAAAGTTCACTAAAAATTATATTCTCCATTTTAATTTCAACCTAACACACTGCTCTCAATCCTATGCCTCATTTGCTACCACTCTCTACACAACTCTAGCACCTATGTGAGGACGTAGATATAAAGATCTCTTTAGCAGCCAAGAGACAGCGTACCCTTCTCACTGGAATTCTTTAAGGTTATGGTACACCAATAGCAATTAAGTGAACTAATAAGTTAAGGGAGGAAGGTTTATGCTACAGTTTGTTGAAATAATAAAAACTATGAGTATCAGATTCTAACATCTTCATTTTAGCACATCCCTATCAGTTAACCAATATTGCTACCGTCTTGAAAAGTTATATATATGCTGAAGACACCACTAAAAGGTCCTGTGAGCCATAGGATGTTATGAACTTCTTTTAATGAGAGCAAAACGATTAAAAGCGAGTTTGACTTACCATATCAATTGATAGAGGCATGCACAAGGCTGATGAATATGATTTCTTTTTTTTTTGTCTCAGCAACGCAGAGAGATTCTCCTCTGCAACACTGCCTCTGCTGGCCATGCAATATAATCTGCAGATGGAAAAGTCCACCGTTAGTCCATTATTAGAACTTAATTATTTCCAAAATAAAGACAACACTACCAAATAAAATTATTTTCATAAAGCGTTAATAATTAGTACAATCGAGTCTGCAATATTGTGAAAATTCAAAGTTCACTAAAAATTATATTCTCCATTTTAATTTCAACCTAACACACTTCTCTCAATCCTATGCCTCATTTGCTACCACTCTCTACACAACTCTAGCACCTATGTGAGGACGTAGATATAAAGATCTCTTTAGCAGCCAAGAGACAGCGTACCCTTCTCACTGGAATTCTTTAAGGTTATGGTACACCAATAGCAATTCAGTGAACTAATAAGTTAAGGGAGGAAGGTTTATGCTACAGTTTGTTCAAATAATAAAAACTATGAGTATCAGATTCTAACATCTTCATTTTAGCACATCCCTATCAGTTAACCAATATTGCTACCATCTTGAAAAGTTATATATATGCGGAAGACCCCACTAAAAGGTCCTGTGAGCCATAGGATGTTATGAACTTCTTTTAATGAGAGCAAAACGATTAAAAGCGAGTTTGACTTACCATATCAATTGATAGAGGCATGCACAAGGCTGATGAATATGATTTCTTTTTTTTTTGTCTCAGCAACGCAGAGAGATTCTCCTCTGCAACACTGCCTCTGCTGGCCATGCAATATAATCTGCAGATGGAAAAGTCCACCGTTAGTCCATTATTAGAACTTAATTATTTCCAAAATAAAGACAACACTACCAAATAAAATTATTTTCATAAAGCGTTAATAATTAGTACAATCGAGTCTGCAATATTGTGAAAATTCAAAGTTCACTAAAAATTATATTCTCCATTTTAATTTCAACCTAACACACTGCTCTCAATCCTATGCCTCATTTGCTACCACTCTCTACACAACTCTAGCACCTATGTGAGGACGTAGATATAAAGATCTCTTTAGCAGCCAAGAGACAGCGTACCCTTCTCACTGGAATTCTTTAAGGTTATGGTACACCAATAGCAATTCAGTGAACTAATAAGTTAAGGGAGGAAGGTTTATGCTACAGTTTGTTCAAATAATAAAAACTATGAGTATCAGATTCTAACATCTTCATTTTAGCACATCCCTATCAGTTAACCAATATTGCTACCATCTTGAAAAGTTATATATATATGGAAGACCCCACTAAAAGGTCCTGTGAGCCATAGGATGTTATGAACTTCTTTTAATGAGAGCAAAACGATTAAAAGCGAGTTTGACTTACCATATCAATTGATAGAGGCATGCACAAGGCTGATGAATATGATTTCTTTTTTTTTTGTCTCAGCAACGCAGAGAGATTCTCCTCTGCAACACTGCCTCTGCTGGCCATGCAATATAATCTGCAGATGGAAAAGTCCACCGTAAGTCCATTATTAGAACTTAATTATTTCTAACATAAAGACAACACTACCAAATGAAATTATTTTCATAAAGCGTTAATAATTAGTACAATCGAGTCTGCAATATTGTGAAAATTCAAAGTTCACTAAAAATTATATTCTCCATTTTAATTTCAACCTAACACACTGCTCTCAATCCTATGCCTCATTTGCTACCACTCTCTACACAACTCTAGCACCTATGTGAGGACGTAGATATAAAGATCTCTTTAGCAGCCAAGAGACAGCGTACCCTTCTCACTGGAATTCTTTAAGGTTATGGTACACCAATAGCAATTCAGTGAACTAATAAGTTAAGGGAGGAAGATTTATGCTATAGTTTGTTGAAATAATAAAAACTATGAGTATCAGATTCTAACATCTTCATTTTAGCACATCCCTATCAGTTAACCAATATTGCTACCTTCTTGAAAAGTTATATATATGCTGAAGACACCACTAAAAGGTCCTGTGAGCCATAGGATGTTATGAACTTCTTTTAATGAGAGCAAAACGATTAAAAGCGAGTTTGACTTACCATATCAATTGATAGAGGCATGCACAAGGCTGATGAATATGATTTCTTTTTTTTTTGTCTCAGCAACGCAGAGAGATTCTCCTCTGCAACACTGCCTCTGCTGGCCATGCAATATAATCTGCAGATGGAAAAGTCCACCGTTAGTCCATTATTAGAACTTAATTATTTCCAAAATAAAGACAACACTACCAAATAAAATTATTTTCATAAAGCGTTAATAATTAGTACAATCGAGTCTGCAATATTGTGAAAATTCAAAGTTCACTAAAAATTATATTCTCCATTTTAATTTCAACCTAACACACTTCTCTCAATCCTATGCCTCATTTGCTACCACTCTCTACACAACTCTAGCACCTATGTGAGGACGTAGATATAAAGATCTCTTTAGCAGCCAAGAGACAGCGTACCTTTCTCACTGGAATTCTTTAAGGTTATGGTACACCAATAGCAATTCAGTGAACTAATAAGTTAAGGGAGGAAGGTTTATGCTACAGTTTGTTGAAATAATAAAAACTATGAGTATCAGATTCTAACATCTTCATTTTAGCACATCCCTATCAGTTAACCAATATTGCTACCATCTTGAAAAGTTATATATATGCGGAAGACCCCACTAAAAGGTCCTGTGAGCCATAGGATGTTATGAACTTCTTTTAATGAGAGCAAAACGATTAAAAGCGAGTTTGACTTACCATATCAATTGATAGAGGCATGCACAAGGCTGATGAATATGATTTCTTTTTTTTTTGTCTCAGCAACGCAGAGAGATTCTCCTCTGCAACACTGCCTCTGCTGGCCATGCAATATAATCTGCAGATGGAAAAGTCCACCGTAAGTCCATTATTAGAACTTAATTATTTCTAACATAAAGACAACACTACCAAATGAAATTATTTTCATAAAGCGTTAATAATTAGTACAATCGAGTCTGCAATATTGTGAAAATTCAAAGTTCACTAAAAATTATATTCTCCATTTTAATTTCAACCTAACACACTGCTCTCAATCCTATGCCTCATTTGCTACCACTCTCTACACAACTCTAGCACCTATGTGAGGACGTAGATATAAAGATCTCTTTAGCAGCCAAGAGACAGCGTACCCTTCTCACTGGAATTCTTTAAGGTTATGGTACACCAATAGCAATTCAGTGAACTAATAAGTTAAGGGAGGAAGATTTATGCTACAGTTTGTTGAAATAATAAAAACTATGAGTATCAGATTCTAACATCTTCATTTTAGCACATCCCTATCAGTTAACCAATATTGCTACCTTCTTGAAAAGTTATATATATGCTGAAGACACCACTAAAAGGTCCTGTGAGCCATAGGATGTTATGAACTTCTTTTAATGAGAGCAAAACGATTAAAAGCGAGTTTGACTTACCATATCAATTGATAGAGGCATGCACAAGGCTGATGAATAAGATTTCCTTTTTTTTTGTCTCAGCAACGCAGAGAGATTCTCCTCTGCAACACTGCCTCTGCTGGCCATGCAATATAATCTGCAGATGGAAAAGTCCACCGTTAGTTCATTATTAGAACTTAATTATTTCCAAAATAAAGACAACACTACCAAATAAAATTATTTTCATAAAGCGTTAATAATTAGTACAATCGAGTCTGCAATATTGTGAAAATTCAAAGTTCACTAAAAATTATATTCTCCATTTTAATTTCAACCTAACACACTTCTCTCAATCCTATGCCTCATTTGCTACCACTCTCTACACAACTCTAGCACCTATGTGAGGACGTAGATATAAAGATCTCTTTAGCAGCCAAGAGACAGCGTACCCTTCTCACTGGAATTCTTTAAGGTTATGGTACACCAATAGCAATTCAGTGAACTAATAAGTTAAGGGAGGAAGGTTTATGCTACAGTTTGTTGAAATAATAAAAACTATGAGTATCAGATTCTAACATCTTCATTTTAGCACATCCCTATCAGTTAACCAATATTGCTACCGTCTTGAAAAGATATATATATGCTGAAGACACCACTAAAAGGTCCTGTGAGCCATAGGATGTTATGAACTTCTTTTAATGAGAGCAAAACGATTAAAAGCGAGTTTGACTTACCATATCAATTGATAGAGGCATGCACAAGGCTGATGAATATGATTTCTTTTTTTTTTGTCTCAGCAACGCAGAGAGATTCTCCTCTGCAACACTGCCTCTGCTGGCCATGCAATATAATCTGCAGATGGAAAAGTCCACCGTTAGTCCATTATTAGAACTTAATTATTTCCAAAATAAAGACAACACTACCAAATAAAATTATTTTCATAAAGCGTTAATAATTAGTACAATCGAGTCTGCAATATTGTGAAAATTCAAAGTTCACTAAAAATTATATTCTCCATTTTAATTTCAACCTAACACACTTCTCTCAATCCTATGCCTCATTTGCTACCACTCTCTACACAACTCTAGCACCTATGTGAGGACGTAGATATAAAGATCTCTTTAGCAGCCAAGAGACAGCGTACCTTTCTCACTGGAATTCTTTAAGGTTATGGTACACCAATAGCAATTCAGTGAACTAATAAGTTAAGGGAGGAAGGTTTATGCTACAGTTTGTTGAAATAATAAAAACTATGAGTATCAGATTCTAACATCTTCATTTTAGCACATCCCTATCAGTTAACCAATATTGCTACCATCTTGAAAAGTTATATATATGCGGAAGACCCCACTAAAAGGTCCTGTGAGCCATAGGATGTTATGAACTTCTTTTAATGAGAGCAAAACGATTAAAAGCGAGTTTGACTTACCATATCAATTGATAGAGGCATGCACAAGGCTGATGAATATGATTTCTTTTTTTTTTGTCTCAGCAACGCAGAGAGATTCTCCTCTGCAACACTGCCTCTGCTGGCCATGCAATATAATCTGCAGATGGAAAAGTCCACCGTAAGTCCATTATTAGAACTTAATTATTTCTAACATAAAGACAACACTACCAAATGAAATTATTTTCATAAAGCGTTAATAATTAGTACAATCGAGTCTGCAATATTGTGAAAATTCAAAGTTCACTAAAAATTATATTCTCCATTTTAATTTCAACCTAACACACTGCTCTCAATCCTATGCCTCATTTGCTACCACTCTCTACACAACTCTAGCACCTATGTGAGGACGTAGATATAAAGATCTCTTTAGCAGCCAAGAGACAGCGTACCCTTCTCACTGGAATTCTTTAAGGTTATGGTACACCAATAGCAATTCAGTGAACTAATAAGTTAAGGGAGGAAGATTTATGCTACAGTTTGTTGAAATAATAAAAACTATGAGTATCAGATTCTAACATCTTCATTTTAGCACATCCCTATCAGTTAACCAATATTGCTACCTTCTTGAAAAGTTATATATATGCTGAAGACACCACTAAAAGGTCCTGTGAGCCATAGGATGTTATGAACTTCTTTTAATGAGAGCAAAACGATTAAAAGCGAGTTTGACTTACCATATCAATTGATAGAGGCATGCACAAGGCTGATGAATATGATTTCTTTTTTTTTTGTCTCAGCAACGCAGAGAGATTCTCCTCTGCAACACTGCCTCTGCTGGCCATGCAATATAATCTGCAGATGGAAAAGTCCACCGTTAGTCCATTATTAGAACTTAATTATTTCCAAAATAAAGACAACACTACCAAATAAAATTATTTTCATAAAGCGTTAATAATTAGTACAATCGAGTCTGCAATATTGTGAAAATTCAAAGTTCACTAAAAATTATATTCTCCATTTTAATTTCAACCTAACACACTGCTCTCAATCCTATGCCTCATTTGCTACCACTCTCTACACAACTCTAGCACCTATGTGAGGACGTAGATATAAAGATCTCTTTAGCAGCCAAGAGACAGCGTACCCTTCTCACTGGAATTCTTTAAGGTTATGGTACACCAATAGCAATTAAGTGAACTAATAAGTTAAGGGAGGAAGGTTTATGCTACAGTTTGTTGAAATAATAAAAACTATGAGTATCAGATTCTAACATCTTCATTTTAGCACATCCCTATCAGTTAACCAATATTGCTACCGTCTTGAAAAGTTATATATATGCTGAAGACACCACTAAAAGGTCCTGTGAGCCATAGGATGTTATGAACTTCTTTTAATGAGAGCAAAACGATTAAAAGCGAGTTTGACTTACCATATCAATTGATAGAGGCATGCACAAGGCTGATGAATATGATTTCTTTTTTTTTTGTCTCAGCAACGCAGAGAGATTCTCCTCTGCAACACTGCCTCTGCTGGCCATGCAATATAATCTGCAGATGGAAAAGTCCACCGTTAGTCCATTATTAGAACTTAATTATTTCCAAAATAAAGACAACACTACCAAATAAAATTATTTTCATAAAGCGTTAATAATTAGTACAATCGAGTCTGCAATATTGTGAAAATTCAAAGTTCACTAAAAATTATATTCTCCATTTTAATTTCAACCTAACACACTTCTCTCAATCCTATGCCTCATTTGCTACCACTCTCTACACAACTCTAGCACCTATGTGAGGACGTAGATATAAAGATCTCTTTAGCAGCCAAGAGACAGCGTACCCTTCTCACTGGAATTCTTTAAGGTTATGGTACACCAATAGCAATTCAGTGAACTAATAAGTTAAGGGAGGAAGGTTTATGCTACAGTTTGTTGAAATAATAAAAACTATGAGTATCAGATTCTAACATCTTCATTTTAGCACATCCCTATCAGTTAACCAATATTGCTACCATCTTGAAAAGTTATATATATGCGGAAGACCCCACTAAAAGGTCCTGTGAGCCATAGGATGTTATGAACTTCTTTTAATGAGAGCAAAACGATTAAAAGCGAGTTTGACTTACCATATCAATTGATAGAGGCATGCACAAGGCTGATGAATATGATTTCTTTTTTTTTTGTCTCAGCAACGCAGAGAGATTCTCCTCTGCAACACTGCCTCTGCTGGCCATGCAATATAATCTGCAGATGGAAAAGTCCACCGTTAGTCCATTATTAGAACTTAATTATTTCCAACATAAAGACAACACTACCAAATGAAATTATTTTCATAAAGCGTTAATAATTAGTACAATCGAGTCTGCAATATTGTGAAAATTCAAAGTTCACTAAAAATTATATTCTCCATTTTAATTTCAACCTAACACACTGCTCTCAATCCTATGCCTCATTTGCTACCACTCTCTACACAACTCTAGCACCTATGTGAGGACGTAGATATAAAGATCTCTTTAGCAGCCAAGAGACAGCGTACCCTTCTCACTGGAATTCTTTAAGGTTATGGTACACCAATAGCAATTCAGTGAACTAATAAGTTAAGGGAGGAAGATTTATGCTACAGTTTGTTGAAATAATAAAAACTATGAGTATCAGATTCTAACATCTTCATTTTAGCACATCCCTATCAGTTAACCAATATTGCTACCTTCTTGAAAAGTTATATATATGCTGAAGACACCACTAAAAGGTCCTGTGAGCCATAGGATGTTATGAACTTCTTTTAATGAGAGCAAAACGATTAAAAGCGAGTTTGACTTACCATATCAATTGATAGAGGCATGCACAAGGCTGATGAATATGATTTCTTTTTTTTTTGTCTCAGCAACGCAGAGAGATTCTCCTCTGCAACACTGCCTCTGCTGGCCATGCAATATAATCTGCAGATGGAAAAGTCCACCGTTAGTCCATTATTAGAACTTAATTATTTCCAAAATAAAGACAACACTACCAAATAAAATTATTTTCATAAAGCGTTAATAATTAGTACAATCGAGTCTGCAATATTGTGAAAATTCAAAGTTCACTAAAAATTATATTCTCCATTTTAATTTCAACCTAACACACTTCTCTCAATCCTATGCCTCATTTGCTACCACTCTCTACACAACTCTAGCACCTATGTGAGGACGTAGATATAAACATCTCTTTAGCAGCCAAGAGACAGCGTACCTTTCTCACTGGAATTCTTTAAGGTTATGGTACACCAATAGCAATTCAGTGAACTAATAAGTTAAGGGAGGAAGGTTTATGCTACAGTTTGTTCAAATAATAAAAACTATGAGTATCAGATTCTAACATCTTCATTTTAGCACATCCCTATCAGTTAACCAATATTGCTACCATCTTGAAAAGTTATATATATGCGGAAGACCCCACTAAAAGGTCCTGTGAGCCATAGGATGTTATGAACTTCTTTTAATGAGAGCAAAACGATTAAAAGCGAGTTTGACTTACCATATCAATTGATAGAGGCATGCACAAGGCTGATGAATATGATTTTTTTTTTTTTTTGTCTCAGCAACGCAGAGAGATTCTCCTCTGCAACACTGCCTCTGCTGGCCATGCAATATAATCTGCAGATGGAAAAGTCCACCGTTAGTCCATTATTAGAAATTGAATATTTCCAAACTAAAGAAAACACTACCAAATAAAATTATTTTCATAAAGCGTTAATAATTAGTACAATCGAGTCTGCAATATTGTGAAAATTCAAAGTTCACTAAAAATTATATTCTCCATTTTAATTTCAACCTAACACACTTCTCTCAATCCTATGCCTCATTTGCTACCACTCTCTACACAACTCTAGCACCTATGTGAGGACGTAGATATAAAGATCTCTTTAGCAGCCAAGAGACAGCGTACCCTTCTCACTGGAATTCTTTAAGGTTATGGTACACCAATAGCAATTCAGTGAACTAATAAGTTAAGGGAGGAAGGTTTATGCTACAGTTTGTTGAAATAATAAAAACTATGAGTATCAGATTCTAACATCTTCATTTTAGCACATCCCTATCAGTTAACCAATATTGCTACCATCTTGAAAAGTTATATATATGCGGAAGACCCCACTAAAAGGTCCTGTGAGCCATAGGATGTTATGAACTTCTTTTAATGAGAGCAAAACGATTAAAAGCGAGTTTGACTTACCATATCAATTGATAGAGGCATGCACAAGGCTGATGAATATGATTTCTTTTTTTTTTGTCTCAGCAACGCAGAGAGATTCTCCTCTGCAACACTGCCTCTGCTGGCCATGCAATATAATCTGCAGATGGAAAAGTCCACCGTAAGTCCATTATTAGAACTTAATTATTTCTAACATAAAGACAACACTACCAAATGAAATTATTTTCATAAAGCGTTAATAATTAGTACAATCGAGTCTGCAATATTGTGAAAATTCAAAGTTCACTAAAAATTATATTCTCCATTTTAATTTCAACCTAACACACTGCTCTCAATCCTATGCCTCATTTGCTACCACTCTCTACACAACTCTAGCACCTATGTGAGGACGTAGATATAAAGATCTCTTTAGCAGCCAAGAGACAGCGTACCCTTCTCACTGGAATTCTTTAAGGTTATGGTACACCAATAGCAATTCAGTGAACTAATAAGTTAAGGGAGGAAGATTTATGCTACAGTTTGTTGAAATAATAAAAACTATGAGTATCAGATTCTAACATCTTCATTTTAGCACATCCCTATCAGTTAACCAATATTGCTACCTTCTTGAAAAGTTATATATATGCTGAAGACACCACTAAAAGGTCCTGTGAGCCATAGGATGTTATGAACTTCTTTTAATGAGAGCAAAACGATTAAAAGCGAGTTTGACTTACCATATCAATTGATAGAGGCATGCACAAGGCTGATGAATAAGATTTCCTTTTTTTTTGTCTCAGCAACGCAGAGAGATTCTCCTCTGCAACACTGCCTCTGCTGGCCATGCAATATAATCTGCAGATGGAAAAGTCCACCGTTAGTCCATTATTAGAACTTAATTATTTCCAAAATAAAGACAACACTACCAAATAAAATTATTTTCATAAAGCGTTAATAATTAGTACAATCGAGTCTGCAATATTGTGAAAATTCAAAGTTCACTAAAAATTATATTCTCCATTTTAATTTCAACCTAACACACTTCTCTCAATCCTATGCCTCATTTGCTACCACTCTCTACACAACTCTAGCACCTATGTGAGGACGTAGATATAAAGATCTCTTTAGCAGCCAAGAGACAGCGTACCCTTCTCACTGGAATTCTTTAAGGTTATGGTACACCAATAGCAATTCAGTGAACTAATAAGTTAAGGGAGGAAGGTTTATGCTACAGTTTGTTGAAATAATAAAAACTATGAGTATCAGATTCTAACATCTTCATTTTAGCACATCCCTATCAGTTAACCAATATTGCTACCGTCTTGAAAAGATATATATATGCTGAAGACACCACTAAAAGGTCCTGTGAGCCATAGGATGTTATGAACTTCTTTTAATGAGAGCAAAACGATTAAAAGCGAGTTTGACTTACCATATCAATTGATAGAGGCATGCACAAGGCTGATGAATATGATTTCTTTTTTTTTTGTCTCAGCAACGCAGAGAGATTCTCCTCTGCAACACTGCCTCTGCTGGCCATGCAATATAATCTGCAGATGGAAAAGTCCACCGTTAGTCCATTATTAGAACTTAATTATTTCCAAAATAAAGACAACACTACCAAATAAAATTATTTTCATAAAGCGTTAATAATTAGTACAATCGAGTCTGCAATATTGTAAAAATTCAAAGTTCACTAAAAATTATATTCTCCATTTTAATTTCAACCTAACACACTTCTCTCAATCCTATGCCTCATTTGCTACCACTCTCTACACAACTCTAGCACCTATGTGAGGACGTAGATATAAAGATCTCTTTAGCAGCCAAGAGACAGCGTACCTTTCTCACTGGAATTCTTTAAGGTTATGGTACACCAATAGCAATTCAGTGAACTAATAAGTTAAGGGAGGAAGGTTTATGCTACAGTTTGTTCAAATAATAAAAACTATGAGTATCAGATTCTAACATCTTCATTTTAGCACATCCCTATCAGTTAACCAATATTGCTACCATCTTGAAAAGTTATATATATGCGGAAGACCCCACTAAAAGGTCCTGTGAGCCATAGGATGTTATGAACTTCTTTTAATGAGAGCAAAACGATTAAAAGCGAGTTTGACTTACCATATCAATTGATAGAGGCATGCACAAGGCTGATGAATATGATTTCTTTTTTTTTTGTCTCAGCAACGCAGAGAGATTCTCCTCTGCAACACTGCCTCTGCTGGCCATGCAATATAATCTGCAGATGGAAAAGTCCACCGTAAGTCCATTATTAGAACTTAATTATTTCTAACATAAAGACAACACTACCAAATGAAATTATTTTCATAAAGCGTTAATAATTAGTACAATCGAGTCTGCAATATTGTGAAAATTCAAAGTTCACTAAAAATTATATTCTCCATTTTAATTTCAACCTAACACACTGCTCTCAATCCTATGCCTCATTTGCTACCACTCTCTACACAACTCTAGCACCTATGTGAGGACGTAGATATAAAGATCTCTTTAGCAGCCAAGAGACAGCGTACCCTTCTCACTGGAATTCTTTAAGGTTATGGTACACCAATAGCAATTCAGTGAACTAATAAGTTAAGGGAGGAAGATTTATGCTACAGTTTGTTGAAATAATAAAAACTATGAGTATCAGATTCTAACATCTTCATTTTAGCACATCCCTATCAGTTAACCAATATTGCTACCTTCTTGAAAAGTTATATATATGCTGAAGACACCACTAAAAGGTCCTGTGAGCCATAGGATGTTATGAACTTCTTTTAATGAGAGCAAAACGATTAAAAGCGAGTTTGACTTACCATATCAATTGATAGAGGCATGCACAAGGCTGATGAATATGATTTCTTTTTTTTTTGTCTCAGCAACGCAGAGAGATTCTCCTCTGCAACACTGCCTCTGCTGGCCATGCAATATAATCTGCAGATGGAAAAGTCCACCGTTAGTCCATTATTAGAACTTAATTATTTCCAAAATAAAGACAACACTACCAAATAAAATTATTTTCATAAAGCGTTAATAATTAGTACAATCGAGTCTGCAATATTGTGAAAATTCAAAGTTCACTAAAAATTATATTCTCCATTTTAATTTCAACCTAACACACTGCTCTCAATCCTATGCCTCATTTGCTACCACTCTCTACACAACTCTAGCACCTATGTGAGGACGTAGATATAAAGATCTCTTTAGCAGCCAAGAGACAGCGTACCCTTCTCACTGGAATTCTTTAAGGTTATGGTACACCAATAGCAATTCAGTGAACTAATAAGTTAAGGGAGGAAGGTTTATGCTACAGTTTGTTGAAATAATAAAAACTATGAGTATCAGATTCTAACATCTTCATTTTAGCACATCCCTATCAGTTAACCAATATTGCTACCTTCTTGAAAAGTTATATATATGCTGAAGACACCACTAAAAGGTCCTGTGAGCCATAGGATGTTATGAACTTCTTTTAATGAGAGCAAAACGATTAAAAGCGAGTTTGACTTACCATATCAATTGATAGAGGCATGCACAAGGCTGATGAATATGATTTCTTTTTTTTTTGTCTCAGCAACGCAGAGAGATTCTCCTCTGCAACACTGCCTCTGCTGGCCATGCAATATAATCTGCAGATGGAAAAGTCCACCGTTAGTCCATTATTAGAACTTAATTATTTCCAAAATAAAGACAACACTACCAAATAAAATTATTTTCATAAAGCGTTAATAATTAGTACAATCGAGTCTGCAATATTGTGAAAATTCAAAGTTCACTAAAAATTATATTCTCCATTTTAATTTCAACCTAACACACTTCTCTCAATCCTATGCCTCATTTGCTACCACTCTCTACACAACTCTAGCACCTATGTGAGGACGTAGATATAAAGATCTCTTTAGCAGCCAAGAGACAGCGTACCCTTCTCACTGGAATTCTTTAAGGTTATGGTACACCAATAGCAATTCAGTGAACTAATAAGTTAAGGGAGGAAGGTTTATGCTACAGTTTGTTGAAATAATAAAAACTATGAGTATCAGATTCTAACATCTTCATTTTAGCACATCCCTATCAGTTAACCAATATTGCTACCATCTTGAAAAGTTATATATATGCGGAAGACCCCACTAAAAGGTCCTGTGAGCCATAGGATGTTATGAACTTCTTTTAATGAGAGCAAAACGATTAAAAGCGAGTTTGACTTACCATATCAATTGATAGAGGCATGCACAAGGCTGATGAATATGATTTCTTTTTTTTTTGTCTCAGCAACGCAGAGAGATTCTCCTCTGCAACACTGCCTCTGCTGGCCATGCAATATAATCTGCAGATGGAAAAGTCCACCGTTAGTCCATTATTAGAACTTAATTATTTCCAACATAAAGACAACACTACCAAATGAAATTATTTTCATAAAGCGTTAATAATTAGTACAATCGAGTCTGCAATATTGTGAAAATTCAAAGTTCACTAAAAATTATATTCTCCATTTTAATTTCAACCTAACACACTGCTCTCAATCCTATGCCTCATTTGCTACCACTCTCTACACAACTCTAGCACCTATGTGAGGACGTAGATATAAAGATCTCTTTAGCAGCCAAGAGACAGCGTACCCTTCTCACTGGAATTCTTTAAGGTTATGGTACACCAATAGCAATTCAGTGAACTAATAAGTTAAGGGAGGAAGATTTATGCTACAGTTTGTTGAAATAATAAAAACTATGAGTATCAGATTCTAACATCTTCATTTTAGCACATCCCTATCAGTTAACCAATATTGCTACCTTCTTGAAAAGTTATATATATGCTGAAGACACCACTAAAAGGTCCTGTGAGCCATAGGATGTTATGAACTTCTTTTAATGAGAGCAAAACGATTAAAAGCGAGTTTGACTTACCATATCAATTGATAGAGGCATGCACAAGGCTGATGAATATGATTTCTTTTTTTTTTGTCTCAGCAACGCAGAGAGATTCTCCTCTGCAACACTGCCTCTGCTGGCCATGCAATATAATCTGCAGATGGAAAAGTCCACCGTTAGTCCATTATTAGAACTTAATTATTTCCAAAATAAAGACAACACTACCAAATAAAATTATTTTCATAAAGCGTTAATAATTAGTACAATCGAGTCTGCAATATTGTGAAAATTCAAAGTTCACTAAAAATTATATTCTCCATTTTAATTTCAACCTAACACACTTCTCTCAATCCTATGCCTCATTTGCTACCACTCTCTACACAACTCTAGCACCTATGTGAGGACGTAGATATAAACATCTCTTTAGCAGCCAAGAGACAGCGTACCTTTCTCACTGGAATTCTTTAAGGTTATGGTACACCAATAGCAATTCAGTGAACTAATAAGTTAAGGGAGGAAGGTTTATGCTACAGTTTGTTCAAATAATAAAAACTATGAGTATCAGATTCTAACATCTTCATTTTAGCACATCCCTATCAGTTAACCAATATTGCTACCATCTTGAAAAGTTATATATATGCGGAAGACCCCACTAAAAGGTCCTGTGAGCCATAGGATGTTATGAACTTCTTTTAATGAGAGCAAAACGATTAAAAGCGAGTTTGACTTACCATATCAATTGATAGAGGCATGCACAAGGCTGATGAATATGATTTTTTTTTTTTTGTCTCAGCAACGCAGAGAGATTCTCCTCTGCAACACTGCCTCTGCTGGCCATGCAATATAATCTGCAGATGGAAAAGTCCACCGTTAGTCCATTATTAGAAATTGAATATTTCCAAACTAAAGAAAACACTACCAAATAAAATTATTTTCATAAAGCGTTAATAATTAGTACAATCGAGTCTGCAATATTGTGAAAATTCAAAGTTCACTAAAAATTATATTCTCCATTTTAATTTCAACCTAACACACTTCTCTCAATCCTATGCCTCATTTGCTACCACTCTCTACACAACTCTAGCACCTATGTGAGGACGTAGATATAAAGATCTCTTTAGCAGCCAAGAGACAGCGTACCCTTCTCACTGGAATTCTTTAAGGTTATGGTACACCAATAGCAATTCAGTGAACTAATAAGTTAAGGGAGGAAGGTTTATGCTACAGTTTGTTGAAATAATAAAAACTATGAGTATCAGATTCTAACATCTTCATTTTAGCACATCCCTATCAGTTAACCAATATTGCTACCATCTTGAAAAGTTATATATATGCGGAAGACCCCACTAAAAGGTCCTGTGAGCCATAGGATGTTATGAACTTCTTTTAATGAGAGCAAAACGATTAAAAGCGAGTTTGACTTACCATATCAATTGATAGAGGCATGCACAAGGCTGATGAATATGATTTCTTTTTTTTTTGTCTCAGCAACGCAGAGAGATTCTCCTCTGCAACACTGCCTCTGCTGGCCATGCAATATAATCTGCAGATGGAAAAGTCCACCGTAAGTCCATTATTAGAACTTAATTATTTCTAACATAAAGACAACACTACCAAATGAAATTATTTTCATAAAGCGTTAATAATTAGTACAATCGAGTCTGCAATATTGTGAAAATTCAAAGTTCACTAAAAATTATATTCTCCATTTTAATTTCAACCTAACACACTGCTCTCAATCCTATGCCTCATTTGCTACCACTCTCTACACAACTCTAGCACCTATGTGAGGACGTAGATATAAAGATCTCTTTAGCAGCCAAGAGACAGCGTACCCTTCTCACTGGAATTCCTTAAGGTTATGGTACACCAATAGCAATTAAGTGAACTAATAAGTTAAGGGAGGAAGGTTTATGCTACAGTTTGTTGAAATAATAAAAACTATGAGTATCAGATTCTAACATCTTCATTTTAGCACATCCCTATCAGTTAACCAATATTGCTACCGTCTTGAAAAGTTATATATATGCTGAAGACACCACTAAAAGGTCCTGTGAGCCATAGGATGTTATGAACTTCTTTTAATGAGAGCAAAACGATTAAAAGCGAGTTTGACTTACCATATCAATTGATAGAGGCATGCACAAGGCTGATGAATATGATTTCTTTTTTTTTTGTCTCAGCAACGCAGAGAGATTCTCCTCTGCAACACTGCCTCTGCTGGCCATGCAATATAATCTGCAGATGGAAAAGTCCACCGTTAGTCCATTATTAGAACTTAATTATTTCCAAAATAAAGACAACACTACCAAATAAAATTATTTTCATAAAGCGTTAATAATTAGTACAATCGAGTCTGCAATATTGTGAAAATTCAAAGTTCACTAAAAATTATATTCTCCATTTTAATTTCAACCTAACACACTTCTCTCAATCCTATGCCTCATTTGCTACCACTCTCTACACAACTCTAGCACCTATGTGAGGACGTAGATATAAAGATCTCTTTAGCAGCCAAGAGACAGCGTACCTTTCTCACTGGAATTCTTTAAGGTTATGGTACACCAATAGCAATTCAGTGAACTAATAAGTTAAGGGAGGAAGGTTTATGCTACAGTTTGTTCAAATAATAAAAACTATGAGTATCAGATGCTAACATCTTCATTTTAGCACATCCCTATCAGTTAACCAATATTGCTACCATCTTGAAAAGTTATATATATGCGGAAGACCCCACTAAAAGGTCCTGTGAGCCATAGGATGTTATGAACTTCTTTTAATGAGAGCAAAACGATTAAAAGCGAGTTTGACTTACCATATCAATTGATAGAGGCATGCACAAGGCTGATGAATATGATTTCTTTTTTTTTTGTCTCAGCAACGCAGAGAGATTCTCCTCTGCAACACTGCCTCTGCTGGCCATGCAATATAATCTGCAGATGGAAAAGTCCACCGTAAGTCCATTATTAGAACTTAATTATTTCTAACATAAAGACAACACTACCAAATGAAATTATTTTCATAAAGCGTTAATAATTAGTACAATCGAGTCTGCAATATTGTGAAAATTCAAAGTTCACTAAAAATTATATTCTCCATTTTAATTTCAACCTAACACACTGCTCTCAATCCTATGCCTCATTTGCTACCACTCTCTACACAACTCTAGCACCTATGTGAGGACGTAGATATAAAGATCTCTTTAGCAGCCAAGAGACAGCGTACCCTTCTCACTGGAATTCCTTAAGGTTATGGTACACCAATAGCAATTAAGTGAACTAATAAGTTAAGGGAGGAAGGTTTATGCTACAGTTTGTTGAAATAATAAAAACTATGAGTATCAGATTCTAACATCTTCATTTTAGCACATCCCTATCAGTTAACCAATATTGCTACCGTCTTGAAAAGTTATATATATGCTGAAGACACCACTAAAAGGTCCTGTGAGCCATAGGATGTTATGAACTTCTTTTAATGAGAGCAAAACGATTAAAAGCGAGTTTGACTTACCATATCAATTGATAGAGGCATGCACAAGGCTGATGAATATGATTTCTTTTTTTTTGTCTCAGCAACGCAGAGAGATTCTCCTCTGCAACACTGCCTCTGCTGGCCATGCAATATAATCTGCAGATGGAAAAGTCCACCGTTAGTCCATTATTAGAACTTAATTATTTCCAAAATAAAGACAACACTACCAAATAAAATTATTTTCATAAAGCGTTAATAATTAGTACAATCGAGTCTGCAATATTGTGAAAATTCAAAGTTCACTAAAAATTATATTCTCCATTTTAATTTCAACCTAACACACTTCTCTCAATCCTATGCCTCATTTGCTACCACTCTCTACACAACTCTAGCACCTATGTGAGGACGTAGATATAAAGATCTCTTTAGCAGCCAAGAGACAGCGTACCTTTCTCACTGGAATTCTTTAAGGTTATGGTACACCAATAGCAATTCAGTGAACTAATAAGTTAAGGGAGGAAGGTTTATGCTACAGTTTGTTCAAATAATAAAAACTATGAGTATCAGATGCTAACATCTTCATTTTAGCACATCCCTATCAGTTAACCAATATTGCTACCATCTTGAAAAGTTATATATATGCGGAAGACCCCACTAAAAGGTCCTGTGAGCCATAGGATGTTATGAACTTCTTTTAATGAGAGCAAAACGATTAAAAGCGAGTTTGACTTACCATATCAATTGATAGAGGCATGCACAAGGCTGATGAATATGATTTCTTTTTTTTTTGTCTCAGCAACGCAGAGAGATTCTCCTCTGCAACACTGCCTCTGCTGGCCATGCAATATAATCTGCAGATGGAAAAGTCCACCGTTAGTCCATTATTAGAACTTAATTATTTCCAACATAAAGACAACACTACCAAATGAAATTATTTTCATAAAGCGTTAATAATTAGTACAATCGAGTCTGCAATATTGTGAAAATTCAAAGTTCACTAAAAATTATATTCTCCATTTTAATTTCAACCTAACACACTGCTCTCAATCCTATGCCTCATTTGCTACCACTCTCTACACAACTCTAGCACCTATGTGAGGACGTAGATATAAAGATCTCTTTAGCAGCCAAGAGACAGCGTACCCTTCTCACTGGAATTCTTTAAGGTTATGGTACACCAATAGCAATTCAGTGAACTAATAAGTTAAGGGAGGAAGGTTTATGCTACAGTTTGTTGAAATAATAAAAACTATGAGTATCAGATTCTAACATCTTCATTTTAGCACATCCCTATCAGTTAACCAATATTGCTACCATCTTGAAAAGTTATATATATGCGGAAGACCCCACTAAAAGGTCCTGTGAGCCATAGGATGTTATGAACTTCTTTTAATGAGAGCAAAACGATTAAAAGCGAGTTTGACTTACCATATCAATTGATAGAGGCATGCACAAGGCTGATGAATATGATTTTTTTTTTTTTGTCTCAGCAACGCAGAGAGATTCTCCTCTGCAACACTGCCTCTGCTGGCCATGCAATATAATCTGCAGATGGAAAAGTCCACCGTTAGTCCATTATTAGAACTTAATTATTTCCAAAATAAAGACAACACTACCAAATAAAATTATTTTCATAAAGCCTTAATAATTAGTACAATCGAGTCTGCAATATTGTGAAAATTCAAAGTTCACTAAAAATTATATTCTCCATTTTAATTTCAACCTAACACACTTCTCTCAATCCTATGCCTCATTTGCTACCACTCTCTACACAACTCTAGCACCTATGTGAGGACGTAGATATAAAGATCTCTTTAGCAGCCAAGAGACAGCGTACCTTTCTCACTGGAATTCTTTAAGGTTATGGTACACCAATAGCAATTCAGTGAACTAATAAGTTAAGGGAGGAAGGTTTATGCTACAGTTTGTTCAAATAATAAAAACTATGAGTATCAGATTCTAACATCTTCATTTTAGCACATCCCTATCAGTTAACCAATATTGCTACCATCTTGAAAAGTTATATATATGCGGAAGACCCCACTAAAAGGTCCTGTGAGCCATAGGATGTTATGAACTTCTTTTAATGAGAGCAAAACGATTAAAAGCGAGTTTGACTTACCATATCAATTGATAGAGGCATGCACAAGGCTGATGAATATGATTTCTTTTTTTTTTGTCTCAGCAACGCAGAGAGATTCTCCTCTGCAACACTGCCTCTGCTGGCCATGCAATATAATCTGCAGATGGAAAAGTCCACCGTTAGTCCATTATTAGAAATTGAATATTTCCAAACTAAAGAAAACACTACCAAATAAAATTATTTTCATAAAGCGTTAATAATTAGTACAATCGAGTCTGCAATATTGTGAAAATTCAAAGTTCACTAAAAATTATATTCTCCATTTTAATTTCAACCTAACACACTTCTCTCAATCCTATGCCTCATTTGCTACCACTCTCTACACAACTCTAGCACCTATGTGAGGACGTAGATATAAAGATCTCTTTAGCAGCCAAGAGACAGCGTACCCTTCTCACTGGAATTCTTTAAGGTTATGGTACACCAATAACAATTCAGTGAACTAATAAGTTAAGGGAGGAAGGTTTATGCTACAGTTTGTTGAAATAATAAAAACTATGAGTATCAGATTCTAACATCTTCATTTTAGCACATCCCTATCAGTTAACCAATATTGCTACCGTCTTGAAAAGTTATATATATGCTGAAGACACCACTAAAAGGTCCTGTGAGCCATAGGATGTTATGAACTTCTTTTAATGAGAGCAAAACGATTAAAAGCGAGTTTGACTTACCATATCAATTGATAGAGGCATGCACAAGGCTGATGAATATGATTTCTTTTTTTTTTGTCTCAGCAACGCAGAGAGATTCTCCTCTGCAACACTGCCTCTGCTGGCCATGCAATATAATCTGCAGATGGAAAAGTCCACCGTTAGTCCATTATTAGAACTTAATTATTTCCAAAATAAAGACAACACTACCAAATAAAATTATTTTCATAAAGCCTTAATAATTAGTACAATCGAGTCTGCAATATTGTGAAAATTCAAAGTTCACTAAAAATTATATTCTCCATTTTAATTTCAACCTAACACACTTCTCTCAATCCTATGCCTCATTTGCTACCACTCTCTACACAACTCTAGCACCTATGTGAGGACGTAGATATAAAGATCTCTTTAGCAGCCAAGAGACAGCGTACCTTTCTCACTGGAATTCTTTAAGGTTATGGTACACCAATAGCAATTCAGTGAACTAATAAGTTAAGGGAGGAAGGTTTATGCTACAGTTTGTTCAAATAATAAAAACTATGAGTATCAGATTCTAACATCTTCATTTTAGCACATCCCTATCAGTTAACCAATATTGCTACCATCTTGAAAATTTATATATATGCGGAAGACCCCACTAAAAGGTCCTGTGAGCCATAGGATGTTATGAACTTCTTTTAATGAGAGCAAAACGATTAAAAGCGAGTTTGACTTACCATATCAATTGATAGAGGCATGCACAAGGCTGATGAATATGATTTTTTTTTTTTTGTCTCAGCAACGCAGAGAGATTCTCCTCTGCAACACTGCCTCTGCTGGCCATGCAATATAATCTGCAGATGGAAAAGTCCACCGTTAGTCCATTATTAGAACTTAATTATTTCCAAAATAAAGACAACACTACCAAATAAAATTATTTTCATAAAGCCTTAATAATTAGTACAATCGAGTCTGCAATATTGTGAAAATTCAAAGTTCACTAAAAATTATATTCTCCATTTTAATTTCAACCTAACACACTTCTCTCAATCCTATGCCTCATTTGCTACCACTCTCTACACAACTCTAGCACCTATGTGAGGACGTAGATATAAAGATCTCTTTAGCAGCCAAGAGACAGCGTACCTTTCTCACTGGAATTCTTTAAGGTTATGGTACACCAATAGCAATTCAGTGAACTAATAAGTTAAGGGAGGAAGGTTTATGCTACAGTTTGTTCAAATAATAAAAACTATGAGTATCAGATTCTAACATCTTCATTTTAGCACATCCCTATCAGTTAACCAATATTGCTACCATCTTGAAAAGTTATATATATGCGGAAGACCCCACTAAAAGGTCCTGTGAGCCATAGGATGTTATGAACTTCTTTTAATGAGAGCAAAACGATTAAAAGCGAGTTTGACTTACCATATCAATTGATAGAGGCATGCACAAGGCTGATGAATATGATTTCTTTTTTTTTTGTCTCAGCAACGCAGAGAGATTCTCCTCTGCAACACTGCCTCTGCTGGCCATGCAATATAATCTGCAGATGGAAAAGTCCACCGTTAGTCCATTATTAGAAATTGAATATTTCCAAACTAAAGAAAACACTACCAAATAAAATTATTTTCATAAAGCGTTAATAATTAGTACAATCGAGTCTGCAATATTGTGAAAATTCAAAGTTCACTAAAAATTATATTCTCCATTTTAATTTCAACCTAACACACTTCTCTCAATCCTATGCCTCATTTGCTACCACTCTCTACACAACTCTAGCACCTATGTGAGGACGTAGATATAAAGATCTCTTTAGCAGCCAAGAGACAGCGTACCCTTCTCACTGGAATTCTTTAAGGTTATGGTACACCAATAACAATTCAGTGAACTAATAAGTTAAGGGAGGAAGGTTTATGCTACAGTTTGTTGAAATAATAAAAACTATGAGTATCAGATTCTAACATCTTCATTTTAGCACATCCCTATCAGTTAACCAATATTGCTACCGTCTTGAAAAGTTATATATATGCTGAAGACACCACTAAAAGGTCCTGTGAGCCATAGGATGTTATGAACTTCTTTTAATGAGAGCAAAACGATTAAAAGCGAGTTTGACTTACCATATCAATTAATAGAGGCATGCACAAGGCTGATGAATATGATTTCTTTTTTTTTTGTCTCAGCAACGCAGAGAGATTCTCCTCTGCAACACTGCCTCTGCTGGCCATGCAATATAATCTGCAGATGGAAAAGTCCACCGTTAGTCCATTATTAGAAATTGAATATTTCCAAACTAAAGAAAACACTACCAAATAAAATTATTTTCATAAAGCGTTAATAATTAGTACAATCGAGTCTGCAATATTGTGAAAATTCAAAGTTCACTAAAAATTATATTCTCCATTTTAATTTCAACCTAACACACTTCTCTCAATCCTATGCCTCATTTGCTACCACTCTCTACACAACTCTAGCACCTATGTGAGGACGTAGATATAAAGATCTCTTTAGCAGCCAAGAGACAGCGTACCCTTCTCACTGAAATTCTTTAAGGTTATGGTACACCAATAGCAATTCAGTGAACTAATAAGTTAAGGGAGGAAGGTTTATGCTACAGTTTGTTGAAATAATAAAAACTATGAGTATCAGATTCTAACATCTTCATTTTAGCACATCCCTATCAGTTAACCAATATTGCTACCATCTTGAAAAGTTATATATATGCTGAAGACACCACTAAAAGGTCCTGTGAGCCATAGGATGTTATGAACTTCTTTTAATGAGAGCAAAACGATTAAAAGCGAGTTTGACTTACCATATCAATTGATAGAGGCATGCACAAGGCTGATGAATATGATTTTTTTTTTTTTTGTCTCAGCAACGCAGAGAGATTCTCCTCTGCAACACTGCCTCTGCTGGCCATGCAATATAATCTGCAGATGGAAAAGTCCACCGTTAGTCCATTATTAGAAATTGAATATTTCCAAACTAAAGAAAACACTACCAAATAAAATTATTTTCATAAAGCGTTAATAATTAGTACAATCGAGTCTGCAATATTGTGAAAATTCAAAGTTCACTAAAAATTATATTCTCCATTTTAATTTCAACCTAACACACTTCTCTCAATCCTATGCCTCATTTGCTACCACTCTCTACACAACTCTAGCACCTATGTGAGGACGTAGATATAAAGATCTCTTTAGCAGCCAAGAGACAGCGTACCCTTCTCACTGGAATTCTTTAAGGTTATGGTACACCAATAGCAATTCAGTGAACTAATAAGTTAAGGGAGGAAGGTTTATGCTACAGTTTGTTGAAATAATAAAAACTATGAGTATCAGATTCTAACATCTTCATTTTAGCACATCCCTATCAGTTAACCAATATTGCTACCGTCTTGAAAAGTTATATATATGCTGAAGACACCACTAAAAGGTCCTGTGAGCCATAGGATGTTATGAACTTCTTTTAATGAGAGCAAAACGATTAAAAGCGAGTTTGACTTACCATATCAATTGATAGAGGCATGCACAAGGCTGATGAATACGATTTCTTTTTTTTTTGTCTCAGCAACGCAGAGAGATTCTCCTCTGCAACACTGCCTCTGCTGGCCATGCAATATAATCTGCAGATGGAAAAGTCCACCGTTAGTCCATTATTAGAACTTAATTATTTCCAACATAAAGACAACACGACCAAATGAAATTATTTTCATAAAGCGTTAATAATTAGTACAATCGAGTCTGCAATATTGTGAAAATTCAAAGTTCACTAAAAATTATATTCTCCATTTTAATTTCAACCTAACACACTTCTCTCAATCCTATGCCTCATTTGCTACCACTCTCTACACAACTCTAGCACCTATGTGAGGACGTAGATATAAAGATCTCTTTAGCAGCCAAGAGACAGCGTACCTTTCTCACTGGAATTCTTTAAGGTTATGGTACACCAATAGCAATTCAGTGAACTAATAAGTTAAGGGAGGAAGGTTTATGCTACAGTTTGTTCAAATAATAAAAACTATGAGTATCAGATTCTAACATCTTCATTTTAGCACATCCCTATCAGTTAACCAATATTGCTACCATCTTGAAAAGTTATATATATGCGGAAGACCCCACTAAAAGGTCCTGTGAGCCATAGGATGTTATGAACTTCTTTTAATGAGAGCAAAACGATTAAAAGCGAGTTTGACTTACCATATCAATTGATAGAGGCATGCACAAGGCTGATGAATATGATTTCTTTTTTTTTTGTCTCAGCAACGCAGAGAGATTCTCCTCTGCAACACTGCCTCTGCTGGCCATGCAATATAATCTGCAGATGGAAAAGTCCACCGTTAGTCCATTATTAGAAATTGAATATTTCCAAACTAAAGAAAACACTACCAAATAAAATTATTTTCATAAAGCGTTAATAATTAGTACAATCGAGTCTGCAATATTGTGAAAATTCAAAGTTCACTAAAAATTATATTCTCCATTTTAATTTCAACCTAACACACTTCTCTCAATCCTATGCCTCATTTGCTACCACTCTCTACACAACTCTAGCACCTATGTGAGGACGTAGATATAAAGATCTCTTTAGCAGCCAAGAGACAGCGTACCCTTCTCACTGGAATTCTTTAAGGTTATGGTACACCAATAACAATTCAGTGAACTAATAAGTTAAGGGAGGAAGGTTTATGCTACAGTTTGTTGAAATAATAAAAACTATGAGTATCAGATTCTAACATCTTCATTTTAGCACATCCCTATCAGTTAACCAATATTGCTACCGTCTTGAAAAGTTATATATATGCTGAAGACACCACTAAAAGGTCCTGTGAGCCATAGGATGTTATGAACTTCTTTTAATGAGAGCAAAACGATTAAAAGCGAGTTTGACTTACCATATCAATTAATAGAGGCATGCACAAGGCTGATGAATATGATTTCTTTTTTTTTTGTCTCAGCAACGCAGAGAGATTCTCCTCTGCAACACTGCCTCTGCTGGCCATGCAATATAATCTGCAGATGGAAAAGTCCACCGTTAGTCCATTATTAGAAATTGAATATTTCCAAACTAAAGAAAACACTACCAAATAAAATTATTTTCATAAAGCGTTAATAATTAGTACAATCGAGTCTGCAATATTGTGAAAATTCAAAGTTCACTAAAAATTATATTCTCCATTTTAATTTCAACCTAACACACTTCTCTCAATCCTATGCCTCATTTGCTACCACTCTCTACACAACTCTAGCACCTATGTGAGGACGTAGATATAAAGATCTCTTTAGCAGCCAAGAGACAGCGTACCCTTCTCACTGAAATTCTTTAAGGTTATGGTACACCAATAGCAATTCAGTGAACTAATAAGTTAAGGGAGGAAGGTTTATGCTACAGTTTGTTGAAATAATAAAAACTATGAGTATCAGATTCTAACATCTTCATTTTAGCACATCCCTATCAGTTAACCAATATTGCTACCATCTTGAAAAGTTATATATATGCTGAAGACACCACTAAAAGGTCCTGTGAGCCATAGGATGTTATGAACTTCTTTTAATGAGAGCAAAACGATTAAAAGCGAGTTTGACTTACCATATCAATTGATAGAGGCATGCACAAGGCTGATGAATATGATTTTTTTTTTTTTTGTCTCAGCAACGCAGAGAGATTCTCCTCTGCAACACTGCCTCTGCTGGCCATGCAATATAATCTGCAGATGGAAAAGTCCACCGTTAGTCCATTATTAGAAATTGAATATTTCCAAACTAAAGAAAACACTACCAAATAAAATTATTTTCATAAAGCGTTAATAATTAGTACAATCGAGTCTGCAATATTGTGAAAATTCAAAGTTCACTAAAAATTATATTCTCCATTTTAATTTCAACCTAACACACTTCTCTCAATCCTATGCCTCATTTGCTACCACTCTCTACACAACTCTAGCACCTATGTGAGGACGTAGATATAAAGATCTCTTTAGCAGCCAAGAGACAGCGTACCCTTCTCACTGGAATTCTTTAAGGTTATGGTACACCAATAGCAATTCAGTGAACTAATAAGTTAAGGGAGGAAGGTTTATGCTACAGTTTGTTGAAATAATAAAAACTATGAGTATCAGATTCTAACATCTTCATTTTAGCACATCCCTATCAGTTAACCAATATTGCTACCGTCTTGAAAAGTTATATATATGCTGAAGACACCACTAAAAGGTCCTGTGAGCCATAGGATGTTATGAACTTCTTTTAATGAGAGCAAAACGATTAAAAGCGAGTTTGACTTACCATATCAATTGATAGAGGCATGCACAAGGCTGATGAATACGATTTCTTTTTTTTTTGTCTCAGCAACGCAGAGAGATTCTCCTCTGCAACACTGCCTCTGCTGGCCATGCAATATAATCTGCAGATGGAAAAGTCCACCGTTAGTCCATTATTAGAACTTAATTATTTCCAACATAAAGACAACACGACCAAATGAAATTATTTTCATAAAGCGTTAATAATTAGTACAATCGAGTCTGCAATATTGTGAAAATTCAAAGTTCACTAAAAATTATATTCTCCATTTTAATTTCAACCTAACACACTGCTCTCAATCCTATGCCTCATTTGCTACCACTCTCTACACAACTCTAGCACCTATGTGAGGACGTAGATATAAAGATCTCTTTAGCAGCCAAGAGACAGCGTACCCTTCTCACTGGAATTCTTTAAGGTTATGGTACACCAATAGCAATTCAGTGAACTAATAAGTTAAGGGAGGAAGGTTTATGCTACAGTTTGTTGAAATAATAAAAACTATGAGTATCAGATTCTAACATCTTCATTTTAGCACATCCCTATCAGTTAACCAATATTGCTACCGTCTTGAAAAGTTATATATATGCTGAAGACACCACTAAAAGGTCCTGTGAGCCATAGGATGTTATGAACTTCTTTTAATGAGAGCAAAACGATTAAAAGCGAGTTTGACTTACCATATCAATTGATAGAGGCATGCACAAGGCTGATGAATATGATTTCTTTTTTTTTTGTCTCAGCAACGCAGAGAGATTCTCCTCTGCAACACTGCCTCTGCTGGCCATGCAATATAATCTGCAGATGGAAAAGTCCACCGTTAGTCCATTATTAGAACTTAATTATTTCCAAAATAAAGACAACACTACCAAATAAAATTATTTTCATAAAGCGTTAATAATTAGTACAATCGAGTCTGCAATATTGTGAAAATTCAAAGTTCACTAAAAATTATATTCTCCATTTTAATTTCAACCTAACACACTTCTCTCAATCCTATGCCTCATTTGCTACCACTCTCTACACAACTCTAGCACCTATGTGAGGACGTAGATATAAAGATCTCTTTAGCAGCCAAGAGACAGCGTACCTTTCTCACTGGAATTCTTTAAGGTTATGGTACACCAATAGCAATTCAGTGAACTAATAAGTTAAGGGAGGAAGGTTTATGCTACAGTTTGTTCAAATAATAAAAACTATGAGTATCAGATTCTAACATCTTCATTTTAGCACATCCCTATCAGTTAACCAATATTGCTACCATCTTGAAAAGTTATATATATGCGGAAGACCCCACTAAAAGGTCCTGTGAGCCATAGGATGTTATGAACTTCTTTTAATGAGAGCAAAACGATTAAAAGCGAGTTTGACTTACCATATCAATTGATAGAGGCATGCACAAGGCTGATGAATACGATTTCTTTTTTTTTTGTCTCAGCAACGCAGAGAGATTCTCCTCTGCAACACTGCCTCTGCTGGCCATGCAATATAATCTGCAGATGGAAAAGTCCACCGTTAGTCCATTATTAGAACTTAATTATTTCCAACATAAAGACAACACGACCAAATGAAATTATTTTCATAAAGCGTTAATAATTAGTACAATCGAGTCTGCAATATTGTGAAAATTCAAAGTTCACTAAAAATTATATTCTCCATTTTAATTTCAACCTAACACACTGCTCTCAATCCTATGCCTCATTTGCTACCACTCTCTACACAACTCTAGCACCTATGTGAGGACGTAGATATAAAGATCTCTTTAGCAGCCAAGAGACAGCGTACCCTTCTCACTGGAATTCTTTAAGGTTATGGTACACCAATAGCAATTCAGTGAACTAATAAGTTAAGGGAGGAAGATTTATGCTACAGTTTGTTGAAATAATAAAAACTATGAGTATCAGATTCTAACATCTTCATTTTAGCACATCCCTATCAGTTAACCAATATTGCTACCGTCTTGAAAAGTTATATATATGCTGAAGACACCACTAAAAGGTCCTGTGAGCCATAGGATGTTATGAACTTCTTTTAATGAGAGCAAAACGATTAAAAGCGAGTTTGACTTACCATATCAATTGATAGAGGCATGCACAAGGCTGATGAATATGATTTCTTTTTTTTTTGTCTCAGCAACGCAGAGAGATTCTCCTCTGCAACACTGCCTCTGCTGGCCATGCAATATAATCTGCAGATGGAAAAGTCCACCGTTAGTCCATTATTAGAAATTGAATATTTCCAAACTAAAGAAAACACTACCAAATAAAATTATTTTCATAAAGCGTTAATAATTAGTACAATCGAGTCTGCAATATTGTGAAAATTCAAAGTTCACTAAAAATTATATTCTCCATTTTAATTTCAACCTAACACACTTCTCTCAATCCTATGCCTCATTTGCTACCACTCTCTACACAACTCTAGCACCTATGTGAGGACGTAGATATAAAGATCTCTTTAGCAGCCAAGAGACAGCGTACCCTTCTCACTGGAATTCTTTAAGGTTATGGTACACCAATAACAATTCAGTGAACTAATAAGTTAAGGGAGGAAGGTTTATGCTACAGTTTGTTGAAATAATAAAAACTATGAGTATCAGATTCTAACATCTTCATTTTAGCACATCCCTATCAGTTAACCAATATTGCTACCGTCTTGAAAAGTTATATATATGCTGAAGACACCACTAAAAGGTCCTGTGAGCCATAGGATGTTATGAACTTCTTTTAATGAGAGCAAAACGATTAAAAGCGAGTTTGACTTACCATATCAATTAATAGAGGCATGCACAAGGCTGATGAATATGATTTCTTTTTTTTTTTGTCTCAGCAACGCAGAGAGATTCTCCTCTGCAACACTGCCTCTGCTGGCCATGCAATATAATCTGCAGATGGAAAAGTCCACCGTTAGTCCATTATTAGAAATTGAATATTTCCAAACTAAAGAAAACACTACCAAATAAAATTATTTTCATAAAGCGTTAATAATTAGTACAATCGAGTCTGCAATATTGTGAAAATTCAAAGTTCACTAAAAAATATATTCTCCATTTTAATTTCAACCTAACACACTTCTCTCAATCCTATGCCTCATTTGCTACCACTCTCTACACAACTCTAGCACCTATGTGAGGACGTAGATATAAAGATCTCTTTAGCAGCCAAGAGACAGCGTACCCTTCTCACTGAAATTCTTTAAGGTTATGGTACACCAATAGCAATTCAGTGAACTAATAAGTTAAGGGAGGAAGGTTTATGCTACAGTTTGTTGAAATAATAAAAACTATGAGTATCAGATTCTAACATCTTCATTTTAGCACATCCCTATCAGTTAACCAATATTGCTACCGTCTTGAAAAGTTATATATATGCTGAAGACACCACTAAAAGGTCCTGTGAGCCATAGGATGTTATGAACTTCTTTTAATGAGAGCAAAACGATTAAAAGCGAGTTTGACTTACCATATCAATTGATAGAGGCATGCACAAGGCTGATGAATATGATTTCTTTTTTTTTTTGTCTCAGCAACGCAGAGAGATTCTCCTCTGCAACACTGCCTCTGCTGGCCATGCAATATAATCTGCAGATGGAAAAGTCCACCGTTAGTCCATTATTAGAACTTAATTATTTCCAAAATAAAGACAACACTACCAAATAAAATTATTTTCATAAAGCGTTAATAATTAGTACAATCGAGTCTGCAATATTGTGAAAATTCAAAGTTCACTAAAAATTCTATTCTCCATTTTAATTTCAACCTAACACACTTCTCTCAATCCCATGCCTTATTTGCTACCACTCTCTACACAACTCTAGCACCTATGTGAGGACGTAGATATAAAGATTTCTTTAGCAGCCAAGAGACAGCATACCCTTCTCACAGGAATTCTTTTAGGTTATGGTACACCAATAGCTATTCAGTGAACTAATAAGTTAAGGGAGGAAGGTTTATGCTACAGTTTGTTGAAATAATAAAAACTATGAGTATCAGATTCTAACATCTTCATTTTAGCACATCCCTATCAGTTAACCAATATTGCTACCGTCTTGAAAAGTTATATATATGCTGAAGACACCACTAAAAGGTCCTGTGAGCCATAGGATGTTATGAACTTCTTTTAATGAGAGCAAAACGATTAAAAGCGAGTTTGACTTACCATATCAATTGATAGAGGCATGCACAAGGCTGATGAGTATGATTTCTTTTTTTTTTGTCTCAGCAACGCAGAGAGATTCTCCTCTGCAACACTGCCTCTGCTGGCCATGCAATATAATCTGCAGATGGAAAAGTCCACCGTTAGTCCATTATTAGAACTTAAATATTTCCAAAATAAAGACAACACTACCAAATAAAATTATTTTCATAAAGCGTTAATAATTAGTACAATCGAGTCTGCAATATTGTGAAAATTCAAAGTTCACTAAAAATTATATTCTCCATTTTAATTTCAACCTAACACACTTCTCTCAATCCTATGCCTCATTTGCTACCACTCTCTACACAACTCTAGCACCTATGTGAGGACGTAGATATAAAGATCTCTTTAGCAGCCAAGAGACAGCGTACCTTTCTCACTGGAATTCTTTAAGGTTATGGTACACCAATAGCAATTCAGTGAACTAATAAGTTAAGGGAGGAAGGTTTATGCTACAGTTTGTTCAAATAATAAAAACTATGAGTATCAGATTCTAACATCTTCATTTTAGCACATCCCTATCAGTTAACCAATATTGCTACCATCTTGAAAAGTTATATATATGCGGAAGACCCCACTAAAAGGTCCTGTGAGCCATAGGATGTTATGAACTTCTTTTAATGAGAGCAAAACGATTAAAAGCGAGTTTGACTTACCATATCAATTGATAGAGGCATGCACAAGGCTGATGAATATGATTTCTTTTTTTTTTGTCTCAGCAACGCAGAGAGATTCTCCTCTGCAACACTGCCTCTGCTGGCCATGCAATATAATCTGCAGATGGAAAAGTCCACCGTAAGTCCATTATTAGAACTTAATTATTTCTAACATAAAGACAACACTACCAAATGAAATTATTTTCATAAAGCGTTAATGATTAGTACAATCGAGTCTGCAATATTGTGAAAATTCAAAGTTCACTAAAAATTATATTCTCCATTTTAATTTCAACCTAACACACTGCTCTCAATCCTATGCCTCATTTGCTACCACTCTCTACACAACTCTAGCACCTATGTGAGGACGTAGATATAAAGATCTCTTTAGCAGCCAAGAGACAGCGTACCCTTCTCACTGGAATTCTTTAAGGTTATGGTACACCAATAGCAATTCAGTGAACTAATAAGTTAAGGGAGGAAGATTTATGCTACAGTTTGTTGAAATAATAAAAACTATGAGTATCAGATTCTAACATCTTCATTTTAGCACATCCCTATCAGTTAACCAATATTGCTACCTTCTTGAAAAGTTATATATATGCTGAAGACACCACTAAAAGGTCCTGTGAGCCATAGGATGTTATGAACTTCTTTTAATGAGAGCAAAACGATTAAAAGCGAGTTTGACTTACCATATCAATTGATAGAGGCATGCACAAGGCTGATGAATATGATTTCTTTTTTTTTTGTCTCAGCAACGCAGAGAGATTCTCCTCTGCAACACTGCCTCTGCTGGCCATGCAATATAATCTGCAGATGGAAAAGTCCACCGTTAGTCCATTATTAGAACTTAATTATTTCCAAAATAAAGACAACACTACCAAATAAAATTATTTTCATAAAGCGTTAATAATTAGTACAATCGAGTCTGCAATATTGTGAAAATTCAAAGTTCACTAAAAATTATATTCTCCATTTTAATTTCAACCTAACACACTTCTCTCAATCCTATGCCTCATTTGCTACCACTCTCTACACAACTCTAGCACCTATGTGAGGACGTAGATATAAAGATCTCTTTAGCAGCCAAGAGACAGCGTACCTTTCTCACTGGAATTCTTTAAGGTTATGGTACACCAATAGCAATTCAGTGAACTAATAAGTTAAGGGAGGAAGGTTTATGCTACAGTTTGTTCAAATAATAAAAACTATGAGTATCAGATTCTAACATCTTCATTTTAGCACATCCCTATCAGTTAACCAATATTGCTACCATCTTGAAAAGTTATATATATGCGGAAGACCCCACTAAAAGGTCCTGTGAGCCATAGGATGTTATGAACTTCTTTTAATGAGAGCAAAACGATTAAAAGCGAGTTTGACTTACCATATCAATTGATAGAGGCATGCACAAGGCTGATGAATATGATTTTTTTTTTTTTTTGTCTCAGCAACGCAGAGCGATTCTCCTCTGCAACACTGCCTCTGCTGGCCATGCAATATAATCTGCAGATGGAAAAGTCCACCGTTAGTCCATTATTAGAAATTGAATATTTCCAAACTAAAGAAAACACTACCAAATAAAATTATTTTCATAAAGCGTTAATAATTAGTACAATCGAGTCTGCAATATTGTGAAAATTCAAAGTTCACTAAAAATTATATTCTCCATTTTAATTTCAACCTAACACACTTCTCTCAATCCTATGCCTCATTTGCTACCACTCTCTACACAACTCTAGCACCTATGTGAGGACGTAGATATAAAGATCTCTTTAGCAGCCAAGAGACAGCGTACCCTTCTCACTGGAATTCTTTAAGGTTATGGTACACCAATAGCAATTCAGTGAACTAATAAGTTAAGGGAGGAAGGTTTATGCTACAGTTTGTTGAAATAATAAAAACTATGAGTATCAGATTCTAACATCTTCATTTTAGCACATCCCTATCAGTTAACCAATATTGCTACCATCTTGAAAAGTTATATATATGCGGAAGACCCCACTAAAAGGTCCTGTGAGCCATAGGATGTTATGAACTTCTTTTAATGAGAGCAAAACGATTAAAAGCGAGTTTGACTTACCATATCAATTGATAGAGGCATGCACAAGGCTGATGAATATGATTTCTTTTTTTTTTGTCTCAGCAACGCAGAGAGATTCTCCTCTGCAACACTGCCTCTGCTGGCCATGCAATATAATCTGCAGATGGAAAAGTCCACCGTTAGTCCATTATTAGAACTTAATTATTTCCAACATAAAGACAACACTACCAAATGAAATTATTTTCATAAAGCGTTAATAATTAGTACAATCGAGTCTGCAATATTGTGAAAATTCAAAGTTCACTAAAAATTATATTCTCCATTTTAATTTCAACCTAACACACTGCTCTCAATCCTATGCCTCATTTGCTACCACTCTCTACACAACTCTAGCACCTATGTGAGGACGTAGATATAAAGATCTCTTTAGCAGCCAAGAGACAGCGTACCCTTCTCACTGGAATTCTTTAAGGTTATGGTACACCAATAGCAATTCAGTGAACTAATAAGTTAAGGGAGGAAGATTTATGCTACAGTTTGTTGAAATAATAAAAACTATGAGTATCAGATTCTAACATCTTCATTTTAGCACATCCCTATCAGTTAACCAATATTGCTACCTTCTTGAAAAGTTATATATATGCTGAAGACACCACTAAAAGGTCCTGTGAGCCATAGGATGTTATGAACTTCTTTTAATGAGAGCAAAACGATTAAAAGCGAGTTTGACTTACCATATCAATTGATAGAGGCATGCACAAGGCTGATGAATATGATTTCTTTTTTTTTTGTCTCAGCAACGCAGAGAGATTCTCCTCTGCAACACTGCCTCTGCTGGCCATGCAATATAATCTGCAGATGGAAAAGTCCACCGTTAGTCCATTATTAGAACTTAATTATTTCCAAAATAAAGACAACACTACCAAATAAAATTATTTTCATAAAGCGTTAATAATTAGTACAATCGAGTCTGCAATATTGTGAAAATTCAAAGTTCACTAAAAATTATATTCTCCATTTTAATTTCAACCTAACACACTGCTCTCAATCCTATGCCTCATTTGCTACCACTCTCTACACAACTCTAGCACCTATGTGAGGACGTAGATATAAAGATCTCTTTAGCAGCCAAGAGACAGCGTACCCTTCTCACTGGAATTCTTTAAGGTTATGGTACACCAATAGCAATTCAGTGAACTAATAAGTTAAGGGAGGAAGATTTATGCTACAGTTTGTTGAAATAATAAAAACTATGAGTATCAGATTCTAACATCTTCATTTTAGCACATCCCTATCAGTTAACCAATATTGCTACCTTCTTGAAAAGTTATATATATGCTGAAGACACCACTAAAAGGTCCTGTGAGCCATAGGATGTTATGAACTTCTTTTAATGAGAGCAAAACGATTAAAAGCGAGTTTGACTTACCATATCAATTGATAGAGGCATGCACAAGGCTGATGAATATGATTTCTTTTTTTTTTGTCTCAGCAACGCAGAGAGATTCTCCTCTGCAACACTGCCTCTGCTGGCCATGCAATATAATCTGCAGATGGAAAAGTCCACCGTTAGTCCATTATTAGAACTTAATTATTTCCAAAATAAAGACAACACTACCAAATAAAATTATTTTCATAAAGCGTTAATAATTAGTACAATCGAGTCTGCAATATTGTGAAAATTCAAAGTTCACTAAAAATTATATTCTCCATTTTAATTTCAACCTAACACACTTCTCTCAATCCTATGCCTCATTTGCTACCACTCTCTACACAACTCTAGTACCTATGTGAGGACGTAGATATAAACATCTCTTTAGCAGCCAAGAGACAGCGTACCTTTCTCACTGGAATTCTTTAAGGTTATGGTACACCAATAGCAATTCAGTGAACTAATAAGTTAAGGGAGGAAGGTTTATGCTACAGTTTGTTCAAATAATAAAAACTATGAGTATCAGATTCTAACATCTTCATTTTAGCACATCCCTATCAGTTAACCAATATTGCTACCATCTTGAAAAGTTATATATATGCGGAAGACCCCACTAAAAGGTCCTGTGAGCCATAGGATGTTATGAACTTCTTTTAATGAGAGCAAAACGATTAAAAGCGAGTTTGACTTACCATATCAATTGATAGAGGCATGCACAAGGCTGATGAATATGATTTTTTTTTTTTTTGTCTCAGCAACGCAGAGAGATTCTCCTCTGCAACACTGCCTCTGCTGGCCATGCAATATAATCTGCAGATGGAAAAGTCCACCGTTAGTCCATTATTAGAACTTAATTATTTCCAAAATAAAGACAACACTACCAAATGAAATTATTTTCATAAAGCGTTAATAATTAGTACAATCGAGTCTGCAATATTGTGAAAATTCAAAGTTCACTAAAAATTATATTCTCCATTTTAATTTCAACCTAACACACTGCTCTCAATCCTATGCCTCATTTGCTACCACTCTCTACACAACTCTAGCACCTATGTGAGGACGTAGATATAAAGATCTCTTTAGCAGCCAAGAGACAGCGTACCCTTCTCACTGGAATTCTTTAAGGTTATGGTACACCAATAGCAATTCAGTGAACTAATAAGTTAAGGGAGGAAGATTTATGCTACAGTTTGTTGAAATAATAAAAACTATGAGTATCAGATTCTAACATCTTCATTTTAGCACATCCCTATCAGTTAACCAATATTGCTACCATCTTGAAAAGTTATATATATGCTGAAGACACCACTAAAAGGTCCTGTGAGCCATAGGATGTTATGAACTTCTTTTAATGAGAGCAAAACGATTAAAAGCGAGTTTAACTTACCATATCAATTGATAGAGGCATGCACAAGGCTGATGAATATGATTTCTTTTTTTTTTGTCTCAGCAACGCAGAGAGATTCTCCTCTGCAACACTGCCTCTGCTGGCCATGCAATATAATCTGCAGATGGAAAAGTCCACCGTTAGTCCATTATTAGAACTTAATTATTTCCAAAATAAAGACAACACTACCAAATAAAATTATTTTCATAAAGCCTTAATAATTAGTACAATCGAGTCTGCAATATTGTGAAAATTCAAAGTTCACTAAAAATTATATTCTCCATTTTAATTTCAACCTAACACACTGCTCTCAATCCTATGCCTCATTTGCTACCACTCTCTACACAACTCTAGCACCTATGTGAGGACGTAGATATAAAGATCTCTTTAGCAGCCAAGAGACAGCGTACCCTTCTCACTGGAATTCTTTAAGGTTATGGTACACCAATAGCAATTCAGTGAACTAATAAGTTAAGGGAGGAAGGTTTATGCTACAGTTTGTTGAAATAATAAAAACTATGAGTATCAGATTCTAACATCTTCATTTTAGCACATCCCTATCAGTTAACCAATATTGCTACCATCTTGAAAAGTTATATATATGCGGAAGACCCCACTAAAAGGTCCTGTGAGCCATAGGATGTTATGAACTTCTTTTAATGAGAGCAAAACGATTAAAAGCGAGTTTGACTTACCATATCAATTGATAGAGGCATGCACAAGGCTGATGAATATGATTTCTTTTTTTTTTGTCTCAGCAACGCAGAGAGATTCTCCTCTGCAACACTGCCTCTGCTGGCCATGCAATATAATCTGCAGATGGAAAAGTCCACCGTAAGTCCATTATTAGAACTTAATTATTTCCAAAATAAAGACAACACTACCAAATGAAATTATTTTCATAAAGCGTTAATAATTAGTACAATCGAGTCTGCAATATTGTGAAAATTCAAAGTTCACTAAAAATTATATTCTCCATTTTAATTTCAACCTAACACACTGCTCTCAATCCTATGCCTCATTTGCTACCACTCTCTACACAACTCTAGCACCTATGTGAGGACGTAGATATAAAGATCTCTTTAGCAGCCAAGAGACAGCGTACCCTTCTCACTGGAATTCTTTAAGGTTATGGTACACCAATAGCAATTCAGTGAACTAATAAGTTAAGGGAGGAAGGTTTATGCTACAGTTTGTTGAAATAATAAAAACTATGAGTATCAGATTCTAACATCTTCATTTTAGCACATCCCTATCAGTTAACCAATATTGCTACCGTCTTGAAAAGTTATATATATGCTGAAGACACCACTAAAATGTCCTGTGAGCCATAGGATGTTATGAACTTCTTTTAATGAGAGCAAAACGATTAAAAGCGAGTTTGACTTACCATATCAATTGATAGAGGCATGCACAAGGCAGATGAATATGATTTCTTTTTTTTTTGTCTCAGCAACGCAGAGAGATTCTCCTCTGCAACACTGCCTCTGCTGGCCATGCAATATAATCTGCAGATGGAAAAGTCCACCGTTAGTCCATTATTAGAACTTAATTATTTCCAAAATAAAGACAACACTACCAAATAAAATTATTTTCATAAAGCGTTAATAATTAGTACAATCGAGTCTGCAATATTGTGAAAATTCAAAGTTCACTAAAAATTATATTCTCCATTTTAATTTCAACCTAACACACTTCTCTCAATCCTATGCCTCATTTGCTACCACTCTCTACACAACTCTAGCACCTATGTGAGGACGTAGATATAAAGATCTCTTTAGCAGCCAAGAGACAGCGTACCCTTCTCACTGGAATTCTTTAAGGTTATGGTACACCAATAGCAATTCAGTGAACTAATAAGTTAAGGGAGGAAGGTTTATGCTACAGTTTGTTCAAATAATAAAAACTATGAGTATCAGATTCTAACATCTTCATTTTAGCACATCCCTATCAGTTAACCAATATTGCTACCATCTTGAAAAGTTATATATATGCGGAAGACCCCACTAAAAGGTCCTGTGAGCCATAGGATGTTATGAACTTCTTTTAATGAGAGCAAAACGATTAAAAGCGAGTTTGACTTACCATATCAATTGATAGAGGCATGCACAAGGCTGATGAATATGATTTCTTTTTTTTTTGTCTCAGCAACGCAGAGAGATTCTCCTCTGCAACACTGCCTCTGCTGGCCATGCAATATAATCTGCAGATGGAAAAGTCCACCGTTAGTCCATTATTAGAACTTAATTATTTCCAAAATAAAGACAACACTACCAAATAAAATTATTTTCATAAAGCGTTAATAATTAGTACAATCGAGTCTGCAATATTGTGAAAATTCAAAGTTCACTAAAAATTATATTCTCCATTTTAATTTCAACCTAACACACTGCTCTCAATCCTATGCCTCATTTGCTACCACTCTCTACACAACTCTAGCACCTATGTGAGGACGTAGATATAAAGATCTCTTTAGCAGCCAAGAGACAGCGTACCCTTCTCACTGGAATTCTTTAAGGTTATGGTACACCAATAGCAATTCAGTGAACTAATAAGTTAAGGGAGGAAGATTTATGCTACAGTTTGTTGAAATAATAAAAACTATGAGTATCAGATTCTAACATCTTCATTTTAGCACATCCCTATCAGTTAACCAATATTGCTACCTTCTTGAAAAGTTATATATATGCTGAAGACACCACTAAAAGGTCCTGTGAGCCATAGGATGTTATGAACTTCTTTTAATGAGAGCAAAACGATTAAAAGCGAGTTTGACTTACCATATCAATTGATAGAGGCATGCACAAGGCTGATGAATATGATTTCTTTTTTTTTTGTCTCAGCAACGCAGAGAGATTCTCCTCTGCAACACTGCCTCTGCTGGCCATGCAATATAATCTGCAGATGGAAAAGTCCACCGTTAGTCCATTATTAGAACTTAATTATTTCCAAAATAAAGACAACACTACCAAATAAAATTATTTTCATAAAGCGTTAATAATTAGTACAATCGAGTCTGCAATATTGTGAAAATTCAAAGTTCACTAAAAATTATATTCTCCATTTTAATTTCAACCTAACACACTTCTCTCAATCCTATGCCTCATTTGCTACCACTCTCTACACAACTCTAGTACCTATGTGAGGACGTAGATATAAACATCTCTTTAGCAGCCAAGAGACAGCGTACCTTTCTCACTGGAATTCTTTAAGGTTATGGTACACCAATAGCAATTCAGTGAACTAATAAGTTAAGGGAGGAAGGTTTATGCTACAGTTTGTTCAAATAATAAAAACTATGAGTATCAGATTCTAACATCTTCATTTTAGCACATCCCTATCAGTTAACCAATATTGCTACCATCTTGAAAAGTTATATATATGCGGAAGACCCCACTAAAAGGTCCTGTGAGCCATAGGATGTTATGAACTTCTTTTAATGAGAGCAAAACGATTAAAAGCGAGTTTGACTTACCATATCAATTGATAGAGGCATGCACAAGGCTGATGAATATGATTTTTTTTTTTTTTGTCTCAGCAACGCAGAGAGATTCTCCTCTGCAACACTGCCTCTGCTGGCCATGCAATATAATCTGCAGATGGAAAAGTCCACCGTTAGTCCATTATTAGAACTTAATTATTTCCAAAATAAAGACAACACTACCAAATGAAATTATTTTCATAAAGCGTTAATAATTAGTACAATCGAGTCTGCAATATTGTGAAAATTCAAAGTTCACTAAAAATTATATTCTCCATTTTAATTTCAACCTAACACACTGCTCTCAATCCTATGCCTCATTTGCTACCACTCTCTACACAACTCTAGCACCTATGTGAGGACGTAGATATAAAGATCTCTTTAGCAGCCAAGAGACAGCGTACCCTTCTCACTGGAATTCTTTAAGGTTATGGTACACCAATAGCAATTCAGTGAACTAATAAGTTAAGGGAGGAAGATTTATGCTACAGTTTGTTGAAATAATAAAAACTATGAGTATCAGATTCTAACATCTTCATTTTAGCACATCCCTATCAGTTAACCAATATTGCTACCATCTTGAAAAGTTATATATATGCTGAAGACACCACTAAAAGGTCCTGTGAGCCATAGGATGTTATGAACTTCTTTTAATGAGAGCAAAACGATTAAAAGCGAGTTTAACTTACCATATCAATTGATAGAGGCATGCACAAGGCTGATGAATATGATTTCTTTTTTTTTTGTCTCAGCAACGCAGAGAGATTCTCCTCTGCAACACTGCCTCTGCTGGCCATGCAATATAATCTGCAGATGGAAAAGTCCACCGTTAGTCCATTATTAGAACTTAATTATTTCCAAAATAAAGACAACACTACCAAATAAAATTATTTTCATAAAGCCTTAATAATTAGTACAATCGAGTCTGCAATATTGTGAAAATTCAAAGTTCACTAAAAATTATATTCTCCATTTTAATTTCAACCTAACACACTGCTCTCAATCCTATGCCTCATTTGCTACCACTCTCTACACAACTCTAGCACCTATGTGAGGACGTAGATATAAAGATCTCTTTAGCAGCCAAGAGACAGCGTACCCTTCTCACTGGAATTCTTTAAGGTTATGGTACACCAATAGCAATTCAGTGAACTAATAAGTTAAGGGAGGAAGGTTTATGCTACAGTTTGTTGAAATAATAAAAACTATGAGTATCAGATTCTAACATCTTCATTTTAGCACATCCCTATCAGTTAACCAATATTGCTACCATCTTGAAAAGTTATATATATGCGGAAGACCCCACTAAAAGGTCCTGTGAGCCATAGGATGTTATGAACTTCTTTTAATGAGAGCAAAACGATTAAAAGCGAGTTTGACTTACCATATCAATTGATAGAGGCATGCACAAGGCTGATGAATATGATTTCTTTTTTTTTTGTCTCAGCAACGCAGAGAGATTCTCCTCTGCAACACTGCCTCTGCTGGCCATGCAATATAATCTGCAGATGGAAAAGTCCACCGTAAGTCCATTATTAGAACTTAATTATTTCCAAAATAAAGACAACACTACCAAATGAAATTATTTTCATAAAGCGTTAATAATTAGTACAATCGAGTCTGCAATATTGTGAAAATTCAAAGTTCACTAAAAATTATATTCTCCATTTTAATTTCAACCTAACACACTGCTCTCAATCCTATGCCTCATTTGCTACCACTCTCTACACAACTCTAGCACCTATGTGAGGACGTAGATATAAAGATCTCTTTAGCAGCCAAGAGACAGCGTACCCTTCTCACTGGAATTCTTTAAGGTTATGGTACACCAATAGCAATTCAGTGAACTAATAAGTTAAGGGAGGAAGGTTTATGCTACAGTTTGTTGAAATAATAAAAACTATGAGTATCAGATTCTAACATCTTCATTTTAGCACATCCCTATCAGTTAACCAATATTGCTACCGTCTTGAAAAGTTATATATATGCTGAAGACACCACTAAAATGTCCTGTGAGCCATAGGATGTTATGAACTTCTTTTAATGAGAGCAAAACGATTAAAAGCGAGTTTGACTTACCATATCAATTGATAGAGGCATGCACAAGGCTGATGAATATGATTTCTTTTTTTTTTGTCTCAGCAACGCAGAGAGATTCTCCTCTGCAACACTGCCTCTGCTGGCCATGCAATATAATCTGCAGATGGAAAAGTCCACCGTTAGTCCATTATTAGAACTTAATTATTTCCAAAATAAAGACAACACTACCAAATAAAATTATTTTCATAAAGCGTTAATAATTAGTACAATCGAGTCTGCAATATTGTGAAAATTCAAAGTTCACTAAAAATTATATTCTCCATTTTAATTTCAACCTAACACACTTCTCTCAATCCTATGCCTCATTTGCTACCACTCTCTACACAACTCTAGCACCTATGTGAGGACGTAGATATAAAGATCTCTTTAGCAGCCAAGAGACAGCGTACCCTTCTCACTGGAATTCTTTAAGGTTATGGTACACCAATAGCAATTCAGTGAACTAATAAGTTAAGGGAGGAAGGTTTATGCTACAGTTTGTTGAAATAATAAAAACTATGAGTATCAGATTCTAACATCTTCATTTTAGCACATCCCTATCAGTTAACCAATATTGCTACCATCTTGAAAAGTTATATATATGCGGAAGACCCCACTAAAAGGTCCTGTGAGCCATAGGATGTTATGAACTTCTTTTAATGAGAGCAAAACGATTAAAAGCGAGTTTGACTTACCATATCAATTGATAGAGGCATGCACAAGGCTGATGAATATGATTTCTTTTTTTTTTGTCTCAGCAACGCAGAGAGATTCTCCTCTGCAACACTGCCTCTGCTGGCCATGCAATATAATCTGCAGATGGAAAAGTCCACCGTAAGTCCATTATTAGAACTTAATTATTTCTAACATAAAGACAACACTACCAAATGAAATTATTTTCATAAAGCGTTAATAATTAGTACAATCGAGTCTGCAATATTGTGAAAATTCAAAGTTCACTAAAAATTATATTCTCCATTTTAATTTCAACCTAACACACTGCTCTCAATCCTATGCCTCATTTGCTACCACTCTCTACACAACTCTAGCACCTATGTGAGGACGTAGATATAAAGATCTCTTTAGCAGCCAAGAGACAGCGTACCCTTCTCACTGGAATTCTTTAAGGTTATGGTACACCAATAGCAATTCAGTGAACTAATAAGTTAAGGGAGGAAGGTTTATGCTACAGTTTGTTGAAATAATAAAACTATGAGTATCAGATTCTAACATCTTCATTTTAGCACATCCCTATCAATTAAGCAATATTGCTACCATCTTGAAAAGTTATATATATGCGGAAGACACCACTAAAAGGTCCTGTGAGCCATAGGATGTTATGAACTTCTTTTAATGAGAGCAAAACGATTAAAAGCGAGTTTGACTTACCATATCAATTGATAGAGGCATGCACAAGGCTGATGAATATGATTTCTTTTTTTTTTGTCTCAGCAACGCAGAGAGATTCTCCTCTGCAACACTGCCTCTGCTGGCCATGCAATATAATCTGCAGATGGAAAAGTCCACCGTTAGTCCATTATTAGAACTTAATTATTTCCAACATAAAGACAACACTACCAAATGAAATTATTTTCATAAAGCGTTAATAATTAGTACAATCGAGTCTGCAATATTGTGAAAATTCAAAGTTCACTAAAAATTATATTCTCCATTTTAATTTCAACCTAACACACTGCTCTCAATCCTATGCCTCATTTGCTACCACTCTCTACACAACTCTAGCACCTATGTGAGGACGTAGATATAAAGATCTCTTTAGCAGCCAAGAGACAGCGTACCCTTCTCACTGGAATTCTTTAAGGTTATGGTACACCAATAGCAATTCAGTGAACTAATAAGTTAAGGGAGGAAGGTTTATGCTACAGTTTGTTGAAATAATAAAAACTATGAGTATCAGATTCTAACATCTTCATTTTAGCACATCCCTATCAGTTAACCAATATTGCTACCATCTTGAAAAGTTATATATATGCGGAAGACACCACTAAAAGGTCCTGTGAGCCATAGGATGTTATGAACTTCTTTTAATGAGAGCAAAACGATTAAAAGCGAGTTTGACTTACCATATCAATTGATAGAGGCATGCACAAGGCTGATGAATATGATTTCTTTTTTTTTTGTCTCAGCAACGCAGAGAGATTCTCCTCTGCAACACTGCCTCTGCTGGCCATGCAATATAATCTGCAGATGGAAAAGTCCACCGTTAGTCCATTATTAGAACTTAATTATTTCCAACATAAAGACAACACTACCAAATGAAATTATTTTCATAAAGCGTTAATAATTAGTACAATCGAGTCTTCAATATTGTGAAAATTCAAAGTTCACTAAAAATTATATTCTCCATTTTAATTTCAACCTAACACACTGCTCTCAATCCTATGCCTCATTTGCTACCACTCTCTACACAACTCTAGCACCTATGTGAGGACGTAGATATAAAGATCTCTTTAGCAGCCAAGAGACAGCGTACCCTTCTCACTGGAATTCTTTAAGGTTATGGTACACCAATAGCAATTCAGTGAACTAATAAGTTAAGGGAGGAAGATTTATGCTACAGTTTGTTGAAATAATAAAAACTATGAGTATCAGATTCTAACATCTTCATTTTAGCACATCCCTATCAGTTAACCAATATTGCTACCGTCTTGAAAAGTTATATATATGCTGAAGACACCACTAAAAGGTCCTGTGAGCCATAGGATGTTATGAACTTCTTTTAATGAGAGCAAAACGATTAAAAGCGAGTTTGACTTACCATATCAATTGATAGAGGCATGCACAAGGCTGATGAATACGATTTCTTTTTTTTTTGTCTCAGCAACGCAGAGAGATTCTCCTCTGCAACACTGCCTCTGCTGGCCATGCAATATAATCTGCAGATGGAAAAGTCCACCGTTAGTCCATTATTAGAACTTAATTATTTCCAACATAAAGACAACACGACCAAATGAAATTATTTTCATAAAGCGTTAATAATTAGTACAATCGAGTCTGCAATATTGTGAAAATTCAAAGTTCACTAAAAATTATATTCTCCATTTTAATTTCAACCTAACACACTGCTCTCAATCCTATGCCTCATTTGCTACCACTCTCTACACAACTCTAGCACCTATGTGAGGACGTAGATATAAAGATCTCTTTAGCAGCCAAGAGACAGCGTACCCTTCTCACTGGAATTCTTTAAGGTTATGGTACACCAATAGCAATTCAGTGAACTAATAAGTTAAGGGAGGAAGGTTTATGCTACAGTTTGTTGAAATAATAAAAACTATGAGTATCAGATTCTAACATCTTCATTTTAGCACATCCCTATCAGTTAACCAATATTGCTACCATCTTGAAAAGTTATATATATGCGGAAGACACCACTAAAAGGTCCTGTGAGCCATAGGATGTTATGAACTTCTTTTAATGAGAGCAAAACGATTAAAAGCGAGTTTGACTTACCATATCAATTGATAGAGGCATGCACAAGGCTGATGAATATGATTTCTTTTTTTTTTGTCTCAGCAACGCAGAGAGATTCTCCTCTGCAACACTGCCTCTGCTGGCCATGCAATATAATCTGCAGATGGAAAAGTCCACCGTTAGTCCATTATTAGAACTTAATTATTTCCAACATAAAGACAACACTACCAAATGAAATTATTTTCATAAAGCGTTAATAATTAGTACAATCGAGTCTTCAATATTGTGAAAATTCAAAGTTCACTAAAAATTATATTCTCCATTTTAATTTCAACCTAACACACTGCTCTCAATCCTATGCCTCATTTGCTACCACTCTCTACACAACTCTAGCACCTATGTGAGGACGTAGATATAAAGATCTCTTTAGCAGCCAAGAGACAGCGTACCCTTCTCACTGGAATTCTTTAAGGTTATGGTACACCAATAGCAATTCAGTGAACTAATAAGTTAAGGGAGGAAGATTTATGCTACAGTTTGTTGAAATAATAAAAACTATGAGTATCAGATTCTAACATCTTCATTTTAGCACATCCCTATCAGTTAACCAATATTGCTACCGTCTTGAAAAGTTATATATATGCTGAAGACACCACTAAAAGGTCCTGTGAGCCATAGGATGTTATGAACTTCTTTTAATGAGAGCAAAACGATTAAAAGCGAGTTTGACTTACCATATCAATTGATAGAGGCATGCACAAGGCTGATGAATACGATTTCTTTTTTTTTTGTCTCAGCAACGCAGAGAGATTCTCCTCTGCAACACTGCCTCTGCTGGCCATGCAATATAATCTGCAGATGGAAAAGTCCACCGTTAGTCCATTATTAGAACTTAATTATTTCCAACATAAAGACAACACGACCAAATGAAATTATTTTCATAAAGCGTTAATAATTAGTACAATCGAGTCTGCAATATTGTGAAAATTCAAAGTTCACTAAAAATTATATTCTCCATTTTAATTTCAACCTAACACACTGCTCTCAATCCTATGCCTCATTTGCTACCACTCTCTACACAACTCTAGCACCTATGTGAGGACGTAGATATAAAGATCTCTTTAGCAGCCAAGAGACAGCGTACCCTTCTCACTGGAATTCTTTAAGGTTATGGTACACCAATAGCAATTCAGTGAACTAATAAGTTAAGGGAGGAAGATTTATGCTACAGTTTGTTGAAATAATAAAAACTATGAGTATCAGATTCTAACATCTTCATTTTAGCACATCCCTATCAGTTAACCAATATTGCTACCGTCTTGAAAAGTTATATATATGCTGAAGACACCACTAAAAGGTCCTGTGAGCCATAGGATGTTATGAACTTCTTTTAATGAGAGCAAAACGATTAAAAGCGAGTTTGACTTACCATATCAATTGATAGAGGCATGCACAAGGCTGATGAATACGATTTCTTTTTTTTTTGTCTCAGCAACGCAGAGAGATTCTCCTCTGCAACACTGCCTCTGCTGGCCATGCAATATAATCTGCAGATGGAAAAGTCCACCGTTAGTCCATTATTAGAACTTAATTCTTTCCAACATAAAGACAACACGACCAAATGAAATTATTTTCATAAAGCGTTAATAATTAGTACAATCGAGTCTGCAATATTGTGAAAATTCAAAGTTCACTAAAAATTATATTCTCCATTTTAATTTCAACCTAACACACTGCTCTCAATCCTATGCCTCATTTGCTACCACTCTCTACACAACTCTAGCACCTATGTGAGGACGTAGATATAAAGATCTCTTTAGCAGCCAAGAGACAGCGTACCCTTCTCACTGGAATTCTTTAAGGTTATGGTACACCAATAGCAATTCAGTGAACTAATAAGTTAAGGGAGGAAGATTTATGCTACAGTTTGTTGAAATAATAAAAACTATGAGTATCAGATTCTAACATCTTCATTTTAGCACATCCCTATCAGTTAACCAATATTGCTACCGTCTTGAAAAGTTATATATATGCTGAAGACACCACTAAAAGGTCCTGTGAGCCATAGGATGTTATGAACTTCTTTTAATGAGAGCAAAACGATTAAAAGCGAGTTTGACTTACCATATCAATTGATAGAGGCATGCACAAGGCTGATGAATATGATTTCTTTTTTTTTTGTCTCAGCAACGCAGAGAGATTCTCCTCTGCAACACTGCCTCTGCTGGCCATGCAATATAATCTGCAGATGGAAAAGTCCACCGTTAGTCCATTATTAGAAATTGAATATTTCCAAACTAAAGAAAACACTACCAAATAAAATTATTTTCATAAAGCGTTAATAATTAGTACAATCGAGTCTGCAATATTGTGAAAATTCAAAGTTCACTAAAAATTATATTCTCCATTTTAATTTCAACCTAACACACTTCTCTCAATCCTATGCCTCATTTGCTACCACTCTCTACACAACTCTAGCACCTATGTGAGGACGTAGATATAAAGATCTCTTTAGCAGCCAAGAGACAGCGTACCCTTCTCACTGGAATTCTTTAAGGTTATGGTACACCAATAGCAATTCAGTGAACTAATAAGTTAAGGGAGGAAGGTTTATGCTACAGTTTGTTGAAATAATAAAAACTATGAGTATCAGATTCTAACATCTTCATTTTAGCACATCCCTATCAGTTAACCAATATTGCTACCGTCTTGAAAAGTTATATATATGCTTAAGACACCACTAAAAGGTCCTGTGAGCCATAGGATGTTATGAACTTCTTTTAATGAGAGCAAAACGATTAAAAGCGAGTTTGACTTACCATATCAATTGATAGAGGCATGCACAAGGCTGATGAATATGATTTCTTTTTTTTTTTGTCTCAGCAACGCAGAGAGATTCTCCTCTGCAACACTGCCTCTGCTGGCCATGCAATATAATCTGCAGATGGAAAAGTCCACCGTTAGTCCATTATTAGAACTTAATTATTTCCAAAATAAAGACAACACTACCAAATGAAATTATTTTCATAAAGCGTTAATAATTAGTACAATCGAGTCTGCAATATTGTGAAAATTCAAAGTTCACTAAAAATTATATTCTCCATTTTAATTTCAACCTAACACACTGCTCTCAATCCTATGCCTCATTTGCTACCACTCTCTACACAACTCTAGCACCTATGTGAGGACGTAGATATAAAGATCTCTTTAGCAGCCAAGAGACAGCGTACCCTTCTCACTGGAATTCTTTAAGGTTATGGTACACCAATAGCAATTCAGTGAACTAATAAGTTAAGGGAGGAAGGTTTATGCTACAGTTTGTTGAAATAATAAAAACTATGAGTATCAGATTCTAACATCTTCATTTTAGCACATCCCTATCAGTTAACCAATATTGCTACCGTCTTGAAAAGTTATATATATGCTGAAGACACCACTAAAAGGTCCTGTGAGCCATAGGATGTTATGAACTTCTTTTAATGAGAGCAAAACGATTAAAAGCGAGTTTGACTTACCATATCAATTGATAGAGGCATGCACAAGGCTGATGAATATGATTTCTTTTTTTTTGTCTCAGCAACGCAGAGAGATTCTCCTCTGCAACACTGCCTCTGCTGGCCATGCAATATAATCTGCAGATGGAAAAGTCCACCGTTAGTCCATTATTAGAACTTAATTATTTCCAAAATAAAGACAACACTACCAAATAAAATTATTTTCATAAAGCGTTAATAATTAGTACAATCGAGTCTGCAATATTGTGAAAATTCAAAGTTCACTAAAAATTATATTCTCCATTTTAATTTCAACCTAACACACTTCTCTCAATCCTATGCCTCATTTGCTACCACTCTCTACACAACTCTAGCACCTATGTGAGGACGTAGATATAAAGATCTCTTTAGCAGCCAAGAGACAGCGTACCTTTCTCACTGGAATTCTTTAAGGTTATGGTACACCAATAGCAATTCAGTGAACTAATAAGTTAAGGGAGGAAGGTTTATGCTACAGTTTGTTCAAATAATAAAAACTATGAGTATCAGATTCTAACATCTTCATTTTAGCACATCCCTATCAGTTAACCAATATTGCTACCATCTTGAAAAGTTATATATATGCGGAAGACCCCACTAAAAGGTCCTGTGAGCCATAGGATGTTATGAACTTCTTTTAATGAGAGCAAAACGATTAAAAGCGAGTTTGACTTACCATATCAATTGATAGAGGCATGCACAAGGCTGATGAATATGATTTTTTTTTTTTTGTCTCAGCAACGCAGAGAGATTCTCCTCTGCAACACTGCCTCTGCTGGCCATGCAATATAATCTGCAGATGGAAAAGTCCACCGTTAGTCCATTATTAGAACTTAATTATTTCCAACATAAAGACAACACTACCAAATGAAATTATTTTCATAAAGCGTTAATAATTAGTACAATCGAGTCTGCAATATTGTGAAAATTCAAAGTTCACTAAAAATTATATTCTCCATTTTAATTTCAACCTAACACACTGCTCTCAATCCTATGCCTCATTTGCTACCACTCTCTACACAACTCTAGCACCTATGTGAGGACGTAGATATAAAGATCTCTTTAGCAGCCAAGAGACAGCGTACCCTTCTCACTGGAATTTTTTAAGGTTATGGTACACCAATAGCAATTCAGTGAACTAATAAGTTAAGGGAGGAAGATTTATGCTACAGTTTGTTCAAATAATAAAAACTATGAGTATCAGATTCTAACATCTTCATTTTAGCACATCCCTATCAGTTAACCAATATTGCTACCATCTTGAAAAGTTATATATATGCGGAAGACCCCACTAAAAGGTCCTGTGAGCCATAGGATGTTATGAACTTCTTTTAATGAGAGCAAAACGATTAAAAGCGAGTTTGACTTACCATATCAATTGATAGAGGCATGCACAAGGCTGATGAATATGATTTTTTTTTTTTTTTGTCTCAGCAACGCAGAGAGATTCTCCTCTGCAACACTGCCTCTGCTGGCCATGCAATATAATCTGCAGATGGAAAAGTCCACCGTTAGTCCATTATTAGAACTTAATTATTTCCAACATAAAGACAACACTACCAAATGAAATTATTTTCATAAAGCGTTAATAATTAGTACAATCGAGTCTGCAATATTGTGAAAATTCAAAGTTCACTAAAAATTATATTCTCCATTTTAATTTCAACCTAACACACTTCTCTCAATCCTATGCCTCATTTGCTACCACTCTCTACACAACTCTAGCACCTATGTGAGGACGTAGATATAAAGATCTCTTTAGCAGCCAAGAGACAGCGTACCCTTCTCACTGAAATTCTTTAAGGTTATGGTACACCAATAGCAATTCAGTGAACTAATAAGTTAAGGGAGGAAGGTTTATGCTACAGTTTGTTGAAATAATAAAAACTATGAGTATCAGATTCTAACATCTTCATTTTAGCACATCCCTATCAGTTAACCAATATTGCTACCGTCTTGAAAAGTTATATATATGCTGAAGACACCACTAAAAGGTCCTGTGAGCCATAGGATGTTATGAACTTCTTTTAATGAGAGCAAAACGATTAAAAGCGAGTTTGACTTACCATATCAATTGATAGAGGCATGCACAAGGCTGATGAATATGATTTCTTTTTTTTTTTGTCTCAGCAACGCAGAGAGATTCTCCTCTGCAACACTGCCTCTGCTGGCCATGCAATATAATCTGCAGATGGAAAAGTCCACCGTTAGTCCATTATTAGAACTTAATTATTTCCAAAATAAAGACAACACTACCAAATGAAATTATTTTCATAAAGCGTTAATAATTAGTACAATCGAGTCTGCAATATTGTGAAAATTCAAAGTTCACTAAAAATTATATTCTCCATTTTAATTTCAACCTAACACACTGCTCTCAATCCTATGCCTCATTTGCTACCACTCTCTACACAACTCTAGCACCTATGTGAGGACGTAGATATAAAGATCTCTTTAGCAGCCAAGAGACAGCGTACCCTTCTCACTGGAATTCTTTAAGGTTATGGTACACCAATAGCAATTCAGTGAACTAATAAGTTAAGGGAGGAAGATTTATGCTACAGTTTGTTCAAATAATAAAAACTATGAGTATCAGATTCTAACATCTTCATTTTAGCACATCCCTATCAGTTAACCAATATTGCTACCATCTTGAAAAGTTATATATATGCGGAAGACCCCACTAAAAGGTCCTGTGAGCCATAGGATGTTATGAACTTCTTTTAATGAGAGCAAAACGATTAAAAGCGAGTTTGACTTACCATATCAATTGATAGAGGCATGCACAAGGCTGATGAATATGATTTTTTTTTTTTTTTGTCTCAGCAACGCAGAGAGATTCTCCTCTGCAACACTGCCTCTGCTGGCCATGCAATATAATCTGCAGATGGAAAAGTCCACCGTTAGTCCATTATTAGAACTTAATTATTTCCAACATAAAGACAACACTACCAAATGAAATTATTTTCATAAAGCGTTAATAATTAGTACAATCGAGTCTGCAATATTGTGAAAATTCAAAGTTCACTAAAAATTATATTCTCCATTTTAATTTCAACCTAACACACTTCTCTCAATCCTATGCCTCATTTGCTACCACTCTCTACACAACTCTAGCACCTATGTGAGGACGTAGATATAAAGATCTCTTTAGCAGCCAAGAGACAGCGTACCCTTCTCACTGAAATTCTTTAAGGTTATGGTACACCAATAGCAATTCAGTGAACTAATAAGTTAAGGGAGGAAGGTTTATGCTACAGTTTGTTGAAATAATAAAAACTATGAGTATCAGATTCTAACATCTTCATTTTAGCACATCCCTATCAGTTAACCAATATTGCTACCGTCTTGAAAAGTTATATATATGCTGAAGACACCACTAAAAGGTCCTGTGAGCCATAGGATGTTATGAACTTCTTTTAATGAGAGCAAAACGATTAAAAGCGAGTTTGACTTACCATATCAATTGATAGAGGCATGCACAAGGCTGATGAATATGATTTCTTTTTTTTTTTGTCTCAGCAACGCAGAGAGATTCTCCTCTGCAACACTGCCTCTGCTGGCCATGCAATATAATCTGCAGATGGAAAAGTCCACCGTTAGTCCATTATTAGAACTTAATTATTTCCAAAATAAAGACAACACTACCAAATGAAATTATTTTCATAAAGCGTTAATAATTAGTACAATCGAGTCTGCAATATTGTGAAAATTCAAAGTTCACTAAAAATTATATTCTCCATTTTAATTTCAACCTAACACACTGCTCTCAATCCTATGCCTCATTTGCTACCACTCTCTACACAACTCTAGCACCTATGTGAGGACGTAGATATAAAGATCTCTTTAGCAGCCAAGAGACAGCGTACCCTTCTCACTGGAATTCTTTAAGGTTATGGTACACCAATAGCAATTCAGTGAACTAATAAGTTAAGGGAGGAAGATTTATGCTACAGTTTGTTCAAATAATAAAAACTATGAGTATCAGATTCTAACATCTTCATTTTAGCACATCCCTATCAGTTAACCAATATTGCTACCATCTTGAAAAGTTATATATATGCGGAAGACCCCACTAAAAGGTCCTGTGAGCCATAGGATGTTATGAACTTCTTTTAATGAGAGCAAAACGATTAAAAGCGAGTTTGACTTACCATATCAATTGATAGAGGCATGCACAAGGCTGATGAATATGATTTTTTTTTTTTTTTGTCTCAGCAACGCAGAGAGATTCTCCTCTGCAACACTGCCTCTGCTGGCCATGCAATATAATCTGCAGATGGAAAAGTCCACCGTTAGTCCATTATTAGAACTTAATTATTTCCAACATAAAGACAACACTACCAAATGAAATTATTTTCATAAAGCGTTAATAATTAGTACAATCGAGTCTGCAATATTGTGAAAATTCAAAGTTCACTAAAAATTATATTCTCCATTTTAATTTCAACCTAACACACTTCTCTCAATCCTATGCCTCATTTGCTACCACTCTCTACACAACTCTAGCACCTATGTGAGGACGTAGATATAAAGATCTCTTTAGCAGCCAAGAGACAGCGTACCCTTCTCACTGAAATTCTTTAAGGTTATGGTACACCAATAGCAATTCAGTGAACTAATAAGTTAAGGGAGGAAGGTTTATGCTACAGTTTGTTGAAATAATAAAAACTATGAGTATCAGATTCTAACATCTTCATTTTAGCACATCCCTATCAGTTAACCAATATTGCTACCGTCTTGAAAAGTTATATATATGCTGAAGACACCACTAAAAGGTCCTGTGAGCCATAGGATGTTATGAACTTCTTTTAATGAGAGCAAAACGATTAAAAGCGAGTTTGACTTACCATATCAATTGATAGAGGCATGCACAAGGCTGATGAATATGATTTCTTTTTTTTTTTGTCTCAGCAACGCAGAGAGATTCTCCTCTGCAACACTGCCTCTGCTGGCCATGCAATATAATCTGCAGATGGAAAAGTCCACCGTTAGTCCATTATTAGAACTTAATTATTTCCAAAATAAAGACAACACTACCAAATAAAATTATTTTCATAAAGCGTTAATAATTAGTACAATCGAGTCTGCAATATTGTGAAAATTCAAAGTTCACTAAAAATTATATTCTCCATTTTAATTTCAACCTAACACACTTCTCTCAATCCTATGCCTCATTTGCTACCACTCTCTACACAACTCTAGCACCTATGTGAGGACGTAGATATAAAGATCTCTTTAGCAGCCAAGAGACAGCGTACCTTTCTCACTGGAATTCTTTAAGGTTATGGTACACCAATAGCAATTCAGTGAACTAATAAGTTAAGGGAGGAAGGTTTATGCTACAGTTTGTTCAAATAATAAAAACTATGAGTATCAGATTCTAACATCTTCATTTTAGCACATCCCTATCAGTTAACCAATATTGCTACCATCTTGAAAAGTTATATATATGCGGAAGACCCCACTAAAAGGTCCTGTGAGCCATAGGATGTTATGAACTTCTTTTAATGAGAGCAAAACGATTAAAAGCGAGTTTGACTTACCATATCAATTGATAGAGGCATGCACAAGGCTGATGAATATGATTTTTTTTTTTTTTGTCTCAGCAACGCAGAGAGATTCTCCTCTGCAACACTGCCTCTGCTGGCCATGCAATATAATCTGCAGATGGAAAAGTCCACCGTTAGTCCATTATTAGAAATTGAATATTTCCAAACTAAAGAAAACACTACCAAATAAAATTATTTTCATAAAGCGTTAATAATTAGTACAATCGAGTCTGCAATATTGTGAAAATTCAAAGTTCACTAAAAATTATATTCTCCATTTTAATTTCAACCTAACACACTTCTCTCAATCCTATGCCTCATTTGCTACCACTCTCTACACAACTCTAGCACCTATGTGAGGACGTAGATATAAAGATCTCTTTAGCAGCCAAGAGACAGCGTACCCTTCTCACTGGAATTCTTTAAGGTTATGGTACACCAATAGCAATTCAGTGAACTAATAAGTTAAGGGAGGAAGGTTTATGCTACAGTTTGTTGAAATAATAAAAACTATGAGTATCAGATTCTAACATCTTCATTTTAGCACATCCCTATCAGTTAACCAATATTGCTACCATCTTGAAAAGTTATATATATGCGGAAGACACCACTAAAAGGTCCTGTGAGCCATAGGATGTTATGAACTTCTTTTAATGAGAGCAAAACGATTAAAAGCGAGTTTGACTTACCATATCAATTGATAGAGGCATGCACAAGGCTGATGAATATGATTTCTTTTTTTTTTTGTCTCAGCAACGCAGAGAGATTCTCCTCTGCAACACTGCCTCTGCTGGCCATGCAATATAATCTGCAGATGGAAAAGTCCACCGTTAGTCCATTATTAGAACTTAATTATTTCCAAAATAAAGACAACACTACCAAATGAAATTATTTTCATAAAGCGTTAATAATTAGTACAATCGAGTCTGCAATATTGTGAAAATTCAAAGTTCACTAAAAATTATATTCTCCATTTTAATTTCAACCTAACACACTGCTCTCAATCCTATGCCTCATTTGCTACCACTCTCTACACAACTCTAGCACCTATGTGAGGACGTAGATATAAAGATCTCTTTAGCAGCCAAGAGACAGCGTACCCTTCTCACTGGAATTCTTTAAGGTTATGGTACACCAATAGCAATTCAGTGAACTAATAAGTTAAGGGAGGAAGATTTATGCTACAGTTTGTTCAAATAATAAAAACTATGAGTATCAGATTCTAACATCTTCATTTTAGCACATCCCTATCAGTTAACCAATATTGCTACCATCTTGAAAAGTTATATATATGCGGAAGACCCCACTAAAAGGTCCTGTGAGCCATAGGATGTTATGAACTTCTTTTAATGAGAGCAAAACGATTAAAAGCGAGTTTGACTTACCATATCAATTGATAGAGGCATGCACAAGGCTGATGAATATGATTTTTTTTTTTTTTTGTCTCAGCAACGCAGAGAGATTCTCCTCTGCAACACTGCCTCTGCTGGCCATGCAATATAATCTGCAGATGGAAAAGTCCACCGTTAGTCCATTATTAGAACTTAATTATTTCCAACATAAAGACAACACTACCAAATGAAATTATTTTCATAAAGCGTTAATAATTAGTACAATCGAGTCTGCAATATTGTGAAAATTCAAAGTTCACTAAAAATTATATTCTCCATTTTAATTTCAACCTAACACACTTCTCTCAATCCTATGCCTCATTTGCTACCACTCTCTACACAACTCTAGCACCTATGTGAGGACGTAGATATAAAGATCTCTTTAGCAGCCAAGAGACAGCGTACCCTTCTCACTGAAATTCTTTAAGGTTATGGTACACCAATAGCAATTCAGTGAACTAATAAGTTAAGGGAGGAAGGTTTATGCTACAGTTTGTTGAAATAATAAAAACTATGAGTATCAGATTCTAACATCTTCATTTTAGCACATCCCTATCAGTTAACCAATATTGCTACCGTCTTGAAAAGTTATATATATGCTGAAGACACCACTAAAAGGTCCTGTGAGCCATAGGATGTTATGAACTTCTTTTAATGAGAGCAAAACGATTAAAAGCGAGTTTGACTTACCATATCAATTGATAGAGGCATGCACAAGGCTGATGAATATGATTTCTTTTTTTTTTTGTCTCAGCAACGCAGAGAGATTCTCCTCTGCAACACTGCCTCTGCTGGCCATGCAATATAATCTGCAGATGGAAAAGTCCACCGTTAGTCCATTATTAGAACTTAATTATTTCCAAAATAAAGACAACACTACCAAATAAAATTATTTTCATAAAGCGTTAATAATTAGTACAATCGAGTCTGCAATATTGTGAAAATTCAAAGTTCACTAAAAATTATATTCTCCATTTTAATTTCAACCTAACACACTTCTCTCAATCCTATGCCTCATTTGCTACCACTCTCTACACAACTCTAGCACCTATGTGAGGACGTAGATATAAAGATCTCTTTAGCAGCCAAGAGACAGCGTACCTTTCTCACTGGAATTCTTTAAGGTTATGGTACACCAATAGCAATTCAGTGAACTAATAAGTTAAGGGAGGAAGGTTTATGCTACAGTTTGTTCAAATAATAAAAACTATGAGTATCAGATTCTAACATCTTCATTTTAGCACATCCCTATCAGTTAACCAATATTGCTACCATCTTGAAAAGTTATATATATGCGGAAGACCCCACTAAAAGGTCCTGTGAGCCATAGGATGTTATGAACTTCTTTTAATGAGAGCAAAACGATTAAAAGCGAGTTTGACTTACCATATCAATTGATAGAGGCATGCACAAGGCTGATGAATATGATTTTTTTTTTTTTTGTCTCAGCAACGCAGAGAGATTCTCCTCTGCAACACTGCCTCTGCTGGCCATGCAATATAATCTGCAGATGGAAAAGTCCACCGTTAGTCCATTATTAGAAATTGAATATTTCCAAACTAAAGAAAACACTACCAAATAAAATTATTTTCATAAAGCGTTAATAATTAGTACAATCGAGTCTGCAATATTGTGAAAATTCAAAGTTCACTAAAAATTATATTCTCCATTTTAATTTCAACCTAACACACTTCTCTCAATCCTATGCCTCATTTGCTACCACTCTCTACACAACTCTAGCACCTATGTGAGGACGTAGATATAAAGATCTCTTTAGCAGCCAAGAGACAGCGTACCCTTCTCACTGGAATTCTTTAAGGTTATGGTACACCAATAGCAATTCAGTGAACTAATAAGTTAAGGGAGGAAGGTTTATGCTACAGTTTGTTGAAATAATAAAAACTATGAGTATCAGATTCTAACATCTTCATTTTAGCACATCCCTATCAGTTAACCAATATTGCTACCATCTTGAAAAGTTATATATATGCGGAAGACACCACTAAAAGGTCCTGTGAGCCATAGGATGTTATGAACTTCTTTTAATGAGAGCAAAACGATTAAAAGCGAGTTTGACTTACCATATCAATTGATAGAGGCATGCACAAGGCTGATGAATATGATTTCTTTTTTTTTTTGTCTCAGCAACGCAGAGAGATTCTCCTCTGCAACACTGCCTCTGCTGGCCATGCAATATAATCTGCAGATGGAAAAGTCCACCGTTAGTCCATTATTAGAACTTAATTATTTCCAAAATAAAGACAACACTACCAAATGAAATTATTTTCATAAAGCGTTAATAATTAGTACAATCGAGTCTGCAATATTGTGAAAATTCAAAGTTCACTAAAAATTATATTCTCCATTTTAATTTCAACCTAACACACTGCTCTCAATCCTATGCCTCATTTGCTACCACTCTCTACACAACTCTAGCACCTATGTGAGGACGTAGATATAAAGATCTCTTTAGCAGCCAAGAGACAGCGTACCCTTCTCACTGGAATTCTTTAAGGTTATGGTACACCAATAGCAATTCAGTGAACTAATAAGTTAAGGGAGGAAGATTTATGCTACAGTTTGTTCAAATAATAAAAACTATGAGTATCAGATTCTAACATCTTCATTTTAGCACATCCCTATCAGTTAACCAATATTGCTACCATCTTGAAAAGTTATATATATGCGGAAGACCCCACTAAAAGGTCCTGTGAGCCATAGGATGTTATGAACTTCTTTTAATGAGAGCAAAACGATTAAAAGCGAGTTTGACTTACCATATCAATTGATAGAGGCATGCACAAGGCTGATGAATATGATTTTTTTTTTTTTTTGTCTCAGCAACGCAGAGAGATTCTCCTCTGCAACACTGCCTCTGCTGGCCATGCAATATAATCTGCAGATGGAAAAGTCCACCGTTAGTCCATTATTAGAACTTAATTATTTCCAACATAAAGACAACACTACCAAATGAAATTATTTTCATAAAGCGTTAATAATTAGTACAATCGAGTCTGCAATATTGTGAAAATTCAAAGTTCACTAAAAATTATATTCTCCATTTTAATTTCAACCTAACACACTTCTCTCAATCCTATGCCTCATTTGCTACCACTCTCTACACAACTCTAGCACCTATGTGAGGACGTAGATATAAAGATCTCTTTAGCAGCCAAGAGACAGCGTACCCTTCTCACTGAAATTCTTTAAGGTTATGGTACACCAATAGCAATTCAGTGAACTAATAAGTTAAGGGAGGAAGGTTTATGCTACAGTTTGTTGAAATAATAAAAACTATGAGTATCAGATTCTAACATCTTCATTTTAGCACATCCCTATCAGTTAACCAATATTGCTACCGTCTTGAAAAGTTATATATATGCTGAAGACACCACTAAAAGGTCCTGTGAGCCATAGGATGTTATGAACTTCTTTTAATGAGAGCAAAACGATTAAAAGCGAGTTTGACTTACCATATCAATTGATAGAGGCATGCACAAGGCTGATGAATATGATTTCTTTTTTTTTTTGTCTCAGCAACGCAGAGAGATTCTCCTCTGCAACACTGCCTCTGCTGGCCATGCAATATAATCTGCAGATGGAAAAGTCCACCGTTAGTCCATTATTAGAACTTAATTATTTCCAAAATAAAGACAACACTACCAAATAAAATTATTTTCATAAAGCGTTAATAATTAGTACAATCGAGTCTGCAATATTGTGAAAATTCAAAGTTCACTAAAAATTATATTCTCCATTTTAATTTCAACCTAACACACTTCTCTCAATCCTATGCCTCATTTGCTACCACTCTCTACACAACTCTAGCACCTATGTGAGGACGTAGATATAAAGATCTCTTTAGCAGCCAAGAGACAGCGTACCTTTCTCACTGGAATTCTTTAAGGTTATGGTACACCAATAGCAATTCAGTGAACTAATAAGTTAAGGGAGGAAGGTTTATGCTACAGTTTGTTCAAATAATAAAAACTATGAGTATCAGATTCTAACATCTTCATTTTAGCACATCCCTATCAGTTAACCAATATTGCTACCATCTTGAAAAGTTATATATATGCGGAAGACCCCACTAAAAGGTCCTGTGAGCCATAGGATGTTATGAACTTCTTTTAATGAGAGCAAAACGATTAAAAGCGAGTTTGACTTACCATATCAATTGATAGAGGCATGCACAAGGCTGATGAATATGATTTTTTTTTTTTTTTGTCTCAGCAACGCAGAGAGATTCTCCTCTGCAACACTGCCTCTGCTGGCCATGCAATATAATCTGCAGATGGAAAAGTCCACCGTTAGTCCATTATTAGAACTTAATTATTTCCAACATAAAGACAACACTACCAAATGAAATTATTTTCATAAAGCGTTAATAATTAGTACAATCGAGTCTGCAATATTGTGAAAATTCAAAGTTCACTAAAAATTATATTCTCCATTTTAATTTCAACCTAACACACTTCTCTCAATCCTATGCCTCATTTGCTACCACTCTCTACACAACTCTAGCACCTATGTGAGGACGTAGATATAAAGATCTCTTTAGCAGCCAAGAGACAGCGTACCCTTCTCACTGAAATTCTTTAAGGTTATGGTACACCAATAGCAATTCAGTGAACTAATAAGTTAAGGGAGGAAGGTTTATGCTACAGTTTGTTGAAATAATAAAAACTATGAGTATCAGATTCTAACATCTTCATTTTAGCACATCCCTATCAGTTAACCAATATTGCTACCGTCTTGAAAAGTTATATATATGCTGAAGACACCACTAAAAGGTCCTGTGAGCCATAGGATGTTATGAACTTCTTTTAATGAGAGCAAAACGATTAAAAGCGAGTTTGACTTACCATATCAATTGATAGAGGCATGCACAAGGCTGATGAATATGATTTCTTTTTTTTTTTGTCTCAGCAACGCAGAGAGATTCTCCTCTGCAACACTGCCTCTGCTGGCCATGCAATATAATCTGCAGATGGAAAAGTCCACCGTTAGTCCATTATTAGAACTTAATTATTTCCAAAATAAAGACAACACTACCAAATAAAATTATTTTCATAAAGCGTTAATAATTAGTACAATCGAGTCTGCAATATTGTGAAAATTCAAAGTTCACTAAAAATTATATTCTCCATTTTAATTTCAACCTAACACACTTCTCTCAATCCTATGCCTCATTTGCTACCACTCTCTACACAACTCTAGCACCTATGTGAGGACGTAGATATAAAGATCTCTTTAGCAGCCAAGAGACAGCGTACCTTTCTCACTGGAATTCTTTAAGGTTATGGTACACCAATAGCAATTCAGTGAACTAATAAGTTAAGGGAGGAAGGTTTATGCTACAGTTTGTTCAAATAATAAAAACTATGAGTATCAGATTCTAACATCTTCATTTTAGCACATCCCTATCAGTTAACCAATATTGCTACCATCTTGAAAAGTTATATATATGCGGAAGACCCCACTAAAAGGTCCTGTGAGCCATAGGATGTTATGAACTTCTTTTAATGAGAGCAAAACGATTAAAAGCGAGTTTGACTTACCATATCAATTGATAGAGGCATGCACAAGGCTGATGAATATGATTTTTTTTTTTTTTTGTCTCAGCAACGCAGAGAGATTCTCCTCTGCAACACTGCCTCTGCTGGCCATGCAATATAATCTGCAGATGGAAAAGTCCACCGTTAGTCCATTATTAGAAATTGAATATTTCCAAACTAAAGAAAACACTACCAAATAAAATTATTTTCATAAAGCGTTAATAATTAGTACAATCGAGTCTGCAATATTGTGAAAATTCAAAGTTCACTAAAAATTATATTCTCCATTTTAATTTCAACCTAACACACTTCTCTAAATCCTATGCCTCATTTGCTACCACTCTCTACACAACTCTAGCACCTATGTGAGGACGTAGATATAAAGATCTCTTTAGCAGCCAAGAGACAGCGTACCCTTCTCACTGAAATTCTTTAAGGTTATGGTACACCAATAGCAATTCAGTGAACTAATAAGTTAAGGGAGGAAGGTTTATGCTACAGTTTGTTGAAATAATAAAAACTATGAGTATCAGATTCTAACATCTTCATTTTAGCACATCCCTATCAGTTAACCAATATTGCTACCGTCTTGAAAAGTTATATATATGCTGAAGACACCACTAAAAGGTCCTGTGAGCCATAGGATGTTATGAACTTCTTTTAATGAGAGCAAAACGATTAAAAGCGAGTTTGACTTACCATATCAATTGATAGAGGCATGCACAAGGCTGATGAATATGATTTCTTTTTTTTTTTGTCTCAGCAACGCAGAGAGATTCTCCTCTGCAACACTGCCTCTGCTGGCCATGCAATATAATCTGCAGATGGAAAAGTCCACCGTTAGTCCATTATTAGAACTTAATTATTTCCAAAATAAAGACAACACTACCAAATAAAATTATTTTCATAAAGCGTTAATAATTAGTACAATCGAGTCTGCAATATTGTGAAAATTCAAAGTTCACTAAAAATTATATTCTCCATTTTAATTTCAACCTAACACACTTCTCTCAATCCTATGCCTCATTTGCTACCACTCTCTACACAACTCTAGCACCTATGTGAGGACGTAGATATAAAGATCTCTTTAGCAGCCAAGAGACAGCGTACCTTTCTCACTGGAATTCTTTAAGGTTATGGTACACCAATAGCAATTCAGTGAACTAATAAGTTAAGGGAGGAAGGTTTATGCTACAGTTTGTTCAAATAATAAAAACTATGAGTATCAGATTCTAACATCTTCATTTTAGCACATCCCTATCAGTTAACCAATATTGCTACCATCTTGAAAAGTTATATATATGCGGAAGACCCCACTAAAAGGTCCTGTGAGCCATAGGATGTTATGAACTTCTTTTAATGAGAGCAAAACGATTAAAAGCGAGTTTGACTTACCATATCAATTGATAGAGGCATGCACAAGGCTGATGAATATGATTTTTTTTTTTTTTTGTCTCAGCAACGCAGAGAGATTCTCCTCTGCAACACTGCCTCTGCTGGCCATGCAATATAATCTGCAGATGGAAAAGTCCACCGTTAGTCCATTATTAGAAATTGAATATTTCCAAACTAAAGAAAACACTACCAAATAAAATTATTTTCATAAAGCGTTAATAATTAGTACAATCGAGTCTGCAATATTGTGAAAATTCAAAGTTCACTAAAAATTATATTCTCCATTTTAATTTCAACCTAACACACTTCTCTCAATCCTATGCCTCATTTGCTACCACTCTCTACACAACTCTAGCACCTATGTGAGGACGTAGATATAAAGATCTCTTTAGCAGCCAAGAGACAGCGTACCCTTCTCACTGGAATTCTTTAAGGTTATGGTACACCAATAGCAATTCAGTGAACTAATAAGTTAAGGGAGGAAGGTTTATGCTACAGTTTGTTGAAATAATAAAAACTATGAGTATCAGATTCTAACATCTTCATTTTAGCACATCCCTATCAGTTAACCAATATTGCTACCATCTTGAAAAGTTATATATATGCGGAAGACACCACTAAAAGGTCCTGTGAGCCATAGGATGTTATGAACTTCTTTTAATGAGAGCAAAACGATTAAAAGCGAGTTTGACTTACCATATCAATTGATAGAGGCATGCACAAGGCTGATGAATATGATTTCTTTTTTTTTTTGTCTCAGCAACGCAGAGAGATTCTCCTCTGCAACACTGCCTCTGCTGGCCATGCAATATAATCTGCAGATGGAAAAGTCCACCGTTAGTCCGTTATTAGAACTTAATTATTTCCAAAATAAAGACAACACTACCAAATGAAATTATTTTCATAAAGCGTTAATAATTAGTACAATCGAGTCTGCAATATTGTGAAAATTCAAAGTTCACTAAAAATTATATTCTCCATTTTAATTTCAACCTAACACACTGCTCTCAATCCTATGCCTCATTTGCTACCACTCTCTACACAACTCTAGCACCTATGTGAGGACGTAGATATAAAGATCTCTTTAGCAGCCAAGAGACAGCGTACCCTTCTCACTGGAATTCTTTAAGGTTATGGTACACCAATAGCAATTCAGTGAACTAATAAGTTAAGGGAGGAAGGTTTATGCTACAGTTTGTTGAAATAATAAAAACTATGAGTATCAGATTCTAACATCTTCATTTTAGCACATCCCTATCAGTTAACCAATATTGCTACCATCTTGAAAAGTTATATATATGCGGAAGACCCCACTAAAAGGTCCTGTGAGCCATAGGATGTTATGAACTTCTTTTAATGAGAGCAAAACGATTAAAAGCGAGTTTGACTTACCATATCAATTGATAGAGGCATGCACAAGGCTGATGAATATGATTTCTTTTTTTTTTGTCTCAGCAACGCAGAGAGATTCTCCTCTGCAACACTGCCTCTGCTGGCCATGCAATATAATCTGCAGATGGAAAAGTCCACCGTAAGTCCATTATTAGAACTTAATTATTTCTAACATAAAGACAACACTACCAAATGAAATTATTTTCATAAAGCGTTAATAATTAGTACAATCGAGTCTGCAATATTGTGAAAATTCAAAGTTCACTAAAAATTATATTCTCCATTTTAATTTCAACCTAACACACTGCTCTCAATCCTATGCCTCATTTGCTACCACTCTCTACACAACTCTAGCACCTATGTGAGGACGTAGATATAAAGATCTCTTTAGCAGCCAAGAGACAGCGTACCCTTCTCACTGGAATTCTTTAAGGTTATGGTACACCAATAGCAATTCAGTGAACTAATAAGTTAAGGGAGGAAGATTTATGCTACAGTTTGTTGAAATAATAAAAACTATGAGTATCAGATTCTAACATCTTCATTTTAGCACATCCCTATCAGTTAACCAATATTGCTACCATCTTGAAAAGTTATATATATGCGGAAGACCCCACTAAAAGGTCCTGTGAGCCATAGGATGTTATGAACTTCTTTTAATGAGAGCAAAACGATTAAAAGCGAGTTTGACTTACCATATCAATTGATAGAGGCATGCACAAGGCTGATGAATATGATTTTTTTTTTTTTTGTCTCAGCAACGCAGAGAGATTCTCCTCTGCAACACTGCCTCTGCTGGCCATGCAATATAATCTGCAGATGGAAAAGTCCACCGTTAGTCCATTATTAGAACTTAATTATTTCCAACATAAAGACAACACTACCAAATGAAATTATTTTCATAAAGCGTTAATAATTAGTACAATCGAGTCTGCAATATTGTGAAAATTCAAAGTTCACTAAAAATTATATTCTCCATTTTAATTTCAACCTAACACACTTCTCTCAATCCTATGCCTCATTTGCTACCACTCTCTACACAACTCTAGCACCTATGTGAGGACGTAGATATAAAGATCTCTTTAGCAGCCAAGAGACAGCGTACCCTTCTCACTGGAATTCTTTAAGGTTATGGTACACCAATAGCAATTCAGTGAACTAATAAGTTAAGGGAGGAAGGTTTATGCTACAGTTTGTTGAAATAATAAAAACTATGAGTATCAGATTCTAACATCTTCATTTTAGCACATCCCTATCAGTTAACCAATATTGCTACCATCTTGAAAAGTTATATATATGCGGAAGACACCACTAAAAGGTCCTGTGAGCCATAGGATGTTATGAACTTCTTTTAATGAGAGCAAAACGATTAAAAGCGAGTTTGACTTACCATATCAATTGATAGAGGCATGCACAAGGCTGATGAATATGATTTCTTTTTTTTTTTGTCTCAGCAACGCAGAGAGATTCTCCTCTGCAACACTGCCTCTGCTGGCCATGCAATATAATCTGCAGATGGAAAAGTCCACCGTTAGTCCATTATTAGAACTTAATTATTTCCAAAATAAAGACAACACTACCAAATGAAATTATTTTCATAAAGCGTTAATAATTAGTACAATCGAGTCTGCAATATTGTGAAAATTCAAAGTTCACTAAAAATTATATTCTCCATTTTAATTTCAACCTAACACACTGCTCTCAATCCTATGCCTCATTTGCTACCACTCTCTACACAACTCTAGCACCTATGTGAGGACGTAGATATAAAGATCTCTTTAGCAGCCAAGAGACAGCGTACCCTTCTCACTGGAATTCTTTAAGGTTATGGTACACCAATAGCAATTCAGTGAACTAATAAGTTAAGGGAGGAAGGTTTATGCTACAGTTTGTTGAAATAATAAAAACTATGAGTATCAGATTCTAACATCTTCATTTTAGCACATCCCTATCAGTTAACCAATATTGCTACCATCTTGAAAAGTTATATATATGCGGAAGACCCCACTAAAAGGTCCTGTGAGCCATAGGATGTTATGAACTTCTTTTAATGAGAGCAAAACGATTAAAAGCGAGTTTGACTTACCATATCAATTGATAGAGGCATGCACAAGGCTGATGAATATGATTTCTTTTTTTTTTGTCTCAGCAACGCAGAGAGATTCTCCTCTGCAACACTGCCTCTGCTGGCCATGCAATATAATCTGCAGATGGAAAAGTCCACCGTAAGTCCATTATTAGAACTTAATTATTTCTAACATAAAGACAACACTACCAAATGAAATTATTTTCATAAAGCGTTAATAATTAGTACAATCGAGTCTGCAATATTGTGAAAATTCAAAGTTCACTAAAAATTATATTCTCCATTTTAATTTCAACCTAACACACTGCTCTCAATCCTATGCCTCATTTGCTACCACTCTCTACACAACTCTAGCACCTATGTGAGGACGTAGATATAAAGATCTCTTTAGCAGCCAAGAGACAGCGTACCCTTCTCACTGGAATTCTTTAAGGTTATGGTACACCAATAGCAATTCAGTGAACTAATAAGTTAAGGGAGGAAGATTTATGCTACAGTTTGTTGAAATAATAAAAACTATGAGTATCAGATTCTAACATCTTCATTTTAGCACATCCCTATCAGTTAACCAATATTGCTACCTTCTTGAAAAGTTATATATATGCTGAAGACACCACTAAAAGGTCCTGTGAGCCATAGGATGTTATGAACTTCTTTTAATGAGAGCAAAACGATTAAAAGCGAGTTTGACTTACCATATCAATTGATAGAGGCATGCACAAGGCTGATGAATAGGATTTCTTTTTTTTTTGTCTCAGCAACGCAGAGAGATTCTCCTCTGCAACACTGCCTCTGCTGGCCATGCAATATAATCTGCAGATGGAAAAGTCCACCGTTAGTCCATTATTAGAAATTGAATATTTCCAAACTAAAGAAAACACTACCAAATAAAATTATTTTCATAAAGCGTTAATAATTAGTACAATCGAGTCTGCAATATTGTGAAAATTCAAAGTTCACTAAAAATTATATTCTCCATTTTAATTTCAACCTAACACACTTCTCTCAATCCTATGCCTCATTTGCTACCACTCTCTACACAACTCTAGCACCTATGTGAGGACGTAGATATAAAGATCTCTTTAGCAGCCAAGAGACAGCGTACCCTTCTCACTGGAATTCTTTAAGGTTATGGTACACCAATAGCAATTCAGTGAACTAATAAGTTAAGGGAGGAAGATTTATGCTACAGTTTGTTGAAATAATAAAAACTATGAGTATCAGATTCTAACATCTTCATTTTAGCACATCCCTATCAGTTAACCAATATTGCTACCTTCTTGAAAAGTTATATATATGCTGAAGACACCACTAAAAGGTCCTGTGAGCCATAGGATGTTATGAACTTCTTTTAATGAGAGCAAAACGATTAAAAGCGAGTTTGACTTACCATATCAATTGATAGAGGCATGCACAAGGCTGATGAATATGATTTCTTTTTTTTTTGTCTCAGCAACGCAGAGAGATTCTCCTCTGCAACACTGCCTCTGCTGGCCATGCAATATAATCTGCAGATGGAAAAGTCCACCGTTCGTCCATTATTAGAACTTAATTATTTCCAAAATAAAGACAACACTACCAAATAAAATTATTTTCATAAAGCGTTAATAATTAGTACAATCGAGTCTGCAATATTGTGAAAATTCAAAGTTCACTAAAAATTATATTCTCCATTTTAATTTCAACCTAACACACTTCTCTCAATCCTATGCCTCATTTGCTACCACTCTCTACACAACTCTAGCACCTATGTGAGGACGTAGATATAAAGATCTCTTTAGCAGCCAAGAGACAGCGTACCTTTCTCACTGGAATTCTTTAAGGTTATGGTACACCAATAGCAATTCAGTGAACTAATAAGTTAAGGGAGGAAGGTTTATGCTACAGTTTGTTCAAATAATAAAAACTATGAGTATCAGATTCTAACATCTTCATTTTAGCACATCCCTATCAGTTAACCAATATTGCTACCATCTTGAAAAGTTATATATATGCGGAAGACCCCACTAAAAGGTCCTGTGAGCCATAGGATGTTATGAACTTCTTTTAATGAGAGCAAAACGATTAAAAGCGAGTTTGACTTACCATATCAATTGATAGAGGCATGCACAAGGCTGATGAATATGATTTTTTTTTTTTTTTGTCTCAGCAACGCAGAGAGATTCTCCTCTGCAACACTGCCTCTTCTGGCCATGCAATATAATCTGCAGATGAAAAAGTCCACCGTTAGTACATTATTAGAACTTGAATATTTCCAAACTAAAGACAACACTACCAAATAAAATTATGTTCATAAAGCGTTAATAATTAGTACAATCGAGTCTGCAATATTGTGAAAATTCAAAGTTCACTAAAAATTCTATTCTCCATTTTAATTTCAACCTAACAGACTTCTCTCAATCCTATACCTCATTTGCTACCACTCTCTACACAACTCTAGCACCTATATGAGGACGTAGAGATGAAGATCTCTTTAGCAGCCAAGATATAGCGTACCCTTCTCACTGGAATTCTTTTAGGTTATGGTACACCAATAGCAATTCAGTGATCTGATAAGTTAAGGGAGGAAGGTTTATGCTACAGTTAGTTGAAATAATAAAAACTAGGAGTATCGGATTCTAACATCTTCATTTTAGCACATCCCTATCAGTTAACCAATATTGCTACCGTCTTGAAAAGTTATATTTATGCGGAAGACCCCACTAAAAGGTCCTGTGAGCCATAGGATGTTATGAACTTCTTTTAATGAGAGCAAAATAATTAAAAGCGAGTTTGACTTACCATATCAATTGATAGAGGCATGCAGAAGGCTGATGAATTTGATTTCTTTTTTTTTTGTCTCAGCAACGCAGAGAGATTCTCCTCTGCAACACTGCCTCTGCTGGCCATGCAATATAATCTGCAGATGAAAAAGTCCACCGTTAGTCCATTATTAGAACTTGAATATTTCCAAACTAAAGACAACACTACCAAATAAAATTATTTTCATAAAGCTTTAATAATTAGTACAATCAAGTCTGCAATATTGTGAAAATTCAAAGTTCACTAAAAATTCTATTCTCCATTTTAATTTCAACCTAACACACTTCTCTCAATCCTATACCTCATTTGCTACCACTCTCTACACAACTAGCACCTATATGAGGACGTAGATATAAAGATCTCTTTAGCAGCCAAGAGATAGCGTACCCTGCTCACTGGAAATCTTTTAGGTTATGGTACACCAATAGCAATTCAGTGATCTGATAAGTTAAGGGAGGAAGGTTTATGCTACAGTTAGTTGAAATAATAAAAACTAGGAGTATCGGATTCTAACATCTTCATTTTAGCACATCCCTATCAGTTAACCAATATTGCTACCGTCTTGAAAAGTTATATTTATGCGGAAGACCCCACTAAAAGTTCGTGTGAGCCATAGGATGTTATGAACTTCTTTTAATGAGAGCAAAATGATTAAAAGCGAGTTTGACTTACCATATCAATTGATAGAGGCATGCAGAAGGCTGATGAATTTGATTTCTTTTTTTTTTTGTCTCAGCAACGCAGAGAGATTCTCCTCTGCAACACTGCCTCTGCTGGCCATGCAATATAATCTGCAGATGAAAAAGTCCACCGTTAGTCCATTATTAGAACTTGAATATTTCCAAACTAAAGACAACACTACCAAATAAAATTATTTTCATAAAGCTTTAATAATTAGTACAATCAAGTCTGCAATATTGTGAAAATTCAAAGTTCACTAAAAATTCTATTCTCTATTTTAATTTCAACCTAACACACTTCTCTCAATCCTATACCTCATTTGCTACCACTCTCTACACAACTCTAGCACCTATATGAGGACGTAGATATGAAGATCTCTTTAGCAGCCAAGATATAGCGTACCCTTCTCACTGGAATTCTTTTAGGTTATGGTACACGAATAGCAATTCAGTGATCTGATAAGTTAAGGGAGGAAGGTTTATGCTACAGTTAGTTGAAATAATAAAAACTATGAGTATCAGATTCTAACATCTTCATGTTAGCACATCCCTATCAGTTAACCAATATTGCTTCCGTCTTGATAAGTTATATTTATGCGGAAGACCCCACTAAAAGTTCCTGTGAGCCATAGGATGTTATGAACTTCTTTTAATGAGAGCAAAATGATTAAAAGCGAGTTTGACTTACCATATCAATTGATAGAGGCATGCAGAAGGCTGATGAATTTGATTTCTTTTTTTTTTGTCTCAGCAACGCAGAGAGATTCTCCTCTGCAACACTGCCTCTGCTGGCCATGCAATATAATCTGCAGATGAAAAAGTCCACCGTTAGTACATTATTAGAACTTGAATATTTCCAAACTAAAGACAACACTACCAAATAAAATTATTTTCATAAAGCTTTAATAATTAGTACAATCAAGTCTGCAATATTGTGAAAATTCAAAGTTCACTAAAAATTCTATTCTCCATTTTAATTTCAACCTAACACACTTCTCTCAATCCTATGCCTCATTTGCTACCACTCTCTACACAACTCTAGCACCTATGTGAGGACGTAGATATAAAGATCTCTTTAGCAGCCAAGAGACAGCGTACCCTTCTCACTGGAATTCTTTAAGGTTATGGTACACCAATAGCAATTCAGTGAACTAATAAGTTAAGGGAGGAAGGTTTATGCTACAGTTTGTTGAAATAATAAAAACTATGAGTATCAGATTCTAACATCTTCATTTTAGCACATCCCTATCAGTTAACCAATATTGCTACCGTCTTGAAAAGTTATATATATGCTTAAGACACCACTAAAAGGTCCTGTGAGCCATAGGATGTCATGAACTTCTTTTAATGAGAGCAAAACGATTAAAAGCGAGTTTGACTTACCATATCAATTGATAGAGGCATGCACAAGGCTGATGAATACGATTTCTTTTTTTTTTGTCTCAGCAACGCAGAGAGATTCTCCTCTGCAACACTGCCTCTGCTGGCCATGCAATATAATCTGCAGATGGAAAAGTCCACCGTAAGTCCATTATTAGAACTTAATTATTTCTAACATAAAGACAACACTACCAAATGAAATTATTTTCATAAAGCGTTAATAATTAGTACAATCGAGTCTGCAATATTGTGAAAATTCAAAGTTCACTAAAAATTATATTCTCCATTTTAATTTCAACCTAACACACTGCTCTCAATCCTATGCCTCATTTGCTACCACTCTCTACACAACTCTAGCACCTATGTGAGGACGTAGATATAAAGATCTCTTTAGCAGCCAAGAGACAGCGTACCCTTCTCACTGGAATTCTTTAAGGTTATGGTACACCATAGCAATTCAGTGAACTAATAAGTTAAGGGAGGAAGGTTTATGCTACAGTTTGTTGAAATAATAAAAACTATGAGTATCAGATTCTAACATCTTCATTTTAGCACATCCCTATCAGTTAACCAATATTGCTACCGTCTTGAAAAGTTATATATATGCTTAAGACACCACTAAAAGGTCCTGTGAGCCATAGGATGTCATGAACTTCTTTTAATGAGAGCAAAACGATTAAAAGCGAGTTTGACTTACCATATCAATTGATAGAGGCATGCACAAGGCTGATGAATATGATTTCTTTTTTTTTTGTCTCAGCAACGCAGAGAGATTCTCCTCTGCAACACTGCCTCTGCTGGCCATGCAATATAATCTGCAGATGGAAAAGTCCACCGTTAGTCCATTATTAGAACTTAATTATTTCCAACATAAAGACAACACTACCAAATGAAATTATTTTCATAAAGCGTTAATAATTAGTACAATCGAGTCTGCAATATTGTGAAAATTCAAAGTTCACTAAAAATTATATTCTCCATTTTAATTTCAACCTAACACACTGCTCTCAATCCTATGCCTCATTTGCTACCACTCTCTACACAACTCTAGCACCTATGTGAGGACGTAGATATAAAGATCTCTTTAGCAGCCAAGAGACAGCGTACCCTTCTCACTGGAATTCTTTAAGGTTATGGTACACCAATAGCAATTCAGTGAACTAATAAGTTAAGGGAGGAAGATTTATGCTACAGTTTGTTCAAATAATAAAAACTATGAGTATCAGATTCTAACATCTTCATTTTAGCACATCCCTATCAGTTAACCAATATTGCTACCATCTTGAAAAGTTATATATATGCGGAAGACCCCACTAAAAGGTCCTGTGAGCCATAGGATGTTATGAACTTCTTTTAATGAGAGCAAAACGATTAAAAGCGAGTTTGACTTACCATATCAATTGATAGAGGCATGCACAAGGCTGATGAATATGATTTTTTTTTTTTTTTTGTCTCAGCAACGCAGAGAGATTCTCCTCTGCAACACTGCCTCTGCTGGCCATGCAATATAATCTGCAGATGGAAAAGTCCACCGTTAGTCCATTATTAGAACTTAATTATTTCCAACATAAAGACAACACTACCAAATGAAATTATTTTCATAAAGCGTTAATAATTAGTACAATCGAGTCTGCAATATTGTGAAAATTCAAAGTTCACTAAAAATTATATTCTCCATTTTAATTTCAACCTAACACACTTCTCTCAATCCTATGCCTCATTTGCTACCACTCTCTACACAACTCTAGCACCTATGTGAGGACGTAGATATAAAGATCTCTTTAGCAGCCAAGAGACAGCGTACCCTTCTCACTGGAATTCTTTAAGGTTATGGTACACCAATAGCAATTCAGTGAACTAATAAGTTAAGGGAGGAAGATTTATGCTACAGTTTGTTGAAATAATAAAAACTATGAGTATCAGATTCTAACATCTTCATTTTAGCACATCCCTATCAGTTAACCAATATTGCTACCGTCTTGAAAAGTTATATATATGCGGAAGACCCCACTAAAAGGTCCTGTGAGCCATAGGATGTTATGAACTTCTTTTAATGAGAGCAAAACGATTAAAAGCGAGTTTGACTTACCATATCAATTGATAGAGGCATGCACAAGGCTGATGAATATGATTTTTTTTTTTTTTTGTCTCAGCAACGCAGAGAGATTCTCCTCTGCAACACTGCCTCTGCTGGCCATGCAATATAATCTGCAGATGGAAAAGTCCACCGTTAGTCCATTATTAGAACTTAATTATTTCCAACATAAAGACAACACTACCAAATGAAATTATTTTCATAAAGCGTTAATAATTAGTACAATCGAGTCTGCAATATTGTGAAAATTCAAAGTTCACTAAAAATTATATTCTCCATTTTAATTTCAACCTAACACACTTCTCTCAATCCTATGCCTCATTTGCTACCACTCTCTACACAACTCTAGCACCTATGTGAGGACGTAGATATAAAGATCTCTTTAGCAGCCAAGAGACAGCGTACCCTTCTCACTGAAATTCTTTAAGGTTATGGTACACCAATAGCAATTCAGTGAACTAATAAGTTAAGGGAGGAAGGTTTATGCTACAGTTTGTTGAAATAATAAAAACTATGAGTATCAGATTCTAACATCTTCATTTTAGCACATCCCTATCAGTTAACCAATATTGCTACCGTCTTGAAAAGTTATATATATGCTGAAGACACCACTAAAAGGTCCTGTGAGCCATAGGATGTTATGAACTTCTTTTAATGAGAGCAAAACGATTAAAAGCGAGTTTGACTTACCATATCAATTGATAGAGGCATGCACAAGGCTGATGAATATGATTTCTTTTTTTTTTGTCTCAGCAACGCAGAGAGATTCTCCTCTGCAACACTGCCTCTGCTGGCCATGCAATATAATCTGCAGATGGAAAAGTCCACCGTTAGTCCATTATTAGAACTTAATTATTTCCAAAATAAAGACAACACTACCAAATAAAATTATTTTCATAAAGCGTTAATAATTAGTACAATCGAGTCTGCAATATTGTGAAAATTCAAAGTTCACTAAAAATTATATTCTCCATTTTAATTTCAACCTAACACACTTCTCTCAATCCTATGCCTCATTTGCTACCACTCTCTACACAACTCTAGCACCTATGTGAGGACGTAGATATAAAGATCTCTTTAGCAGCCAAGAGACAGCGTACCTTTCTCACTGGAATTCTTTAAGGTTATGGTACACCAATAGCAATTCAGTGAACTAATAAGTTAAGGGAGGAAGGTTTATGCTACAGTTTGTTCAAATAATAAAAACTATGAGTATCAGATTCTAACATCTTCATTTTAGCACATCCCTATCAGTTAACCAATATTGCTACCATCTTGAAAAGTTATATATATGCGGAAGACCCCACTAAAAGGTCCTGTGAGCCATAGGATGTTATGAACTTCTTTTAATGAGAGCAAAACGATTAAAAGCGAGTTTGACTTACCATATCAATTGATAGAGGCATGCACAAGGCTGATGAATATGATTTTTTTTTTTTTGTCTCAGCAACGCAGAGAGATTCTCCTCTGCAACACTGCCTCTGCTGGCCATGCAATATAATCTGCAGATGGAAAAGTCCACCGTTAGTCCATTATTAGAACTTAATTATTTCCAACATAAAGACAACACTACCAAATGAAATTATTTTCATAAAGCGTTAATAATTAGTACAATCGAGTCTGCAATATTGTGAAAATTCAAAGTTCACTAAAAATTATATTCTCCATTTTAATTTCAACCTAACACACTGCTCTCAATCCTATGCCTCATTTGCTACCACTCTCTACACAACTCTAGCACCTATGTGAGGACGTAGATATAAAGATCTCTTTAGCAGCCAAGAGACAGCGTACCCTTCTCACTGGAATTCTTTAAGGTTATGGTACACCAATAGCAATTCAGTGAACTAATAAGTTAAGGGAGGAAGATTTATGCTACAGTTTGTTCAAATAATAAAAACTATGAGTATCAGATTCTAACATCTTCATTTTAGCACATCCCTATCAGTTAACCAATATTGCTACCATCTTGAAAAGTTATATATATGCGGAAGACCCCACTAAAAGGTCCTGTGAGCCATAGGATGTTATGAACTTCTTTTAATGAGAGCAAAACGATTAAAAGCGAGTTTGACTTACCATATCAATTGATAGAGGCATGCACAAGGCTGATGAATATGATTTTTTTTTTTTTTTGTCTCAGCAACGCAGAGAGATTCTCCTCTGCAACACTGCCTCTGCTGGCCATGCAATATAATCTGCAGATGGAAAAGTCCACCGTTAGTCCATTATTAGAACTTAATTATTTCCAACATAAAGACAACACTACCAAATGAAATTATTTTCATAAAGCGTTAATAATTAGTACAATCGAGTCTGCAATATTGTGAAAATTCAAAGTTCACTAAAAATTATATTCTCCATTTTAATTTCAACCTAACACACTTCTCTCAATCCTATGCCTCATTTGCTACCACTCTCTACACAACTCTAGCACCTATGTGAGGACGTAGATATAAAGATCTCTTTAGCAGCCAAGAGACAGCGTACCTTTCTCACTGGAATTCTTTAAGGTTATGGTACACCAATAGCAATTCAGTGAACTAATAAGTTAAGGGAGGAAGGTTTATGCTACAGTTTGTTCAAATAATAAAAACTATGAGTATCAGATTCTAACATCTTCATTTTAGCACATCCCTATCAGTTAACCAATATTGCTACCATCTTGAAAAGTTATATATATGCGGAAGACCCCACTAAAAGGTCCTGTGAGCCATAGGATGTTATGAACTTCTTTTAATGAGAGCAAAACGATTAAAAGCGAGTTTGACTTACCATATCAATTGATAGAGGCATGCACAAGGCTGATGAATATGATTTTTTTTTTTTTTTGTCTCAGCAACGCAGAGAGATTCTCCTCTGCAACACTGCCTCTGCTGGCCATGCAATATAATCTGCAGATGGAAAAGTCCACCGTTAGTCCATTATTAGAACTTAATTATTTCCAACATAAAGACAACACTACCAAATGAAATTATTTTCATAAAGCGTTAATAATTAGTACAATCGAGTCTGCAATATTGTGAAAATTCAAAGTTCACTAAAAATTATATTCTCCATTTTAATTTCAACCTAACACACTGCTCTCAATCCTATGCCTCATTTGCTACCACTCTCTACACAACTCTAGCACCTATGTGAGGACGTAGATATAAAGATCTCTTTAGCAGCCAAGAGACAGCGTACCTTTCTCACTGGAATTCTTTAAGGTTATGGTACACCAATAGCAATTCAGTGAACTAATAAGTTAAGGGAGGAAGGTTTATGCTACAGTTTGTTCAAATAATAAAAACTATGAGTATCAGATTCTAACATCTTCATTTTAGCACATCCCTATCAGTTAACCAATATTGCTACCATCTTGAAAAGTTATATATATGCGGAAGACCCCACTAAAAGGTCCTGTGAGCCATAGGATGTTATGAACTTCTTTTAATGAGAGCAAAACGATTAAAAGCGAGTTTGACTTACCATATCAATTGATAGAGGCATGCACAAGGCTGATGAATATGATTTTTTTTTTTTTTTGTCTCAGCAACGCAGAGAGATTCTCCTCTGCAACACTGCCTCTGCTGGCCATGCAATATAATCTGCAGATGGAAAAGTCCACCGTTAGTCCATTATTAGAACTTAATTATTTCCAACATAAAGACAACACTACCAAATGAAATTATTTTCATAAAGCGTTAATAATTAGTACAATCGAGTCTGCAATATTGTGAAAATTCAAAGTTCACTAAAAATTATATTCTCCATTTTAATTTCAACCTAACACACTGCTCTCAATCCTATGCCTCATTTGCTACCACTCTCTACACAACTCTAGCACCTATGTGAGGACGTAGATATAAAGATCTCTTTAGCAGCCAAGAGACAGCGTACCCTTCTCACTGAAATTCTTTAAGGTTATGGTACACCAATAGCAATTCAGTGAACTAATAAGTTAAGGGAGGAAGGTTTATGCTACAGTTTGTTGAAATAATAAAAACTATGAGTATCAGATTCTAACATCTTCATTTTAGCACATCCCTATCAGTTAACCAATATTGCTACCGTCTTGAAAAGTTATATATATGCTGAAGACACCACTAAAAGGTCCTGTGAGCCATAGGATGTTATGAACTTCTTTTAATGAGAGCAAAACGATTAAAAGCGAGTTTGACTTACCATATCAATTGATAGAGGCATGCACAAGGCTGATGAATATGATTTTTTTTTTTTTTGTCTCAGCAACGCAGAGAGATTCTCCTCTGCAACACTGCCTCTTCTGGCCATGCAATATAATCTGCAGATGAAAAAGTCCACCGTTAGTACATTATTAGAACTTGAATATTTCCAAACTAAAGACAACACTACCAAATAAAATTATGTTCATAAAGCGTTAATAATTAGTACAATCGAGTCTGCAATATTGTGAAAATTCAAAGTTCACTAAAAATTCTATTCTCCATTTTAATTTCAACCTAACAGACTTCTCTCAATCCTATACCTCATTTGCTACCACTCTCTACACAACTCTAGCACCTATATGAGGACGTAGAGATGAAGATCTCTTTAGCAGCCAAGATATAGCGTACCCTTCTCACTGGAATTCTTTTAGGTTATGGTACACCAATAGCAATTCAGTGATCTGATAAGTTAAGGGAGGAAGGTTTATGCTACAGTTAGTTGAAATAATAAAAACTAGGAGTATCGGATTCTAACATCTTCATTTTAGCACATCCCTATCAGTTAACCAATATTGCTACCGTCTTGAAAAGTTATATTTATGCGGAAGACCCCACTAAAAGGTCCTGTGAGCCATAGGATGTTATGAACTTCTTTTAATGAGAGCAAAATAATTAAAAGCGAGTTTGACTTACCATATCAATTGATAGAGGCATGCAGAAGGCTGATGAATTTGATTTCTTTTTTTTTTGTCTCAGCAACGCAGAGAGATTCTCCTCTGCAACACTGCCTCTGCTGGCCATGCAATATAATCTGCAGATGAAAAAGTCCACCGTTAGTCCATTATTAGAACTTGAATATTTCCAAACTAAAGACAACACTACCAAATAAAATTATTTTCATAAAGCTTTAATAATTAGTACAATCAAGTCTGCAATATTGTGAAAATTCAAAGTTCACTAAAAATTCTATTCTCCATTTTAATTTCAACCTAACACACTTCTCTCAATCCTATACCTCATTTGCTACCACTCTCTACACAACTAGCACCTATATGAGGACGTAGATATAAAGATCTCTTTAGCAGCCAAGAGATAGCGTACCCTGCTCACTGGAAATCTTTTAGGTTATGGTACACCAATAGCAATTCAGTGATCTGATAAGTTAAGGGAGGAAGGTTTATGCTACAGTTAGTTGAAATAATAAAAACTAGGAGTATCGGATTCTAACATCTTCATTTTAGCACATCCCTATCAGTTAACCAATATTGCTACCGTCTTGAAAAGTTATATTTATGCGGAAGACCCCACTAAAAGTTCGTGTGAGCCATAGGATGTTATGAACTTCTTTTAATGAGAGCAAAATGATTAAAAGCGAGTTTGACTTACCATATCAATTGATAGAGGCATGCAGAAGGCTGATGAATTTGATTTCTTTTTTTTTTTGTCTCAGCAACGCAGAGAGATTCTCCTCTGCAACACTGCCTCTGCTGGCCATGCAATATAATCTGCAGATGAAAAAGTCCACCGTTAGTCCATTATTAGAACTTGAATATTTCCAAACTAAAGACAACACTACCAAATAAAATTATTTTCATAAAGCTTTAATAATTAGTACAATCAAGTCTGCAATATTGTGAAAATTCAAAGTTCACTAAAAATTCTATTCTCTATTTTAATTTCAACCTAACACACTTCTCTCAATCCTATACCTCATTTGCTACCACTCTCTACACAACTCTAGCACCTATATGAGGACGTAGATATGAAGATCTCTTTAGCAGCCAAGATATAGCGTACCCTTCTCACTGGAATTCTTTTAGGTTATGGTACACGAATAGCAATTCAGTGATCTGATAAGTTAAGGGAGGAAGGTTTATGCTACAGTTAGTTGAAATAATAAAAACTATGAGTATCAGATTCTAACATCTTCATGTTAGCACATCCCTATCAGTTAACCAATATTGCTACCATCTTGAAAAGTTATATATATGCGGAAGACCCCACTAAAAGGTCCTGTGAGCCATAGGATGTTATGAACTTCTTTTAATGAGAGCAAAACGATTAAAAGCGAGTTTGACTTACCATATCAATTGATAGAGGCATGCACAAGGCTGATGAATATGATTTCTTTTTTTTTTGTCTCAGCAACGCAGAGAGATTCTCCTCTGCAACACTGCCTCTGCTGGCCATGCAATATAATCTGCAGATGGAAAAGTCCACCGTTAGTCCATTATTAGAACTTAATTATTTCCAACATAAAGACAACACTACCAAATGAAATTATTTTCATAAAGCGTTAATAATTAGTACAATCGAGTCTGCAATATTGTGAAAATTCAAAGTTCACTAAAAATTATATTCTCCATTTTAATTTCAACCTAACACACTGCTCTCAATCCTATGCCTCATTTGCTACCACTCTCTACACAACTCTAGCACCTATGTGAGGACGTAGATATAAAGATCTCTTTAGCAGCCAAGAGACAGCGTACCCTTCTCACTGGAATTCTTTAAGGTTATGGTACACCAATAGCAATTCAGTGAACTAATAAGTTAAGGGAGGAAGATTTATGCTACAGTTTGTTGAAATAATAAAAACTATGAGTATCAGATTCTAACATCTTCATTTTAGCACATCCCTATCAGTTAACCAATATTGCTACCTTCTTGAAAAGTTATATATATGCTGAAGACACCACTAAAAGGTCCTGTGAGCCATAGGATGTTATGAACTTCTTTTAATGAGAGCAAAACGATTAAAAGCGAGTTTGACTTACCATATCAATTGATAGAGGCATGCACAAGGCTGATGAATATGATTTCTTTTTTTTTTGTCTCAGCAACGCAGAGAGATTCTCCTCTGCAACACTGCCTCTGCTGGCCATGCAATATAATCTGCAGATGGAAAAGTCCACCGTTAGTCCATTATTAGAACTTAATTATTTCCAAAATAAAGACAACACTACCAAATAAAATTATTTTCATAAAGCGTTAATAATTAGTACAATCGAGTCTGCAATATTGTGAAAATTCAAAGTTCACTAAAAATTATATTCTCCATTTTAATTTCAACCTAACACACTTCTCTCAATCCTATGCCTCATTTGCTACCACTCTCTACACAACTCTAGCACCTATGTGAGGACGTAGATATAAAGATCTCTTTAGCAGCCAAGAGACAGCGTACCCTTCTCACTGGAATTCTTTAAGGTTATGGTACACCAATAGCAATTCAGTGAACTAATAAGTTAAGGGAGGAAGGTTTATGCTACAGTTTGTTGAAATAATAAAAACTATGAGTATCAGATTCTAACATCTTCATTTTAGCACATCCCTATCAGTTAACCAATATTGCTACCATCTTGAAAAGTTATATATATGCGGAAGACCCCACTAAAAGGTCCTGTGAGCCATAGGATGTTATGAACTTCTTTTAATGAGAGCAAAACGATTAAAAGCGAGTTTGACTTACCATATCAATTGATAGAGGCATGCACAAGGCTGATGAATATGATTTCTTTTTTTTTTGTCTCAGCAACGCAGAGAGATTCTCCTCTGCAACACTGCCTCTGCTGGCCATGCAATATAATCTGCAGATGGAAAAGTCCACCGTAAGTCCATTATTAGAACTTAATTATTTCTAACATAAAGACAACACTACCAAATGAAATTATTTTCATAAAGCGTTAATAATTAGTACAATCGAGTCTGCAATATTGTGAAAATTCAAAGTTCACTAAAAATTATATTCTCCATTTTAATTTCAACCTAACACACTGCTCTCAATCCTATGCCTCATTTGCTACCACTCTCTACACAACTCTAGCACCTATGTGAGGACGTAGATATAAAGATCTCTTTAGCAGCCAAGAGACAGCGTACCCTTCTCACTGGAATTCTTTAAGGTTATGGTACACCATAGCAATTCAGTGAACTAATAAGTTAAGGGAGGAAGGTTTATGCTACAGTTTGTTGAAATAATAAAAACTATGAGTATCAGATTCTAACATCTTCATTTTAGCACATCCCTATCAGTTAACCAATATTGCTACCGTCTTGAAAAGTTATATATATGCTTAAGACACCACTAAAAGGTCCTGTGAGCCATAGGATGTCATGAACTTCTTTTAATGAGAGCAAAACGATTAAAAGCGAGTTTGACTTACCATATCAATTGATAGAGGCATGCACAAGGCTGATGAATATGATTTCTTTTTTTTTTGTCTCAGCAACGCAGAGAGATTCTCCTCTGCAACACTGCCTCTGCTGGCCATGCAATATAATCTGCAGATGGAAAAGTCCACCGTAAGTCCATTATTAGAACTTAATTATTTCTAACATAAAGACAACACTACCAAATGAAATTATTTTCATAAAGCGTTAATAATTAGTACAATCGAGTCTGCAATATTGTGAAAATTCAAAGTTCACTAAAAATTATATTCTCCATTTTAATTTCAACCTAACACACTGCTCTCAATCCTATGCCTCATTTGCTACCACTCTCTACACAACTCTAGCACCTATGTGAGGACGTAGATATAAAGATCTCTTTAGCAGCCAAGAGACAGCGTACCCTTCTCACTGGAATTCTTTAAGGTTATGGTACACCATAGCAATTCAGTGAACTAATAAGTTAAGGGAGGAAGGTTTATGCTACAGTTTGTTGAAATAATAAAAACTATGAGTATCAGATTCTAACATCTTCATTTTAGCACATCCCTATCAGTTAACCAATATTGCTACCGTCTTGAAAAGTTATATATATGCTTAAGACACCACTAAAAGGTCCTGTGAGCCATAGGATGTCATGAACTTCTTTTAATGAGAGCAAAACGATTAAAAGCGAGTTTGACTTACCATATCAATTGATAGAGGCATGCACAAGGCTGATGAATATGATTTCTTTTTTTTTTGTCTCAGCAACGCAGAGAGATTCTCCTCTGCAACACTGCCTCTGCTGGCCATGCAATATAATCTGCAGATGGAAAAGTCCACCGTTAGTCCATTATTAGAACTTAATTATTTCCAACATAAAGACAACACTACCAAATGAAATTATTTTCATAAAGCGTTAATAATTAGTACAATCGAGTCTGCAATATTGTGAAAATTCAAAGTTCACTAAAAATTATATTCTCCATTTTAATTTCAACCTAACACACTGCTCTCAATCCTATGCCTCATTTGCTACCACTCTCTACACAACTCTAGCACCTATGTGAGGACGTAGATATAAAGATCTCTTTAGCAGCCAAGAGACAGCGTACCCTTCTCACTGGAATTCTTTAAGGTTATGGTACACCAATAGCAATTCAGTGAACTAATAAGTTAAGGGAGGAAGATTTATGCTACAGTTTGTTCAAATAATAAAAACTATGAGTATCAGATTCTAACATCTTCATTTTAGCACATCCCTATCAGTTAACCAATATTGCTACCATCTTGAAAAGTTATATATATGCGGAAGACCCCACTAAAAGGTCCTGTGAGCCATAGGATGTTATGAACTTCTTTTAATGAGAGCAAAACGATTAAAAGCGAGTTTGACTTACCATATCAATTGATAGAGGCATGCACAAGGCTGATGAATATGATTTTTTTTTTTTTTTGTCTCAGCAACGCAGAGAGATTCTCCTCTGCAACACTGCCTCTGCTGGCCATGCAATATAATCTGCAGATGGAAAAGTCCACCGTTAGTCCATTATTAGAACTTAATTATTTCCAACATAAAGACAACACTACCAAATGAAATTATTTTCATAAAGCGTTAATAATTAGTACAATCGAGTCTGCAATATTGTGAAAATTCAAAGTTCACTAAAAATTATATTCTCCATTTTAATTTCAACCTAACACACTTCTCTCAATCCTATGCCTCATTTGCTACCACTCTCTACACAACTCTAGCACCTATGTGAGGACGTAGATATAAAGATCTCTTTAGCAGCCAAGAGACAGCGTACCCTTCTCACTGAAATTCTTTAAGGTTATGGTACACCAATAGCAATTCAGTGAACTAATAAGTTAAGGGAGGAAGGTTTATGCTACAGTTTGTTGAAATAATAAAAACTATGAGTATCAGATTCTAACATCTTCATTTTAGCACATCCCTATCAGTTAACCAATATTGCTACCGTCTTGAAAAGTTATATATATGCTGAAGACACCACTAAAAGGTCCTGTGAGCCATAGGATGTTATGAACTTCTTTTAATGAGAGCAAAACGATTAAAAGCGAGTTTGACTTACCATATCAATTGATAGAGGCATGCACAAGGCTGATGAATATGATTTCTTTTTTTTTTTGTCTCAGCAACGCAGAGAGATTCTCCTCTGCAACACTGCCTCTGCTGGCCATGCAATATAATCTGCAGATGGAAAAGTCCACCGTTAGTCCATTATTAGAACTTAATTATTTCCAAAATAAAAACACTACCAAATGAAATTATTTTCATAAAGCGTTAATAATTAGTACAATCGAGTCTGCAATATTGTGAAAATTCAAAGTTCACTAAAAATTATATTCTCCATTTTAATTTCAACCTAACACACTGCTCTCAATCCTATGCCTCATTTGCTACCACTCTCTACACAACTCTAGCACCTATGTGAGGACGTAGATATAAAGATCTCTTTAGCAGCCAAGAGACAGCGTACCCTTCTCACTGGAATTCTTTAAGGTTATGGTACACCAATAGCAATTCAGTGAACTAATAAGTTAAGGGAGGAAGGTTTATGCTACAGTTTGTTCAAATAATAAAAACTATGAGTATCAGATTCTAACATCTTCATTTTAGCACATCCCTATCAGTTAACCAATATTGCTACCATCTTGAAAAGTTATATATATGCGGAAGACCCCACTAAAAGGTCCTGTGAGCCATAGGATGTTATGAACTTCTTTTAATGAGAGCAAAACGATTAAAAGCGAGTTTGACTTACCATATCAATTGATAGAGGCATGCACAAGGCTGATGAATATGATTTTTTTTTTTTTTTGTCTCAGCAACGCAGAGAGATTCTCCTCTGCAACACTGCCTCTGCTGGCCATGCAATATAATCTGCAGATGGAAAAGTCCACCGTTAGTCCATTATTAGAACTTAATTATTTCCAACATAAAGACAACACTACCAAATGAAATTATTTTCATAAAGCGTTAATAATTAGTACAATCGAGTCTGCAATATTGTGAAAATTCAAAGTTCACTAAAAATTATATTCTCCATTTTAATTTCAACCTAACACACTTCTCTCAATCCTATGCCTCATTTGCTACCACTCTCTACACAACTCTAGCACCTATGTGAGGACGTAGATATAAAGATCTCTTTAGCAGCCAAGAGACAGCGTACCCTTCTCACTGAAATTCTTTAAGGTTATGGTACACCAATAGCAATTCAGTGAACTAATAAGTTAAGGGAGGAAGGTTTATGCTACAGTTTGTTGAAATAATAAAAACTATGAGTATCAGATTCTAACATCTTCATTTTAGCACATCCCTATCAGTTAACCAATATTGCTACCGTCTTGAAAAGTTATATATATGCTGAAGACACCACTAAAAGGTCCTGTGAGCCATAGGATGTTATGAACTTCTTTTAATGAGAGCAAAACGATTAAAAGCGAGTTTGACTTACCATATCAATTGATAGAGGCATGCACAAGGCTGATGAATATGATTTCTTTTTTTTTTGTCTCAGCAACGCAGAGAGATTCTCCTCTGCAACACTGCCTCTGCTGGCCATGCAATATAATCTGCAGATGGAAAAGTCCACCGTTAGTCCATTATTAGAACTTAATTATTTCCAAAATAAAGACAACACTACCAAATAAAATTATTTTCATAAAGCGTTAATAATTAGTACAATCGAGTCTGCAATATTGTGAAAATTCAAAGTTCACTAAAAATTATATTCTCCATTTTAATTTCAACCTAACACACTTCTCTCAATCCTATGCCTCATTTGCTACCACTCTCTACACAACTAGCACCTATATGAGGACGTAGATATAAAGATCTCTTTAGCAGCCAAGAGATAGCGTACCCTGCTCACTGGAAATCTTTTAGGTTATGGTACACCAATAGCAATTCAGTGATCTGATAAGTTAAGGGAGGAAGGTTTATGCTACAGTTAGTTGAAATAATAAAAACTAGGAGTATCGGATTCTAACATCTTCATTTTAGCACATCCCTATCAGTTAACCAATATTGCTACCGTCTTGAAAAGTTATATTTATGCGGAAGACCCCACTAAAAGTTCGTGTGAGCCATAGGATGTTATGAACTTCTTTTAATGAGAGCAAAATGATTAAAAGCGAGTTTGACTTACCATATCAATTGATAGAGGCATGCAGAAGGCTGATGAATTTGATTTCTTTTTTTTTTTGTCTCAGCAACGCAGAGAGACTCTCCTCTGCAACACTGCCTCTGCTGGCCATGCAATATAATCTGCAGATGAAAAAGTCCACCGTTAGTCCATTATTAGAACTTGAATATTTCCAAACTAAAGACAACACTACCAAATAAAATTATTTTCATAAAGCTTTAATAATTAGTACAATCAAGTCTGCAATATTGTGAAAATTCAAAGTTCACTAAAAATTCTATTCTCTATTTTAATTTCAACCTAACACACTTCTCTCAATCCTATACCTCATTTGCTACCACTCTCTACACAACTCTAGCACCTATATGAGGACGTAGATATGAAGATCTCTTTAGCAGCCAAGATATAGCGTACCCTTCTCACTGGAATTCTTTTAGGTTATGGTACACGAATAGCAATTCAGTGATCTGATAAGTTAAGGGAGGAAGGTTTATGCTACAGTTAGTTGAAATAATAAAAACTATGAGTATCAGATTCTAACATCTTCATGTTAGCACATCCCTATCAGTTAACCAATATTGCTTCCGTCTTGATAAGTTATATTTATGCGGAAGACCCCACTAAAAGTTCCTGTGAGCCATAGGATGTTATGAACTTCTTTTAATGAGAGCAAAATGATTAAAAGCGAGTTTGACTTACCATATCAATTGATAGAGGCATGCAGAAGGCTGATGAATTTGATTTCTTTTTTTTTTGTCTCAGCAACGCAGAGAGATTCTCCTCTGCAACACTGCCTCTGCTGGCCATGCAATATAATCTGCAGATGAAAAAGTCCACCGTTAGTACATTATTAGAACTTGAATATTTCCAAACTAAAGACAACACTACCAAATAAAATTATTTTCATAAAGCTTTAATAATTAGTACAATCAAGTCTGCAATATTGTGAAAATTCAAAGTTCACTAAAAATTCTATTCTCCATTTTAATTTCAACCTAACACACTTCTCTCAATCCTATGCCTCATTTGCTACCACTCTCTACACAACTCTAGCACCTATGTGAGGACGTAGATATAAAGATCTCTTTAGCAGCCAAGAGACAGCGTACCCTTCTCACTGGAATTCTTTAAGGTTATGGTACACCAATAGCAATTCAGTGAACTAATAAGTTAAGGGAGGAAGGTTTATGCTACAGTTTGTTGAAATAATAAAAACTATGAGTATCAGATTCTAACATCTTCATTTTAGCACATCCCTATCAGTTAACCAATATTGCTACCATCTTGAAAAGTTATATATGCGGAAGACCCCACTAAAAGGTCCTGTGAGCCATAGGATGTTATGAACTTCTTTTAATGAGAGCAAAACGATTAAAAGCGAGTTTGACTTACCATATCAATTGATAGAGGCATGCACAAGGCTGATGAATATGATTTCTTTTTTTTTTGTCTCAGCAACGCAGAGAGATTCTCCTCTGCAACACTGCCTCTGCTGGCCATGCAATATAATCTGCAGATGGAAAAGTCCACCGTTAGTCCATTATTAGAACTTAATTATTTCCAACATAAAGACAACACTACCAAATGAAATTATTTTCATAAAGCGTTAATAATTAGTACAATCGAGTCTGCAATATTGTGAAAATTCAAAGTTCACTAAAAATTATATTCTCCATTTTAATTTCAACCTAACACACTGCTCTCAATCCTATGCCTCATTTGCTACCACTCTCTACACAACTCTAGCACCTATGTGAGGACGTAGATATAAAGATCTCTTTAGCAGCCAAGAGACAGCGTACCCTTCTCACTGGAATTCTTTAAGGTTATGGTACACCAATAGCAATTCAGTGAACTAATAAGTTAAGGGAGGAAGATTTATGCTACAGTTTGTTGAAATAATAAAAACTATGAGTATCAGATTCTAACATCTTCATTTTAGCACATCCCTATCAGTTAACCAATATTGCTACCTTCTTGAAAAGTTATATATATGCTGAAGACACCACTAAAAGGTCCTGTGAGCCATAGGATGTTATGAACTTCTTTTAATGAGAGCAAAACGATTAAAAGCGAGTTTGACTTACCATATCAATTGATAGAGGCATGCACAAGGCTGATGAATATGATTTCTTTTTTTTTTGTCTCAGCAACGCAGAGAGATTCTCCTCTGCAACACTGCCTCTGCTGGCCATGCAATATAATCTGCAGATGGAAAAGTCCACCGTTAGTCCATTATTAGAACTTAATTATTTCCAAAATAAAGACAACACTACCAAATAAAATTATTTTCATAAAGCGTTAATAATTAGTACAATCGAGTCTGCAATATTGTGAAAATTCAAAGTTCACTAAAAATTATATTCTCCATTTTAATTTCAACCTAACACACTTCTCTCAATCCTATGCCTCATTTGCTACCACTCTCTACACAACTCTAGCACCTATGTGAGGACGTAGATATAAAGATCTCTTTAGCAGCCAAGAGACAGCGTACCCTTCTCACTGGAATTCTTTAAGGTTATGGTACACCAATAGCAATTCAGTGAACTAATAAGTTAAGGGAGGAAGGTTTATGCTACAGTTTGTTGAAATAATAAAAACTATGAGTATCAGATTCTAACATCTTCATTTTAGCACATCCCTATCAGTTAACCAATATTGCTACCATCTTGAAAAGTTATATATATGCGGAAGACCCCACTAAAAGGTCCTGTGAGCCATAGGATGTTATGAACTTCTTTTAATGAGAGCAAAACGATTAAAAGCGAGTTTGACTTACCATATCAATTGATAGAGGCATGCACAAGGCTGATGAATATGATTTCTTTTTTTTTTGTCTCAGCAACGCAGAGAGATTCTCCTCTGCAACACTGCCTCTGCTGGCCATGCAATATAATCTGCAGATGGAAAAGTCCACCGTAAGTCCATTATTAGAACTTAATTATTTCTAACATAAAGACAACACTACCAAATGAAATTATTTTCATAAAGCGTTAATAATTAGTACAATCGAGTCTGCAATATTGTGAAAATTCAAAGTTCACTAAAAATTATATTCTCCATTTTAATTTCAACCTAACACACTGCTCTCAATCCTATGCCTCATTTGCTACCACTCTCTACACAACTCTAGCACCTATGTGAGGACGTAGATATAAAGATCTCTTTAGCAGCCAAGAGACAGCGTACCCTTCTCACTGGAATTCTTTAAGGTTATGGTACACCATAGCAATTCAGTGAACTAATAAGTTAAGGGAGGAAGGTTTATGCTACAGTTTGTTGAAATAATAAAAACTATGAGTATCAGATTCTAACATCTTCATTTTAGCACATCCCTATCAGTTAACCAATATTGCTACCGTCTTGAAAAGTTATATATATGCTTAAGACACCACTAAAAGGTCCTGTGAGCCATAGGATGTCATGAACTTCTTTTAATGAGAGCAAAACGATTAAAAGCGAGTTTGACTTACCATATCAATTGATAGAGGCATGCACAAGGCTGATGAATATGATTTCTTTTTTTTTTGTCTCAGCAACGCAGAGAGATTCTCCTCTGCAACACTGCCTCTGCTGGCCATGCAATATAATCTGCAGATGGAAAAGTCCACCGTAAGTCCATTATTAGAACTTAATTATTTCTAACATAAAGACAACACTACCAAATGAAATTATTTTCATAAAGCGTTAATAATTAGTACAATCGAGTCTGCAATATTGTGAAAATTCAAAGTTCACTAAAAATTATATTCTCCATTTTAATTTCAACCTAACACACTGCTCTCAATCCTATGCCTCATTTGCTACCACTCTCTACACAACTCTAGCACCTATGTGAGGACGTAGATATAAAGATCTCTTTAGCAGCCAAGAGACAGCGTACCCTTCTCACTGGAATTCTTTAAGGTTATGGTACACCATAGCAATTCAGTGAACTAATAAGTTAAGGGAGGAAGGTTTATGCTACAGTTTGTTGAAATAATAAAAACTATGAGTATCAGATTCTAACATCTTCATTTTAGCACATCCCTATCAGTTAACCAATATTGCTACCGTCTTGAAAAGTTATATATATGCTTAAGACACCACTAAAAGGTCCTGTGAGCCATAGGATGTCATGAACTTCTTTTAATGAGAGCAAAACGATTAAAAGCGAGTTTGACTTACCATATCAATTGATAGAGGCATGCACAAGGCTGATGAATATGATTTCTTTTTTTTTTGTCTCAGCAACGCAGAGAGATTCTCCTCTGCAACACTGCCTCTGCTGGCCATGCAATATAATCTGCAGATGGAAAAGTCCACCGTTAGTCCATTATTAGAACTTAATTATTTCCAACATAAAGACAACACTACCAAATGAAATTATTTTCATAAAGCGTTAATAATTAGTACAATCGAGTCTGCAATATTGTGAAAATTCAAAGTTCACTAAAAATTATATTCTCCATTTTAATTTCAACCTAACACACTGCTCTCAATCCTATGCCTCATTTGCTACCACTCTCTACACAACTCTAGCACCTATGTGAGGACGTAGATATAAAGATCTCTTTAGCAGCCAAGAGACAGCGTACCCTTCTCACTGGAATTCTTTAAGGTTATGGTACACCAATAGCAATTCAGTGAACTAATAAGTTAAGGGAGGAAGATTTATGCTACAGTTTGTTCAAATAATAAAAACTATGAGTATCAGATTCTAACATCTTCATTTTAGCACATCCCTATCAGTTAACCAATATTGCTACCATCTTGAAAAGTTATATATATGCGGAAGACCCCACTAAAAGGTCCTGTGAGCCATAGGATGTTATGAACTTCTTTTAATGAGAGCAAAACGATTAAAAGCGAGTTTGACTTACCATATCAATTGATAGAGGCATGCACAAGGCTGATGAATATGATTTTTTTTTTTTTTTGTCTCAGCAACGCAGAGAGATTCTCCTCTGCAACACTGCCTCTGCTGGCCATGCAATATAATCTGCAGATGGAAAAGTCCACCGTTAGTCCATTATTAGAACTTAATTATTTCCAACATAAAGACAACACTACCAAATGAAATTATTTTCATAAAGCGTTAATAATTAGTACAATCGAGTCTGCAATATTGTGAAAATTCAAAGTTCACTAAAAATTATATTCTCCATTTTAATTTCAACCTAACACACTTCTCTCAATCCTATGCCTCATTTGCTACCACTCTCTACACAACTCTAGCACCTATGTGAGGACGTAGATATAAAGATCTCTTTAGCAGCCAAGAGACAGCGTACCCTTCTCACTGAAATTCTTTAAGGTTATGGTACACCAATAGCAATTCAGTGAACTAATAAGTTAAGGGAGGAAGGTTTATGCTACAGTTTGTTGAAATAATAAAAACTATGAGTATCAGATTCTAACATCTTCATTTTAGCACATCCCTATCAGTTAACCAATATTGCTACCGTCTTGAAAAGTTATATATATGCTGAAGACACCACTAAAAGGTCCTGTGAGCCATAGGATGTTATGAACTTCTTTTAATGAGAGCAAAACGATTAAAAGCGAGTTTGACTTACCATATCAATTGATAGAGGCATGCACAAGGCTGATGAATATGATTTCTTTTTTTTTTTGTCTCAGCAACGCAGAGAGATTCTCCTCTGCAACACTGCCTCTGCTGGCCATGCAATATAATCTGCAGATGGAAAAGTCCACCGTTAGTCCATTATTAGAACTTAATTATTTCCAAAATAAAGACAACACTACCAAATGAAATTATTTTCATAAAGCGTTAATAATTAGTACAATCGAGTCTGCAATATTGTGAAAATTCAAAGTTCACTAAAAATTATATTCTCCATTTTAATTTCAACCTAACACACTGCTCTCAATCCTATGCCTCATTTGCTACCACTCTCTACACAACTCTAGCACCTATGTGAGGACGTAGATATAAAGATCTCTTTAGCAGCCAAGAGACAGCGTACCCTTCTCACTGGAATTCTTTAAGGTTATGGTACACCAATAGCAATTCAGTGAACTAATAAGTTAAGGGAGGAAGGTTTATGCTACAGTTTGTTCAAATAATAAAAACTATGAGTATCAGATTCTAACATCTTCATTTTAGCACATCCCTATCAGTTAACCAATATTGCTACCATCTTGAAAAGTTATATATATGCGGAAGACCCCACTAAAAGGTCCTGTGAGCCATAGGATGTTATGAACTTCTTTTAATGAGAGCAAAACGATTAAAAGCGAGTTTGACTTACCATATCAATTGATAGAGGCATGCACAAGGCTGATGAATATGATTTTTTTTTTTTTTTGTCTCAGCAACGCAGAGAGATTCTCCTCTGCAACACTGCCTCTGCTGGCCATGCAATATAATCTGCAGATGGAAAAGTCCACCGTTAGTCCATTATTAGAACTTAATTATTTCCAACATAAAGACAACACTACCAAATGAAATTATTTTCATAAAGCGTTAATAATTAGTACAATCGAGTCTGCAATATTGTGAAAATTCAAAGTTCACTAAAAATTATATTCTCCATTTTAATTTCAACCTAACGCACTTCTCTCAATCCTATGCCTCATTTGCTACCACTCTCTACACAACTCTAGCACCTATGTGAGGACGTAGATATAAAGATCTCTTTAGCAGCCAAGAGACAGCGTACCCTTCTCACTGAAATTCTTTAAGGTTATGGTACACCAATAGCAATTCAGTGAACTAATAAGTTAAGGGAGGAAGGTTTATGCTACAGTTTGTTGAAATAATAAAAACTATGAGTATCAGATTCTAACATCTTCATTTTAGCACATCCCTATCAGTTAACCAATATTGCTACCGTCTTGAAAAGTTATATATATGCTGAAGACACCACTAAAAGGTCCTGTGAGCCATAGGATGTTATGAACTTCTTTTAATGAGAGCAAAACGATTAAAAGCGAGTTTGACTTACCATATCAATTGATAGAGGCATGCACAAGGCTGATGAATATGATTTCTTTTTTTTTTGTCTCAGCAACGCAGAGAGATTCTCCTCTGCAACACTGCCTCTGCTGGCCATGCAATATAATCTGCAGATGGAAAAGTCCACCGTTAGTCCATTATTAGAACTTAATTATTTCCAAAATAAAGACAACACTACCAAATAAAATTATTTTCATAAAGCGTTAATAATTAGTACAATCGAGTCTGCAATATTGTGAAAATTCAAAGTTCACTAAAAATTATATTCTCCATTTTAATTTCAACCTAACACACTTCTCTCAATCCTATGCCTCATTTGCTACCACTCTCTACACAACTAGCACCTATATGAGGACGTAGATATAAAGATCTCTTTAGCAGCCAAGAGATAGCGTACCCTGCTCACTGGAAATCTTTTAGGTTATGGTACACCAATAGCAATTCAGTGATCTGATAAGTTAAGGGAGGAAGGTTTATGCTACAGTTAGTTGAAATAATAAAAACTAGGAGTATCGGATTCTAACATCTTCATTTTAGCACATCCCTATCAGTTAACCAATATTGCTACCGTCTTGAAAAGTTATATTTATGCGGAAGACCCCACTAAAAGTTCGTGTGAGCCATAGGATGTTATGAACTTCTTTTAATGAGAGCAAAATGATTAAAAGCGAGTTTGACTTACCATATCAATTGATAGAGGCATGCAGAAGGCTGATGAATTTGATTTCTTTTTTTTTTTGTCTCAGCAACGCAGAGAGACTCTCCTCTGCAACACTGCCTCTGCTGGCCATGCAATATAATCTGCAGATGAAAAAGTCCACCGTTAGTCCATTATTAGAACTTGAATATTTCCAAACTAAAGACAACACTACCAAATAAAATTATTTTCATAAAGCTTTAATAATTAGTACAATCAAGTCTGCAATATTGTGAAAATTCAAAGTTCACTAAAAATTCTATTCTCTATTTTAATTTCAACCTAACACACTTCTCTCAATCCTATACCTCATTTGCTACCACTCTCTACACAACTCTAGCACCTATATGAGGACGTAGATATGAAGATCTCTTTAGCAGCCAAGATATAGCGTACCCTTCTCACTGGAATTCTTTTAGGTTATGGTACACGAATAGCAATTCAGTGATCTGTTAAGTTAAGGGAGGAAGGTTTATGCTACAGTTAGTTGAAATAATAAAAACTATGAGTATCAGATTCTAACATCTTCATGTTAGCACATCCCTATCAGTTAACCAATATTGCTTCCGTCTTGATAAGTTATATTTATGCGGAAGACCCCACTAAAAGTTCCTGTGAGCCATAGGATGTTATGAACTTCTTTTAATGAGAGCAAAATGATTAAAAGCGAGTTTGACTTACCATATCAATTGATAGAGGCATGCAGAAGGCTGATGAATTTGATTTCTTTTTTTTTTGTCTCAGCAACGCAGAGAGATTCTCCTCTGCAACACTGCCTCTGCTGGCCATGCAATATAATCTGCAGATGAAAAAGTCCACCGTTAGTACATTATTAGAACTTGAATATTTCCAAACTAAAGACAACACTACCAAATAAAATTATTTTCATAAAGCTTTAATAATTAGTACAATCAAGTCTGCAATATTGTGAAAATTCAAAGTTCACTAAAAATTCTATTCTCCATTTTAATTTCAACCTAACACACTTCTCTCAATCCTATGCCTCATTTGCTACCACTCTCTACACAACTCTAGCACCTATGTGAGGACGTAGATATAAAGATCTCTTTAGCAGCCAAGAGACAGCGTACCCTTCTCACTGGAATTCTTTAAGGTTATGGTACACCAATAGCAATTCAGTGAACTAATAAGTTAAGGGAGGAAGGTTTATGCTACAGTTTGTTGAAATAATAAAAACTATGAGTATCAGATTCTAACATCTTCATTTTAGCACATCCCTATCAGTTAACCAATATTGCTACCATCTTGAAAAGTTATATATGCGGAAGACCCCACTAAAAGGTCCTGTGAGCCATAGGATGTTATGAACTTCTTTTAATGAGAGCAAAACGATTAAAAGCGAGTTTGACTTACCATATCAATTGATAGAGGCATGCACAAGGCTGATGAATATGATTTCTTTTTTTTTTGTCTCAGCAACGCAGAGAGATTCTCCTCTGCAACACTGCCTCTGCTGGCCATGCAATATAATCTGCAGATGGAAAAGTCCACCGTTAGTCCATTATTAGAACTTAATTATTTCCAACATAAAGACAACACTACCAAATGAAATTATTTTCATAAAGCGTTAATAATTAGTACAATCGAGTCTGCAATATTGTGAAAATTCAAAGTTCACTAAAAATTATATTCTCCATTTTAATTTCAACCTAACACACTGCTCTCAATCCTATGCCTCATTTGCTACCATTCTCTACACAACTCTAGCACCTATGTGAGGACGTAGATATAAAGATCTCTTTAGCAGCCAAGAGACAGCGTACCCTTCTCACTGGAATTCTTTAAGGTTATGGTACACCAATAGCAATTCAGTGAACTAATAAGTTAAGGGAGGAAGATTTATGCTACAGTTTGTTGAAATAATAAAAACTATGAGTATCAGATTCTAACATCTTCATTTTAGCACATCCCTATCAGTTAACCAATATTGCTACCTTCTTGAAAAGTTATATATATGCTGAAGACACCACTAAAAGGTCCTGTGAGCCATAGGATGTTATGAACTTCTTTTAATGAGAGCAAAACGATTAAAAGCGAGTTTGACTTACCATATCAATTGATAGAGGCATGCACAAGGCTGATGAATATGATTTCTTTTTTTTTTGTCTCAGCAACGCAGAGAGATTCTCCTCTGCAACACTGCCTCTGCTGGCCATGCAATATAATCTGCAGATGGAAAAGTCCACCGTTAGTCCATTATTAGAACTTAATTATTTCCAAAATAAAGACAACACTACCAAATAAAATTATTTTCATAAAGCGTTAATAATTAGTACAATCGAGTCTGCAATATTGTGAAAATTCAAAGTTCACTAAAAATTATATTCTCCATTTTAATTTCAACCTAACACACTTCTCTCAATCCTATGCCTCATTTGCTACCACTCTCTACACAACTCTAGCACCTATGTGAGGACGTAGATATAAAGATCTCTTTAGCAGCCAAGAGACAGCGTACCCTTCTCACTGGAATTCTTTAAGGTTATGGTACACCAATAGCAATTCAGTGAACTAATAAGTTAAGGGAGGAAGGTTTATGCTACAGTTTGTTGAAATAATAAAAACTATGAGTATCAGATTCTAACATCTTCATTTTAGCACATCCCTATCAGTTAACCAATATTGCTACCATCTTGAAAAGTTATATATATGCGGAAGACCCCACTAAAAGGTCCTGTGAGCCATAGGATGTTATGAACTTCTTTTAATGAGAGCAAAACGATTAAAAGCGAGTTTGACTTACCATATCAATTGATAGAGGCATGCACAAGGCTGATGAATATGATTTCTTTTTTTTTTGTCTCAGCAACGCAGAGAGATTCTCCTCTGCAACACTGCCTCTGCTGGCCATGCAATATAATCTGCAGATGGAAAAGTCCACCGTTAGTCCATTATTAGAACTTAATTATTTCCAACATAAAGACAACACTACCAAATGAAATTATTTTCATAAAGCGTTAATAATTAGTACAATCGAGTCTGCAATATTGTGAAAATTCAAAGTTCACTAAAAATTATATTCTCCATTTTAATTTCAACCTAACACACTGCTCTCAATCCTATGCCTCATTTGCTACCACTCTCTACACAACTCTAGCACCTATGTGAGGACGTAGATATAAAGATCTCTTTAGCAGCCAAGAGACAGCGTACCCTTCTCACTGGAATTCTTTAAGGTTATGGTACACCAATAGCAATTCAGTGAACTAATAAGTTAAGGGAGGAAGATTTATGCTACAGTTTGTTGAAATAATAAAAACTATGAGTATCAGATTCTAACATCTTCATTTTAGCACATCCCTATCAGTTAACCAATATTGCTACCTTCTTGAAAAGTTATATATATGCTGAAGACACCACTAAAAGGTCCTGTGAGCCATAGGATGTTATGAACTTCTTTTAATGAGAGCAAAACGATTAAAAGCGAGTTTGACTTACCATATCAATTGATAGAGGCATGCACAAGGCTGATGAATATGATTTCTTTTTTTTTTGTCTCAGCAACGCAGAGAGATTCTCCTCTGCAACACTGCCTCTGCAGGCCATGCAATATAATCTGCAGATGGAAAAGTCCACCGTTAGTCCATTATTAGAACTTAATTATTTCCAAAATAAAGACAACACTACCAAATAAAATTATTTTCATAAAGCGTTAATAATTAGTACAATCGAGTCTGCAATATTGTGAAAATTCAAAGTTCACTAAAAATTATATTCTCCATTTTAATTTCAACCTAACACACTTCTCTCAATCCTATGCCTCATTTGCTACCACTCTCTACACAACTCTAGCACCTATGTGAGGACGTAGATATAAAGATCTCTTTAGCAGCCAAGAGACAGCGTACCCTTCTCACTGGAATTCTTTAAGGTTATGGTACACCAATAGCAATTCAGTGAACTAATAAGTTAAGGGAGGAAGGTTTATGCTACAGTTTGTTGAAATAATAAAAACTATGAGTATCAGATTCTAACATCTTCATTTTAGCACATCCCTATCAGTTAACCAATATTGCTACCATCTTGAAAAGTTATATATATGCGGAAGACCCCACTAAAAGGTCCTGTGAGCCATAGGATGTTATGAACTTCTTTTAATGAGAGCAAAACGATTAAAAGCGAGTTTGACTTACCATATCAATTGATAGAGGCATGCACAAGGCTGATGAATATGATTTCTTTTTTTTTTGTCTCAGCAACGCAGAGAGATTCTCCTCTGCAACACTGCCTCTGCTGGCCATGCAATATAATCTGCAGATGGAAAAGTCCACCGTAAGTCCATTATTAGAACTTAATTATTTCTAACATAAAGACAACACTACCAAATGAAATTATTTTCATAAAGCGTTAATAATTAGTACAATCGAGTCTGCAATATTGTGAAAATTCAAAGTTCACTAAAAATTATATTCTCCATTTTAATTTCAACCTAACACACTGCTCTCAATCCTATGCCTCATTTGCTACCACTCTCTACACAACTCTAGCACCTATGTGAGGACGTAGATATAAAGATCTCTTTAGCAGCCAAGAGACAGCGTACCCTTCTCACTGGAATTCTTTAAGGTTATGGTACACCATAGCAATTCAGTGAACTAATAAGTTAAGGGAGGAAGGTTTATGCTACAGTTTGTTGAAATAATAAAAACTATGAGTATCAGATTCTAACATCTTCATTTTAGCACATCCCTATCAGTTAACCAATATTGCTACCGTCTTGAAAAGTTATATATATGCTTAAGACACCACTAAAAGGTCCTGTGAGCCATAGGATGTCATGAACTTCTTTTAATGAGAGCAAAACGATTAAAAGCGAGTTTGACTTACCATATCAATTGATAGAGGCATGCACAAGGCTGATGAATATGATTTCTTTTTTTTTTGTCTCAGCAACGCAGAGAGATTCTCCTCTGCAACACTGCCTCTGCTGGCCATGCAATATAATCTGCAGATGGAAAAGTCCACCGTAAGTCCATTATTAGAACTTAATTATTTCTAACATAAAGACAACACTACCAAATGAAATTATTTTCATAAAGCGTTAATAATTAGTACAATCGAGTCTGCAATATTGTGAAAATTCAAAGTTCACTAAAAATTATATTCTCCATTTTAATTTCAACCTAACACACTGCTCTCAATCCTATGCCTCATTTGCTACCACTCTCTACACAACTCTAGCACCTATGTGAGGACGTAGATATAAAGATCTCTTTAGCAGCCAAGAGACAGCGTACCCTTCTCACTGGAATTCTTTAAGGTTATGGTACACCATAGCAATTCAGTGAACTAATAAGTTAAGGGAGGAAGGTTTATGCTACAGTTTGTTGAAATAATAAAAACTATGAGTATCAGATTCTAACATCTTCATTTTAGCACATCCCTATCAGTTAACCAATATTGCTACCGTCTTGAAAAGTTATATATATGCTTAAGACACCACTAAAAGGTCCTGTGAGCCATAGGATGTCATGAACTTCTTTTAATGAGAGCAAAACGATTAAAAGCGAGTTTGACTTACCATATCAATTGATAGAGGCATGCACAAGGCTGATGAATATGATTTCTTTTTTTTTTGTCTCAGCAACGCAGAGAGATTCTCCTCTGCAACACTGCCTCTGCTGGCCATGCAATATAATCTGCAGATGGAAAAGTCCACCGTTAGTCCATTATTAGAACTTAATTATTTCCAACATAAAGACAACACTACCAAATGAAATTATTTTCATAAAGCGTTAATAATTAGTACAATCGAGTCTGCAATATTGTGAAAATTCAAAGTTCACTAAAAATTATATTCTCCATTTTAATTTCAACCTAACACACTGCTCTCAATCCTATGCCTCATTTGCTACCACTCTCTACACAACTCTAGCACCTATGTGAGGACGTAGATATAAAGATCTCTTTAGCAGCCAAGAGACAGCGTACCCTTCTCACTGGAATTCTTTAAGGTTATGGTACACCAATAGCAATTCAGTGAACTAATAAGTTAAGGGAGGAAGATTTATGCTACAGTTTGTTCAAATAATAAAAACTATGAGTATCAGATTCTAACATCTTCATTTTAGCACATCCCTATCAGTTAACCAATATTGCTACCATCTTGAAAAGTTATATATATGCGGAAGACCCCACTAAAAGGTCCTGTGAGCCATAGGATGTTATGAACTTCTTTTAATGAGAGCAAAACTATTAAAAGCGAGTTTGACTTACCATATCAATTGATAGAGGCATGCACAAGGCTGATGAATATGATTTTTATTTTTTTTTGTCTCAGCAACGCAGAGAGATTCTCCTCTGCAACACTGCCTCTGCTGGCCATGCAATATAATCTGCAGATGGAAAAGTCCACCGTTAGTCCATTATTAGAACTTAATTATTTCCAACATAAAGACAACACTACCAAATGAAATTATTTTCATAAAGCGTTAATAATTAGTACAATCGAGTCTGCAATATTGTGAAAATTCAAAGTTCACTAAAAATTATATTCTCCATTTTAATTTCAACCTAACACACTTCTCTCAATCCTATGCCTCATTTGCTACCACTCTCTACACAACTCTAGCACCTATGTGAGGACGTAGATATAAAGATCTCTTTAGCAGCCAAGAGACAGCGTACCCTTCTCACTGAAATTCTTTAAGGTTATGGTACACCAATAGCAATTCAGTGAACTAATAAGTTAAGGGAGGAAGGTTTATGCTACAGTTTGTTGAAATAATAAAAACTATGAGTATCAGATTCTAACATCTTCATTTTAGCACATCCCTATCAGTTAACCAATATTGCTACCGTCTTGAAAAGTTATATATATGCTGAAGACACCACTAAAAGGTCCTGTGAGCCATAGGATGTTATGAACTTCTTTTAATGAGAGCAAAACGATTAAAAGCGAGTTTGACTTACCATATCAATTGATAGAGGCATGCACAAGGCTGATGAATATGATTTCTTTTTTTTTTTGTCTCAGCAACGCAGAGAGATTCTCCTCTGCAACACTGCCTCTGCTGGCCATGCAATATAATCTGCAGATGGAAAAGTCCACCGTTAGTCCATTATTAGAACTTAATTATTTCCAAAATAAAGACAACACTACCAAATGAAATTATTTTCATAAAGCGTTAATAATTAGTACAATCGAGTCTGCAATATTGTGAAAATTCAAAGTTCACTAAAAATTATATTCTCCATTTTAATTTCAACCTAACACACTGCTCTCAATCCTATGCCTCATTTGCTACCACTCTCTACACAACTCTAGCACCTATGTGAGGACGTAGATATAAAGATCTCTTTAGCAGCCAAGAGACAGCGTACCCTTCTCACTGGAATTCTTTAAGGTTATGGTACACCAATAGCAATTCAGTGAACTAATAAGTTAAGGGAGGAAGGTTTATGCTACAGTTTGTTCAAATAATAAAAACTATGAGTATCAGATTCTAAAATCTTCATTTTAGCACATCCCTATCAGTTAACCAATATTGCTACCATCTTGAAAAGTTATATATATGCGGAAGACCCCACTAAAAGGTCCTGTGAGCCATAGGATGTTATGAACTTCTTTTAATGAGAGCAAAACGATTAAAAGCGAGTTTGACTTACCATATCAATTGATAGAGGCATGCACAAGGCTGATGAATATGATTTTTTTTTTTTTTTGTCTCAGCAACGCAGAGAGATTCTCCTCTGCAACACTGCCTCTGCTGGCCATGCAATATAATCTGCAGATGGAAAAGTCCACCGTTAGTCCATTATTAGAACTTAATTATTTCCAACATAAAGACAACACTACCAAATGAAATTATTTTCATAAAGCGTTAATAATTAGTACAATCGAGTCTGCAATATTGTGAAAATTCAAAGTTCACTAAAAATTATATTCTCCATTTTAATTTCAACCTAACACACTTCTCTCAATCCTATGCCTCATTTGCTACCACTCTCTACACAACTCTAGCACCTATGTGAGGACGTAGATATAAAGATCTCTTTAGCAGCCAAGAGACAGCGTACCCTTCTCACTGAAATTCTTTAAGGTTATGGTACACCAATAGCAATTCAGTGAACTAATAAGTTAAGGGAGGAAGGTTTATGCTACAGTTTGTTGAAATAATAAAAACTATGAGTATCAGATTCTAACATCTTCATTTTAGCACATCCCTATCAGTTAACCAATATTGCTACCGTCTTGAAAAGTTATATATATGCTGAAGACACCACTAAAAGGTCCTGTGAGCCATAGGATGTTATGAACTTCTTTTAATGAGAGCAAAACGATTAAAAGCGAGTTTGACTTACCATATCAATTGATAGAGGCATGCACAAGGCTGATGAATATGATTTCTTTTTTTTTGTCTCAGCAACGCAGAGAGATTCTCCTCTGCAACACTGCCTCTGCTGGCCATGCAATATAATCTGCAGATGGAAAAGTCCACCGTTAGTCCATTATTAGAACTTAATTATTTCCAAAATAAAGACAACACTACCAAATAAAATTATTTTCATAAAGCGTTAATAATTAGTACAATCGAGTCTGCAATATTGTGAAAATTCAAAGTTCACTAAAAATTATATTCTCCATTTTAATTTCAACCTAACACACTTCTCTCAATCCTATGCCTCATTTGCTACCACTCTCTACACAACTCTAGCACCTATGTGAGGACGTAGATATAAAGATCTCTTTAGCAGCCAAGAGACAGCGTACCCTTCTCACTGGAATTCTTTAAGGTTATGGTACACCAATAGCAATTCAGTGAACTAATAAGTTAAGGGAGGAAGGTTTATGCTACAGTTTGTTCAAATAATAAAAACTATGAGTATCAGATTCTAACATCTTCATTTTAGCACATCCCTATCAGTTAACCAATATTGCTACCGTCTTGAAAAGTTATATATATGCTGAAGACACCACTAAAAGGTCCTGTGAGCCATAGGATGTTATGAACTTCTTTTAATGAGAGCAAAACGATTAAAAGCGAGTTTGACTTACCATATCAATTGATAGAGGCATGCACAAGGCTGATGAATATGATTTCTTTTTTTTTTTGTCTCAGCAACGCAGAGAGATTCTCCTCTGCAACACTGCCTCTGCTGGCCATGCAATATAATCTGCAGATGGAAAAGTCCACCGTTAGTCCATTATTAGAACTTAATTATTTCCAAAATAAAGACAACACTACCAAATGAAATTATTTTCATAAAGCGTTAATAATTAGTACAATCGAGTCTGCAATATTGTGAAAATTCAAAGTTCACTAAAAATTATATTCTCCATTTTAATTTCAACCTAACACACTGCTCTCAATCCTATGCCTCATTTGCTACCACTCTCTACACAACTCTAGCACCTATGTGAGGACGTAGATATAAAGATCTCTTTAGCAGCCAAGAGACAGCGTACCCTTCTCACTGGAATTCTTTAAGGTTATGGTACACCAATAGCAATTCAGTGAACTAATAAGTTAAGGGAGGAAGGTTTATGCTACAGTTTGTTGAAATAATAAAAACTATGAGTATCAGATTCTAACATCTTCATTTTAGCACATCCCTATCAGTTAACCAATATTGCTACCGTCTTGAAAAGTTATATATATGCTGAAGACACCACTAAAAGATCCTGTGAGCCATAGGATGTTATGAACTTCTTTTAATGAGAGCAAAACGATTAAAAGCGAGTTTGACTTACCATATCAATTGATAGAGGCATGCACAAGGCTGATGAATATGATTTCTTTTTTTTTTGTCTCAGCAACGCAGAGAGATTCTCCTCTGCAACACTGCCTCTGCTGGCCATGCAATATAATCTGCAGATGGAAAAGTCCACCGTTAGTCCATTATTAGAACTTAATTATTTCCAAAATAAAGACAACACTACCAAATGAAATTATTTTCATAAAGCGTTAATAATTAGTACAATCAAGTCTGCAATATTGTGAAAATTCAAAGTTCACTAAAAATTATATTCTCCATTTTAATTTCAACCTAACACACTGCTCTCAATCCTATGCCTCATTTGCTACCACTCTCTACACAACTCTAGCACCTATGTGAGGACGTAGATATAAAGATCTCTTTAGCAGCCAAGAGACAGCGTACCCTTCTCACTGGAATTCTTTAAGGTTATGGTACACCAATAGCAATTCAGTGAACTAATAAGTTAAGGGAGGAAGGTTTATGCTACAGTTTGTTGAAATAATAAAAACTATGAGTATCAGATTCTAACATCTTCATTTTAGCACATCCCTATCAGTTAACCAATATTGCTACCGTCTTGAAAAGTTATATATATGCTGAAGACACCACTAAAAGATCCTGTGAGCCATAGGATGTTATGAACTTCTTTTAATGAGAGCAAAACGATTAAAAGCGAGTTTGACTTACCATATCAATTGATAGAGGCATGCACAAGGCTGATGAATATGATTTCTTTTTTTTTTGTCTCAGCAACGCAGAGAGATTCTCCTCTGCAACACTGCCTCTGCTGGCCATGCAATATAATCTGCAGATGAAAAAGTCCACCGTTAGTCCATTATTAGAACTTAATTATTTCCAAAATAAAGACAACACTACCAAATGAAATTATTTTCATAAAGCGTTAATAATTAGTACAATCGAGTCTGCAATATTGTGAAAATTCAAAGTTCACTAAAAATTATATTCTCCATTTTAATTTCAACCTAACACACTGCTCTCAATCCTATGCCTCATTTGCTACCACTCTCTACACAACTCTAGCACCTATGTGAGGACGTAGATATAAAGATCTCTTTAGCAGCCATGAGACAGCGTACCCTTCTCACTGGAATTCTTTAAGGTTATGGTACACCAATAGCAATTCAGTGAACTAATAAGTTAAGGGAGGAAGATTTATGCTACAGTTTGTTCAAATAATAAAAACTATGAGTATCAGATTCTAACATCTTCATTTTAGCACATCCCTATCAGCTAACCAATATTGCTACCATCTTGAAAAGTTATATATATGCGGAAGACCCCACTAAAAGGTCCTGTGAGCCATAGGATGTTATGAACTTCTTTTAATGAGAGCAAAACGATTAAAAGCGAGTTTGACTTACCATATCAATTGATAGAGGCATGCACAAGGCTGATGAATATGATTTTTTTTTTTTTTTGTCTCAGCAACGCAGAGAGATTCTCCTCTGCAACACTGCCTCTGCTGGCAATGCAATATAATCTGCAGATGGAAAAGTCCACCGTTAGTCCATTATTAGAACTTAATTATTTCCAACATAAAGACAACACTACCAAATGAAATTATTTTCATAAAGCGTTAATAATTAGTACAATCGAGTCTGCAATATTGTGAAAATTCAAAGTTCACTAAAAATTATATTCTCCATTTTAATTTCAACCTAACACACTTCTCTCAATCCTATGCCTCATTTGCTACCACTCTCTACACAACTCTAGCACCTATGTGAGGACGTAGATATAAAGATCTCTTTAGCAGCCAAGAGACAGCGTACCCTTCTCACTGAAATTCTTTAAGGTTATGGTACACCAATAGCAATTCAGTGAACTAATAAGTTAAGGGAGGAAGGTTTATGCTACAGTTTGTTGAAATAATAAAAACTATGAGTATCAGATTCTAACATCTTCATTTTAGCACATCCCTATCAGTTAACCAATATTGCTACCGTCTTGAAAAGTTATATATATGCTGAAGACACCACTAAAAGGTCCTGTGAGCCATAGGATGTTATGAACTTCTTTTAATGAGAGCAAAACGATTAAAAGCGAGTTTGACTTACCATATCAATTGATAGAGGCATGCACAAGGCTGATGAATATGATTTCTTTTTTTTTTTGTCTCAGCAACGCAGAGAGATTCTCCTCTGCAACACTGCCTCTGCTGGCCATGCAATATAATCTGCAGATGGAAAAGTCCACCGTTAGTCCATTATTAGAAATTGAATATTTCCAAAATAAAGACAACACTACCAAATGAAATTATTTTCATAAAGCGTTAATAATTAGTACAATCGAGTCTGCAATATTGTGAAAATTCAAAGTTCACTAAAAATTATATTCTCCATTTTAATTTCAACCTAACACACTGCTCTCAATCCTATGCCTCATTTGCTACCACTCTCTACACAACTCTAGCACCTATGTGAGGACGTAGATATAAAGATCTCTTTAGCAGCCAAGAGACAGCGTACCCTTCTCACTGGAATTCTTTAAGGTTATGGTACACCAATAGCAATTCAGTGAACTAATAAGTTAAGGGAGGAAGGTTTATGCTACAGTTTGTTGAAATAATAAAAACTATGAGTATCAGATTCTAACATCTTCATTTTAGCACATCCCTATCAGTTAACCAATATTGCTACCGTCTTGAAAAGTTATATATATGCTGAAGACACCACTAAAAGATCCTGTGAGCCATAGGATGTTATGAACTTCTTTTAATGAGAGCAAAACGATTAAAAGCGAGTTTGACTTACCATATCAATTGATAGAGGCATGCACAAGGCTGATGAATATGATTTCTTTTTTTTTTGTCTCAGCAACGCAGAGAGATTCTCCTCTGCAACACTGCCTCTGCTGGCCATGCAATATAATCTGCAGATGGAAAAGTCCACCGTTAGTCCATTATTAGAACTTAATTATTTCCAAAATAAAGACAACACTACCAAATGAAATTATTTTCATAAAGCGTTAATAATTAGTACAATCGAGTCTGCAATATTGTGAAAATTCAAAGTTCACTAAAAATTATATTCTCCATTTTAATTTCAACCTAACACACTGCTCTCAATCCTATGCCTCATTTGCTACCACTCTCTACACAACTCTAGCACCTATGTGAGGACGTAGATATAAAGATCTCTTTAGCAGCCAAGAGACAGCGTACCCTTCTCACTGGAATTCTTTAAGGTTATGGTACACCAATAGCAATTCAGTGAACTAATAAGTTAAGGGAGGAAGGTTTATGCTACAGTTTGTTGAAATAATAAAAACTATGAGTATCAGATTCTAACATCTTCATTTTAGCACATCCCTATCAGTTAACCAATATTGCTACCGTCTTGAAAAGTTATATATATGCTGAAGACACCACTAAAAGATCCTGTGAGCCATAGGATGTTATGAACTTCTTTTAATGAGAGCAAAACGATTAAAAGCGAGTTTGACTTACCATATCAATTGATAGAGGCATGCACAAGGCTGATGAATATGATTTCTTTTTTTTTTGTCTCAGCAACGCAGAGAGATTCTCCTCTGCAACACTGCCTCTGCTGGCCATGCAATATAATCTGCAGATGGAAAAGTCCACCGTTAGTCCATTATTAGAAATTGAATATTTCCAAACTAAAGAAAACACTACCAAATAAAATTATTTTCATAAAGCGTTAATAATTAGTACAATCGAGTCTGCAATATTGTGAAAATTCAAAGTTCACTAAAAATTATATTCTCCATTTTAATTTCAACCTAACACACTTCTCTCAATCCTATGCCTCATTTGCTACCACTCTCTACACAACTCTAGCACCTATGTGAGGACGTAGATATAAAGATCTCTTTAGCAGCCAAGAGACAGCGTACCCTTCTCACTGGAATTCTTTAAGGTTATGGTACACCAATAGCAATTCAGTGAACTAATAAGTTAAGGGAGGAAGGTTTATGCTACAGTTTGTTGAAATAATAAAAACTATGAGTATCAGATTCTAACATCTTCATTTTAGCACATCCCTATCAGTTAACCAATATTGCTACCATCTTGAAAAGTTATATATATGCGGAAGACACCACTAAAAGGTCCTGTGAGCCATAGGATGTTATGAACTTCTTTTAATGAGAGCAAAACGATTAAAAGCAAGTTTGACTTACCATATCAATTGATAGAGGCATGCACAAGGCTGATGAATATGATTTCTTTTTTTTTTTGTCTCAGCAACGCAGAGAGATTCTCCTCTGCAACACTGCCTCTGCTGGCCATGCAATATAATCTGCAGATGGAAAAGTCCACCGTTAGTCCATTATTAGAACTTAATTATTTCCAAAATAAAGACAACACTACCAAATGAAATTATTTTCATAAAGCGTTAATAATTAGTACAATCGAGTCTGCAATATTGTGAAAATTCAAAGTTCACTAAAAATTATATTCTCCATTTTAATTTCAACCTAACACACTGCTCTCAATCCTATGCCTCATTTGCTACCACTCTCTACACAACTCTAGCACCTATGTGAGGACGTAGATATAAAGATCTCTTTAGCAGCCAAGAGACAGCGTACCCTTCTCACTGGAATTCTTTAAGGTTATGGTACACCAATAGCAATTCAGTGAACTAATAAGTTAAGGGAGGAAGGTTTATGCTACAGTTTGTTGAAATAATAAAAACTATGAGTATCAGATTCTAACATCTTCATTTTAGCACATCCCTATCAGTTAACCAATATTGCTACCGTCTTGAAAAGTTATATATATGCTGAAGACACCGCTAAAAGGTCCTGTGAGCCATAGGATGTTATGAACTTCTTTTAATGAGAGCAAAACGATTAAAAGCGAGTTTGACTTACCATATCAATTGATAGAGGCATGCACAAGGCTGATGAATATGATTTCTTTTTTTTTTGTCTCAGCAACGCAGAGAGATTCTCCTCTGCAACACTGCCTCTGCTGGCCATGCAATATAATCTGCAGATGGAAAAGTCCACCGTTAGTCCATTATTAGAACTTAATTATTTCCAAAATAAAGACAACACTACCAAATGAAATTATTTTCATAAAGCGTTAATAATTAGTACAATCGAGTCTGCAATATTGTGAAAATTCAAAGTTCACTAAAAATTATATTCTCCATTTTAATTTCAACCTAACACACTGCTCTCAATCCTATGCCTCATTTGCTACCACTCTCTACACAACTCTAGCACCTATGTGAGGACGTAGATATAAAGATCTCTTTAGCAGCCAAGAGACAGCGTACCCTTCTCACTGGAATTCTTTAAGGTTATGGTACACCAATAGCAATTCAGTGAACTAATAAGTTAAGGGAGGAAGGTTTATGCTACAGTTTGTTGAAATAATAAAAACTATGAGTATCAGATTCTAACATCTTCATTTTAGCACATCCCTATCAGTTAACCAATATTGCTACCGTCTTGAAAAGTTATATATATGCTGAAGACACCACTAAAAGATCCTGTGAGCCATAGGATGTTATGAACTTCTTTTAATGAGAGCAAAACGATTAAAAGCGAGTTTGACTTACCATATCAATTGATAGAGGCATGCACAAGGCTGATGAATATGATTTCTTTTTTTTTTGTCTCAGCAACGCAGAGAGATTCTCCTCTGCAACACTGCCTCTGCTGGCCATGCAATATAATCTGCAGATGGAAAAGTCCACCGTTAGTCCATTATTAGAAATTGAATATTTCCAAACTAAAGAAAACACTACCAAATAAAATTATTTTCATAAAGCGTTAATAATTAGTACAATCGAGTCTGCAATATTGTGAAAATTCAAAGTTCACTAAAAATTATATTCTCCATTTTAATTTCAACCTAACACACTTCTCTCAATCCTATGCCTCATTTGCTACCACTCTCTACACAACTCTAGCACCTATGTGAGGACGTAGATATAAAGATCTCTTTAGCAGCCAAGAGACAGCGTACCCTTCTCACTGGAATTCTTTAAGGTTATGGTACACCAATAGCAATTCAGTGAACTAATAAGTTAAGGGAGGAAGGTTTATGCTACAGTTTGTTGAAATAATAAAAACTATGAGTATCAGATTCTAACATCTTCATTTTAGCACATCCCTATCAGTTAACCAATATTGCTACCATCTTGAAAAGTTATATATATGCGGAAGACACCACTAAAAGGTCCTGTGAGCCATAGGATGTTATGAACTTCTTTTAATGAGAGCAAAACGATTAAAAGCAAGTTTGACTTACCATATCAATTGATAGAGGCATGCACAAGGCTGATGAATATGATTTCTTTTTTTTTTTGTCTCAGCAACGCAGAGAGATTCTCCTCTGCAACACTGCCTCTGCTGGCCATGCAATATAATCTGCAGATGGAAAAGTCCACCGTTAGTCCATTATTAGAACTTAATTATTTCCAAAATAAAGACAACACTACCAAATGAAATTATTTTCATAAAGCGTTAATAATTAGTACAATCGAGTCTGCAATATTGTGAAAATTCAAAGTTCACTAAAAATTATATTCTCCATTTTAATTTCAACCTAACACACTGCTCTCAATCCTATGCCTCATTTGCTACCACTCTCTACACAACTCTAGCACCTATGTGAGGACGTAGATATAAAGATCTCTTTAGCAGCCAAGAGACAGCGTACCCTTCTCACTGGAATTCTTTAAGGTTATGGTACACCAATAGCAATTCAGTGAACTAATAAGTTAAGGGAGGAAGGTTTATGCTACAGTTTGTTGAAATAATAAAAACTATGAGTATCAGATTCTAACATCTTCATTTTAGCACATCCCTATCAGTTAACCAATATTGCTACCGTCTTGAAAAGTTATATATATGCTGAAGACACCACTAAAAGATCCTGTGAGCCATAGGATGTTATGAACTTCTTTTAATGAGAGCAAAACGATTAAAAGCGAGTTTGACTTACCATATCAATTGATAGAGGCATGCACAAGGCTGATGAATATGATTTCTTTTTTTTTTGTCTCAGCAACGCAGAGAGATTCTCCTCTGCAACACTGCCTCTGCTGGCCATGCAATATAATCTGCAGATGGAAAAGTCCACCGTTAGTCCATTATTAGAACTTAATTATTTCCAAAATAAAGACAACACTACCAAATGAAATTATTTTCATAAAGCGTTAATAATTAGTACAATCAAGTCTGCAATATTGTGAAAATTCAAAGTTCACTAAAAATTATATTCTCCATTTTAATTTCAACCTAACACACTGCTCTCAATCCTATGCCTCATTTGCTACCACTCTCTACACAACTCTAGCACCTATGTGAGGACGTAGATATAAAGATCTCTTTAGCAGCCAAGAGACAGCGTACCCTTCTCACTGGAATTCTTTAAGGTTATGGTACACCAATAGCAATTCAGTGAACTAATAAGTTAAGGGAGGAAGGTTTATGCTACAGTTTGTTGAAATAATAAAAACTATGAGTATCAGATTCTAACATCTTCATTTTAGCACATCCCTATCAGTTAACCAATATTGCTACCGTCTTGAAAAGTTATATATATGCTGAAGACACCACTAAAAGATCCTGTGAGCCATAGGATGTTATGAACTTCTTTTAATGAGAGCAAAACGATTAAAAGCGAGTTTGACTTACCATATCAATTGATAGAGGCATGCACAAGGCTGATGAATATGATTTCTTTTTTTTTTGTCTCAGCAACGCAGAGAGATTCTCCTCTGCAACACTGCCTCTGCTGGCCATGCAATATAATCTGCAGATGAAAAAGTCCACCGTTAGTCCATTATTAGAACTTAATTATTTCCAAAATAAAGACAACACTACCAAATGAAATTATTTTCATAAAGCGTTAATAATTAGTACAATCGAGTCTGCAATATTGTGAAAATTCAAAGTTCACTAAAAATTATATTCTCCATTTTAATTTCAACCTAACACACTGCTCTCAATCCTATGCCTCATTTGCTACCACTCTCTACACAACTCTAGCACCTATGTGAGGACGTAGATATAAAGATCTCTTTAGCAGCCATGAGACAGCGTACCCTTCTCACTGGAATTCTTTAAGGTTATGGTACACCAATAGCAATTCAGTGAACTAATAAGTTAAGGGAGGAAGATTTATGCTACAGTTTGTTCAAATAATAAAAACTATGAGTATCAGATTCTAACATCTTCATTTTAGCACATCCCTATCAGCTAACCAATATTGCTACCATCTTGAAAAGTTATATATATGCGGAAGACCCCACTAAAAGGTCCTGTGAGCCATAGGATGTTATGAACTTCTTTTAATGAGAGCAAAACGATTAAAAGCGAGTTTGACTTACCATATCAATTGATAGAGGCATGCACAAGGCTGATGAATATGATTTTTTTTTTTTTTTGTCTCAGCAACGCAGAGAGATTCTCCTCTGCAACACTGCCTCTGCTGGCAATGCAATATAATCTGCAGATGGAAAAGTCCACCGTTAGTCCATTATTAGAACTTAATTATTTCCAACATAAAGACAACACTACCAAATGAAATTATTTTCATAAAGCGTTAATAATTAGTACAATCGAGTCTGCAATATTGTGAAAATTCAAAGTTCACTAAAAATTATATTCTCCATTTTAATTTCAACCTAACACACTTCTCTCAATCCTATGCCTCATTTGCTACCACTCTCTACACAACTCTAGCACCTATGTGAGGACGTAGATATAAAGATCTCTTTAGCAGCCAAGAGACAGCGTACCCTTCTCACTGAAATTCTTTAAGGTTATGGTACACCAATAGCAATTCAGTGAACTAATAAGTTAAGGGAGGAAGGTTTATGCTACAGTTTGTTGAAATAATAAAAACTATGAGTATCAGATTCTAACATCTTCATTTTAGCACATCCCTATCAGTTAACCAATATTGCTACCGTCTTGAAAAGTTATATATATGCTGAAGACACCACTAAAAGGTCCTGTGAGCCATAGGATGTTATGAACTTCTTTTAATGAGAGCAAAACGATTAAAAGCGAGTTTGACTTACCATATCAATTGATAGAGGCATGCACAAGGCTGATGAATATGATTTCTTTTTTTTTTTGTCTCAGCAACGCAGAGAGATTCTCCTCTGCAACACTGCCTCTGCTGGCCATGCAATATAATCTGCAGATGGAAAAGTCCACCGTTAGTCCATTATTAGAAATTGAATATTTCCAAAATAAAGACAACACTACCAAATGAAATTATTTTCATAAAGCGTTAATAATTAGTACAATCGAGTCTGCAATATTGTGAAAATTCAAAGTTCACTAAAAATTATATTCTCCATTTTAATTTCAACCTAACACACTGCTCTCAATCCTATGCCTCATTTGCTACCACTCTCTACACAACTCTAGCACCTATGTGAGGACGTAGATATAAAGATCTCTTTAGCAGCCAAGAGACAGCGTACCCTTCTCACTGGAATTCTTTAAGGTTATGGTACACCAATAGCAATTCAGTGAACTAATAAGTTAAGGGAGGAAGGTTTATGCTACAGTTTGTTGAAATAATAAAAACTATGAGTATCAGATTCTAACATCTTCATTTTAGCACATCCCTATCAGTTAACCAATATTGCTACCGTCTTGAAAAGTTATATATATGCTGAAGACACCACTAAAAGATCCTGTGAGCCATAGGATGTTATGAACTTCTTTTAATGAGAGCAAAACGATTAAAAGCGAGTTTGACTTACCATATCAATTGATAGAGGCATGCACAAGGCTGATGAATATGATTTCTTTTTTTTTTGTCTCAGCAACGCAGAGAGATTCTCCTCTGCAACACTGCCTCTGCTGGCCATGCAATATAATCTGCAGATGGAAAAGTCCACCGTTAGTCCATTATTAGAACTTAATTATTTCCAAAATAAAGACAACACTACCAAATGAAATTATTTTCATAAAGCGTTAATAATTAGTACAATCGAGTCTGCAATATTGTGAAAATTCAAAGTTCACTAAAAATTATATTCTCCATTTTAATTTCAACCTAACACACTGCTCTCAATCCTATGCCTCATTTGCTACCACTCTCTACACAACTCTAGCACCTATGTGAGGACGTAGATATAAAGATCTCTTTAGCAGCCAAGAGACAGCGTACCCTTCTCACTGGAATTCTTTAAGGTTATGGTACACCAATAGCAATTCAGTGAACTAATAAGTTAAGGGAGGAAGGTTTATGCTACAGTTTGTTGAAATAATAAAAACTATGAGTATCAGATTCTAACATCTTCATTTTAGCACATCCCTATCAGTTAACCAATATTGCTACCGTCTTGAAAAGTTATATATATGCTGAAGACACCACTAAAAGATCCTGTGAGCCATAGGATGTTATGAACTTCTTTTAATGAGAGCAAAACGATTAAAAGCGAGTTTGACTTACCATATCAATTGATAGAGGCATGCACAAGGCTGATGAATATGATTTCTTTTTTTTTTGTCTCAGCAACGCAGAGAGATTCTCCTCTGCAACACTGCCTCTGCTGGCCATGCAATATAATCTGCAGATGGAAAAGTCCACCGTTAGTCCATTATTAGAAATTGAATATTTCCAAACTAAAGAAAACACTACCAAATAAAATTATTTTCATAAAGCGTTAATAATTAGTACAATCGAGTCTGCAATATTGTGAAAATTCAAAGTTCACTAAAAATTATATTCTCCATTTTAATTTCAACCTAACACACTTCTCTCAATCCTATGCCTCATTTGCTACCACTCTCTACACAACTCTAGCACCTATGTGAGGACGTAGATATAAAGATCTCTTTAGCAGCCAAGAGACAGCGTACCCTTCTCACTGGAATTCTTTAAGGTTATGGTACACCAATAGCAATTCAGTGAACTAATAAGTTAAGGGAGGAAGGTTTATGCTACAGTTTGTTGAAATAATAAAAACTATGAGTATCAGATTCTAACATCTTCATTTTAGCACATCCCTATCAGTTAACCAATATTGCTACCATCTTGAAAAGTTATATATATGCGGAAGACACCACTAAAAGGTCCTGTGAGCCATAGGATGTTATGAACTTCTTTTAATGAGAGCAAAACGATTAAAAGCAAGTTTGACTTACCATATCAATTGATAGAGGCATGCACAAGGCTGATGAATATGATTTCTTTTTTTTTTTGTCTCAGCAACGCAGAGAGATTCTCCTCTGCAACACTGCCTCTGCTGGCCATGCAATATAATCTGCAGATGGAAAAGTCCACCGTTAGTCCATTATTAGAACTTAATTATTTCCAAAATAAAGACAACACTACCAAATGAAATTATTTTCATAAAGCGTTAATAATTAGTACAATCGAGTCTGCAATATTGTGAAAATTCAAAGTTCACTAAAAATTATATTCTCCATTTTAATTTCAACCTAACACACTGCTCTCAATCCTATGCCTCATTTGCTACCACTCTCTACACAACTCTAGCACCTATGTGAGGACGTAGATATAAAGATCTCTTTAGCAGCCAAGAGACAGCGTACCCTTCTCACTGGAATTCTTTAAGGTTATGGTACACCAATAGCAATTCAGTGAACTAATAAGTTAAGGGAGGAAGGTTTATGCTACAGTTTGTTGAAATAATAAAAACTATGAGTATCAGATTCTAACATCTTCATTTTAGCACATCCCTATCAGTTAACCAATATTGCTACCGTCTTGAAAAGTTATATATATGCTGAAGACACCGCTAAAAGGTCCTGTGAGCCATAGGATGTTATGAACTTCTTTTAATGAGAGCAAAACGATTAAAAGCGAGTTTGACTTACCATATCAATTGATAGAGGCATGCACAAGGCTGATGAATATGATTTCTTTTTTTTTTGTCTCAGCAACGCAGAGAGATTCTCCTCTGCAACACTGCCTCTGCTGGCCATGCAATATAATCTGCAGATGGAAAAGTCCACCGTTAGTCCATTATTAGAACTTAATTATTTCCAAAATAAAGACAACACTACCAAATAAAATTATTTTCATAAAGCGTTAATAATTAGTACAATCGAGTCTGCAATATTGTGAAAATTCAAAGTTCACTAAAAATTATATTCTCCATTTTAATTTCAACCTAACACACTTCTCTCAATCCTATGCCTCATTTGCTACCACTCTCTACACAACTCTAGCACCTATGTGAGGACGTAGATATAAAGATCTCTTTAGCAGCCAAGAGACAGCGTACCTTTCTCACTGGAATTCTTTAAGGTTATGGTACACCAATAGCAATTCAGTGAACTAATAAGTTAAGGGAGGAAGGTTTATGCTACAGTTTGTTCAAATAATAAAAACTATGAGTATCAGATTCTAACATCTTCATTTTAGCACATCCCTATCAGTTAACCAATATTGCTACCATCTTGAAAAGTTATATATATGCGGAAGACCCCACTAAAAGGTCCTGTGAGCCATAGGATGTTATGAACTTCTTTTAATGAGAGCAAAACGATTAAAAGCGAGTTTGACTTACCATATCAATTGATAGAGGCATGCACAAGGCTGATGAATATGATTTCTTTTTTTTTTGTCTCAGCAACGCAGAGAGATTCTCCTCTGCAACACTGCCTCTGCTGGCCATGCAATATAATCTGCAGATGGAAAAGTCCACCGTTAGTCCATTATTAGAACTTAATTATTTCCAAAATAAAGACAACACTACCAAATGAAATTATTTTCATAAAGCGTTAATAATTAGTACAATCGAGTCTGCAATATTGTGAAAATTCAAAGTTCACTAAAAATTATATTCTCCATTTTAATTTCAACCTAACACACTGCTCTCAATCCTATGCCTCATTTGCTACCACTCTCTACACAACTCTAGCACCTATGTGAGGACGTAGATATAAAGATCTCTTTAGCAGCCAAGAGACAGCGTACCCTTCTCACTGGAATTCTTTAAGGTTATGGTACACCAATAGCAATTCAGTGAACTAATAAGTTAAGGGAGGAAGGTTTATGCTACAGTTTGTTGAAATAATAAAAACTATGAGTATCAGATTCTAACATCTTCATTTTAGCACATCCCTATCAGTTAACCAATATTGCTACCGTCTTGAAAAGTTATATATATGCTGAAGACACCACTAAAAGATCCTGTGAGCCATAGGATGTTATGAACTTCTTTTAATGAGAGCAAAACGATTAAAAGCGAGTTTGACTTACCATATCAATTGATAGAGGCATGCACAAGGCTGATGAATATGATTTCTTTTTTTTTTGTCTCAGCAACGCAGAGAGATTCTCCTCTGCAACACTGCCTCTGCTGGCCATGCAATATAATCTGCAGATGGAAAAGTCCACCGTTAGTCCATTATTAGAAATTGAATATTTCCAAACTAAAGAAAACACTACCAAATAAAATTATTTTCATAAAGCGTTAATAATTAGTACAATCGAGTCTGCAATATTGTGAAAATTCAAAGTTCACTAAAAATTATATTCTCCATTTTAATTTCAACCTAACACACTTCTCTCAATCCTATGCCTCATTTGCTACCACTCTCTACACAACTCTAGCACCTATGTGAGGACGTAGATATAAAGATCTCTTTAGCAGCCAAGAGACAGCGTACCCTTCTCACTGGAATTCTTTAAGGTTATGGTACACCAATAGCAATTCAGTGAACTAATAAGTTAAGGGAGGAAGGTTTATGCTACAGTTTGTTGAAATAATAAAAACTATGAGTATCAGATTCTAACATCTTCATTTTAGCACATCCCTATCAGTTAACCAATATTGCTACCGTCTTGAAAAGTTATATATATGCTGAAGACACCGCTAAAAGGTCCTGTGAGCCATAGGATGTTATGAACTTCTTTTAATGAGAGCAAAACGATTAAAAGCGAGTTTGACTTACCATATCAATTGATAGAGGCATGCACAAGGCTGATGAATATGATTTCTTTTTTTTTTGTCTCAGCAACGCAGAGAGATTCTCCTCTGCAACACTGCCTCTGCTGGCCATGCAATATAATCTGCAGATGGAAAAGTCCACCGTTAGTCCATTATTAGAACTTAATTATTTCCAAAATAAAGACAACACTACCAAATAAAATTATTTTCATAAAGCGTTAATAATTAGTACAATCGAGTCTGCAATATTGTGAAAATTCAAAGTTCACTAAAAATTATATTCTCCATTTTAATTTCAACCTAACACACTTCTCTCAATCCTATGCCTCATTTGCTACCACTCTCTACACAACTCTAGCACCTATGTGAGGACGTAGATATAAAGATCTCTTTAGCAGCCAAGAGACAGCGTACCTTTCTCACTGGAATTCTTTAAGGTTATGGTACACCAATAGCAATTCAGTGAACTAATAAGTTAAGGGAGGAAGGTTTATGCTACAGTTTGTTCAAATAATAAAAACTATGAGTATCAGATTCTAACATCTTCATTTTAGCACATCCCTATCAGTTAACCAATATTGCTACCATCTTGAAAAGTTATATATATGCGGAAGACCCCACTAAAAGGTCCTGTGAGCCATAGGATGTTATGAACTTCTTTTAATGAGAGCAAAACGATTAAAAGCGAGTTTGACTTACCATATCAATTGATAGAGGCATGCACAAGGCTGATGAATATGATTTCTTTTTTTTTTGTCTCAGCAACGCAGAGAGATTCTCCTCTGCAACACTGCCTCTGCTGGCCATGCAATATAATCTGCAGATGGAAAAGTCCACCGTTAGTCCATTATTAGAACTTAATTATTTCCAAAATAAAGACAACACTACCAAATGAAATTATTTTCATAAAGCGTTAATAATTAGTACAATCGAGTCTGCAATATTGTGAAAATTCAAAGTTCACTAAAAATTATATTCTCCATTTTAATTTCAACCTAACACACTGCTCTCAATCCTATGCCTCATTTGCTACCACTCTCTACACAACTCTAGCACCTATGTGAGGACGTAGATATAAAGATCTCTTTAGCAGCCAAGAGACAGCGTACCCTTCTCACTGGAATTCTTTAAGGTTATGGTACACCAATAGCAATTCAGTGAACTAATAAGTTAAGGGAGGAAGGTTTATGCTACAGTTTGTTGAAATAATAAAAACTATGAGTATCAGATTCTAACATCTTCATTTTAGCACATCCCTATCAGTTAACCAATATTGCTACCGTCTTGAAAAGTTATATATATGCTGAAGACACCACTAAAAGATCCTGTGAGCCATAGGATGTTATGAACTTCTTTTAATGAGAGCAAAACGATTAAAAGCGAGTTTGACTTACCATATCAATTGATAGAGGCATGCACAAGGCTGATGAATATGATTTCTTTTTTTTTTGTCTCAGCAACGCAGAGAGATTCTCCTCTGCAACACTGCCTCTGCTGGCCATGCAATATAATCTGCAGATGGAAAAGTCCACCGTTAGTCCATTATTAGAAATTGAATATTTCCAAACTAAAGAAAACACTACCAAATAAAATTATTTTCATAAAGCGTTAATAATTAGTACAATCGAGTCTGCAATATTGTGAAAATTCAAAGTTCACTAAAAATTATATTCTCCATTTTAATTTCAACCTAACACACTTCTCTCAATCCTATGCCTCATTTGCTACCACTCTCTACACAACTCTAGCACCTATGTGAGGACGTAGATATAAAGATCTCTTTAGCAGCCAAGAGACAGCGTACCCTTCTCACTGGAATTCTTTAAGGTTATGGTACACCAATAGCAATTCAGTGAACTAATAAGTTAAGGGAGGAAGGTTTATGCTACAGTTTGTTGAAATAATAAAAACTATGAGTATCAGATTCTAACATCTTCATTTTAGCACATCCCTATCAGTTAACCAATATTGCTACCATCTTGAAAAGTTATATATATGCGGAAGACACCACTAAAAGGTCCTGTGAGCCATAGGATGTTATGAACTTCTTTTAATGAGAGCAAAACGATTAAAAGCAAGTTTGACTTACCATATCAATTGATAGAGGCATGCACAAGGCTGATGAATATGATTTCTTTTTTTTTTTGTCTCAGCAACGCAGAGAGATTCTCCTCTGCAACACTGCCTCTGCTGGCCATGCAATATAATCTGCAGATGGAAAAGTCCACCGTTAGTCCATTATTAGAACTTAATTATTTCCAAAATAAAGACAACACTACCAAATGAAATTATTTTCATAAAGCGTTAATAATTAGTACAATCGAGTCTGCAATATTGTGAAAATTCAAAGTTCACTAAAAATTATATTCTCCATTTTAATTTCAACCTAACACACTGCTCTCAATCCTATGCCTCATTTGCTACCACTCTCTACACAACTCTAGCACCTATGTGAGGACGTAGATATAAAGATCTCTTTAGCAGCCAAGAGACAGCGTACCCTTCTCACTGGAATTCTTTAAGGTTATGGTACACCAATAGCAATTCAGTGAACTAATAAGTTAAGGGAGGAAGGTTTATGCTACAGTTTGTTGAAATAATAAAAACTATGAGTATCAGATTCTAACATCTTCATTTTAGCACATCCCTATCAGTTAACCAATATTGCTACCGTCTTGAAAAGTTATATATATGCTGAAGACACCGCTAAAAGGTCCTGTGAGCCATAGGATGTTATGAACTTCTTTTAATGAGAGCAAAACGATTAAAAGCGAGTTTGACTTACCATATCAATTGATAGAGGCATGCACAAGGCTGATGAATATGATTTCTTTTTTTTTTGTCTCAGCAACGCAGAGAGATTCTCCTCTGCAACACTGCCTCTGCTGGCCATGCAATATAATCTGCAGATGGAAAAGTCCACCGTTAGTCCATTATTAGAACTTAATTATTTCCAAAATAAAGACAACACTACCAAATAAAATTATTTTCATAAAGCGTTAATAATTAGTACAATCGAGTCTGCAATATTGTGAAAATTCAAAGTTCACTAAAAATTATATTCTCCATTTTAATTTCAACCTAACACACTTCTCTCAATCCTATGCCTCATTTGCTACCACTCTCTACACAACTCTAGCACCTATGTGAGGACGTAGATATAAAGATCTCTTTAGCAGCCAAGAGACAGCGTACCTTTCTCACTGGAATTCTTTAAGGTTATGGTACACCAATAGCAATTCAGTGAACTAATAAGTTAAGGGAGGAAGGTTTATGCTACAGTTTGTTCAAATAATAAAAACTATGAGTATCAGATTCTAACATCTTCATTTTAGCACATCCCTATCAGTTAACCAATATTGCTACCATCTTGAAAAGTTATATATATGCGGAAGACCCCACTAAAAGGTCCTGTGAGCCATAGGATGTTATGAACTTCTTTTAATGAGAGCAAAACGATTAAAAGCGAGTTTGACTTACCATATCAATTGATAGAGGCATGCACAAGGCTGATGAATATGATTTCTTTTTTTTTTGTCTCAGCAACGCAGAGAGATTCTCCTCTGCAACACTGCCTCTGCTGGCCATGCAATATAATCTGCAGATGGAAAAGTCCACCGTTAGTCCATTATTAGAACTTAATTATTTCCAAAATAAAGACAACACTACCAAATGAAATTATTTTCATAAAGCGTTAATAATTAGTACAATCGAGTCTGCAATATTGTGAAAATTCAAAGTTCACTAAAAATTATATTCTCCATTTTAATTTCAACCTAACACACTGCTCTCAATCCTATGCCTCATTTGCTACCACTCTCTACACAACTCTAGCACCTATGTGAGGACGTAGATATAAAGATCTCTTTAGCAGCCAAGAGACAGCGTACCCTTCTCACTGGAATTCTTTAAGGTTATGGTACACCAATAGCAATTCAGTGAACTAATAAGTTAAGGGAGGAAGGTTTATGCTACAGTTTGTTGAAATAATAAAAACTATGAGTATCAGATTCTAACATCTTCATTTTAGCACATCCCTATCAGTTAACCAATATTGCTACCGTCTTGAAAAGTTATATATATGCTGAAGACACCACTAAAAGATCCTGTGAGCCATAGGATGTTATGAACTTCTTTTAATGAGAGCAAAACGATTAAAAGCGAGTTTGACTTACCATATCAATTGATAGAGGCATGCACAAGGCTGATGAATAGGATTTCTTTTTTTTTTGTCTCAGCAACGCAGAGAGATTCTCCTCTGCAACACTGCCTCTGCTGGCCATGCAATATAATCTGCAGATGGAAAAGTCCACCGTTAGTCCATTATTAGAAATTGAATATTTCCAAACTAAAGAAAACACTACCAAATAAAATTATTTTCATAAAGCGTTAATAATTAGTACAATCGAGTCTGCAATATTGTGAAAATTCAAAGTTCACTAAAAATTATATTCTCCATTTTAATTTCAACCTAACACACTTCTCTCAATCCTATGCCTCATTTGCTACCACTCTCTACACAACTCTAGCACCTATGTGAGGACGTAGATATAAAGATCTCTTTAGCAGCCAAGAGACAGCGTACCCTTCTCACTGGAATTCTTTAAGGTTATGGTACACCAATAGCAATTCAGTGAACTAATAAGTTAAGGGAGGAAGGTTTATGCTACAGTTTGTTGAAATAATAAAAACTATGAGTATCAGATTCTAACATCTTCATTTTAGCACATCCCTATCAGTTAACCAATATTGCTACCATCTTGAAAAGTTATATATATGCGGAAGACACCACTAAAAGGTCCTGTGAGCCATAGGATGTTATGAACTTCTTTTAATGAGAGCAAAACGATTAAAAGCAAGTTTGACTTACCATATCAATTGATAGAGGCATGCACAAGGCTGATGAATATGATTTCTTTTTTTTTTTGTCTCAGCAACGCAGAGAGATTCTCCTCTGCAACACTGCCTCTGCTGGCCATGCAATATAATCTGCAGATGGAAAAGTCCACCGTTAGTCCATTATTAGAACTTAATTATTTCCAAAATAAAGACAACACTACCAAATGAAATTATTTTCATAAAGCGTTAATAATTAGTACAATCGAGTCTGCAATATTGTGAAAATTCAAAGTTCACTAAAAATTATATTCTCCATTTTAATTTCAACCTAACACACTGCTCTCAATCCTATGCCTCATTTGCTACCACTCTCTACACAACTCTAGCACCTATGTGAGGACGTAGATATAAAGATCTCTTTAGCAGCCAAGAGACAGCGTACCCTTCTCACTGGAATTCTTTAAGGTTATGGTACACCAATAGCAATTCAGTGAACTAATAAGTTAAGGGAGGAAGGTTTATGCTACAGTTTGTTGAAATAATAAAAACTATGAGTATCAGATTCTAACATCTTCATTTTAGCACATCCCTATCAGTTAACCAATATTGCTACCGTCTTGAAAAGTTATATATATGCTGAAGACACCGCTAAAAGGTCCTGTGAGCCATAGGATGTTATGAACTTCTTTTAATGAGAGCAAAACGATTAAAAGCGAGTTTGACTTACCATATCAATTGATAGAGGCATGCACAAGGCTGATGAATATGATTTCTTTTTTTTTTGTCTCAGCAACGCAGAGAGATTCTCCTCTGCAACACTGCCTCTGCTGGCCATGCAATATAATCTGCAGATGGAAAAGTCCACCGTTAGTCCATTATTAGAACTTAATTATTTCCAAAATAAAGACAACACTACCAAATAAAATTATTTTCATAAAGCGTTAATAATTAGTACAATCGAGTCTGCAATATTGTGAAAATTCAAAGTTCACTAAAAATTATATTCTCCATTTTAATTTCAACCTAACACACTTCTCTCAATCCTATGCCTCATTTGCTACCACTCTCTACACAACTCTAGCACCTATGTGAGGACGTAGATATAAAGATCTCTTTAGCAGCCAAGAGACAGCGTACCTTTCTCACTGGAATTCTTTAAGGTTATGGTACACCAATAGCAATTCAGTGAACTAATAAGTTAAGGGAGGAAGGTTTATGCTACAGTTTGTTCAAATAATAAAAACTATGAGTATCAGATTCTAACATCTTCATTTTAGCACATCCCTATCAGTTAACCAATATTGCTACCATCTTGAAAAGTTATATATATGCGGAAGACCCCACTAAAAGGTCCTGTGAGCCATAGGATGTTATGAACTTCTTTTAATGAGAGCAAAACGATTAAAAGCGAGTTTGACTTACCATATCAATTGATAGAGGCATGCACAAGGCTGATGAATATGATTTCTTTTTTTTTTGTCTCAGCAACGCAGAGAGATTCTCCTCTGCAACACTGCCTCTGCTGGCCATGCAATATAATCTGCAGATGGAAAAGTCCACCGTTAGTCCATTATTAGAACTTAATTATTTCCAAAATAAAGACAACACTACCAAATGAAATTATTTTCATAAAGCGTTAATAATTAGTACAATCGAGTCTGCAATATTGTGAAAATTCAAAGTTCACTAAAAATTATATTCTCCATTTTAATTTCAACCTAACACACTGCTCTCAATCCTATGCCTCATTTGCTACCACTCTCTACACAACTCTAGCACCTATGTGAGGACGTAGATATAAAGATCTCTTTAGCAGCCAAGAGACAGCGTACCCTTCTCACTGGAATTCTTTAAGGTTATGGTACACCAATAGCAATTCAGTGAACTAATAAGTTAAGGGAGGAAGGTTTATGCTACAGTTTGTTGAAATAATAAAAACTATGAGTATCAGATTCTAACATCTTCATTTTAGCACATCCCTATCAGTTAACCAATATTGCTACCGTCTTGAAAAGTTATATATATGCTGAAGACACCACTAAAAGATCCTGTGAGCCATAGGATGTTATGAACTTCTTTTAATGAGAGCAAAACGATTAAAAGCGAGTTTGACTTACCATATCAATTGATAGAGGCATGCACAAGGCTGATGAATATGATTTCTTTTTTTTTTGTCTCAGCAACGCAGAGAGATTCTCCTCTGCAACACTGCCTCTGCTGGCCATGCAATATAATCTGCAGATGGAAAAGTCCACCGTTAGTCCATTATTAGAAATTGAATATTTCCAAACTAAAGAAAACACTACCAAATAAAATTATTTTCATAAAGCGTTAATAATTAGTACAATCGAGTCTGCAATATTGTGAAAATTCAAAGTTCACTAAAAATTATATTCTCCATTTTAATTTCAACCTAACACACTTCTCTCAATCCTATGCCTCATTTGCTACCACTCTCTACACAACTCTAGCACCTATGTGAGGACGTAGATATAAAGATCTCTTTAGCAGCCAAGAGACAGCGTACCCTTCTCACTGGAATTCTTTAAGGTTATGGTACACCAATAGCAATTCAGTGAACTAATAAGTTAAGGGAGGAAGGTTTATGCTACAGTTTGTTGAAATAATAAAAACTATGAGTATCAGATTCTAACATCTTCATTTTAGCACATCCCTATCAGTTAACCAATATTGCTACCATCTTGAAAAGTTATATATATGCGGAAGACACCACTAAAAGGTCCTGTGAGCCATAGGATGTTATGAACTTCTTTTAATGAGAGCAAAACGATTAAAAGCAAGTTTGACTTACCATATCAATTGATAGAGGCATGCACAAGGCTGATGAATATGATTTCTTTTTTTTTTTGTCTCAGCAACGCAGAGAGATTCTCCTCTGCAACACTGCCTCTGCTGGCCATGCAATATAATCTGCAGATGGAAAAGTCCACCGTTAGTCCATTATTAGAACTTAATTATTTCCAAAATAAAGACAACACTACCAAATGAAATTATTTTCATAAAGCGTTAATAATTAGTACAATCGAGTCTGCAATATTGTGAAAATTCAAAGTTCACTAAAAATTATATTCTCCATTTTAATTTCAACCTAACACACTGCTCTCAATCCTATGCCTCATTTGCTACCACTCTCTACACAACTCTAGCACCTATGTGAGGACGTAGATATAAAGATCTCTTTAGCAGCCAAGAGACAGCGTACCCTTCTCACTGGAATTCTTTAAGGTTATGGTACACCAATAGCAATTCAGTGAACTAATAAGTTAAGGGAGGAAGGTTTATGCTACAGTTTGTTGAAATAATAAAAACTATGAGTATCAGATTCTAACATCTTCATTTTAGCACATCCCTATCAGTTAACCAATATTGCTACCGTCTTGAAAAGTTATATATATGCTGAAGACACCGCTAAAAGGTCCTGTGAGCCATAGGATGTTATGAACTTCTTTTAATGAGAGCAAAACGATTAAAAGCGAGTTTGACTTACCATATCAATTGATAGAGGCATGCACAAGGCTGATGAATATGATTTCTTTTTTTTTTGTCTCAGCAACGCAGAGAGATTCTCCTCTGCAACACTGCCTCTGCTGGCCATGCAATATAATCTGCAGATGGAAAAGTCCACCGTTAGTCCATTATTAGAACTTAATTATTTCCAAAATAAAGACAACACTACCAAATAAAATTATTTTCATAAAGCGTTAATAATTAGTACAATCGAGTCTGCAATATTGTGAAAATTCAAAGTTCACTAAAAATTATATTCTCCATTTTAATTTCAACCTAACACACTTCTCTCAATCCTATGCCTCATTTGCTACCACTCTCTACACAACTCTAGCACCTATGTGAGGACGTAGATATAAAGATCTCTTTAGCAGCCAAGAGACAGCGTACCTTTCTCACTGGAATTCTTTAAGGTTATGGTACACCAATAGCAATTCAGTGAACTAATAAGTTAAGGGAGGAAGGTTTATGCTACAGTTTGTTCAAATAATAAAAACTATGAGTATCAGATTCTAACATCTTCATTTTAGCACATCCCTATCAGTTAACCAATATTGCTACCATCTTGAAAAGTTATATATATGCGGAAGACCCCACTAAAAGGTCCTGTGAGCCATAGGATGTTATGAACTTCTTTTAATGAGAGCAAAACGATTAAAAGCGAGTTTGACTTACCATATCAATTGATAGAGGCATGCACAAGGCTGATGAATATGATTTCTTTTTTTTTTGTCTCAGCAACGCAGAGAGATTCTCCTCTGCAACACTGCCTCTGCTGGCCATGCAATATAATCTGCAGATGGAAAAGTCCACCGTTAGTCCATTATTAGAACTTAATTATTTCCAAAATAAAGACAACACTACCAAATGAAATTATTTTCATAAAGCGTTAATAATTAGTACAATCGAGTCTGCAATATTGTGAAAATTCAAAGTTCACTAAAAATTATATTCTCCATTTTAATTTCAACCTAACACACTGCTCTCAATCCTATGCCTCATTTGCTACCACTCTCTACACAACTCTAGCACCTATGTGAGGACGTAGATATAAAGATCTCTTTAGCAGCCAAGAGACAGCGTACCCTTCTCACTGGAATTCTTTAAGGTTATGGTACACCAATAGCAATTCAGTGAACTAATAAGTTAAGGGAGGAAGGTTTATGCTACAGTTTGTTGAAATAATAAAAACTATGAGTATCAGATTCTAACATCTTCATTTTAGCACATCCCTATCAGTTAACCAATATTGCTACCGTCTTGAAAAGTTATATATATGCTGAAGACACCACTAAAAGATCCTGTGAGCCATAGGATGTTATGAACTTCTTTTAATGAGAGCAAAACGATTAAAAGCGAGTTTGACTTACCATATCAATTGATAGAGGCATGCACAAGGCTGATGAATAGGATTTCTTTTTTTTTTGTCTCAGCAACGCAGAGAGATTCTCCTCTGCAACACTGCCTCTGCTGGCCATGCAATATAATCTGCAGATGGAAAAGTCCACCGTTAGTCCATTATTAGAAATTGAATATTTCCAAACTAAAGAAAACACTACCAAATAAAATTATTTTCATAAAGCGTTAATAATTAGTACAATCGAGTCTGCAATATTGTGAAAATTCAAAGTTCACTAAAAATTATATTCTCCATTTTAATTTCAACCTAACACACTTCTCTCAATCCTATGCCTCATTTGCTACCACTCTCTACACAACTCTAGCACCTATGTGAGGACGTAGATATAAAGATCTCTTTAGCAGCCAAGAGACAGCGTACCCTTCTCACTGGAATTCTTTAAGGTTATGGTACACCAATAGCAATTCAGTGAACTAATAAGTTAAGGGAGGAAGGTTTATGCTACAGTTTGTTGAAATAATAAAAACTATGAGTATCAGATTCTAACATCTTCATTTTAGCACATCCCTATCAGTTAACCAATATTGCTACCATCTTGAAAAGTTATATATATGCGGAAGACACCACTAAAAGGTCCTGTGAGCCATAGGATGTTATGAACTTCTTTTAATGAGAGCAAAACGATTAAAAGCAAGTTTGACTTACCATATCAATTGATAGAGGCATGCACAAGGCTGATGAATATGATTTCTTTTTTTTTTTGTCTCAGCAACGCAGAGAGATTCTCCTCTGCAACACTGCCTCTGCTGGCCATGCAATATAATCTGCAGATGGAAAAGTCCACCGTTAGTCCATTATTAGAACTTAATTATTTCCAAAATAAAGACAACACTACCAAATGAAATTATTTTCATAAAGCGTTAATAATTAGTACAATCGAGTCTGCAATATTGTGAAAATTCAAAGTTCACTAAAAATTATATTCTCCATTTTAATTTCAACCTAACACACTGCTCTCAATCCTATGCCTCATTTGCTACCACTCTCTACACAACTCTAGCACCTATGTGAGGACGTAGATATAAAGATCTCTTTAGCAGCCAAGAGACAGCGTACCCTTCTCACTGGAATTCTTTAAGGTTATGGTACACCAATAGCAATTCAGTGAACTAATAAGTTAAGGGAGGAAGGTTTATGCTACAGTTTGTTGAAATAATAAAAACTATGAGTATCAGATTCTAACATCTTCATTTTAGCACATCCCTATCAGTTAACCAATATTGCTACCGTCTTGAAAAGTTATATATATGCTGAAGACACCGCTAAAAGGTCCTGTGAGCCATAGGATGTTATGAACTTCTTTTAATGAGAGCAAAACGATTAAAAGCGAGTTTGACTTACCATATCAATTGATAGAGGCATGCACAAGGCTGATGAATATGATTTCTTTTTTTTTTGTCTCAGCAACGCAGAGAGATTCTCCTCTGCAACACTGCCTCTGCTGGCCATGCAATATAATCTGCAGATGGAAAAGTCCACCGTTAGTCCATTATTAGAACTTAATTATTTCCAAAATAAAGACAACACTACCAAATAAAATTATTTTCATAAAGCGTTAATAATTAGTACAATCGAGTCTGCAATATTGTGAAAATTCAAAGTTCACTAAAAATTATATTCTCCATTTTAATTTCAACCTAACACACTTCTCTCAATCCTATGCCTCATTTGCTACCACTCTCTACACAACTCTAGCACCTATGTGAGGACGTAGATATAAAGATCTCTTTAGCAGCCAAGAGACAGCGTACCTTTCTCACTGGAATTCTTTAAGGTTATGGTACACCAATAGCAATTCAGTGAACTAATAAGTTAAGGGAGGAAGGTTTATGCTACAGTTTGTTCAAATAATAAAAACTATGAGTATCAGATTCTAACATCTTCATTTTAGCACATCCCTATCAGTTAACCAATATTGCTACCATCTTGAAAAGTTATATATATGCGGAAGACCCCACTAAAAGGTCCTGTGAGCCATAGGATGTTATGAACTTCTTTTAATGAGAGCAAAACGATTAAAAGCGAGTTTGACTTACCATATCAATTGATAGAGGCATGCACAAGGCTGATGAATATGATTTCTTTTTTTTTTGTCTCAGCAACGCAGAGAGATTCTCCTCTGCAACACTGCCTCTGCTGGCCATGCAATATAATCTGCAGATGGAAAAGTCCACCGTAAGTACATTATTAGAACTTAATTATTTCTAACATAAAGACAACACTACCAAATGAAATTATTTTCATAAAGCGTTAATAATTAGTACAATCGAGTCTGCAATATTGTGAAAATTCAAAGTTCACTAAAAATTATATTCTCCATTTTAATTTCAACCTAACACACTGCTCTCAATCCTATGCCTCATTTGCTACCACTCTCTACACAACTCTAGCACCTATGTGAGGACGTAGATATAAAGATCTCTTTAGCAGCCAAGAGACAGCGTACCCTTCTCACTGGAATTCTTTAAGGTTATGGTACACCAATAGCAATTCAGTGAACTAATAAGTTAAGGGAGGAAGATTTATGCTACAGTTTGTTGAAATAATAAAAACTATGAGTATCAGATTCTAACATCTTCATTTTAGCACATCCCTATCAGTTAACCAATATTGCTACCTTCTTGAAAAGTTATATATATGCTGAAGACACCACTAAAAGGTCCTGTGAGCCATAGGATGTTATGAACTTCTTTTAATGAGAGCAAAACGATTAAAAGCGAGTTTGACTTACCATATCAATTGATAGAGGCATGCACAAGGCTGATGAATATGATTTCTTTTTTTTTGTCTCAGCAACGCAGAGAGATTCTCCTCTGCAACACTGCCTCTGCTGGCCATGCAATATAATCTGCAGATGGAAAAGTCCACCGTAAGTACATTATTAGAACTTAATTATTTCTAACATAAAGACAACACTACCAAATGAAATTATTTTCATAAAGCGTTAATAATTAGTACAATCGAGTCTGCAATATTGTGAAAATTCAAAGTTCACTAAAAATTATATTCTCCATTTTAATTTCAACCTAACACACTGCTCTCAATCCTATGCCTCATTTGCTACCACTCTCTACACAACTCTAGCACCTATGTGAGGACGTAGATATAAAGATCTCTTTAGCAGCCAAGAGACAGCGTACCCTTCTCACTGGAATTCTTTAAGGTTATGGTACACCAATAGCAATTCAGTGAACTAATAAGTTAAGGGAGGAAGGTTTATGCTACAGTTTGTTGAAATAATAAAAACTATGAGTATCAGATTCTAACATCTTCATTTTAGCACATCCCTATCAGTTAACCAATATTGCTACCGTCTTGAAAAGTTATATATATGCTGAAGACACCACTAAAAGGTCCTGTGAGCCATAGGATGTTATGAACTTCTTTTAATGAGAGCAAAACGATTAAAAGCGAGTTTGACTTACCATATCAATTGATAGAGGCATGCACAAGGCTGATGAATATGATTTCTTTTTTTTTTGTCTCAGCAACGCAGAGAGATTCTCCTCTGCAACACTGCCTCTGCTGGCCATGCAATATAATCTGCAGATGGAAAAGTCCACCGTTAGTCCATTATTAGAACTTAATTATTTCCAAAATAAAGACAACACTACCAAATGAAATTATTTTCATAAAGCGTTAATAATTAGTACAATCGAGTCTGCAATATTGTGAAAATTCAAAGTTCACTAAAAATTATATTCTCCATTTTAATTTCAACCTAACACACTGCTCTCAATCCTATGCCTCATTTGCTACCACTCTCTACACAACTCTAGCACCTATGTGAGGACGTAGATATAAAGATCTCTTTAGCAGCCAAGAGACAGCGTACCCTTCTCACTGGAATTCTTTAAGGTTATGGTACACCAATAGCAATTCAGTGAACTAATAAGTTAAGGGAGGAAGGTTTATGCTACAGTTTGTTGAAATAATAAAAACTAGGAGTATCAGATTCTAACATCTTCATTTTAGCACATCCCTATCAGTTAACCAATATTGCTACCGTCTTGAAAAGTTATATATATGCTGAAGACACCACTAAAAGGTCCTGTGAGCCATAGGATGTTATGAACTTCTTTTAATGAGAGCAAAACGATTAAAAGCGAGTTTGACTTACCATATCAATTGATAGAGGCATGCACAAGGCTGATGAATATGATTTCTTTTTTTTTTGTCTCAGCAACGCAGAGAGATTCTCCTCTGCAACACTGCCTCTGCTGGCCATGCAATATAATCTGCAGATGGAAAAGTCCACCGTTAGTCCATTATTAGAACTTAATTATTTCCAAAATAAAGACAACACTACCAAATAAAATTATTTTCATAAAGCGTTAATAATTAGTACAATCGAGTCTGCAATATTGTGAAAATTCAAAGTTCACTAAAAATTATATTCTCCATTTTAATTTCAACCTAACACACTTCTCTCAATCCTATGCCTCATTTGCTACCACTCTCTACACAACTCTAGCACCTATGTGAGGACGTAGATATAAAGATCTCTTTAGCAGCCAAGAGACAGCGTACCTTTCTCACTGGAATTCTTTAAGGTTATGGTACACCAATAGCAATTCAGTGAACTAATAAGTTAAGGGAGGAAGGTTTATGCTACAGTTTGTTCAAATAATAAAAACTATGAGTATCAGATTCTAACATCTTCATTTTAGCACATCCCTATCAGTTAACCAATATTGCTACCATCTTGAAAAGTTATATATATGCGGAAGACCCCACTAAAAGGTCCTGTGAGCCATAGGATGTTATGAACTTCTTTTAATGAGAGCAAAACGATTAAAAGCGAGTTTGACTTACCATATCAATTGATAGAGGCATGCACAAGGCTGATGAATATGATTTTTTTTTTTTTTGTCTCAGCAACGCAGAGAGATTCTCCTCTGCAACACTGCCTCTTCTGGCCATGCAATATAATCTGCAGATGAAAAAGTCCACCGTTAGTACATTATTAGAACTTGAATATTTCCAAACTAAAGACAACACTACCAAATAAAATTATGTTCATAAAGCGTTAATAATTAGTACAATCGAGTCTGCAATATTGTGAAAATTCAAAGTTCACTAAAAATTCTATTCTCCATTTTAATTTCAACCTAACAGACTTCTCTCAATCCTATACCTCATTTGCTACCACTCTCTACACAACTCTAGCACCTATATGAGGACGTAGAGATGAAGATCTCTTTAGCAGCCAAGATATAGCGTACCCTTCTCACTGGAATTCTTTTAGGTTATGGTACACCAATAGCAATTCAGTGATCTGATAAGTTAAGGGAGGAAGGTTTATGCTACAGTTAGTTGAAATAATAAAAACTAGGAGTATCGGATTCTAACATCTTCATTTTAGCACATCCCTATCAGTTAACCAATATTGCTACCGTCTTGAAAAGTTATATTTATGCGGAAGACCCCACTAAAAGGTCCTGTGAGCCATAGGATGTTATGAACTTCTTTTAATGAGAGCAAAATAATTAAAAGCGAGTTTGACTTACCATATCAATTGATAGAGGCATGCAGAAGGCTGATGAATTTGATTTCTTTTTTTTTTGTCTCAGCAACGCAGAGAGATTCTCCTCTGCAACACTGCCTCTGCTGGCCATGCAATATAATCTGCAGATGAAAAAGTCCACCGTTAGTCCATTATTAGAACTTGAATATTTCCAAACTAAAGACAACACTACCAAATAAAATTATTTTCATAAAGCTTTAATAATTAGTACAATCAAGTCTGCAATATTGTGAAAATTCAAAGTTCACTAAAAATTCTATTCTCCATTTTAATTTCAACCTAACACACTTCTCTCAATCCTATACCTCATTTGCTACCACTCTCTACACAACTAGCACCTATATGAGGACGTAGATATAAAGATCTCTTTAGCAGCCAAGAGATAGCGTACCCTGCTCACTGGAAATCTTTTAGGTTATGGTACACCAATAGCAATTCAGTGATCTGATAAGTTAAGGGAGGAAGGTTTATGCTACAGTTAGTTGAAATAATAAAAACTAGGAGTATCGGATTCTAACATCTTCATTTTAGCACATCCCTATCAGTTAACCAATATTGCTACCGTCTTGAAAAGTTATATATATGCTGAAGACACCACTAAAAGGTCCTGTGAGCCATAGGATGTTATGAACTTCTTTTAATGAGAGCAAAACGATTAAAAGCGAGTTTGACTTACCATATCAATTGATAGAGGCATGCACAAGGCTGATGAATATGATTTCTTTTTTTTTTGTCTCAGCAACGCAGAGAGATTCTCCTCTGCAACACTGCCTCTGCTGGCCATGCAATATAATCTGCAGATGGAAAAGTCCACCGTTAGTCCATTATTAGAACTTAATTATTTCCAAAATAAAGACAACACTACCAAATAAAATTATTTTCATAAAGCGGTAATAATTAGTACAATCGAGTCTGCAATATTGTGAAAATTCAAAGTTCACTAAAAATTATATTCTCCATTTTAATTTCAACCTAACACACTTCTCTCAATCCTATGCCTCATTTGCTACCACTCTCTACACAACTCTAGCACCTATGTGAGGACGTAGATATAAAGATCTCTTTAGCAGCCAAGAGACAGCGTACCTTTCTCACTGGAATTCTTTAAGGTTATGGTACACCAATAGCAATTCAGTGAACTAATAAGTTAAGGGAGGAAGGTTTATGCTACAGTTTGTTCAAATAATAAAAACTATGAGTATCAGATTCTAACATCTTCATTTTAGCACATCCCTATCAGTTAACCAATATTGCTACCATCTTGAAAAGTTATATATATGCGGAAGACCCCACTAAAAGGTCCTGTGAGCCATAGGATGTTATGAACTTCTTTTAATGAGAGCAAAACGATTAAAAGCGAGTTTGACTTACCATATCAATTGATAGAGGCATGCACAAGGCTGATGAATATGATTTCTTTTTTTTTTGTCTCAGCAACGCAGAGAGATTCTCCTCTGCAACACTGCCTCTGCTGGCCATGCAATATAATCTGCAGATGGAAAAGTCCACCGTAAGTACATTATTAGAACTTAATTATTTCTAACATAAAGACAACACTACCAAATGAAATTATTTTCATAAAGCGTTAATAATTAGTACAATCGAGTCTGCAATATTGTGAAAATTCAAAGTTCACTAAAAATTATATTCTCCATTTTAATTTCAACCTAACACACTGCTCTCAATCCTATGCCTCATTTGCTACCACTCTCTACACAACTCTAGCACCTATGTGAGGACGTAGATATAAAGATCTCTTTAGCAGCCAAGAGACAGCGTACCCTTCTCACTGGAATTCTTTAAGGTTATGGTACACCAATAGCAATTCAGTGAACTAATAAGTTAAGGGAGGAAGATTTATGCTACAGTTTGTTGAAATAATAAAAACTATGAGTATCAGATTCTAACATCTTCATTTTAGCACATCCCTATCAGTTAACCAATATTGCTACCTTCTTGAAAAGTTATATATATGCTGAAGACACCACTAAAAGGTCCTGTGAGCCATAGGATGTTATGAACTTCTTTTAATGAGAGCAAAACGATTAAAAGCGAGTTTGACTTACCATATCAATTGATAGAGGCATGCACAAGGCTGATGAATATGATTTCTTTTTTTTTGTCTCAGCAACGCAGAGAGATTCTCCTCTGCAACACTGCCTCTGCTGGCCATGCAATATAATCTGCAGATGGAAAAGTCCACCGTTAGTCCATTATTAGAACTTAATTATTTCCAAAATAAAGACAACACTACCAAATAAAATTATTTTCATAAAGCGTTAATAATTAGTACAATCGAGTCTGCAATATTGTGAAAATTCAAAGTTCACTAAAAATTATATTCTCCATTTTAATTTCAACCTAACACACTTCTCTCAATCCTATGCCTCATTTGCTACCACTCTCTACACAACTCTAGCACCTATGTGAGGACGTAGATATAAAGATCTCTTTAGCAGCCAAGAGACAGCGTACCTTTCTCACTGGAATTCTTTAAGGTTATGGTACACCAATAGCAATTCAGTGAACTAATAAGTTAAGGGAGGAAGGTTTATGCTACAGTTTGTTCAAATAATAAAAACTATGAGTATCAGATTCTAACATCTTCATTTTAGCACATCCCTATCAGTTAACCAATATTGCTACCATCTTGAAAAGTTATATATATGCGGAAGACCCCACTAAAAGGTCCTGTGAGCCATAGGATGTTATGAACTTCTTTTAATGAGAGCAAAACGATTAAAAGCGAGTTTGACTTACCATATCAATTGATAGAGGCATGCACAAGGCTGATGAATATGATTTCTTTTTTTTTTGTCTCAGCAACGCAGAGAGATTCTCCTCTGCAACACTGCCTCTGCTGGCCATGCAATATAATCTGCAGATGGAAAAGTCCACCGTAAGTACATTATTAGAACTTAATTATTTCTAACATAAAGACAACACTACCAAATGAAATTATTTTCATAAAGCGTTAATAATTAGTACAATCGAGTCTGCAATATTGTGAAAATTCAAAGTTCACTAAAAATTATATTCTCCATTTTAATTTCAACCTAACACACTGCTCTCAATCCTATGCCTCATTTGCTACCACTCTCTACACAACTCTAGCACCTATGTGAGGACGTAGATATAAAGATCTCTTTAGCAGCCAAGAGACAGCGTACCCTTCTCACTGGAATTCTTTAAGGTTATGGTACACCAATAGCAATTCAGTGAACTAATAAGTTAAGGGAGGAAGGTTTATGCTACAGTTTGTTCAAATAATAAAAACTATGAGTATCAGATTCTAACATCTTCATTTTAGCACATCCCTATCAGTTAACCAATATTGCTACCATCTTGAAAAGTTATATATATGCGGAAGACCCCACTAAAAGGTCCTGTGAGCCATAGGATGTTATGAACTTCTTTTAATGAGAGCAAAACGATTAAAAGCGAGTTTGACTTACCATATCAATTGATAGAGGCATGCACAAGGCTGATGAATATGATTTTTTTTTTTTTTGTCTCAGCAACGCAGAGAGATTCTCCTCTGCAACACTGCCTCTTCTGGCCATGCAATATAATCTGCAGATGAAAAAGTCCACCGTTAGTACATTATTAGAACTTGAATATTTCCAAACTAAAGACAACACTACCAAATAAAATTATGTTCATAAAGCGTTAATAATTAGTACAATCGAGTCTGCAATATTGTGAAAATTCAAAGTTCACTAAAAATTCTATTCTCCATTTTAATTTCAACCTAACAGACTTCTCTCAATCCTATACCTCATTTGCTACCACTCTCTACACAACTCTAGCACCTATATGAGGACGTAGAGATGAAGATCTCTTTAGCAGCCAAGATATAGCGTACCCTTCTCACTGGAATTCTTTTAGGTTATGGTACACCAATAGCAATTCAGTGATCTGATAAGTTAAGGGAGGAAGGTTTATGCTACAGTTAGTTGAAATAATAAAAACTAGGAGTATCGGATTCTAACATCTTCATTTTAGCACATCCCTATCAGTTAACCAATATTGCTACCGTCTTGAAAAGTTATATTTATGCGGAAGACCCCACTAAAAGGTCCTGTGAGCCATAGGATGTTATGAACTTCTTTTAATGAGAGCAAAATAATTAAAAGCGAGTTTGACTTACCATATCAATTGATAGAGGCATGCAGAAGGCTGATGAATTTGATTTCTTTTTTTTTTGTCTCAGCAACGCAGAGAGATTCTCCTCTGCAACACTGCCTCTGCTGGCCATGCAATATAATCTGCAGATGAAAAAGTCCACCGTTAGTCCATTATTAGAACTTGAATATTTCCAAACTAAAGACAACACTACCAAATAAAATTATTTTCATAAAGCTTTAATAATTAGTACAATCAAGTCTGCAATATTGTGAAAATTCAAAGTTCACTAAAAATTCTATTCTCCATTTTAATTTCAACCTAACACACTTCTCTCAATCCTATACCTCATTTGCTACCACTCTCTACACAACTAGCACCTATATGAGGACGTAGATATAAAGATCTCTTTAGCAGCCAAGAGATAGCGTACCCTGCTCACTGGAAATCTTTTAGGTTATGGTACACCAATAGCAATTCAGTGATCTGATAAGTTAAGGGAGGAAGGTTTATGCTACAGTTAGTTGAAATAATAAAAACTAGGAGTATCGGATTCTAACATCTTCATTTTAGCACATCCCTATCAGTTAACCAATATTGCTACCGTCTTGAAAAGTTATATATATGCTGAAGACACCACTAAAAGGTCCTGTGAGCCATAGGATGTTATGAACTTCTTTTAATGAGAGCAAAACGATTAAAAGCGAGTTTGACTTACCATATCAATTGATAGAGGCATGCACAAGGCTGATGAATATGATTTCTTTTTTTTTTGTCTCAGCAACGCAGAGAGATTCTCCTCTGCAACACTGCCTCTGCTGGCCATGCAATATAATCTGCAGATGGAAAAGTCCACCGTTAGTCCATTATTAGAACTTAATTATTTCCAAAATAAAGACAACACTACCAAATAAAATTATTTTCATAAAGCGGTAATAATTAGTACAATCGAGTCTGCAATATTGTGAAAATTCAAAGTTCACTAAAAATTATATTCTCCATTTTAATTTCAACCTAACACACTTCTCTCAATCCTATGCCTCATTTGCTACCACTCTCTACACAACTCTAGCACCTATGTGAGGACGTAGATATAAAGATCTCTTTAGCAGCCAAGAGACAGCGTACCTTTCTCACTGGAATTCTTTAAGGTTATGGTACACCAATAGCAATTCAGTGAACTAATAAGTTAAGGGAGGAAGGTTTATGCTACAGTTTGTTCAAATAATAAAAACTATGAGTATCAGATTCTAACATCTTCATTTTAGCACATCCCTATCAGTTAACCAATATTGCTACCATCTTGAAAAGTTATATATATGCGGAAGACCCCACTAAAAGGTCCTGTGAGCCATAGGATGTTATGAACTTCTTTTAATGAGAGCAAAACGATTAAAAGCGAGTTTGACTTACCATATCAATTGATAGAGGCATGCACAAGGCTGATGAATATGATTTCTTTTTTTTTTGTCTCAGCAACGCAGAGAGATTCTCCTCTGCAACACTGCCTCTGCTGGCCATGCAATATAATCTGCAGATGGAAAAGTCCACCGTAAGTACATTATTAGAACTTAATTATTTCTAACATAAAGACAACACTACCAAATGAAATTATTTTCATAAAGCGTTAATAATTAGTACAATCGAGTCTGCAATATTGTGAAAATTCAAAGTTCACTAAAAATTATATTCTCCATTTTAATTTCAACCTAACACACTGCTCTCAATCCTATGCCTCATTTGCTACCACTCTCTACACAACTCTAGCACCTATGTGAGGACGTAGATATAAAGATCTCTTTAGCAGCCAAGAGACAGCGTACCCTTCTCACTGGAATTCTTTAAGGTTATGGTACACCAATAGCAATTCAGTGAACTAATAAGTTAAGGGAGGAAGATTTATGCTACAGTTTGTTGAAATAATAAAAACTATGAGTATCAGATTCTAACATCTTCATTTTAGCACATCCCTATCAGTTAACCAATATTGCTACCTTCTTGAAAAGTTATATATATGCTGAAGACACCACTAAAAGGTCCTGTGAGCCATAGGATGTTATGAACTTCTTTTAATGAGAGCAAAACGATTAAAAGCGAGTTTGACTTACCATATCAATTGATAGAGGCATGCACAAGGCTGATGAATATGATTTCTTTTTTTTTGTCTCAGCAACGCAGAGAGATTCTCCTCTGCAACACTGCCTCTGCTGGCCATGCAATATAATCTGCAGATGGAAAAGTCCACCGTTAGTCCATTATTAGAACTTAATTATTTCCAAAATAAAGACAACACTACCAAATAAAATTATTTTCATAAAGCGTTAATAATTAGTACAATCGAGTCTGCAATATTGTGAAAATTCAAAGTTCACTAAAAATTATATTCTCCATTTTAATTTCAACCTAACACACTTCTCTCAATCCTATGCCTCATTTGCTACCACTCTCTACACAACTCTAGCACCTATGTGAGGACGTAGATATAAAGATCTCTTTAGCAGCCAAGAGACAGCGTACCTTTCTCACTGGAATTCTTTAAGGTTATGGTACACCAATAGCAATTCAGTGAACTAATAAGTTAAGGGAGGAAGGTTTATGCTACAGTTTGTTCAAATAATAAAAACTATGAGTATCAGATTCTAACATCTTCATTTTAGCACATCCCTATCAGTTAACCAATATTGCTACCATCTTGAAAAGTTATATATATGCGGAAGACCCCACTAAAAGGTCCTGTGAGCCATAGGATGTTATGAACTTCTTTTAATGAGAGCAAAACGATTAAAAGCGAGTTTGACTTACCATATCAATTGATAGAGGCATGCACAAGGCTGATGAATATGATTTCTTTTTTTTTTGTCTCAGCAACGCAGAGAGATTCTCCTCTGCAACACTGCCTCTGCTGGCCATGCAATATAATCTGCAGATGGAAAAGTCCACCGTAAGTACATTATTAGAACTTAATTATTTCTAACATAAAGACAACACTACCAAATGAAATTATTTTCATAAAGCGTTAATAATTAGTACAATCGAGTCTGCAATATTGTGAAAATTCAAAGTTCACTAAAAATTATATTCTCCATTTTAATTTCAACCTAACACACTGCTCTCAATCCTATGCCTCATTTGCTACCACTCTCTACACAACTCTAGCACCTATGTGAGGACGTAGATATAAAGATCTCTTTAGCAGCCAAGAGACAGCGTACCCTTCTCACTGGAATTCTTTAAGGTTATGGTACACCAATAGCAATTCAGTGAACTAATAAGTTAAGGGAGGAAGGTTTATGCTACAGTTTGTTGAAATAATAAAAACTATGAGTATCAGATTCTAACATCTTCATTTTAGCACATCCCTATCAGTTAACCAATATTGCTACCGTCTTGAAAAGTTATATATATGCTGAAGACACCACTAAAAGGTCCTGTGAGCCATAGGATGTTATGAACTTCTTTTAATGAGAGCAAAACGATTAAAAGCGAGTTTGACTTACCATATCAATTGATAGAGGCATGCACAAGGCTGATGAATATGATTTCTTTTTTTTTTGTCTCAGCAACGCAGAGAGATTCTCCTCTGCAACACTGCCTCTGCTGGCCATGCAATATAATCTGCAGATGGAAAAGTCCACCGTTAGTCCATTATTAGAACTTAATTATTTCCAAAATAAAGACAACACTACCAAATGAAATTATTTTCATAAAGCGTTAATAATTAGTACAATCGAGTCTGCAATATTGTGAAAATTCAAAGTTCACTAAAAATTATATTCTCCATTTTAATTTCAACCTAACACACTGCTCTCAATCCTATGCCTCATTTGCTACCACTCTCTACACAACTCTAGCACCTATGTGAGGACGTAGATATAAAGATCTCTTTAGCAGCCAAGAGACAGCGTACCCTTCTCACTGGAATTCTTTAAGGTTATGGTACACCAATAGCAATTCAGTGAACTAATAAGTTAAGGGAGGAAGGTTTATGCTACAGTTTGTTGAAATAATAAAAACTATGAGTATCAGATTCTAACATCTTCATTTTAGCACATCCCTATCAGTTAACCAATATTGCTACCGTCTTGAAAAGTTATATATATGCTGAAGACACCACTAAAAGGTCCTGTGAGCCATAGGATGTTATGAACTTCTTTTAATGAGAGCAAAACGATTAAAAGCGAGTTTGACTTACCATATCAATTGATAGAGGCATGCACAAGGCTGATGAATATGATTTCTTTTTTTTTTGTCTCAGCAACGCAGAGAGATTCTCCTCTGCAACACTGCCTCTGCTGGCCATGCAATATAATCTGCAGATGGAAAAGTCCACCGTAAGTACATTATTAGAACTTAATTATTTCTAACATAAAGACAACACTACCAAATGAAATTATTTTCATAAAGCGTTAATAATTAGTACAATCGAGTCTGCAATATTGTGAAAATTCAAAGTTCACTAAAAATTATATTCTCCATTTTAATTTCAACCTAACACACTGCTCTCAATCCTATGCCTCATTTGCTACCACTCTCTACACAACTCTAGCACCTATGTGAGGACGTAGATATAAAGATCTCTTTAGCAGCCAAGAGACAGCGTACCCTTCTCACTGGAATTCTTTAAGGTTATGGTACACCAATAGCAATTCAGTGAACTAATAAGTTAAGGGAGGAAGATTTATGCTACAGTTTGTTGAAATAATAAAAACTATGAGTATCAGATTCTAACATCTTCATTTTAGCACATCCCTATCAGTTAACCAATATTGCTACCTTCTTGAAAAGTTATATATATGCTGAAGACACCACTAAAAGGTCCTGTGAGCCATAGGATGTTATGAACTTCTTTTAATGAGAGCAAAACGATTAAAAGCGAGTTTGACTTACCATATCAATTGATAGAGGCATGCACAAGGCTGATGAATATGATTTCTTTTTTTTTGTCTCAGCAACGCAGAGAGATTCTCCTCTGCAACACTGCCTCTGCTGGCCATGCAATATAATCTGCAGATGGAAAAGTCCACCGTTAGTCCATTATTAGAACTTAATTATTTCCAAAATAAAGACAACACTACCAAATAAAATTATTTTCATAAAGCGTTAATAATTAGTACAATCGAGTCTGCAATATTGTGAAAATTCAAAGTTCACTAAAAATTATATTCTCCATTTTAATTTCAACCTAACACACTTCTCTCAATCCTATGCCTCATTTGCTACCACTCTCTACACAACTCTAGCACCTATGTGAGGACGTAGATATAAAGATCTCTTTAGCAGCCAAGAGACAGCGTACCTTTCTCACTGGAATTCTTTAAGGTTATGGTACACCAATAGCAATTCAGTGAACTAATAAGTTAAGGGAGGAAGGTTTATGCTACAGTTTGTTCAAATAATAAAAACTATGAGTATCAGATTCTAACAACTTCATTTTAGCACATCCCTATCAGTTAACCAATATTGCTACCATCTTGAAAAGTTATATATATGCGGAAGACCCCACTAAAAGGTCCTGTGAGCCATAGGATGTTATGAACTTCTTTTAATGAGAGCAAAACGATTAAAAGCGAGTTTGACTTACCATATCAATTGATAGAGGCATGCACAAGGCTGATGAATATGATTTCTTTTTTTTTTGTCTCAGCAACGCAGAGAGATTCTCCTCTGCAACACTGCCTCTGCTGGCCATGCAATATAATCTGCAGATGGAAAAGTCCACCGTAAGTACATTATTAGAACTTAATTATTTCTAACATAAAGACAACACTACCAAATGAAATTATTTTCATAAAGCGTTAATAATTAGTACAATCGAGTCTGCAATATTGTGAAAATTCAAAGTTCACTAAAAATTATATTCTCCATTTTAATTTCAACCTAACACACTGCTCTCAATCCTATGCCTCATTTGCTACCACTCTCTACACAACTCTAGCACCTATGTGAGGACGTAGATATAAAGATCTCTTTAGCAGCCAAGAGACAGCGTACCCTTCTCACTGGAATTCTTTAAGGTTATGGTACACCAATAGCAATTCAGTGAACTAATAAGTTAAGGGAGGAAGGTTTATGCTACAGTTTGTTGAAATAATAAAAACTATGAGTATCAGATTCTAACATCTTCATTTTAGCACATCCCTATCAGTTAACCAATATTGCTACCGTCTTGAAAAGTTATATATATGCTGAAGACACCACTAAAAGGTCCTGTGAGCCATAGGATGTTATGAACTTCTTTTAATGAGAGCAAAACGATTAAAAGCGAGTTTGACTTACCATATCAATTGATAGAGGCATGCACAAGGCTGATGAATATGATTTCTTTTTTTTTTGTCTCAGCAACGCAGAGAGATTCTCCTCTGCAACACTGCCTCTGCTGGCCATGCAATATAATCTGCAGATGGAAAAGTCCACCGTTAGTCCATTATTAGAACTTAATTATTTCCAAAATAAAGACAACACTACCAAATGAAATTATTTTCATAAAGCGTTAATAATTAGTACAATCGAGTCTGCAATATTGTGAAAATTCAAAGTTCACTAAAAATTATATTCTCCATTTTAATTTCAACCTAACACACTGCTCTCAATCCTATGCCTCATTTGCTACCACTCTCTACACAACTCTAGCACCTATGTGAGGACGTAGATATAAAGATCTCTTTAGCAGCCAAGAGACAGCGTACCCTTCTCACTGGAATTCTTTAAGGTTATGGTACACCAATAGCAATTCAGTGAACTAATAAGTTAAGGGAGGAAGGTTTATGCTACAGTTTGTTGAAATAATAAAAACTATGAGTATCAGATTCTAACATCTTCATTTTAGCACATCCCTATCAGTTAACCAATATTGCTACCGTCTTGAAAAGTTATATATATGCTGAAGACACCACTAAAAGGTCCTGTGAGCCATAGGATGTTATGAACTTCTTTTAATGAGAGCAAAACGATTAAAAGCGAGTTTGACTTACCATATCAATTGATAGAGGCATGCACAAGGCTGATGAATATGATTTCTTTTTTTTTTGTCTCAGCAACGCAGAGAGATTCTCCTCTGCAACACTGCCTCTGCTGGCCATGCAATATAATCTGCAGATGGAAAAGTCCACCGTTAGTCCATTATTAGAACTTAATTATTTCCAAAATAAAGACAACACTACCAAATAAAATTATTTTCATAAAGCGTTAATAATTAGTACAATCGAGTCTGCAATATTGTGAAAATTCAAAGTTCACTAAAAATTATATTCTCCATTTTAATTTCAACCTAACACACTTCTCTCAATCCTATGCCTCATTTGCTACCACTCTCTACACAACTCTAGCACCTATGTGAGGACGTAGATATAAAGATCTCTTTAGCAGCCAAGAGACAGCGTACCTTTCTCACTGGAATTCTTTAAGGTTATGGTACACCAATAGCAATTCAGTGAACTAATAAGTTAAGGGAGGAAGGTTTATGCTACAGTTTGTTCAAATAATAAAAACTATGAGTATCAGATTCTAACATCTTCATTTTAGCACATCCCTATCAGTTAACCAATATTGCTACCATCTTGAAAAGTTATATATATGCGGAAGACCCCACTAAAAGGTCCTGTGAGCCATAGGATGTTATGAACTTCTTTTAATGAGAGCAAAACGATTAAAAGCGAGTTTGACTTACCATATCAATTGATAGAGGCATGCACAAGGCTGATGAATATGATTTCTTTTTTTTTTGTCTCAGCAACGCAGAGAGATTCTCCTCTGCAACACTGCCTCTGCTGGCCATGCAATATAATCTGCAGATGGAAAAGTCCACCGTAAGTACATTATTAGAACTTAATTATTTCTAACATAAAGACAACACTACCAAATGAAATTATTTTCATAAAGCGTTAATAATTAGTACAATCGAGTCTGCAATATTGTGAAAATTCAAAGTTCACTAAAAATTATATTCTCCATTTTAATTTCAACCTAACACACTGCTCTCAATCCTATGCCTCATTTGCTACCACTCTCTACACAACTCTAGCACCTATGTGAGGACGTAGATATAAAGATCTCTTTAGCAGCCAAGAGACAGCGTACCCTTCTCACTGGAATTCTTTAAGGTTATGGTACACCAATAGCAATTCAGTGAACTAATAAGTTAAGGGAGGAAGATTTATGCTACAGTTTGTTGAAATAATAAAAACTATGAGTATCAGATTCTAACATCTTCATTTTAGCACATCCCTATCAGTTAACCAATATTGCTACCTTCTTGAAAAGTTATATATATGCTGAAGACACCACTAAAAGGTCCTGTGAGCCATAGGATGTTATGAACTTCTTTTAATGAGAGCAAAACGATTAAAAGCGAGTTTGACTTACCATATCAATTGATAGAGGCATGCACAAGGCTGATGAATATGATTTCTTTTTTTTTTGTCTCAGCAACGCAGAGAGATTCTCCTCTGCAACACTGCCTCTGCTGGCCATGCAATATAATCTGCAGATGGAAAAGTCCACCGTTAGTCCATTATTAGAACTTAATTATTTCCAAAATAAAGACAACACTACCAAATAAAATTATTTTCATAAAGCGTTAATAATTAGTACAATCGAGTCTGCAATATTGTGAAAATTCAAAGTTCACTAAAAATTATATTCTCCATTTTAATTTCAACCTAACACACTGCTCTCAATCCTATGCCTCATTTGCTACCACTCTCTACACAACTCTAGCACCTATGTGAGGACGTAGATATAAAGATCTCTTTAGCAGCCAAGAGACAGCGTACCCTTCTCACTGGAATTCTTTAAGGTTATGGTACACCAATAGCAATTCAGTGAACTAATAAGTTAAGGGAGGAAGGTTTATGCTACAGTTTGTTGAAATAATAAAAACTATGAGTATCAGATTCTAACATCTTCATTTTAGCACATCCCTATCAGTTAACCAATATTGCTACCATCTTGAAAAGTTATATATATGCGGAAGACCCCACTAAAAGGTCCTGTGAGCCATAGGATGTTATGAACTTCTTTTAATGAGAGCAAAACGATTAAAAGCGAGTTTGACTTACCATATCAATTGATAGAGGCATGCACAAGGCTGATGAATATGATTTCTTTTTTTTTTGTCTCAGCAACGCAGAGAGATTCTCCTCTGCAACACTGCCTCTGCTGGCCATGCAATATAATCTGCAGATGGAAAAGTCCACCGTAAGTACATTATTAGAACTTAATTATTTCTAACATAAAGACAACACTACCAAATGAAATTATTTTCATAAAGCGTTAATAATTAGTACAATCGAGTCTGCAATATTGTGAAAATTCAAAGTTCACTAAAAATTATATTCTCCATTTTAATTTCAACCTAACACACTGCTCTCAATCCTATGCCTCATTTGCTACCACTCTCTACACAACTCTAGCACCTATGTGAGGACGTAGATATAAAGATCTCTTTAGCAGCCAAGAGACAGCGTACCCTTCTCACTGGAATTCTTTAAGGTTATGGTACACCAATAGCAATTCAGTGAACTAATAAGTTAAGGGAGGAAGATTTATGCTACAGTTTGTTGAAATAATAAAAACTATGAGTATCAGATTCTAACATCTTCATTTTAGCACATCCCTATCAGTTAACCAATATTGCTACCTTCTTGAAAAGTTATATATATGCTGAAGACACCACTAAAAGGTCCTGTGAGCCATAGGATGTTATGAACTTCTTTTAATGAGAGCAAAACGATTAAAAGCGAGTTTGACTTACCATATCAATTGATAGAGGCATGCACAAGGCTGATGAATATGATTTCTTTTTTTTTGTCTCAGCAACGCAGAGAGATTCTCCTCTGCAACACTGCCTCTGCTGGCCATGCAATATAATCTGCAGATGGAAAAGTCCACCGTTAGTCCATTATTAGAACTTAATTATTTCCAAAATAAAGACAACACTACCAAATAAAATTATTTTCATAAAGCGTTAATAATTAGTACAATCGAGTCTGCAATATTGTGAAAATTCAAAGTTCACTAAAAATTATATTCTCCATTTTAATTTCAACCTAACACACTTCTCTCAATCCTATGCCTCATTTGCTACCACTCTCTACACAACTCTAGCACCTATGTGAGGACGTAGATATAAAGATCTCTTTAGCAGCCAAGAGACAGCGTACCTTTCTCACTGGAATTCTTTAAGGTTATGGTACACCAATAGCAATTCAGTGAACTAATAAGTTAAGGGAGGAAGGTTTATGCTACAGTTTGTTCAAATAATAAAAACTATGAGTATCAGATTCTAACATCTTCATTTTAGCACATCCCTATCAGTTAACCAATATTGCTACCATCTTGAAAAGTTATATATATGCGGAAGACCCCACTAAAAGGTCCTGTGAGCCATAGGATGTTATGAACTTCTTTTAATGAGAGCAAAACGATTAAAAGCGAGTTTGACTTACCATATCAATTGATAGAGGCATGCACAAGGCTGATGAATATGATTTCTTTTTTTTTTGTCTCAGCAATGCAGAGAGATTCTCCTCTGCAACACTGCCTCTGCTGGCCATGCAATATAATCTGCAGATGGAAAAGTCCACCGTAAGTACATTATTAGAACTTAATTATTTCTAACATAAAGACAACACTACCAAATGAAATTATTTTCATAAAGCGTTAATAATTAGTACAATCGAGTCTGCAATATTGTGAAAATTCAAAGTTCACTAAAAATTATATTCTCCATTTTAATTTCAACCTAACACACTGCTCTCAATCCTATGCCTCATTTGCTACCACTCTCTACACAACTCTAGCACCTATGTGAGGACGTAGATATAAAGATCTCTTTAGCAGCCAAGAGACAGCGTACCCTTCTCACTGGAATTCTTTAAGGTTATGGTACACCAATAGCAATTCAGTGAACTAATAAGTTAAGGGAGGAAGGTTTATGCTACAGTTTGTTGAAATAATAAAAACTATGAGTATCAGATTCTAACATCTTCATTTTAGCACATCCCTATCAGTTAACCAATATTGCTACCGTCTTGAAAAGTTATATATATGCTGAAGACACCACTAAAAGGTCCTGTGAGCCATAGGATGTTATGAACTTCTTTTAATGAGAGCAAAACGATTAAAAGCGAGTTTGACTTACCATATCAATTGATAGAGGCATGCACAAGGCTGATGAATATGATTTCTTTTTTTTTTGTCTCAGCAACGCAGAGAGATTCTCCTCTGCAACACTGCCTCTGCTGGCCATGCAATATAATCTGCAGATGGAAAAGTCCACCGTTAGTCCATTATTAGAACTTAATTATTTCCAAAATAAAGACAACACTACCAAATGAAATTATTTTCATAAAGCGTTAATAATTAGTACAATCGAGTCTGCAATATTGTGAAAATTCAAAGTTCACTAAAAATTATATTCTCCATTTTAATTTCAACCTAACACACTGCTCTCAATCCTATGCCTCATTTGCTACCACTCTCTACACAACTCTAGCACCTATGTGAGGACGTAGATATAAAGATCTCTTTAGCAGCCAAGAGACAGCGTACCCTTCTCACTGGAATTCTTTAAGGTTATGGTACACCAATAGCAATTCAGTGAACTAATAAGTTAAGGGAGGAAGGTTTATGCTACAGTTTGTTGAAATAATAAAAACTATGAGTATCAGATTCTAACATCTTCATTTTAGCACATCCCTATCAGTTAACCAATATTGCTACCGTCTTGAAAAGTTATATATATGCTGAAGACACCACTAAAAGGTCCTGTGAGCCATAGGATGTTATGAACTTCTTTTAATGAGAGCAAAACGATTAAAAGCGAGTTTGACTTACCATATCAATTGATAGAGGCATGCACAAGGCTGATGAATATGATTTCTTTTTTTTTTGTCTCAGCAACGCAGAGAGATTCTCCTCTGCAACACTGCCTCTGCTGGCCATGCAATATAATCTGCAGATGGAAAAGTCCACCGTTAGTCCATTATTAGAACTTAATTATTTCCAAAATAAAGACAACACTACCAAATGAAATTATTTTCATAAAGCGTTAATAATTAGTACAATCGAGTCTGCAATATTGTGAAAATTCAAAGTTCACTAAAAATTATATTCTCCATTTTAATTTCAACCTAACACACTGCTCTCAATCCTATGCCTCATTTGCTACCACTCTCTACACAACTCTAGCACCTATGTGAGGACGTAGATATAAAGATCTCTTTAGCAGCCAAGAGACAGCGTACCCTTCTCACTGGAATTCTTTAAGGTTATGGTACACCAATAGCAATTCAGTGAACTAATAAGTTAAGGGAGGAAGGTTTATGCTACAGTTTGTTGAAATAATAAAAACTATGAGTATCAGATTCTAACATCTTCATTTTAGCACATCCCTATCAGTTAACCAATATTGCTACCGTCTTGAAAAGTTATATATATGCTGAAGACACCACTAAAAGGTCCTGTGAGCCATAGGATGTTATGAACTTCTTTTAATGAGAGCAAAACGATTAAAAGCGAGTTTGACTTACCATATCAATTGATAGAGGCATGCACAAGGCTGATGAATATGATTTCTTTTTTTTTTGTCTCAGCAACGCAGAGAGATTCTCCTCTGCAACACTGCCTCTGCTGGCCATGCAATATAATCTGCAGATGGAAAAGTCCACCGTTAGTCCATTATTAGAACTTAATTATTTCCAAAATAAAGACAACACTACCAAATAAAATTATTTTCATAAAGCGTTAATAATTAGTACAATCGAGTCTGCAATATTGTGAAAATTCAAAGTTCACTAAAAATTATATTCTCCATTTTAATTTCAACCTAACACACTTCTCTCAATCCTATGCCTCATTTGCTACCACTCTCTACACAACTCTAGCACCTATGTGAGGACGTAGATATAAAGATCTCTTTAGCAGCCAAGAGACAGCGTACCTTTCTCACTGGAATTCTTTAAGGTTATGGTACACCAATAGCAATTCAGTGAACTAATAAGTTAAGGGAGGAAGGTTTATGCTACAGTTTGTTCAAATAATAAAAACTATGAGTATCAGATTCTAACATCTTCATTTTAGCACATCCCTATCAGTTAACCAATATTGCTACCATCTTGAAAAGTTATATATATGCGGAAGACCCCACTAAAAGGTCCTGTGAGCCATAGGATGTTATGAACTTCTTTTAATGAGAGCAAAACGATTAAAAGCGAGTTTGACTTACCATATCAATTGATAGAGGCATGCAGAAGGCTGATGAATTTGATTTCTTTTTTTTTTGTCTCAGCAACGCAGAGAGATTCTCCTCTGCAACACTGCCTCTGCTGGCCATGCAATATAATCTGCAGATGAAAAAGTCCACCGTTAGTCCATTATTAGAACTTGAATATTTCCAAACTAAAGACAACACTACCAAATAAAATTATTTTCATAAAGCTTTAATAATTAGTACAATCAAGTCTGCAATATTGTGAAAATTCAAAGTTCACTAAAAATTCTATTCTCCATTTTAATTTCAACCTAACACACTTCTCTCAATCCTATACCTCATTTGCTACCACTCTCTACACAACTAGCACCTATATGAGGACGTAGATATAAAGATCTCTTTAGCAGCCAAGAGATAGCGTACCCTGCTCACTGGAAATCTTTTAGGTTATGGTACACCAATAGCAATTCAGTGATCTGATAAGTTAAGGGAGGAAGGTTTATGCTACAGTTAGTTGAAATAATAAAAACTAGGAGTATCGGATTCTAACATCTTCATTTTAGCACATCCCTATCAGTTAACCAATATTGCTACCGTCTTGAAAAGTTATATATATGCTGAAGACACCACTAAAAGGTCCTGTGAGCCATAGGATGTTATGAACTTCTTTTAATGAGAGCAAAACGATTAAAAGCGAGTTTGACTTACCATATCAATTGATAGAGGCATGCACAAGGCTGATGAATATGATTTCTTTTTTTTTTGTCTCAGCAACGCAGAGAGATTCTCCTCTGCAACACTGCCTCTGCTGGCCATGCAATATAATCTGCAGATGGAAAAGTCCACCGTTAGTCCATTATTAGAACTTAATTATTTCCAAAATAAAGACAACACTACCAAATAAAATTATTTTCATAAAGCGGTAATAATTAGTACAATCGAGTCTGCAATATTGTGAAAATTCAAAGTTCACTAAAAATTATATTCTCCATTTTAATTTCAACCTAACACACTTCTCTCAATCCTATGCCTCATTTGCTACCACTCTCTACACAACTCTAGCACCTATGTGAGGACGTAGATATAAAGATCTCTTTAGCAGCCAAGAGACAGCGTACCTTTCTCACTGGAATTCTTTAAGGTTATGGTACACCAATAGCAATTCAGTGAACTAATAAGTTAAGGGAGGAAGGTTTATGCTACAGTTTGTTCAAATAATAAAAACTATGAGTATCAGATTCTAACATCTTCATTTTAGCACATCCCTATCAGTTAACCAATATTGCTACCATCTTGAAAAGTTATATATATGCGGAAGACCCCACTAAAAGGTCCTGTGAGCCATAGGATGTTATGAACTTCTTTTAATGAGAGCAAAACGATTAAAAGCGAGTTTGACTTACCATATCAATTGATAGAGGCATGCACAAGGCTGATGAATATGATTTCTTTTTTTTTTGTCTCAGCAACGCAGAGAGATTCTCCTCTGCAACACTGCCTCTGCTGGCCATGCAATATAATCTGCAGATGGAAAAGTCCACCGTAAGTACATTATTAGAACTTAATTATTTCTAACATAAAGACAACACTACCAAATGAAATTATTTTCATAAAGCGTTAATAATTAGTACAATCGAGTCTGCAATATTGTGAAAATTCAAAGTTCACTAAAAATTATATTCTCCATTTTAATTTCAACCTAACACACTGCTCTCAATCCTATGCCTCATTTGCTACCACTCTCTACACAACTCTAGCACCTATGTGAGGACGTAGATATAAAGATCTCTTTAGCAGCCAAGAGACAGCGTACCCTTCTCACTGGAATTCTTTAAGGTTATGGTACACCAATAGCAATTCAGTGAACTAATAAGTTAAGGGAGGAAGATTTATGCTACAGTTTGTTGAAATAATAAAAACTATGAGTATCAGATTCTAACATCTTCATTTTAGCACATCCCTATCAGTTAACCAATATTGCTACCTTCTTGAAAAGTTATATATATGCTGAAGACACCACTAAAAGGTCCTGTGAGCCATAGGATGTTATGAACTTCTTTTAATGAGAGCAAAACGATTAAAAGCGAGTTTGACTTACCATATCAATTGATAGAGGCATGCACAAGGCTGATGAATATGATTTCTTTTTTTTTGTCTCAGCAACGCAGAGAGATTCTCCTCTGCAACACTGCCTCTGCTGGCCATGCAATATAATCTGCAGATGGAAAAGTCCACCGTTAGTCCATTATTAGAACTTAATTATTTCCAAAATAAAGACAACACTACCAAATAAAATTATTTTCATAAAGCGTTAATAATTAGTACAATCGAGTCTGCAATATTGTGAAAATTCAAAGTTCACTAAAAATTATATTCTCCATTTTAATTTCAACCTAACACACTTCTCTCAATCCTATGCCTCATTTGCTACCACTCTCTACACAACTCTAGCACCTATGTGAGGACGTAGATATAAAGATCTCTTTAGCAGCCAAGAGACAGCGTACCTTTCTCACTGGAATTCTTTAAGGTTATGGTACACCAATAGCAATTCAGTGAACTAATAAGTTAAGGGAGGAAGGTTTATGCTACAGTTTGTTCAAATAATAAAAACTATGAGTATCAGATTCTAACATCTTCATTTTAGCACATCCCTATCAGTTAACCAATATTGCTACCATCTTGAAAAGTTATATATATGCGGAAGACCCCACTAAAAGGTCCTGTGAGCCATAGGATGTTATGAACTTCTTTTAATGAGAGCAAAACGATTAAAAGCGAGTTTGACTTACCATATCAATTGATAGAGGCATGCACAAGGCTGATGAATATGATTTCTTTTTTTTTTGTCTCAGCAACGCAGAGAGATTCTCCTCTGCAACACTGCCTCTGCTGGCCATGCAATATAATCTGCAGATGGAAAAGTCCACCGTAAGTACATTATTAGAACTTAATTATTTCTAACATAAAGACAACACTACCAAATGAAATTATTTTCATAAAGCGTTAATAATTAGTACAATCGAGTCTGCAATATTGTGAAAATTCAAAGTTCACTAAAAATTATATTCTCCATTTTAATTTCAACCTAACACACTGCTCTCAATCCTATGCCTCATTTGCTACCACTCTCTACACAACTCTAGCACCTATGTGAGGACGTAGATATAAAGATCTCTTTAGCAGCCAAGAGACAGCGTACCCTTCTCACTGGAATTCTTTAAGGTTATGGTACACCAATAGCAATTCAGTGAACTAATAAGTTAAGGGAGGAAGGTTTATGCTACAGTTTGTTGAAATAATAAAAACTATGAGTATCAGATTCTAACATCTTCATTTTAGCACATCCCTATCAGTTAACCAATATTGCTACCGTCTTGAAAAGTTATATATATGCTGAAGACACCACTAAAAGGTCCTGTGAGCCATAGGATGTTATGAACTTCTTTTAATGAGAGCAAAACGATTAAAAGCGAGTTTGACTTACCATATCAATTGATAGAGGCATGCACAAGGCTGATGAATATGATTTCTTTTTTTTTTGTCTCAGCAACGCAGAGAGATTCTCCTCTGCAACACTGCCTCTGCTGGCCATGCAATATAATCTGCAGATGGAAAAGTCCACCGTTAGTCCATTATTAGAACTTAATTATTTCCAAAATAAAGACAACACTACCAAATGAAATTATTTTCATAAAGCGTTAATAATTAGTACAATCGAGTCTGCAATATTGTGAAAATTCAAAGTTCACTAAAAATTATATTCTCAATTTTAATTTCAACCTAACACACTGCTCTCAATCCTATGCCTCATTTGCTACCACTCTCTACACAACTCTAGCACCTATGTGAGGACGTAGATATAAAGATCTCTTTAGCAGCCAAGAGACAGCGTACCCTTCTCACTGGAATTCTTTAAGGTTATGGTACACCAATAGCAATTCAGTGAACTAATAAGTTAAGGGAGGAAGGTTTATGCTACAGTTTGTTGAAATAATAAAAACTATGAGTATCAGATTCTAACATCTTCATTTTAGCACATCCCTATCAGTTAACCAATATTGCTACCGTCTTGAAAAGTTATATATATGCTGAAGACACCACTAAAAGGTCCTGTGAGCCATAGGATGTTATGAACTTCTTTTAATGAGAGCAAAACGATTAAAAGCGAGTTTGACTTACCATATCAATTGATAGAGGCATGCACAAGGCTGATGAATATGATTTCTTTTTTTTTTGTCTCAGCAACGCAGAGAGATTCTCCTCTGCAACACTGCCTCTGCTGGCCATGCAATATAATCTGCAGATGGAAAAGTCCACCGTAAGTACATTATTAGAACTTAATTATTTCTAACATAAAGACAACACTACCAAATGAAATTATTTTCATAAAGCGTTAATAATTAGTACAATCGAGTCTGCAATATTGTGAAAATTCAAAGTTCACTAAAAATTATATTCTCCATTTTAATTTCAACCTAACACACTGCTCTCAATCCTATGCCTCATTTGCTACCACTCTCTACACAACTCTAGCACCTATGTGAGGACGTAGATATAAAGATCTCTTTAGCAGCCAAGAGACAGCGTACCCTTCTCACTGGAATTCTTTAAGGTTATGGTACACCAATAGCAATTCAGTGAACTAATAAGTTAAGGGAGGAAGATTTATGCTACAGTTTGTTGAAATAATAAAAACTATGAGTATCAGATTCTAACATCTTCATTTTAGCACATCCCTATCAGTTAACCAATATTGCTACCTTCTTGAAAAGTTATATATATGCTGAAGACACCACTAAAAGGTCCTGTGAGCCATAGGATGTTATGAACTTCTTTTAATGAGAGCAAAACGATTAAAAGCGAGTTTGACTTACCATATCAATTGATAGAGGCATGCACAAGGCTGATGAATATGATTTCTTTTTTTTTGTCTCAGCAACGCAGAGAGATTCTCCTCTGCAACACTGCCTCTGCTGGCCATGCAATATAATCTGCAGATGGAAAAGTCCACCGTTAGTCCATTATTAGAACTTAATTATTTCCAAAATAAAGACAACACTACCAAATAAAATTATTTTCATAAAGCGTTAATAATTAGTACAATCGAGTCTGCAATATTGTGAAAATTCAAAGTTCACTAAAAATTATATTCTCCATTTTAATTTCAACCTAACACACTTCTCTCAATCCTATGCCTCATTTGCTACCACTCTCTACACAACTCTAGCACCTATGTGAGGACGTAGATATAAAGATCTCTTTAGCAGCCAAGAGACAGCGTACCTTTCTCACTGGAATTCTTTAAGGTTATGGTACACCAATAGCAATTCAGTGAACTAATAAGTTAAGGGAGGAAGGTTTATGCTACAGTTTGTTCAAATAATAAAAACTATGAGTATCAGATTCTAACAACTTCATTTTAGCACATCCCTATCAGTTAACCAATATTGCTACCATCTTGAAAAGTTATATATATGCGGAAGACCCCACTAAAAGGTCCTGTGAGCCATAGGATGTTATGAACTTCTTTTAATGAGAGCAAAACGATTAAAAGCGAGTTTGACTTACCATATCAATTGATAGAGGCATGCACAAGGCTGATGAATATGATTTCTTTTTTTTTTGTCTCAGCAACGCAGAGAGATTCTCCTCTGCAACACTGCCTCTGCTGGCCATGCAATATAATCTGCAGATGGAAAAGTCCACCGTAAGTACATTATTAGAACTTAATTATTTCTAACATAAAGACAACACTACCAAATGAAATTATTTTCATAAAGCGTTAATAATTAGTACAATCGAGTCTGCAATATTGTGAAAATTCAAAGTTCACTAAAAATTATATTCTCCATTTTAATTTCAACCTAACACACTGCTCTCAATCCTATGCCTCATTTGCTACCACTCTCTACACAACTCTAGCACCTATGTGAGGACGTAGATATAAAGATCTCTTTAGCAGCCAAGAGACAGCGTACCCTTCTCACTGGAATTCTTTAAGGTTATGGTACACCAATAGCAATTCAGTGAACTAATAAGTTAAGGGAGGAAGGTTTATGCTACAGTTTGTTGAAATAATAAAAACTATGAGTATCAGATTCTAACATCTTCATTTTAGCACATCCCTATCAGTTAACCAATATTGCTACCGTCTTGAAAAGTTATATATATGCTGAAGACACCACTAAAAGGTCCTGTGAGCCATAGGATGTTATGAACTTCTTTTAATGAGAGCAAAACGATTAAAAGCGAGTTTGACTTACCATATCAATTGATAGAGGCATGCACAAGGCTGATGAATATGATTTCTTTTTTTTTTGTCTCAGCAACGCAGAGAGATTCTCCTCTGCAACACTGCCTCTGCTGGCCATGCAATATAATCTGCAGATGGAAAAGTCCACCGTTAGTCCATTATTAGAACTTAATTATTTCCAAAATAAAGACAACACTACCAAATGAAATTATTTTCATAAAGCGTTAATAATTAGTACAATCGAGTCTGCAATATTGTGAAAATTCAAAGTTCACTAAAAATTATATTCTCCATTTTAATTTCAACCTAACACACTGCTCTCAATCCTATGCCTCATTTGCTACCACTCTCTACACAACTCTAGCACCTATGTGAGGACGTAGATATAAAGATCTCTTTAGCAGCCAAGAGACAGCGTACCCTTCTCACTGGAATTCTTTAAGGTTATGGTACACCAATAGCAATTCAGTGAACTAATAAGTTAAGGGAGGAAGGTTTATGCTACAGTTTGTTGAAATAATAAAAACTATGAGTATCAGATTCTAACATCTTCATTTTAGCACATCCCTATCAGTTAACCAATATTGCTACCGTCTTGAAAAGTTATATATATGCTGAAGACACCACTAAAAGGTCCTGTGAGCCATAGGATGTTATGAACTTCTTTTAATGAGAGCAAAACGATTAAAAGCGAGTTTGACTTACCATATCAATTGATAGAGGCATGCACAAGGCTGATGAATATGATTTCTTTTTTTTTTGTCTCAGCAACGCAGAGAGATTCTCCTCTGCAACACTGCCTCTGCTGGCCATGCAATATAATCTGCAGATGGAAAAGTCCACCGTTAGTCCATTATTAGAACTTAATTATTTCCAAAATAAAGACAACACTACCAAATAAAATTATTTTCATAAAGCGTTAATAATTAGTACAATCGAGTCTGCAATATTGTGAAAATTCAAAGTTCACTAAAAATTATATTCTCCATTTTAATTTCAACCTAACACACTTCTCTCAATCCTATGCCTCATTTGCTACCACTCTCTACACAACTCTAGCACCTATGTGAGGACGTAGATATAAAGATCTCTTTAGCAGCCAAGAGACAGCGTACCTTTCTCACTGGAATTCTTTAAGGTTATGGTACACCAATAGCAATTCAGTGAACTAATAAGTTAAGGGAGGAAGGTTTATGCTACAGTTTGTTCAAATAATAAAAACTATGAGTATCAGATTCTAACATCTTCATTTTAGCACATCCCTATCAGTTAACCAATATTGCTACCATCTTGAAAAGTTATATATATGCGGAAGACCCCACTAAAAGGTCCTGTGAGCCATAGGATGTTATGAACTTCTTTTAATGAGAGCAAAACGATTAAAAGCGAGTTTGACTTACCATATCAATTGATAGAGGCATGCACAAGGCTGATGAATATGATTTCTTTTTTTTTTGTCTCAGCAACGCAGAGAGATTCTCCTCTGCAACACTGCCTCTGCTGGCCATGCAATATAATCTGCAGATGGAAAAGTCCACCGTAAGTACATTATTAGAACTTAATTATTTCTAACATAAAGACAACACTACCAAATGAAATTATTTTCATAAAGCGTTAATAATTAGTACAATCGAGTCTGCAATATTGTGAAAATTCAAAGTTCACTAAAAATTATATTCTCCATTTTAATTTCAACCTAACACACTGCTCTCAATCCTATGCCTCATTTGCTACCACTCTCTACACAACTCTAGCACCTATGTGAGGACGTAGATATAAAGATCTCTTTAGCAGCCAAGAGACAGCGTACCCTTCTCACTGGAATTCTTTAAGGTTATGGTACACCAATAGCAATTCAGTGAACTAATAAGTTAAGGGAGGAAGATTTATGCTACAGTTTGTTGAAATAATAAAAACTATGAGTATCAGATTCTAACATCTTCATTTTAGCACATCCCTATCAGTTAACCAATATTGCTACCTTCTTGAAAAGTTATATATATGCTGAAGACCCCACTAAAAGGTCCTGTGAGCCATAGGATGTTATGAACTTCTTTTAATGAGAGCAAAACGATTAAAAGCGAGTTTGACTTACCATATCAATTGATAGAGGCATGCACAAGGCTGATGAATATGATTTCTTTTTTTTTTGTCTCAGCAACGCAGAGAGATTCTCCTCTGCAACACTGCCTCTGCTGGCCATGCAATATAATCTGCAGATGGAAAAGTCCACCGTAAGTACATTATTAGAACTTAATTATTTCTAACATAAAGACAACACTACCAAATGAAATTATTTTCATAAAGCGTTAATAATTAGTACAATCGAGTCTGCAATATTGTGAAAATTCAAAGTTCACTAAAAATTATATTCTCCATTTTAATTTCAACCTAACACACTGCTCTCAATCCTATGCCTCATTTGCTACCACTCTCTACACAACTCTAGCACCTATGTGAGGACGTAGATATAAAGATCTCTTTAGCAGCCAAGAGACAGCGTACCCTTCTCACTGGAATTCTTTAAGGTTATGGTACACCAATAGCAATTCAGTGAACTAATAAGTTAAGGGAGGAAGATTTATGCTACAGTTTGTTGAAATAATAAAAACTATGAGTATCAGATTCTAACATCTTCATTTTAGCACATCCCTATCAGTTAACCAATATTGCTACCTTCTTGAAAAGTTATATATATGCTGAAGACACCACTAAAAGGTCCTGTGAGCCATAGGATGTTATGAACTTCTTTTAATGAGAGCAAAACGATTAAAAGCGAGTTTGACTTACCATATCAATTGATAGAGGCATGCACAAGGCTGATGAATATGATTTCTTTTTTTTTGTCTCAGCAACGCAGAGAGATTCTCCTCTGCAACACTGCCTCTGCTGGCCATGCAATATAATCTGCAGATGGAAAAGTCCACCGTTAGTCCATTATTAGAACTTAATTATTTCCAAAATAAAGACAACACTACCAAATAAAATTATTTTCATAAAGCGTTAATAATTAGTACAATCGAGTCTGCAATATTGTGAAAATTCAAAGTTCACTAAAAATTATATTCTCCATTTTAATTTCAACCTAACACACTTCTCTCAATCCTATGCCTCATTTGCTACCACTCTCTACACAACTCTAGCACCTATGTGAGGACGTAGATATAAAGATCTCTTTAGCAGCCAAGAGACAGCGTACCTTTCTCACTGGAATTCTTTAAGGTTATGGTACACCAATAGCAATTCAGTGAACTAATAAGTTAAGGGAGGAAGGTTTATGCTACAGTTTGTTCAAATAATAAAAACTATGAGTATCAGATTCTAACATCTTCATTTTAGCACATCCCTATCAGTTAACCAATATTGCTACCATCTTGAAAAGTTATATATATGCGGAAGACCCCACTAAAAGGTCCTGTGAGCCATAGGATGTTATGAACTTCTTTTAATGAGAGCAAAACGATTAAAAGCGAGTTTGACTTACCATATCAATTGATAGAGGCATGCACAAGGCTGATGAATATGATTTCTTTTTTTTTTGTCTCAGCAACGCAGAGAGATTCTCCTCTGCAACACTGCCTCTGCTGGCCATGCAATATAATCTGCAGATGGAAAAGTCCACCGTAAGTACATTATTAGAACTTAATTATTTCTAACATAAAGACAACACTACCAAATGAAATTATTTTCATAAAGCGTTAATAATTAGTACAATCGAGTCTGCAATATTGTGAAAATTCAAAGTTCACTAAAAATTATATTCTCCATTTTAATTTCAACCTAACACACTGCTCTCAATCCTATGCCTCATTTGCTACCACTCTCTACACAACTCTAGCACCTATGTGAGGACGTAGATATAAAGATCTCTTTAGCAGCCAAGAGACAGCGTACCCTTCTCACTGGAATTCTTTAAGGTTATGGTACACCAATAGCAATTCAGTGAACTAATAAGTTAAGGGAGGAAGGTTTATGCTACAGTTTGTTGAAATAATAAAAACTATGAGTATCAGATTCTAACATCTTCATTTTAGCACATCCCTATCAGTTAACCAATATTGCTACCGTCTTGAAAAGTTATATATATGCTGAAGACACCACTAAAAGGTCCTGTGAGCCATAGGATGTTATGAACTTCTTTTAATGAGAGCAAAACGATTAAAAGCGAGTTTGACTTACCATATCAATTGATAGAGGCATGCACAAGGCTGATGAATATGATTTCTTTTTTTTTTGTCTCAGCAACGCAGAGAGATTCTCCTCTGCAACACTGCCTCTGCTGGCCATGCAATATAATCTGCAGATGGAAAAGTCCACCGTTAGTCCATTATTAGAACTTAATTATTTCCAAAATAAAGACAACACTACCAAATGAAATTATTTTCATAAAGCGTTAATAATTAGTACAATCGAGTCTGCAATATTGTGAAAATTCAAAGTTCACTAAAAATTATATTCTCCATTTTAATTTCAACCTAACACACTGCTCTCAATCCTATGCCTCATTTGCTACCACTCTCTACACAACTCTAGCACCTATGTGAGGACGTAGATATAAAGATCTCTTTAGCAGCCAAGAGACAGCGTACCCTTCTCACTGGAATTCTTTAAGGTTATGGTACACCAATAGCAATTCAGTGAACTAATAAGTTAAGGGAGGAAGGTTTATGCTACAGTTTGTTGAAATAATAAAAACTATGAGTATCAGATTCTAACATCTTCATTTTAGCACATCCCTATCAGTTAACCAATATTGCTACCGTCTTGAAAAGTTATATATATGCTGAAGACACCACTAAAAGGTCCTGTGAGCCATAGGATGTTATGAACTTCTTTTAATGAGAGCAAAACGATTAAAAGCGAGTTTGACTTACCATATCAATTGATAGAGGCATGCACAAGGCTGATGAATATGATTTCTTTTTTTTTTGTCTCAGCAACGCAGAGAGATTCTCCTCTGCAACACTGCCTCTGCTGGCCATGCAATATAATCTGCAGATGGAAAAGTCCACCGTTAGTCCATTATTAGAACTTAATTATTTCCAAAATAAAGACAACACTACCAAATAAAATTATTTTCATAAAGCGTTAATAATTAGTACAATCGAGTCTGCAATATTGTGAAAATTCAAAGTTCACTAAAAATTATATTCTCCATTTTAATTTCAACCTAACACACTTCTCTCAATCCTATGCCTCATTTGCTACCACTCTCTACACAACTCTAGCACCTATGTGAGGACGTAGATATAAAGATCTCTTTAGCAGCCAAGAGACAGCGTACCTTTCTCACTGGAATTCTTTAAGGTTATGGTACACCAATAGCAATTCAGTGAACTAATAAGTTAAGGGAGGAAGGTTTATGCTACAGTTTGTTCAAATAATAAAAACTATGAGTATCAGATTCTAACATCTTCATTTTAGCACATCCCTATCAGTTAACCAATATTGCTACCATCTTGAAAAGTTATATATATGCGGAAGACCCCACTAAAAGGTCCTGTGAGCCATAGGATGTTATGAACTTCTTTTAATGAGAGCAAAACGATTAAAAGCGAGTTTGACTTACCATATCAATTGATAGAGGCATGCACAAGGCTGATGAATATGATTTCTTTTTTTTTTGTCTCAGCAACGCAGAGAGATTCTCCTCTGCAACACTGCCTCTGCTGGCCATGCAATATAATCTGCAGATGGAAAAGTCCACCGTAAGTACATTATTAGAACTTAATTATTTCTAACATAAAGACAACACTACCAAATGAAATTATTTTCATAAAGCGTTAATAATTAGTACAATCGAGTCTGCAATATTGTGAAAATTCAAAGTTCACTAAAAATTATATTCTCCATTTTAATTTCAACCTAACACACTGCTCTCAATCCTATGCCTCATTTGCTACCACTCTCTACACAACTCTAGCACCTATGTGAGGACGTAGATATAAAGATCTCTTTAGCAGCCAAGAGACAGCGTACCCTTCTCACTGGAATTCTTTAAGGTTATGGTACACCAATAGCAATTCAGTGAACTAATAAGTTAAGGGAGGAAGATTTATGCTACAGTTTGTTGAAATAATAAAAACTATGAGTATCAGATTCTAACATCTTCATTTTAGCACATCCCTATCAGTTAACCAATATTGCTACCATCTTGAAAAGTTATATATATGCGGAAGACCCCACTAAAAGGTCCTGTGAGCCATAGGATGTTATGAACTTCTTTTAATGAGAGCAAAACGATTAAAAGCGAGTTTGACTTACCATATCAATTGATAGAGGCATGCACAAGGCTGATGAATATGATTTCTTTTTTTTTTGTCTCAGCAACGCAGAGAGATTCTCCTCTGCAACACTGCCTCTGCTGGCCATGCAATATAATCTGCAGATGGAAAAGTCCACCGTAAGTACATTATTAGAACTTAATTATTTCTAACATAAAGACAACACTACCAAATGAAATTATTTTCATAAAGCGTTAATAATTAGTACAATCGAGTCTGCAATATTGTGAAAATTCAAAGTTCACTAAAAATTATATTCTCCATTTTAATTTCAACCTAACACACTGCTCTCAATCCTATGCCTCATTTGCTACCACTCTCTACACAACTCTAGCACCTATGTGAGGACGTAGATATAAAGATCTCTTTAGCAGCCAAGAGACAGCGTACCCTTCTCACTGGAATTCTTTAAGGTTATGGTACACCAATAGCAATTCAGTGAACTAATAAGTTAAGGGAGGAAGATTTATGCTACAGTTTGTTGAAATAATAAAAACTATGAGTATCAGATTCTAACATCTTCATTTTAGCACATCCCTATCAGTTAACCAATATTGCTACCTTCTTGAAAAGTTATATATATGCTGAAGACACCACTAAAAGGTCCTGTGAGCCATAGGATGTTATGAACTTCTTTTAATGAGAGCAAAACGATTAAAAGCGAGTTTGACTTACCATATCAATTGATAGAGGCATGCACAAGGCTGATGAATATGATTTCTTTTTTTTTTGTCTCAGCAACGCAGAGAGATTCTCCTCTGCAACACTGCCTCTGCTGGCCATGCAATATAATCTGCAGATGGAAAAGTCCACCGTTAGTCCATTATTAGAACTTAATTATTTCCAAAATAAAGACAACACTACCAAATAAAATTATTTTCATAAAGCGTTAATAATTAGTACAATCGAGTCTGCAATATTGTGAAAATTCAAAGTTCACTAAAAATTATATTCTCCATTTTAATTTCAACCTAACACACTTCTCTCAATCCTATGCCTCATTTGCTACCACTCTCTACACAACTCTAGCACCTATGTGAGGACGTAGATATAAAGATCTCTTTAGCAGCCAAGAGACAGCGTACCTTTCTCACTGGAATTCTTTAAGGTTATGGTACACCAATAGCAATTCAGTGAACTAATAAGTTAAGGGAGGAAGGTTTATGCTACAGTTTGTTCAAATAATAAAAACTATGAGTATCAGATTCTAACATCTTCATTTTAGCACATCCCTATCAGTTAACCAATATTGCTACCATCTTGAAAAGTTATATATATGCGGAAGACCCCACTAAAAGGTCCTGTGAGCCATAGGATGTTATGAACTTCTTTTAATGAGAGCAAAACGATTAAAAGCGAGTTTGACTTACCATATCAATTGATAGAGGCATGCACAAGGCTGATGAATATGATTTTTTTTTTTTTTGTCTCAGCAACGCAGAGAGATTCTCCTCTGCAACACTGCCTCTTCTGGCCATGCAATATAATCTGCAGATGAAAAAGTCCACCGTTAGTACATTATTAGAACTTGAATATTTCCAAACTAAAGACAACACTACCAAATAAAATTATGTTCATAAAGCGTTAATAATTAGTACAATCGAGTCTGCAATATTGTGAAAATTCAAAGTTCACTAAAAATTCTATTCTCCATTTTAATTTCAACCTAACAGACTTCTCTCAATCCTATACCTCATTTGCTACCACTCTCTACACAACTCTAGCACCTATATGAGGACGTAGAGATGAAGATCTCTTTAGCAGCCAAGATATAGCGTACCCTTCTCACTGGAATTCTTTTAGGTTATGGTACACCAATAGCAATTCAGTGATCTGATAAGTTAAGGGAGGAAGGTTTATGCTACAGTTAGTTGAAATAATAAAAACTAGGAGTATCGGATTCTAACATCTTCATTTTAGCACATCCCTATCAGTTAACCAATATTGCTACCGTCTTGAAAAGTTATATTTATGCGGAAGACCCCACTAAAAGGTCCTGTGAGCCATAGGATGTTATGAACTTCTTTTAATGAGAGCAAAATAATTAAAAGCGAGTTTGACTTACCATATCAATTGATAGAGGCATGCAGAAGGCTGATGAATTTGATTTCTTTTTTTTTTGTCTCAGCAACGCAGAGAGATTCTCCTCTGCAACACTGCCTCTGCTGGCCATGCAATATAATCTGCAGATGAAAAAGTCCACCGTTAGTCCATTATTAGAACTTGAATATTTCCAAACTAAAGACAACACTACCAAATAAAATTATTTTCATAAAGCTTTAATAATTAGTACAATCAAGTCTGCAATATTGTGAAAATTCAAAGTTCACTAAAAATTCTATTCTCCATTTTAATTTCAACCTAACACACTTCTCTCAATCCTATACCTCATTTGCTACCACTCTCTACACAACTCTAGCACCTATGTGAGGACGTAGATATAAAGATCTCTTTAGCAGCCAAGAGACAGCGTACCCTTCTCACTGGAATTCTTTAAGGTTATGGTACACCAATAGCAATTCAGTGAACTAATAAGTTAAGGGAGGAAGATTTATGCTACAGTTTGTTGAAATAATAAAAACTATGAGTATCAGATTCTAACATCTTCATTTTAGCACATCCCTATCAGTTAACCAATATTGCTACCTTCTTGAAAAGTTATATATATGCTGAAGACACCACTAAAAGGTCCTGTGAGCCATAGGATGTTATGAACTTCTTTTAATGAGAGCAAAACGATTAAAAGCGAGTTTGACTTACCATATCAATTGATAGAGGCATGCACAAGGCTGATGAATATGATTTCTTTTTTTTTGTCTCAGCAACGCAGAGAGATTCTCCTCTGCAACACTGCCTCTGCTGGCCATGCAATATAATCTGCAGATGGAAAAGTCCACCGTTAGTCCATTATTAGAACTTAATTATTTCCAAAATAAAGACAACACTACCAAATAAAATTATTTTCATAAAGCGTTAATAATTAGTACAATCGAGTCTGCAATATTGTGAAAATTCAAAGTTCACTAAAAATTATATTCTCCATTTTAATTTCAACCTAACACACTTCTCTCAATCCTATGCCTCATTTGCTACCACTCTCTACACAACTCTAGCACCTATGTGAGGACGTAGATATAAAGATCTCTTTAGCAGCCAAGAGACAGCGTACCTTTCTCACTGGAATTCTTTAAGGTTATGGTACACCAATAGCAATTCAGTGAACTAATAAGTTAAGGGAGGAAGATTTATGCTACAGTTTGTTGAAATAATAAAAACTATGAGTATCAGATTCTAACATCTTCATTTTAGCACATCCCTATCAGTTAACCAATATTGCTACCTTCTTGAAAAGTTATATATATGCTGAAGACACCACTAAAAGGTCCTGTGAGCCATAGGATGTTATGAACTTCTTTTAATGAGAGCAAAACGATTAAAAGCGAGTTTGACTTACCATATCAATTGATAGAGGCATGCACAAGGCTGATGAATATGATTTCTTTTTTTTTGTCTCAGCAACGCAGAGAGATTCTCCTCTGCAACACTGCCTCTGCTGGCCATGCAATATAATCTGCAGATGGAAAAGTCCACCGTTAGTCCATTATTAGAACTTAATTATTTCCAAAATAAAGACAACACTACCAAATAAAATTATTTTCATAAAGCGTTAATAATTAGTACAATCGAGTCTGCAATATTGTGAAAATTCAAAGTTCACTAAAAATTATATTCTCCATTTTAATTTCAACCTAACACACTTCTCTCAATCCTATGCCTCATTTGCTACCACTCTCTACACAACTCTAGCACCTATGTGAGGACGTAGATATAAAGATCTCTTTAGCAGCCAAGAGACAGCGTACCTTTCTCACTGGAATTCTTTAAGGTTATGGTACACCAATAGCAATTCAGTGAACTAATAAGTTAAGGGAGGAAGGTTTATGCTACAGTTTGTTCAAATAATAAAAACTATGAGTATCAGATTCTAACATCTTCATTTTAGCACATCCCTATCAGTTAACCAATATTGCTACCATCTTGAAAAGTTATATATATGCGGAAGACCCCACTAAAAGGTCCTGTGAGCCATAGGATGTTATGAACTTCTTTTAATGAGAGCAAAACGATTAAAAGCGAGTTTGACTTACCATATCAATTGATAGAGGCATGCACAAGGCTGATGAATATGATTTCTTTTTTTTTTGTCTCAGCAACGCAGAGAGATTCTCCTCTGCAACACTGCCTCTGCTGGCCATGCAATATAATCTGCAGATGGAAAAGTCCACCGTAAGTACATTATTAGAACTTAATTATTTCTAACATAAAGACAACACTACCAAATGAAATTATTTTCATAAAGCGTTAATAATTAGTACAATCGAGTCTGCAATATTGTGAAAATTCAAAGTTCACTAAAAATTATATTCTCCATTTTAATTTCAACCTAACACACTGCTCTCAATCCTATGCCTCATTTGCTACCACTCTCTACACAACTCTAGCACCTATGTGAGGACGTAGATATAAAGATCTCTTTAGCAGCCAAGAGACAGCGTACCCTTCTCACTGGAATTCTTTAAGGTTATGGTACACCAATAGCAATTCAGTGAACTAATAAGTTAAGGGAGGAAGGTTTATGCTACAGTTTGTTGAAATAATAAAAACTATGAGTATCAGATTCTAACATCTTCATTTTAGCACATCCCTATCAGTTAACCAATATTGCTACCGTCTTGAAAAGTTATATATATGCTGAAGACACCACTAAAAGGTCCTGTGAGCCATAGGATGTTATGAACTTCTTTTAATGAGAGCAAAACGATTAAAAGCGAGTTTGACTTACCATATCAATTGATAGAGGCATGCACAAGGCTGATGAATATGATTTCTTTTTTTTTGTCTCAGCAACGCAGAGAGATTCTCCTCTGCAACACTGCCTCTGCTGGCCATGCAATATAATCTGCAGATGGAAAAGTCCACCGTTAGTCCATTATTAGAACTTAATTATTTCCAAAATAAAGACAACACTACCAAATGAAATTATTTTCATAAAGCGTTAATAATTAGTACAATCGAGTCTGCAATATTGTGAAAATTCAAAGTTCACTAAAAATTATATTCTCCATTTTAATTTCAACCTAACACACTGCTCTCAATCCTATGCCTCATTTGCTACCACTCTCTACACAACTCTAGCACCTATGTGAGGACGTAGATATAAAGATCTCTTTAGCAGCCAAGAGACAGCGTACCCTTCTCACTGGAATTCTTTAAGGTTATGGTACACCAATAGCAATTCAGTGAACTAATAAGTTAAGGGAGGAAGGTTTATGCTACAGTTTGTTGAAATAATAAAAACTATGAGTATCAGATTCTAACATCTTCATTTTAGCACATCCCTATCAGTTAACCAATATTGCTACCGTCTTGAAAAGTTATATATATGCTGAAGACACCACTAAAAGGTCCTGTGAGCCATAGGATGTTATGAACTTCTTTTAATGAGAGCAAAACGATTAAAAGCGAGTTTGACTTACCATATCAATTGATAGAGGCATGCACAAGGCTGATGAATATGATTTCTTTTTTTTTTGTCTCAGCAACGCAGAGAGATTCTCCTCTGCAACACTGCCTCTGCTGGCCATGCAATATAATCTGCAGATGGAAAAGTCCACCGTTAGTCCATTATTAGAACTTAATTATTTCCAAAATAAAGACAACACTACCAAATAAAATTATTTTCATAAAGCGTTAATAATTAGTACAATCGAGTCTGCAATATTGTGAAAATTCAAAGTTCACTAAAAATTATATTCTCCATTTTAATTTCAACCTAACACACTTCTCTCAATCCTATGCCTCATTTGCTACCACTCTCTACACAACTCTAGCACCTATGTGAGGACGTAGATATAAAGATCTCTTTAGCAGCCAAGAGACAGCGTACCTTTCTCACTGGAATTCTTTAAGGTTATGGTACACCAATAGCAATTCAGTGAACTAATAAGTTAAGGGAGGAAGGTTTATGCTACAGTTTGTTCAAATAATAAAAACTATGAGTATCAGATTCTAACATCTTCATTTTAGCACATCCCTATCAGTTAACCAATATTGCTACCATCTTGAAAAGTTATATATATGCGGAAGACCCCACTAAAAGGTCCTGTGAGCCATAGGATGTTATGAACTTCTTTTAATGAGAGCAAAACGATTAAAAGCGAGTTTGACTTACCATATCAATTGATAGAGGCATGCACAAGGCTGATGAATATGATTTCTTTTTTTTTTGTCTCAGCAACGCAGAGAGATTCTCCTCTGCAACACTGCCTCTGCTGGCCATGCAATATAATCTGCAGATGGAAAAGTCCACCGTAAGTACATTATTAGAACTTAATTATTTCTAACATAAAGACAACACTACCAAATGAAATTATTTTCATAAAGCGTTAATAATTAGTACAATCGAGTCTGCAATATTGTGAAAATTCAAAGTTCACTAAAAATTATATTCTCCATTTTAATTTCAACCTAACACACTGCTCTCAATCCTATGCCTCATTTGCTACCACTCTCTACACAACTCTAGCACCTATGTGAGGACGTAGATATAAAGATCTCTTTAGCAGCCAAGAGACAGCGTACCCTTCTCACTGGAATTCTTTAAGGTTATGGTACACCAATAGCAATTCAGTGAACTAATAAGTTAAGGGAGGAAGATTTATGCTACAGTTTGTTGAAATAATAAAAACTATGAGTATCAGATTCTAACATCTTCATTTTAGCACATCCCTATCAGTTAACCAATATTGCTACCTTCTTGAAAAGTTATATATATGCTGAAGACACCACTAAAAGGTCCTGTGAGCCATAGGATGTTATGAACTTCTTTTAATGAGAGCAAAACGATTAAAAGCGAGTTTGACTTACCATATCAATTGATAGAGGCATGCACAAGGCTGATGAATATGATTTCTTTTTTTTTTGTCTCAGCAACGCAGAGAGATTCTCCTCTGCAACACTGCCTCTGCTGGCCATGCAATATAATCTGCAGATGGAAAAGTCCACCGTTAGTCCATTATTAGAACTTAATTATTTCCAAAATAAAGACAACACTACCAAATAAAATTATTTTCATAAAGCGTTAATAATTAGTACAATCGAGTCTGCAATATTGTGAAAATTCAAAGTTCACTAAAAATTATATTCTCCATTTTAATTTCAACCTAACACACTTCTCTCAATCCTATGCCTCATTTGCTACCACTCTCTACACAACTCTAGCACCTATGTGAGGACGTAGATATAAAGATCTCTTTAGCAGCCAAGAGACAGCGTACCTTTCTCACTGGAATTCTTTAAGGTTATGGTACATCAATAGCAATTCAGTGAACTAATAAGTTAAGGGAGGAAGGTTTATGCTACAGTTTGTTCAAATAATAAAAACTATGAGTATCAGATTCTAACATCTTCATTTTAGCACATCCCTATCAGTTAACCAATATTGCTACCATCTTGAAAAGTTATATATATGCGGAAGACCCCACTAAAAGGTCCTGTGAGCCATAGGATGTTATGAACTTCTTTTAATGAGAGCAAAACGATTAAAAGCGAGTTTGACTTACCATATCAATTGATAGAGGCATGCACAAGGCTGATGAATATGATTTTTTTTTTTTTTGTCTCAGCAACGCAGAGAGATTCTCCTCTGCAACACTGCCTCTTCTGGCCATGCAATATAATCTGCAGATGAAAAAGTCCACCGTTAGTACATTATTAGAACTTGAATATTTCCAAACTAAAGACAACACTACCAAATAAAATTATGTTCATAAAGCGTTAATAATTAGTACAATCGAGTCTGCAATATTGTGAAAATTCAAAGTTCACTAAAAATTCTATTCTCCATTTTAATTTCAACCTAACAGACTTCTCTCAATCCTATACCTCATTTGCTACCACTCTCTACACAACTCTAGCACCTATATGAGGACGTAGAGATGAAGATCTCTTTAGCAGCCAAGATATAGCGTACCCTTCTCACTGGAATTCTTTTAGGTTATGGTACACCAATAGCAATTCAGTGATCTGATAAGTTAAGGGAGGAAGGTTTATGCTACAGTTAGTTGAAATAATAAAAACTAGGAGTATCGGATTCTAACATCTTCATTTTAGCACATCCCTATCAGTTAACCAATATTGCTACCGTCTTGAAAAGTTATATTTATGCGGAAGACCCCACTAAAAGGTCCTGTGAGCCATAGGATGTTATGAACTTCTTTTAATGAGAGCAAAATAATTAAAAGCGAGTTTGACTTACCATATCAATTGATAGAGGCATGCAGAAGGCTGATGAATTTGATTTCTTTTTTTTTTGTCTCAGCAACGCAGAGAGATTCTCCTCTGCAACACTGCCTCTGCTGGCCATGCAATATAATCTGCAGATGAAAAAGTCCACCGTTAGTCCATTATTAGAACTTGAATATTTCCAAACTAAAGACAACACTACCAAATAAAATTATTTTCATAAAGCTTTAATAATTAGTACAATCAAGTCTGCAATATTGTGAAAATTCAAAGTTCACTAAAAATTCTATTCTCCATTTTAATTTCAACCTAACACACTTCTCTCAATCCTATACCTCATTTGCTACCACTCTCTACACAACTAGCACCTATATGAGGACGTAGATATAAAGATCTCTTTAGCAGCCAAGAGATAGCGTACCCTGCTCACTGGAAATCTTTTAGGTTATGGTACACCAATAGCAATTCAGTGATCTGATAAGTTAAGGGAGGAAGGTTTATGCTACAGTTAGTTGAAATAATAAAAACTAGGAGTATCGGATTCTAACATCTTCATTTTAGCACATCCCTATCAGTTAACCAATATTGCTACCGTCTTGAAAAGTTATATTTATGCGGAAGACCCCACTAAAAGTTCGTGTGAGCCATAGGATGTTATGAACTTCTTTTAATGAGAGCAAAATGATTAAAAGCGAGTTTGACTTACCATATCAATTGATAGAGGCATGCAGAAGGCTGATGAATTTGATTTCTTTTTTTTTTTGTCTCAGCAACGCAGAGATATTCTCCTCTGCAACACTGCCTTTGCTGGCCATGCAATATAATCTGCAGATGAAAAAGTCCACCGTTAGTCCATTATTAGAACTTGAATATTTCCAAACTAAAGACAACACTACCAAATAAAATTATTTTCATAAAGCTTTAATAATTAGTACAATCAAGTCTGCAATATTGTGAAAATTCAAAGTTCACTAAAAATTCTATTCTCTATTTTAATTTCAACCTAACACACTTCTCTCAATCCTATACCTCATTTGCTACCACTCTCTACACAACTCTAGCACCTATATGAGGACGTAGATATGAAGATCTCTTTAGCAGCCAAGATATAGCGTACCCTTCTCACTGGAATTCTTTTAGGTTATGGTACACGAATAGCAATTCAGTGATCTGATAAGTTAAGGGAGGAAGGTTTATGCTACAGTTAGTTGAAATAATAAAAACTATGAGTATCAGATTCTAACATCTTCATGTTAGCACATCCCTATCAGTTAACCAATATTGCTTCCGTCTTGATAAGTTATATTTATGCGGAAGACCCCACTAAAAGTTCCTGTGAGCCATAGGATGTTATGAACTTCTTTTAATGAGAGCAAAATGATTAAAAGCGAGTTTGACTTACCATATCAATTGATAGAGGCATGCAGAAGGCTGATGAATTTGATTTCTTTTTTTTTTGTCTCAGCAACGCAGAGAGATTCTCCTCTGCAACACTGCCTCTGCTGGCCATGCAATATAATCTGCAGATGAAAAAGTCCACCGTTAGTACATTATTAGAACTTGAATATTTCCAAACTAAAGACAACACTACCAAATAAAATTATTTTCATAAAGCTTTAATAATTAGTACAATCAAGTCTGCAATATTGTGAAAATTCAAAGTTCACTAAAAATTCTATTCTCCATTTTAATTTCAACCTAACACACTTCTCTCAATCCTATACCTCATTTGCTACCACTCTCTACACAACTAGCACCTATATGAGGACGTAGATATAAAGATCTCTTTAGCAGCCAAGAGATAGCGTACCCTTCTCACTGGAAATCTTTTAGGTTATGGTACACCAATAGCAATTCAGTGATCTGATAAGTTAAGGGAGGAAGGTTTATGCTACAGTTAGTTGAAATAATAAAAACTAGGAGTATCGGATTCTAACATCTTCATTTTAGCACATCCCTATCAGTTAACCAATATTGCTACCGTCTTGAAAAGTTATATTTATGCGGAAGACCCCACTAAAAGTTCGTGTGAGCCATAGGATGTTATGAACTTCTTTTAATGAGAGCAAAATGATTAAAAGCGAGTTTGACTTACCATATCAATTGATAGAGGCATGCAGAAGGCTGATGAATTTGATTTCTTTTTTTTTTTGTCTCAGCAACGCAGAGAGATTCTCCTCTGCAACACTGCCTCTGCTGGCCATGCAATATAATCTGCAGATGAAAAAGTCCACCGTTAGTCCATTATTAGAACTTGAATATTTCCAAACTAAAGACAACACTACCAAATAAAATTATTTTCATAAAGCTTTAATAATTAGTACAATCAAGTCTGCAATATTGTGAAAATTCAAAGTTCACTAAAAATTCTATTCTCTATTTTAATTTCAACCTAACACACTTCTCTCAATCCTATACCTCATTTGCTACCACTCTCTACACAACTCTAGCACCTATATGAGGACATAGATATAAAGATCTCTTTAGCAGCCAAGAGATAGCGTACCCTTCTCACTGGAAATCTTTTAGGTTATGGTACACCAATAGCAATTCAGTGAACTAATAAGTTAAGGGAGGAAGGTTTATGCTACAGTTTGTTCAAATAATAAAAACTATGAGTATCAGATTCTAACATCTTCATTTTAGCACATCCCTATCAGTTAACCAATATTGCTACCATCTTGAAAAGTTATATATATGCGGAAGACCCCACTAAAAGGTCCTGTGAGCCATAGGATGTTATGAACTTCTTTTAATGAGAGCAAAACGATTAAAAGCGAGTTTGACTTACCATATCAATTGATAGAGGCATGCACAAGGCTGATGAATATGATTTCTTTTTTTTTTGTCTCAGCAACGCAGAGAGATTCTCCTCTGCAACACTGCCTCTGCTGGCCATGCAATATAATCTGCAGATGGAAAAGTCCACCGTAAGTCCATTATTAGAACTTAATTATTTCTAACATAAAGACAACACTACCAAATGAAATTATTTTCATAAAGCGTTAATAATTAGTACAATCAAGTCTGCAATATTGTGAAAATTCAAAGTTCACTAAAAATTATATTCTCCATTTTAATTTCAACCTAACACACTGCTCTCAATCCTATACCTCATTTGCTACCACTCTCTACACAACTAGCACCTATATGAGGACGTAGATATAAAGATCTCTTTAGCAGCCAAGAGATAGCGTACCCTGCTCACTGGAAATCTTTTAGGTTATGGTACACCAATAGCAATTCAGTGATCTGATAAGTTAAGGGAGGAAGGTTTATGCTACAGTTAGTTGAAATAATAAAAACTAGGAGTATCGGATTCTAACATCTTCATTTTAGCACATCCCTATCAGTTAACCAATATTGCTACCGTCTTGAAAAGTTATATTTATGCGGAAGACCCCACTAAAAGTTCGTGTGAGCCATAGGATGTTATGAACTTCTTTTAATGAGAGCAAAATGATTAAAAGCGAGTTTGACTTACCATATCAATTGATAGAGGCATGCAGAAGGCTGATGAATTTGATTTCTTTTTTTTTTTGTCTCAGCAACGCAGAGAGATTCTCCTCTGCAACACTGCCTCTGCTGGCCATGCAATATAATCTGCAGATGAAAAAGTCCACCGTTAGTCCATTATTAGAACTTGAATATTTCCAAACTAAAGACAACACTACCAAATAAAATTATTTTCATAAAGCTTTAATAATTAGTACAATCAAGTCTGCAATATTGTGAAAATTCAAAGTTCACTAAAAATTCTATTCTCTATTTTAATTTCAACCTAACACACTTCTCTCAATCCTATACCTCATTTGCTACCACTCTCTACACAACTCTAGCACCTATATGAGGACGTAGATATGAAGATCTCTTTAGCAGCCAAGATATAGCGTACCCTTCTCACTGGAATTCTTTTAGGTTATGGTACACGAATAGCAATTCAGTGATCTGATAAGTTAAGGGAGGAAGGTTTATGCTACAGTTAGTTGAAATAATAAAAACTATGAGTATCAGATTCTAACATCTTCATGTTAGCACATCCCTATCAGTTAACCAATATTGCTTCCGTCTTGATAAGTTATATTTATGCGGAAGACCCCACTAAAAGTTCCTGTGAGCCATAGGATGTTATGAACTTCTTTTAATGAGAGCAAAATGATTAAAAGCGAGTTTGACTTACCATATCAATTGATAGAGGCATGCAGAAGGCTGATGAATTTGATTTCTTTTTTTTTTGTCTCAGCAACGCAGAGAGATTCTCCTCTGCAACACTGCCTCTGCTGGCCATGCAATATAATCTGCAGATGAAAAAGTCCACCGTTAGTACATTATTAGAACTTGAATATTTCCAAACTAAAGACAACACTACCAAATAAAATTATTTTCATAAAGCTTTAATAATTAGTACAATCAAGTCTGCAATATTGTGAAAATTCAAAGTTCACTAAAAATTCTATTCTCCATTTTAATTTCAACCTAACACACTTCTCTCAATCCTATACCTCATTTGCTACCACTCTCTACACAACTAGCACCTATATGAGGACGTAGATATAAAGATCTCTTTAGCAGCCAAGAGATAGCGTACCCTTCTCACTGGAAATCTTTTAGGTTATGGTACACCAATAGCAATTCAGTGATCTGATAAGTTAAGGGAGGAAGGTTTATGCTACAGTTAGTTGAAATAATAAAAACTAGGAGTATCGGATTCTAACATCTTCATTTTAGCACATCCCTATCAGTTAACCAATATTGCTACCGTCTTGAAAAGTTATATTTATGCGGAAGACCCCACTAAAAGTTCGTGTGAGCCATAGGATGTTATGAACTTCTTTTAATGAGAGCAAAATGATTAAAAGCGAGTTTGACTTACCATATCAATTGATAGAGGCATGCAGAAGGCTGATGAATTTGATTTCTTTTTTTTTTTGTCTCAGCAACGCAGAGAGATTCTCCTCTGCAACACTGCCTCTGCTGGCCATGCAATATAATCTGCAGATGAAAAAGTCCACCGTTAGTCCATTATTAGAACTTGAATATTTCCAAACTAAAGACAACACTACCAAATAAAATTATTTTCATAAAGCTTTAATAATTAGTACAATCAAGTCTGCAATATTGTGAAAATTCAAAGTTCACTAAAAATTCTATTCTCTATTTTAATTTCAACCTAACACACTTCTCTCAATCCTATACCTCATTTGCTACCACTCTCTACACAACTCTAGCACCTATATGAGGACATAGATATAAAGATCTCTTTAGCAGCCAAGAGATAGCGTACCCTTCTCACTGGAAATCTTTTAGGTTATGGTACACCAATAGCAATTCAGTGAACTAATAAGTTAAGGGAGGAAGGTTTATGCTACAGTTTGTTCAAATAATAAAAACTATGAGTATCAGATTCTAACATCTTCATTTTAGCACATCCCTATCAGTTAACCAATATTGCTACCATCTTGAAAAGTTATATATATGCGGAAGACCCCACTAAAAGGTCCTGTGAGCCATAGGATGTTATGAACTTCTTTTAATGAGAGCAAAACGATTAAAAGCGAGTTTGACTTACCATATCAATTGATAGAGGCATGCACAAGGCTGATGAATATGATTTCTTTTTTTTTTGTCTCAGCAACGCAGAGAGATTCTCCTCTGCAACACTGCCTCTGCTGGCCATGCAATATAATCTGCAGATGGAAAAGTCCACCGTAAGTCCATTATTAGAACTTAATTATTTCTAACATAAAGACAACACTACCAAATGAAATTATTTTCATAAAGCGTTAATAATTAGTACAATCAAGTCTGCAATATTGTGAAAATTCAAAGTTCACTAAAAATTATATTCTCCATTTTAATTTCAACCTAACACACTGCTCTCAATCCTATGCCTCATTTGCTACCACTCTCTACACAACTCTAGCACCTATGTGAGGACGTAGATATAAAGATCTCTTTAGCAGCCAAGAGACAGCGTACCCTTCTCACTGGAATTCTTTAAGGTTATGGTACACCAATAGCAATTCAGTGAACTAATAAGTTAAGGGAGGAAGATTTATGCTACAGTTTGTTGAAATAATAAAAACTATGAGTATCAGATTCTAACATCTTCATTTTAGCACATCCCTATCAGTTAACCAATATTGCTACCTTCTTGAAAAGTTATATATATGCTGAAGACACCACTAAAAGGTCCTGTGAGCCATAGGATGTTATGAACTTCTTTTAATGAGAGCAAAACGATTAAAAGCGAGTTTGACTTACCATATCAATTGATAGAGGCATGCACAAGGCTGATGAATATGATTTCTTTTTTTTTTGTCTCAGCAACGCAGAGAGATTCTCCTCTGCAACACTGCCTCTGCTGGCCATGCAATATAATCTGCAGATGGAAAAGTCCACCGTTAGTCCATTATTAGAACTTAATTATTTCCAAAATAAAGACAACACTACCAAATAAAATTATTTTCATAAAGCGTTAATAATTAGTACAATCGAGTCTGCAATATTGTGAAAATTCAAAGTTCACTAAAAATTATATTCTCCATTTTAATTTCAACCTAACACACTTCTCTCAATCCTATGCCTCATTTGCTACCACTCTCTACACAACTCTAGCACCTATGTGAGGACGTAGATATAAAGATCTCTTTAGCAGCCAAGAGACAGCGTACCTTTCTCACTGGAATTCTTTAAGGTTATGGTACACCAATAGCAATTCAGTGAACTAATAAGTTAAGGGAGGAAGGTTTATGCTACAGTTTGTTCAAATAATAAAAACTATGAGTATCAGATTCTAACATCTTCATTTTAGCACATCCCTATCAGTTAACCAATATTGCTACCATCTTGAAAAGTTATATATATGCGGAAGACCCCACTAAAAGGTCCTGTGAGCCATAGGATGTTATGAACTTCTTTTAATGAGAGCAAAACGATTAAAAGCGAGTTTGACTTACCATATCAATTGATAGAGGCATGCACAAGGCTGATAAATATATTTTTTTTTTTTTTTGTCTCAGCAACGCAGAGAGATTCTCCTCTGCAACACTGCCTCTTCTGGCCATGCAATATAATCTGCAGATGAAAAAGTCCACCGTTAGTACATTATTAGAACTTGAATATTTCCAAACTAAAGACAACACTACCAAATAAAATTATGTTCATAAAGCGTTAATAATTAGTACAATCGAGTCTGCAATATTGTGAAAATTCAAAGTTCACTAAAAATTCTATTCTCCATTTTAATTTCAACCTAACAGACTTCTCTCAATCCTATACCTCATTTGCTACCACTCTCTACACAACTCTAGCACCTATATGAGGACGTAGAGATGAAGATCTCTTTAGCAGCCAAGATATAGCGTACCCTTCTCACTGGAATTCTTTTAGGTTATGGTACACCAATAGCAATTCAGTGATCTGATAAGTTAAGGGAGGAAGGTTTATGCTACAGTTAGTTGAAATAATAAAAACTAGGAGTATCGGATTCTAACATCTTCATTTTAGCACATCCCTATCAGTTAACCAATATTGCTACCGTCTTGAAAAGTTATATTTATGCGGAAGACCCCACTAAAAGGTCCTGTGAGCCATAGGATGTTATGAACTTCTTTTAATGAGAGCAAAATAATTAAAAGCGAGTTTGACTTACCATATCAATTGATAGAGGCATGCAGAAGGCTGATGAATTTGATTTCTTTTTTTTTTGTCTCAGCAACGCAGAGAGATTCTCCTCTGCAACACTGCCTCTGCTGGCCATGCAATATAATCTGCAGATGAAAAAGTCCACCGTTAGTCCATTATTAGAACTTGAATATTTCCAAACTAAAGACAACACTACCAAATAAAATTATTTTCATAAAGCTTTAATAATTAGTACAATCAAGTCTGCAATATTGTGAAAATTCAAAGTTCACTAAAAATTCTATTCTCCATTTTAATTTCAACCTAACACACTTCTCTCAATCCTATACCTCATTTGCTACCACTCTCTACACAACTAGCACCTATATGAGGACGTAGATATAAAGATCTCTTTAGCAGCCAAGAGATAGCGTACCCTGCTCACTGGAAATCTTTTAGGTTATGGTACACCAATAGCAATTCAGTGATCTGATAAGTTAAGGGAGGAAGGTTTATGCTACAGTTAGTTGAAATAATAAAAACTAGGAGTATCGGATTCTAACATCTTCATTTTAGCACATCCCTATCAGTTAACCAATATTGCTACCGTCTTGAAAAGTTATATTTATGCGGAAGACCCCACTAAAAGTTCGTGTGAGCCATAGGATGTTATGAACTTCTTTTAATGAGAGCAAAATGATTAAAAGCGAGTTTGACTTACCATATCAATTGATAGAGGCATGCAGAAGGCTGATGAATTTGATTTCTTTTTTTTTTTGTCTCAGCAATGCAGAGAGATTCTCCTCTGCAACACTGCCTCTGCTGGCCATGCAATATAATCTGCAGATGAAAAAGTCCACCGTTAGTCCATTATTAGAACTTGAATATTTCCAAACTAAAGACAACACTACCAAATAAAATTATTTTCATAAAGCTTTAATAATTAGTACAATCAAGTCTGCAATATTGTGAAAATTCAAAGTTCACTAAAAATTCTATTCTCTATTTTAATTTCAACCTAACACACTTCTCTCAATCCTATACCTCATTTGCTACCACTCTCTACACAACTCTAGCACCTATATGAGGACGTAGATATGAAGATCTCTTTAGCAGCCAAGATATAGCGTACCCTTCTCACTGGAATTCTTTTAGGTTATGAGACACGAATAGCAATTCAGTGATCTGATAAGTTAAGGGAGGAAGGTTTATGCTACAGTTAGTTGAAATAATAAAAACTATGAGTATCAGATTCTAACATCTTCATGTTAGCACATCCCTATCAGTTAACCAATATTGCTTCCGTCTTGATAAGTTATATTTATGCGGAAGACCCCACTAAAAGTTCCTGTGAGCCATAGGATGTTATGAACTTCTTTTAATGAGAGCAAAATGATTAAAAGCGAGTTTGACTTACCATATCAATTGATAGAGGCATGCAGAAGGCTGATGAATTTGATTTCTTTTTTTTTTGTCTCAGCAACGCAGAGAGATTCTCCTCTGCAACACTGCCTCTGCTGGCCATGCAATATAATCTGCAGATGAAAAAGTCCACCGTTAGTACATTATTAGAACTTGAATATTTCCAAACTAAAGACAACACTACCAAATAAAATTATTTTCATAAAGCTTTAATAATTAGTACAATCAAGTCTGCAATATTGTGAAAATTCAAAGTTCACTAAAAATTCTATTCTCCATTTTAATTTCAACCTAACACACTTCTCTCAATCCTATACCTCATTTGCTACCACTCTCTACACAACTAGCACCTATATGAGGACGTAGATATAAAGATCTCTTTAGCAGCCAAGAGATAGCGTACCCTTCTCACTGGAAATCTTTTAGGTTATGGTACACCAATAGCAATTCAGTGATCTGATAAGTTAAGGGAGGAAGGTTTATGCTACAGTTAGTTGAAATAATAAAAACTAGGAGTATCGGATTCTAACATCTTCATTTTAGCACATCCCTATCAGTTAACCAATATTGCTACCGTCTTGAAAAGTTATATTTATGCGGAAGACCCCACTAAAAGTTCGTGTGAGCCATAGGATGTTATGAACTTCTTTTAATGAGAGCAAAATGATTAAAAGCGAGTTTGACTTACCATATCAATTGATAGAGGCATGCAGAAGGCTGATGAATTTGATTTCTTTTTTTTTTTGTCTCAGCAACGCAGAGAGATTCTCCTCTGCAACACTGCCTCTGCTGGCCATGCAATATAATCTGCAGATGAAAAAGTCCACCGTTAGTCCATTATTAGAACTTGAATATTTCCAAACTAAAGACAACACTACCAAATAAAATTATTTTCATAAAGCTTTAATAATTAGTACAATCAAGTCTGCAATATTGTGAAAATTCAAAGTTCACTAAAAATTCTATTCTCTATTTTAATTTCAACCTAACACACTTCTCTCAATCCTATACCTCATTTGCTACCACTCTCTACACAACTCTAGCACCTATATGAGGACATAGATATAAAGATCTCTTTAGCAGCCAAGAGATAGCGTACCCTTCTCACTGGAAATCTTTTAGGTTATGGTACACCAATAGCAATTCAGTGATCTGATAAGTTAAGGGAGGAAGGTTTATGCTACAGTTAGTTGAAATAATAAAAACTAGGAGTATCGGATTCTAACATCTTCATTTTACCACATCCCTATCAGTTAACCAATATTGCTACCGTCTTGAAAAGTTATATATATGCTGAAGACACCACTAAAAGGTCCTGTGAGCCATAGGATGTTATGAACTTCTTTTAATGAGAGCAAAACGATTAAAAGCGAGTTTGACTTACCATATCAATTGATAGAGGCATGCACAAGGCTGATGAATATGATTTCTTTTTTTTTTGTCTCAGCAACGCAGAGAGATTCTCCTCTGCAACACTGCCTCTGCTGGCCATGCAATATAATCTGCAGATGGAAAAGTCCACCGTTAGTCCATTATTAGAACTTAATTATTTCCAAAATAAAGACAACACTACCAAATAAAATTATTTTCATAAAGCGTTAATAATTAGTACAATCGAGTCTGCAATATTGTGAAAATTCAAAGTTCACTAAAAATTATATTCTCCATTTTAATTTCAACCTAACACACTTCTCTCAATCCTATGCCTCATTTGCTACCACTCTCTACACAACTCTAGCACCTATGTGAGGACGTAGATATAAAGATCTCTTTAGCAGCCAAGAGACAGCGTACCTTTCTCACTGGAATTCTTTAAGGTTATGGTACATCAATAGCAATTCAGTGAACTAATAAGTTAAGGGAGGAAGGTTTATGCTACAGTTTGTTCAAATAATAAAAACTATGAGTATCAGATTCTAACATCTTCATTTTAGCACATCCCTATCAGTTAACCAATATTGCTACCATCTTGAAAAGTTATATATATGCGGAAGACCCCACTAAAAGGTCCTGTGAGCCATAGGATGTTATGAACTTCTTTTAATGAGAGCAAAACGATTAAAAGCGAGTTTGACTTACCATATCAATTGATAGAGGCATGCACAAGGCTGATGAATATGATTTTTTTTTTTTTTGTCTCAGCAACGCAGAGAGATTCTCCTCTGCAACACTGCCTCTTCTGGCCATGCAATATAATCTGCAGATGAAAAAGTCCACCGTTAGTACATTATTAGAACTTGAATATTTCCAAACTAAAGACAACACTACCAAATAAAATTATGTTCATAAAGCGTTAATAATTAGTACAATCGAGTCTGCAATATTGTGAAAATTCAAAGTTCACTAAAAATTCTATTCTCCATTTTAATTTCAACCTAACAGACTTCTCTCAATCCTATACCTCATTTGCTACCACTCTCTACACAACTCTAGCACCTATATGAGGACGTAGAGATGAAGATCTCTTTAGCAGCCAAGATATAGCGTACCCTTCTCACTGGAATTCTTTTAGGTTATGGTACACCAATAGCAATTCAGTGATCTGATAAGTTAAGGGAGGAAGGTTTATGCTACAGTTAGTTGAAATAATAAAAACTAGGAGTATCGGATTCTAACATCTTCATTTTAGCACATCCCTATCAGTTAACCAATATTGCTACCGTCTTGAAAAGTTATATTTATGCGGAAGACCCCACTAAAAGGTCCTGTGAGCCATAGGATGTTATGAACTTCTTTTAATGAGAGCAAAATAATTAAAAGCGAGTTTGACTTACCATATCAATTGATAGAGGCATGCAGAAGGCTGATGAATTTGATTTCTTTTTTTTTTGTCTCAGCAACGCAGAGAGATTCTCCTCTGCAACACTGCCTCTGCTGGCCATGCAATATAATCTGCAGATGAAAAAGTCCACCGTTAGTCCATTATTAGAACTTGAATATTTCCAAACTAAAGACAACACTACCAAATAAAATTATTTTCATAAAGCTTTAATAATTAGTACAATCAAGTCTGCAATATTGTGAAAATTCAAAGTTCACTAAAAATTCTATTCTCCATTTTAATTTCAACCTAACACACTTCTCTCAATCCTATACCTCATTTGCTACCACTCTCTACACAACTAGCACCTATATGAGGACGTAGATATAAAGATCTCTTTAGCAGCCAAGAGATAGCGTACCCTGCTCACTGGAAATCTTTTAGGTTATGGTACACCAATAGCAATTCAGTGATCTGATAAGTTAAGGGAGGAAGGTTTATGCTACAGTTAGTTGAAATAATAAAAACTAGGAGTATCGGATTCTAACATCTTCATTTTAGCACATCCCTATCAGTTAACCAATATTGCTACCGTCTTGAAAAGTTATATTTATGCGGAAGACCCCACTAAAAGTTCGTGTGAGCCATAGGATGTTATGAACTTCTTTTAATGAGAGCAAAATGATTAAAAGCGAGTTTGACTTACCATATCAATTGATAGAGGCATGCAGAAGGCTGATGAATTTGATTTCTTTTTTTTTTTGTCTCAGCAACGCAGAGATATTCTCCTCTGCAACACTGCCTTTGCTGGCCATGCAATATAATCTGCAGATGAAAAAGTCCACCGTTAGTCCATTATTAGAACTTGAATATTTCCAAACTAAAGACAACACTACCAAATAAAATTATTTTCATAAAGCTTTAATAATTAGTACAATCAAGTCTGCAATATTGTGAAAATTCAAAGTTCACTAAAAATTCTATTCTCTATTTTAATTTCAACCTAACACACTTCTCTCAATCCTATACCTCATTTGCTACCACTCTCTACACAACTCTAGCACCTATATGAGGACGTAGATATGAAGATCTCTTTAGCAGCCAAGATATAGCGTACCCTTCTCACTGGAATTCTTTTAGGTTATGGTACACGAATAGCAATTCAGTGATCTGATAAGTTAAGGGAGGAAGGTTTATGCTACAGTTAGTTGAAATAATAAAAACTATGAGTATCAGATTCTAACATCTTCATGTTAGCACATCCCTATCAGTTAACCAATATTGCTTCCGTCTTGATAAGTTATATTTATGCGGAAGACCCCACTAAAAGTTCCTGTGAGCCATAGGATGTTATGAACTTCTTTTAATGAGAGCAAAATGATTAAAAGCGAGTTTGACTTACCATATCAATTGATAGAGGCATGCAGAAGGCTGATGAATTTGATTTCTTTTTTTTTTGTCTCAGCAACGCAGAGAGATTCTCCTCTGCAACACTGCCTCTGCTGGCCATGCAATATAATCTGCAGATGAAAAAGTCCACCGTTAGTACATTATTAGAACTTGAATATTTCCAAACTAAAGACAACACTACCAAATAAAATTATTTTCATAAAGCTTTAATAATTAGTACAATCAAGTCTGCAATATTGTGAAAATTCAAAGTTCACTAAAAATTCTATTCTCCATTTTAATTTCAACCTAACACACTTCTCTCAATCCTATACCTCATTTGCTACCACTCTCTACACAACTAGCACCTATATGAGGACGTAGATATAAAGATCTCTTTAGCAGCCAAGAGATAGCGTACCCTTCTCACTGGAAATCTTTTAGGTTATGGTACACCAATAGCAATTCAGTGATCTGATAAGTTAAGGGAGGAAGGTTTATGCTACAGTTAGTTGAAATAATAAAAACTAGGAGTATCGGATTCTAACATCTTCATTTTAGCACATCCCTATCAGTTAACCAATATTGCTACCGTCTTGAAAAGTTATATTTATGCGGAAGACCCCACTAAAAGTTCGTGTGAGCCATAGGATGTTATGAACTTCTTTTAATGAGAGCAAAATGATTAAAAGCGAGTTTGACTTACCATATCAATTGATAGAGGCATGCAGAAGGCTGATGAATTTGATTTCTTTTTTTTTTTGTCTCAGCAACGCAGAGAGATTCTCCTCTGCAACACTGCCTCTGCTGGCCATGCAATATAATCTGCAGATGAAAAAGTCCACCGTTAGTCCATTATTAGAACTTGAATATTTCCAAACTAAAGACAACACTACCAAATAAAATTATTTTCATAAAGCTTTAATAATTAGTACAATCAAGTCTGCAATATTGTGAAAATTCAAAGTTCACTAAAAATTCTATTCTCTATTTTAATTTCAACCTAACACACTTCTCTCAATCCTATACCTCATTTGCTACCACTCTCTACACAACTCTAGCACCTATATGAGGACATAGATATAAAGATCTCTTTAGCAGCCAAGAGATAGCGTACCCTTCTCACTGGAAATCTTTTAGGTTATGGTACACCAATAGCAATTCAGTGAACTAATAAGTTAAGGGAGGAAGGTTTATGCTACAGTTTGTTCAAATAATAAAAACTATGAGTATCAGATTCTAACATCTTCATTTTAGCACATCCCTATCAGTTAACCAATATTGCTACCATCTTGAAAAGTTATATATATGCGGAAGACCCCACTAAAAGGTCCTGTGAGCCATAGGATGTTATGAACTTCTTTTAATGAGAGCAAAACGATTAAAAGCGAGTTTGACTTACCATATCAATTGATAGAGGCATGCACAAGGCTGATGAATATGATTTCTTTTTTTTTTGTCTCAGCAACGCAGAGAGATTCTCCTCTGCAACACTGCCTCTGCTGGCCATGCAATATAATCTGCAGATGGAAAAGTCCACCGTAAGTCCATTATTAGAACTTAATTATTTCTAACATAAAGACAACACTACCAAATGAAATTATTTTCATAAAGCGTTAATAATTAGTACAATCAAGTCTGCAATATTGTGAAAATTCAAAGTTCACTAAAAATTATATTCTCCATTTTAATTTCAACCTAACACACTGCTCTCAATCCTATACCTCATTTGCTACCACTCTCTACACAACTAGCACCTATATGAGGACGTAGATATAAAGATCTCTTTAGCAGCCAAGAGATAGCGTACCCTGCTCACTGGAAATCTTTTAGGTTATGGTACACCAATAGCAATTCAGTGATCTGATAAGTTAAGGGAGGAAGGTTTATGCTACAGTTAGTTGAAATAATAAAAACTAGGAGTATCGGATTCTAACATCTTCATTTTAGCACATCCCTATCAGTTAACCAATATTGCTACCGTCTTGAAAAGTTATATTTATGCGGAAGACCCCACTAAAAGTTCGTGTGAGCCATAGGATGTTATGAACTTCTTTTAATGAGAGCAAAATGATTAAAAGCGAGTTTGACTTACCATATCAATTGATAGAGGCATGCAGAAGGCTGATGAATTTGATTTCTTTTTTTTTTTGTCTCAGCAACGCAGAGAGATTCTCCTCTGCAACACTGCCTCTGCTGGCCATGCAATATAATCTGCAGATGAAAAAGTCCACCGTTAGTCCATTATTAGAACTTGAATATTTCCAAACTAAAGACAACACTACCAAATAAAATTATTTTCATAAAGCTTTAATAATTAGTACAATCAAGTCTGCAATATTGTGAAAATTCAAAGTTCACTAAAAATTCTATTCTCTATTTTAATTTCAACCTAACACACTTCTCTCAATCCTATACCTCATTTGCTACCACTCTCTACACAACTCTAGCACCTATATGAGGACGTAGATATGAAGATCTCTTTAGCAGCCAAGATATAGCGTACCCTTCTCACTGGAATTCTTTTAGGTTATGGTACACGAATAGCAATTCAGTGATCTGATAAGTTAAGGGAGGAAGGTTTATGCTACAGTTAGTTGAAATAATAAAAACTATGAGTATCAGATTCTAACATCTTCATGTTAGCACATCCCTATCAGTTAACCAATATTGCTTCCGTCTTGATAAGTTATATTTATGCGGAAGACCCCACTAAAAGTTCCTGTGAGCCATAGGATGTTATGAACTTCTTTTAATGAGAGCAAAATGATTAAAAGCGAGTTTGACTTACCATATCAATTGATAGAGGCATGCAGAAGGCTGATGAATTTGATTTCTTTTTTTTTTGTCTCAGCAACGCAGAGAGATTCTCCTCTGCAACACTGCCTCTGCTGGCCATGCAATATAATCTGCAGATGAAAAAGTCCACCGTTAGTACATTATTAGAACTTGAATATTTCCAAACTAAAGACAACACTACCAAATAAAATTATTTTCATAAAGCTTTAATAATTAGTACAATCAAGTCTGCAATATTGTGAAAATTCAAAGTTCACTAAAAATTCTATTCTCCATTTTAATTTCAACCTAACACACTTCTCTCAATCCTATACCTCATTTGCTACCACTCTCTACACAACTAGCACCTATATGAGGACGTAGATATAAAGATCTCTTTAGCAGCCAAGAGATAGCGTACCCTTCTCACTGGAAATCTTTTAGGTTATGGTACACCAATAGCAATTCAGTGATCTGATAAGTTAAGGGAGGAAGGTTTATGCTACAGTTAGTTGAAATAATAAAAACTAGGAGTATCGGATTCTAACATCTTCATTTTAGCACATCCCTATCAGTTAACCAATATTGCTACCGTCTTGAAAAGTTATATTTATGCGGAAGACCCCACTAAAAGTTCGTGTGAGCCATAGGATGTTATGAACTTCTTTTAATGAGAGCAAAATGATTAAAAGCGAGTTTGACTTACCATATCAATTGATAGAGGCATGCAGAAGGCTGATGAATTTGATTTCTTTTTTTTTTTGTCTCAGCAACGCAGAGAGATTCTCCTCTGCAACACTGCCTCTGCTGGCCATGCAATATAATCTGCAGATGAAAAAGTCCACCGTTAGTCCATTATTAGAACTTGAATATTTCCAAACTAAAGACAACACTACCAAATAAAATTATTTTCATAAAGCTTTAATAATTAGTACAATCAAGTCTGCAATATTGTGAAAATTCAAAGTTCACTAAAAATTCTATTCTCTATTTTAATTTCAACCTAACACACTTCTCTCAATCCTATACCTCATTTGCTACCACTCTCTACACAACTCTAGCACCTATATGAGGACATAGATATAAAGATCTCTTTAGCAGCCAAGAGATAGCGTACCCTTCTCACTGGAAATCTTTTAGGTTATGGTACACCAATAGCAATTCAGTGAACTAATAAGTTAAGGGAGGAAGGTTTATGCTACAGTTTGTTCAAATAATAAAAACTATGAGTATCAGATTCTAACATCTTCATTTTAGCACATCCCTATCAGTTAACCAATATTGCTACCATCTTGAAAAGTTATATATATGCGGAAGACCCCACTAAAAGGTCCTGTGAGCCATAGGATGTTATGAACTTCTTTTAATGAGAGCAAAACGATTAAAAGCGAGTTTGACTTACCATATCAATTGATAGAGGCATGCACAAGGCTGATGAATATGATTTCTTTTTTTTTTGTCTCAGCAACGCAGAGAGATTCTCCTCTGCAACACTGCCTCTGCTGGCCATGCAATATAATCTGCAGATGGAAAAGTCCACCGTAAGTCCATTATTAGAACTTAATTATTTCTAACATAAAGACAACACTACCAAATGAAATTATTTTCATAAAGCGTTAATAATTAGTACAATCAAGTCTGCAATATTGTGAAAATTCAAAGTTCACTAAAAATTATATTCTCCATTTTAATTTCAACCTAACACACTGCTCTCAATCCTATGCCTCATTTGCTACCACTCTCTACACAACTCTAGCACCTATGTGAGGACGTAGATATAAAGATCTCTTTAGCAGCCAAGAGACAGCGTACCCTTCTCACTGGAATTCTTTAAGGTTATGGTACACCAATAGCAATTCAGTGAACTAATAAGTTAAGGGAGGAAGATTTATGCTACAGTTTGTTGAAATAATAAAAACTATGAGTATCAGATTCTAACATCTTCATTTTAGCACATCCCTATCAGTTAACCAATATTGCTACCTTCTTGAAAAGTTATATATATGCTGAAGACACCACTAAAAGGTCCTGTGAGCCATAGGATGTTATGAACTTCTTTTAATGAGAGCAAAACGATTAAAAGCGAGTTTGACTTACCATATCAATTGATAGAGGCATGCACAAGGCTGATGAATATGATTTCTTTTTTTTTTGTCTCAGCAACGCAGAGAGATTCTCCTCTGCAACACTGCCTCTGCTGGCCATGCAATATAATCTGCAGATGGAAAAGTCCACCGTTAGTCCATTATTAGAACTTAATTATTTCCAAAATAAAGACAACACTACCAAATAAAATTATTTTCATAAAGCGTTAATAATTAGTACAATCGAGTCTGCAATATTGTGAAAATTCAAAGTTCACTAAAAATTATATTCTCCATTTTAATTTCAACCTAACACACTTCTCTCAATCCTATGCCTCATTTGCTACCACTCTCTACACAACTCTAGCACCTATGTGAGGACGTAGATATAAAGATCTCTTTAGCAGCCAAGAGACAGCGTACCTTTCTCACTGGAATTCTTTAAGGTTATGGTACACCAATAGCAATTCAGTGAACTAATAAGTTAAGGGAGGAAGGTTTATGCTACAGTTTGTTCAAATAATAAAAACTATGAGTATCAGATTCTAACATCTTCATTTTAGCACATCCCTATCAGTTAACCAATATTGCTACCATCTTGAAAAGTTATATATATGCGGAAGACCCCACTAAAAGGTCCTGTGAGCCATAGGATGTTATGAACTTCTTTTAATGAGAGCAAAACGATTAAAAGCGAGTTTGACTTACCATATCAATTGATAGAGGCATGCACAAGGCTGATAAATATATATTTTTTTTTTTTTGTCTCAGCAACGCAGAGAGATTCTCCTCTGCAACACTGCCTCTTCTGGCCATGCAATATAATCTGCAGATGAAAAAGTCCACCGTTAGTACATTATTAGAACTTGAATATTTCCAAACTAAAGACAACACTACCAAATAAAATTATGTTCATAAAGCGTTAATAATTAGTACAATCGAGTCTGCAATATTGTGAAAATTCAAAGTTCACTAAAAATTCTATTCTCCATTTTAATTTCAACCTAACAGACTTCTCTCAATCCTATACCTCATTTGCTACCACTCTCTACACAACTCTAGCACCTATATGAGGACGTAGAGATGAAGATCTCTTTAGCAGCCAAGATATAGCGTACCCTTCTCACTGGAATTCTTTTAGGTTATGGTACACCAATAGCAATTCAGTGATCTGATAAGTTAAGGGAGGAAGGTTTATGCTACAGTTAGTTGAAATAATAAAAACTAGGAGTATCGGATTCTAACATCTTCATTTTAGCACATCCCTATCAGTTAACCAATATTGCTACCGTCTTGAAAAGTTATATTTATGCGGAAGACCCCACTAAAAGGTCCTGTGAGCCATAGGATGTTATGAACTTCTTTTAATGAGAGCAAAATAATTAAAAGCGAGTTTGACTTACCATATCAATTGATAGAGGCATGCAGAAGGCTGATGAATTTGATTTCTTTTTTTTTTGTCTCAGCAACGCAGAGAGATTCTCCTCTGCAACACTGCCTCTGCTGGCCATGCAATATAATCTGCAGATGAAAAAGTCCACCGTTAGTCCATTATTAGAACTTGAATATTTCCAAACTAAAGACAACACTACCAAATAAAATTATTTTCATAAAGCTTTAATAATTAGTACAATCAAGTCTGCAATATTGTGAAAATTCAAAGTTCACTAAAAATTCTATTCTCCATTTTAATTTCAACCTAACACACTTCTCTCAATCCTATACCTCATTTGCTACCACTCTCTACACAACTAGCACCTATATGAGGACGTAGATATAAAGATCTCTTTAGCAGCCAAGAGATAGCGTACCCTGCTCACTGGAAATCTTTTAGGTTATGGTACACCAATAGCAATTCAGTGATCTGATAAGTTAAGGGAGGAAGGTTTATGCTACAGTTAGTTGAAATAATAAAAACTAGGAGTATCGGATTCTAACATCTTCATTTTAGCACATCCCTATCAGTTAACCAATATTGCTACCGTCTTGAAAAGTTATATTTATGCGGAAGACCCCACTAAAAGTTCGTGTGAGCCATAGGATGTTATGAACTTCTTTTAATGAGAGCAAAATGATTAAAAGCGAGTTTGACTTACCATATCAATTGATAGAGGCATGCAGAAGGCTGATGAATTTGATTTCTTTTTTTTTTTGTCTCAGCAATGCAGAGAGATTCTCCTCTGCAACACTGCCTCTGCTGGCCATGCAATATAATCTGCAGATGAAAAAGTCCACCGTTAGTCCATTATTAGAACTTGAATATTTCCAAACTAAAGACAACACTACCAAATAAAATTATTTTCATAAAGCTTTAATAATTAGTACAATCAAGTCTGCAATATTGTGAAAATTCAAAGTTCACTAAAAATTCTATTCTCTATTTTAATTTCAACCTAACACACTTCTCTCAATCCTATACCTCATTTGCTACCACTCTCTACACAACTCTAGCACCTATATGAGGACGTAGATATGAAGATCTCTTTAGCAGCCAAGATATAGCGTACCCTTCTCACTGGAATTCTTTTAGGTTATGAGACACGAATAGCAATTCAGTGATCTGATAAGTTAAGGGAGGAAGGTTTATGCTACAGTTAGTTGAAATAATAAAAACTATGAGTATCAGATTCTAACATCTTCATGTTAGCACATCCCTATCAGTTAACCAATATTGCTTCCGTCTTGATAAGTTATATTTATGCGGAAGACCCCACTAAAAGTTCCTGTGAGCCATAGGATGTTATGAACTTCTTTTAATGAGAGCAAAATGATTAAAAGCGAGTTTGACTTACCATATCAATTGATAGAGGCATGCAGAAGGCTGATGAATTTGATTTCTTTTTTTTTTGTCTCAGCAACGCAGAGAGATTCTCCTCTGCAACACTGCCTCTGCTGGCCATGCAATATAATCTGCAGATGAAAAAGTCCACCGTTAGTACATTATTAGAACTTGAATATTTCCAAACTAAAGACAACACTACCAAATAAAATTATTTTCATAAAGCTTTAATAATTAGTACAATCAAGTCTGCAATATTGTGAAAATTCAAAGTTCACTAAAAATTCTATTCTCCATTTTAATTTCAACCTAACACACTTCTCTCAATCCTATACCTCATTTGCTACCACTCTCTACACAACTAGCACCTATATGAGGACGTAGATATAAAGATCTCTTTAGCAGCCAAGAGATAGCGTACCCTTCTCACTGGAAATCTTTTAGGTTATGGTACACCAATAGCAATTCAGTGATCTGATAAGTTAAGGGAGGAAGGTTTATGCTACAGTTAGTTGAAATAATAAAAACTAGGAGTATCGGATTCTAACATCTTCATTTTAGCACATCCCTATCAGTTAACCAATATTGCTACCGTCTTGAAAAGTTATATTTATGCGGAAGACCCCACTAAAAGTTCGTGTGAGCCATAGGATGTTATGAACTTCTTTTAATGAGAGCAAAATGATTAAAAGCGAGTTTGACTTACCATATCAATTGATAGAGGCATGCAGAAGGCTGATGAATTTGATTTCTTTTTTTTTTTGTCTCAGCAACGCAGAGAGATTCTCCTCTGCAACACTGCCTCTGCTGGCCATGCAATATAATCTGCAGATGAAAAAGTCCACCGTTAGTCCATTATTAGAACTTGAATATTTCCAAACTAAAGACAACACTACCAAATAAAATTATTTTCATAAAGCTTTAATAATTAGTACAATCAAGTCTGCAATATTGTGAAAATTCAAAGTTCACTAAAAATTCTATTCTCTATTTTAATTTCAACCTAACACACTTCTCTCAATCCTATACCTCATTTGCTACCACTCTCTACACAACTCTAGCACCTATATGAGGACATAGATATAAAGATCTCTTTAGCAGCCAAGAGATAGCGTACCCTTCTCACTGGAAATCTTTTAGGTTATGGTACACCAATAGCAATTCAGTGATCTGATAAGTTAAGGGAGGAAGGTTTATGCTACAGTTAGTTGAAATAATAAAAACTAGGAGTATCGGATTCTAACATCTTCATTTTACCACATCCCTATCAGTTAACCAATATTGCTACCGTCTTGAAAAGTTATATATATGCTGAAGACACCACTAAAAGGTCCTGTGAGCCATAGGATGTTATGAACTTCTTTTAATGAGAGCAAAACGATTAAAAGCGAGTTTGACTTACCATATCAATTGATAGAGGCATGCACAAGGCTGATGAATATGATTTCTTTTTTTTTTGTCTCAGCAACGCAGAGAGATTCTCCTCTGCAACACTGCCTCTGCTGGCCATGCAATATAATCTGCAGATGGAAAAGTCCACCGTTAGTCCATTATTAGAACTTAATTATTTCCAAAATAAAGACAACACTACCAAATAAAATTATTTTCATAAAGCGTTAATAATTAGTACAATCGAGTCTGCAATATTGTGAAAATTCAAAGTTCACTAAAAATTATATTCTCCATTTTAATTTCAACCTAACACACTTCTCTCAATCCTATGCCTCATTTGCTACCACTCTCTACACAACTCTAGCACCTATGTGAGGATGTAGATATAAAGATCTCTTTAGCAGCCAAGAGACAGCGTACCTTTCTCACTGGAATTCTTTAAGGTTATGGTACACCAATAGCAATTCAGTGAACTAATAAGTTAAGGGAGGAAGGTTTATGCTACAGTTTGTTCAAATAATAAAAACTATGAGTATCAGATTCTAACATCTTCATTTTAGCACATCCCTATCAGTTAACCAATATTGCTACCATCTTGAAAAGTTATATATATATGCGGAAGACCCCACTAAAAGGTCCTGTGAGCCATAGGATGTTATGAACTTCTTTTAATGAGAGCAAAACGATTAAAAGCGAGTTTGACTTACCATATCAATTGATAGAGGCATGCACAAGGCTGATGAATATGATTTCTTTTTTTTTTGTCTCAGCAACGCAGAGAGATTCTCCTCTGCAACACTGCCTCTGCTGGCCATGCAATATAATCTGCAGATGGAAAAGTCCACCGTAAGTCCATTATTAGAACTTAATTATTTCTAACATAAAGACAACACTACCAAATGAAAATATTTTCATAAAGCGTTAATAATTAGTACAATCGAGTCTGCAATATTGTGAAAATTCAAAGTTCACTAAAAATTATATTCTCCATTTTAATTTCAACCTAACACACTGCTCTCAATCCTATGCCTCATTTGCTACCACTCTCTACACAACTCTAGCACCTATGTGAGGACGTAGATATAAAGATCTCTTTAGCAGCCAAGAGACAGCGTACCCTTCTCACTGGAATTCTTTAAGGTTATGGTACACCAATAGCAATTCAGTGAACTAATAAGTTAAGGGAGGAAGATTTATGCTACAGTTTGTTGAAATAATAAACACTATGAGTATCAGATTCTAACATCTTCATTTTAGCACATCCCTATCAGTTAACCAATATTGCTACCTTCTTGAAAAGTTATATATATGCTGAAGACACCACTAAAAGGTCCTGTGAGCCATAGGATGTTATGAACTTCTTTTAATGAGAGCAAAACAATTAAAAGCGAGTTTGACTTACCATATCAATTGATAGAGGCATGCACAAGGCTGATGAATATGATTTCTTTTTTTTTTTGTCTCAGCAACGCAGAGAGATTCTCCTCTGCAACACTGCCTCTGCTGGCCATGCAATATAATCTGCAGATGGAAAAGTCCACCGTTAGTCCATTATTAGAAATTAATTATTTCCAAAATAAAGACAACACTACCAAATAAAATTATTTTCATAAAGCGTTAATAATTAGTACAATCGAGTCTGCAATATTGTGAAAATTCAAAGTTCACTAAAAATTATATTCTCCATTTTAATTTCAACCTAACACACTTCTCTCAATCCTATGCCTCATTTGCTACCACTCTCTACACAACTCTAGCACCTATGTGAGGACGTAGATATAAAGATCTCTTTAGCAGCCAAGAGACAGCGTACCTTTCTCACTGGAATTCTTTAAGGTTATGGTACACCAATAGCAATTCAGTGAACTAATAAGTTAAGGGAGGAAGGTTTATGCTACAGTTTGTTCAAATAATAAAAACTATGAGTATCAGATTCTAACATCTTCATTTTAGCACATCCCTATCAGTTAACCAATATTGCTACCATCTTGAAAAGTTATATATATGCGGAAGACCCCACTAAAAGGTCCTGTGAGCCATAGGATGTTATGAACTTCTTTTAATGAGAGCAAAACGATTAAAAGCGAGTTTGACTTACCATATCAATTGATAGAGGCATGCACAAGGCTGATGAATATGATTTTTTTTTTTTTTTGTCTCAGCAACGCAGAGAGATTCTCCTCTGCAACACTGCCTCTGCTGGCCATGCAATATAATCTGCAGATGGAAAAGTCCACCGTTAGTCCATTATTAGAAATTGAATATTTCCAAACTAAAGAAAACACTACCAAATAAAATTATTTTCATAAAGCGTTAATAATTAGTACAATCGAGTCTGCAATATTGTGAAAATTCAAAGTTCACTAAAAATTATATTCTCCATTTTAATTTCAACCTAACACACTTCTCTCAATCCTATGCCTCATTTGCTACCACTCTCTACACAACTCTAGCACCTATGTGAGGACGTAGATATAAAGATCTCTTTAGCAGCCAAGAGACAGCGTACCCTTCTCACTGGAATTCTTTAAGGTTATGGTACACCAATAGCAATTCAGTGAACTAATAAGTTAAGGGAGGAAGGTTTATGCTACAGTTTGTTGAAATAATAAAAACTATGAGTATCAGATTCTAACATCTTCATTTTAGCACATCCCTATCAGTTAACCAATATTGCTACCATCTTGAAAAGTTATATATATGCGGAAGACCCCACTAAAAGGTCTTGTGAGCCATAGGATGTTATGAACTTCTTTTAATGAGAGCAAAACGATTAAAAGCGAGTTTGACTTACCATATCAATTAATAGAGGCATGCACAAGGCTGATGAATATGATATTTTTTTTTTTTGTCTCAGCAACGCAGAGAGATTCTCCTCTGCAACACTGCCTCTGCTGGCCATGCAATATAATCTGCAGATGGAAAAGTCCACCGTTAGTCCATTATTAGAAATTGAATATTTCCAAACTAAAGAAAACACTACCAAATAAAATTATTTTCATAAAGCGTTAATAATTAGTACAATCGAGTCTGCAATATTGTGAAAATTCAAAGTTCACTAAAAATTATATTCTCCATTTTAATTTCAACCTAACACACTTCTCTCAATCCTATGCCTCATTTGCTACCACTCTCTACACAACTCTAGCACCTATGTGAGGACGTAGATATAAAGATCTCTTTAGCAGCCAAGAGACAGCGTACCCTTCTCACTGAAATTCTTTAAGGTTATGGTACACCAATAGCAATTCAGTGAACTAATAAGTTAAGGGAGGAAGGTTTATGCTACAGTTTGTTCAAATAATAAAAACTATGAGTATCAGATTCTAACATCTTCATTTTAGCACATCCCTATCAGTTAACCAATATTGCTACCATCTTGAAAAGTTATATATATGCGGAAGACCCCACTAAAAGGTCCTGTGAGCCATAGGATGTTATGAACTTCTTTTAATGAGAGCAAAACGATTAAAAGCGAGTTTGACTTACCATATCAATTGATAGAGGCATGCACAAGGCTGATGAATATGATTTTTTTTTTTTTTGTCTCAGCAACGCAGAGAGATTCTCCTCTGCAACACTGCCTCTTCTGGCCATGCAATATAATCTGCAGATGAAAAAGTCCACCGTTAGTACATTATTAGAACTTGAATATTTCCAAACTAAAGACAACACTACCAAATAAAATTATGTTCATAAAGCGTTAATAATTAGTACAATCGAGTCTGCAATATTGTGAAAATTCAAAGTTCACTAAAAATTCTATTCTCCATTTTAATTTCAACCTAACAGACTTCTCTCAATCCTATACCTCATTTGCTACCACTCTCTACACAACTCTAGCACCTATATGAGGACGTAGAGATGAAGATCTCTTTAGCAGCCAAGATATAGCGTACCCTTCTCACTGGAATTCTTTTAGGTTATGGTACACCAATAGCAATTCAGTGATCTGATAAGTTAAGGGAGGAAGGTTTATGCTACAGTTAGTTGAAATAATAAAAACTAGGAGTATCGGATTCTAACATCTTCATTTTAGCACATCCCTATCAGTTAACCAATATTGCTACCGTCTTGAAAAGTTATATTTATGCGGAAGACCCCACTAAAAGGTCCTGTGAGCCATAGGATGTTATGAACTTCTTTTAATGAGAGCAAAATAATTAAAAGCGAGTTTGACTTACCATATCAATTGATAGAGGCATGCAGAAGGCTGATGAATTTGATTTCTTTTTTTTTTGTCTCAGCAACGCAGAGAGATTCTCCTCTGCAACACTGCCTCTGCTGGCCATGCAATATAATCTGCAGATGAAAAAGTCCACCGTTAGTCCATTATTAGAACTTGAATATTTCCAAACTAAAGACAACACTACCAAATAAAATTATTTTCATAAAGCTTTAATAATTAGTACAATCAAGTCTGCAATATTGTGAAAATTCAAAGTTCACTAAAAATTCTATTCTCCATTTTAATTTCAACCTAACACACTTCTCTCAATCCTATACCTCATTTGCTACCACTCTCTACACAACTAGCACCTATATGAGGACGTAGATATAAAGATCTCTTTAGCAGCCAAGAGATAGCGTACCCTGCTCACTGGAAATCTTTTAGGTTATGGTACACCAATAGCAATTCAGTGATCTGATAAGTTAAGGGAGGAAGGTTTATGCTACAGTTAGTTGAAATAATAAAAACTAGGAGTATCGGATTCTAACATCTTCATTTTAGCACATCCCTATCAGTTAACCAATATTGCTACCGTCTTGAAAAGTTATATTTATGCGGAAGACCCCACTAAAAGTTCGTGTGAGCCATAGGATGTTATGAACTTCTTTTAATGAGAGCAAAATGATTAAAAGCGAGTTTGACTTACCATATCAATTGATAGAGGCATGCAGAAGGCTGATGAATTTGATTTCTTTTTTTTTTTGTCTCAGCAACGCAGAGAGATTCTCCTCTGCAACACTGCCTCTGCTGGCCATGCAATATAATCTGCAGATGAAAAAGTCCACCGTTAGTCCATTATTAGAACTTGAATATTTCCAAACTAAAGACAACACTACCAAATAAAATTATTTTCATAAAGCTTTAATAATTAGTACAATCAAGTCTGCAATATTGTGAAAATTCAAAGTTCACTAAAAATTCTATTCTCTATTTTAATTTCAACCTAACACACTTCTCTCAATCCTATACCTCATTTGCTACCACTCTCTACACAACTCTAGCACCTATATGAGGACGTAGATATGAAGATCTCTTTAGCAGCCAAGATATAGCGTACCCTTCTCACTGGAATTCTTTTAGGTTATGGTACACGAATAGCAATTCAGTGATCTGATAAGTTAAGGGAGGAAGGTTTATGCTACAGTTAGTTGAAATAATAAAAACTATGAGTATCAGATTCTAACATCTTCATGTTAGCACATCCCTATCAGTTAACCAATATTGCTTCCGTCTTGATAAGTTATATTTATGCGGAAGACCCCACTAAAAGTTCCTGTGAGCCATAGGATGTTATGAACTTCTTTTAATGAGAGCAAAATGATTAAAAGCGAGTTTGACTTACCATATCAATTGATAGAGGCATGCAGAAGGCTGATGAATTTGATTTCTTTTTTTTTTGTCTCAGCAACGCAGAGAGATTCTCCTCTGCAACACTGCCTCTGCTGGCCATGCAATATAATCTGCAGATGAAAAAGTCCACCGTTAGTACATTATTAGAACTTGAATATTTCCAAACTAAAGACAACACTACCAAATAAAATTATTTTCATAAAGCTTTAATAATTAGTACAATCAAGTCTGCAATATTGTGAAAATTCAAAGTTCACTAAAAATTCTATTCTCCATTTTAATTTCAACCTAACACACTTCTCTCAATCCTATACCTCATTTGCTACCACTCTCTACACAACTAGCACCTATATGAGGACGTAGATATAAAGATCTCTTTAGCAGCCAAGAGATAGCGTACCCTTCTCACTGGAAATCTTTTAGGTTATGGTACACCAATAGCAATTCAGTGATCTGATAAGTTAAGGGAGGAAGGTTTATGCTACAGTTAGTTGAAATAATAAAAACTAGGAGTATCGGATTCTAACATCTTCATTTTAGCACATCCCTATCAGTTAACCAATATTGCTACCGTCTTGAAAAGTTATATTTATGCGGAAGACCCCACTAAAAGTTCGTGTGAGCCATAGGATGTTATGAACTTCTTTTAACGAGAGCAAAATGATTAAAAGCGAGTTTGACTTACCATATCAATTGATAGAGGCATGCAGAAGGCTGATGAATTTGATTTCTTTTTTTTTTTGTCTCAGCAACGCAGAGAGATTCTCCTCTGCAACACTGCCTCTGCTGGCCATGCAATATAATCTGCAGATGAAAAAGTCCACCGTTAGTCCATTATTAGAACTTGAATATTTCCAAACTAAAGACAACACTACCAAATAAAATTATTTTCATAAAGCTTTAATAATTAGTACAATCAAGTCTGCAATATTGTGAAAATTCAAAGTTCACTAAAAATTCTATTCTCTATTTTAATTTCAACCTAACACACTTCTCTCAATCCTATACCTCATTTGCTACCACTCTCTACACAACTCTAGCACCTATATGAGGACATAGATATAAAGATCTCTTTAGCAGCCAAGAGATAGCGTACCCTTCTCACTGGAAATCTTTTAGGTTATGGTACACCAATAGCAATTCAGTGATCTGATAAGTTAAGGGAGGAAGGTTTATGCTACAGTTAGTTGAAATAATAAAAACTAGGAGTATCGGATTCTAACATCTTCATTTTACCACATCCCTATCAGTTAACCAATATTGCTACCGTCTTGAAAAGTTATATATATGCGGAAGACCCCACTAAAAGGTCCTGTGAGCCATAGGATGTTATGAACTTCTTTTAATGAGAGCAAAACGATTAAAAGCGAGTTTGACTTACCATATCAATTAATAGAGGCATGCACAAGGCTGATGAATATGATTTTTTTTTTTTTTGTCTCAGCAACGCAGAGAGATTCTCCTCTGCAACACTGCCTCTGCTGGCCATGCAATATAATCTGCAGATGGAAAAGTCCACCGTTAGTCCATTATTAGAAATTGAATATTTCCAAACTAAAGAAAACACTACAAAATAAAATTATTTTCATAAAGCGTTAATAATTAGTACAATCGAGTCTGCAATATTGTGAAAATTCAAAGTTCACTAAAAATTATATTCTCCATTTTAATTTCAACCTAACACACTTCTCTCAATCCTATGCCTCATTTGCTACCACTCTCTACACAACTCTAGCACCTATGTGAGGACGTAGATATAAAGATCTCTTTAGCAGCCAAGAGACAGCGTACCCTTCTCACTGGAAATCTTTTAGGTTATGGTACACCAATAGCAATTCAGTGATCTGATAAGTTAAGGGAGGAAGGTTTATGCTACAGTTAGTTGAAATAATAAAAACTAGGAGTATCGGATTCTAACATCTTCATTTTACCACATCCCTATCAGTTAACCAATATTGCTACCGTCTTGAAAAGTTATATATATGCGGAAGACCCCACTAAAAGGTCCTGTGAGCCATAGGATGTTATGAACTTCTTTTAATGAGAGCAAAACGATTAAAAGCGAGTTTGACTTACCATATCAATTAATAGAGGCATGCACAAGGCTGATGAATATGATTTTTTTTTTTTTTGTCTCAGCAACGCAGAGAGATTCTCCTCTGCAACACTGCCTCTGCTGGCCATGCAATATAATCTGCAGATGGAAAAGTCCACCGTTAGTCCATTATTAGAAATTGAATATTTCCAAACTAAAGAAAACACTACAAAATAAAATTATTTTCATAAAGCGTTAATAATTAGTACAATCGAGTCTGCAATATTGTGAAAATTCAAAGTTCACTAAAAATTATATTCTCCATTTTAATTTCAACCTAACACACTTCTCTCAATCCTATGCCTCATTTGCTACCACTCTCTACACAACTCTAGCACCTATGTGAGGACGTAGATATAAAGATCTCTTTAGCAGCCAAGAGACAGCGTACCCTTCTCACTGAAATTCTTTAAGGTTATGGTACACCAATAGCAATTCAGTGAACTAATAAGTTAAGGGAGGAAGGTTTATGCTACAGTTTGTTGAAATAATAAAAACTATGAGTATCAGATTCTAACATCTTCATTTTAGCACATCCCTATCAGTTAACCAATATTGCTACCGTCTTGAAAAGTTATATATATGCTGAAGACACCACTAAAAGGTCCTGTGAGCCATAGGATGTTATGAACTTCTTTTAATGAGAGCAAAACGATTAAAAGCGAGTTTGACTTACCATATCAATTGATAGAGGCATGCACAAGGCTGATGAATATGATTTCTTTTTTTTTTTGTCTCAGCAACGCAGAGAGATTCTCCTCTGCAACACTGCCTCTGCTGGCCATGCAATATAATCTGCAGATGGAAAAGTCCACCGTTAGTCCATTATTAGAACTTAATTATTTCCAAAATAAAGACAACACTACCAAATGAAATTATTTTCATAAAGCGTTAATAATTAGTACAATCGAGTCTGCAATATTGTGAAAATTCAAAGTTCACTAAAAATTATATTCTCCATTTTAATTTCAACCTAACACACTTCTCTCAATCCTATGCCTCATTTGCTACCACTCTCTACACAACTCTAGCACCTATGTGAGGACGTAGATATAAAGATCTCTTTAGCAGCCAAGAGACAGCGTACCTTTCTCACTGGAATTCTTTAAGGTTATGGTACACCAATAGCAATTCAGTGAACTAATAAGTTAAGGGAGGAAGGTTTATGCTACAGTTTGTTCAAATAATAAAAACTATGAGTATCAGATTCTAACATCTTCATTTTAGCACATCCCTATCAGTTAACCAATATTGCTACCATCTTGAAAAGTTATATATATGCGGAAGACCCCACTAAAAGGTCCTGTGAGCCATAGGATGTTATGAACTTCTTTTAATGAGAGCAAAACGATTAAAAGCGAGTTTGACTTACCATATCAATTGATAGAGGCATGCACAAGGCTGATGAATATGATTTCTTTTTTTTTTGTCTCAGCAACGCAGAGAGATTCTCCTCTGCAACACTGCCTCTGCTGGCCATGCAATATAATCTGCAGATGGAAAAGTCCACCGTAAGTCCATTATTAGAACTTAATTATTTCTAACATAAAGACAACACTACCAAATGAAATTATTTTCATAAAGCGTTAATAATTAGTACAATCAAGTCTGCAATATTGTGAAAATTCAAAGTTCACTAAAAATTATATTCTCCATTTTAATTTCAACCTAACACACTGCTCTCAATCCTATGCCTCATTTGCTACCACTCTCTACACAACTCTAGCACCTATGTGAGGACGTAGATATAAAGATCTCTTTAGCAGCCAAGAGACAGCGTACCCTTCTCACTGGAATTCTTTAAGGTTATGGTACACCAATAGCAATTCAGTGAACTAATAAGTTAAGGGAGGAAGATTTATGCTACAGTTTGTTGAAATAATAAAAACTATGAGTATCAGATTCTAACATCTTCATTTTAGCACATCCCTATCAGTTAACCAATATTGCTACCTTCTTGAAAAGTTATATATATGCTGAAGACACCACTAAAAGGTCCTGTGAGCCATAGGATGTTATGAACTTCTTTTAATGAGAGCAAAACGATTAAAAGCGAGTTTGACTTACCATATCAATTGATAGAGGCATGCACAAGGCTGATGAATATGATTTCTTTTTTTTTTGTCTCAGCAACGCAGAGAGATTCTCCTCTGCAACACTGCCTCTGCTGGCCATGCAATATAATCTGCAGATGGAAAAGTCCACCGTTAGTCCATTATTAGAACTTAATTATTTCCAAAATAAAGACAACACTACCAAATAAAATTATTTTCATAAAGCGTTAATAATTAGTACAATCGAGTCTGCAATATTGTGAAAATTCAAAGTTCACTAAAAATTATATTCTCCATTTTAATTTCAACCTAACACACTTCTCTCAATCCTATGCCTCATTTGCTACCACTCTCTACACAACTCTAGCACCTATGTGAGGACGTAGATATAAAGATCTCTTTAGCAGCCAAGAGACAGCGTACCTTTCTCACTGGAATTCTTTAAGGTTATGGTACACCAATAGCAATTCAGTGAACTAATAAGTTAAGGGAGGAAGGTTTATGCTACAGTTTGTTCAAATAATAAAAACTATGAGTATCAGATTCTAACATCTTCATTTTAGCACATCCCTATCAGTTAACCAATATTGCTACCATCTTGAAAAGTTATATATATGCGGAAGACCCCACTAAAAGGTCCTGTGAGCCATAGGATGTTATGAACTTCTTTTAATGAGAGCAAAACGATTAAAAGCGAGTTTGACTTACCATATCAATTGATAGAGGCATGCACAAGGCTGATAAATATATTTTATTTTTTTTTTGTCTCAGCAACGCAGAGAGATTCTCCTCTGCAACACTGCCTCTTCTGGCCATGCAATATAATCTGCAGATGAAAAAGTCCACCGTTAGTACATTATTAGAACTTGAATATTTCCAAACTAAAGACAACACTACCAAATAAAATTATGTTCATAAAGCGTTAATAATTAGTACAATCGAGTCTGCAATATTGTGAAAATTCAAAGTTCACTAAAAATTCTATTCTCCATTTTAATTTCAACCTAACAGACTTCTCTCAATCCTATACCTCATTTGCTACCACTCTCTACACAACTCTAGCACCTATATGAGGACGTAGAGATGAAGATCTCTTTAGCAGCCAAGATATAGCGTACCCTTCTCACTGGAATTCTTTTAGGTTATGGTACACCAATAGCAATTCAGTGATCTGATAAGTTAAGGGAGGAAGGTTTATGCTACAGTTAGTTGAAATAATAAAAACTAGGAGTATCGGATTCTAACATCTTCATTTTAGCACATCCCTATCAGTTAACCAATATTGCTACCGTCTTGAAAAGTTATATTTATGCGGAAGACCCCACTAAAAGGTCCTGTGAGCCATAGGATGTTATGAACTTCTTTTAATGAGAGCAAAATAATTAAAAGCGAGTTTGACTTACCATATCAATTGATAGAGGCATGCAGAAGGCTGATGAATTTGATTTCTTTTTTTTTTGTCTCAGCAACGCAGAGAGATTCTCCTCTGCAACACTGCCTCTGCTGGCCATGCAATATAATCTGCAGATGAAAAAGTCCACCGTTAGTCCATTATTAGAACTTGAATATTTCCAAACTAAAGACAACACTACCAAATAAAATTATTTTCATAAAGCTTTAATAATTAGTACAATCAAGTCTGCAATATTGTGAAAATTCAAAGTTCACTAAAAATTCTATTCTCCATTTTAATTTCAACCTAACACACTTCTCTCAATCCTATACCTCATTTGCTACCACTCTCTACACAACTAGCACCTATATGAGGACGTAGATATAAAGATCTCTTTAGCAGCCAAGAGATAGCGTACCCTGCTCACTGGAAATCTTTTAGGTTATGGTACACCAATAGCAATTCAGTGATCTGATAAGTTAAGGGAGGAAGGTTTATGCTACAGTTAGTTGAAATAATAAAAACTAGGAGTATCGGATTCTAACATCTTCATTTTAGCACATCCCTATCAGTTAACCAATATTGCTACCGTCTTGAAAAGTTATATTTATGCGGAAGACCCCACTAAAAGTTCGTGTGAGCCATAGGATGTTATGAACTTCTTTTAATGAGAGCAAAATGATTAAAAGCGAGTTTGACTTACCATATCAATTGATAGAGGCATGCAGAAGGCTGATGAATTTGATTTCTTTTTTTTTTTGTCTCAGCAATGCAGAGAGATTCTCCTCTGCAACACTGCCTCTGCTGGCCATGCAATATAATCTGCAGATGAAAAAGTCCACCGTTAGTCCATTATTAGAACTTGAATATTTCCAAACTAAAGACAACACTACCAAATAAAATTATTTTCATAAAGCTTTAATAATTAGTACAATCAAGTCTGCAATATTGTGAAAATTCAAAGTTCACTAAAAATTCTATTCTCTATTTTAATTTCAACCTAACACACTTCTCTCAATCCTATACCTCATTTGCTACCACTCTCTACACAACTCTAGCACCTATATGAGGACGTAGATATGAAGATCTCTTTAGCAGCCAAGATATAGCGTACCCTTCTCACTGGAATTCTTTTAGGTTATGAGACACGAATAGCAATTCAGTGATCTGATAAGTTAAGGGAGGAAGGTTTATGCTACAGTTAGTTGAAATAATAAAAACTATGAGTATCAGATTCTAACATCTTCATGTTAGCACATCCCTATCAGTTAACCAATATTGCTTCCGTCTTGATAAGTTATATTTATGCGGAAGACCCCACTAAAAGTTCCTGTGAGCCATAGGATGTTATGAACTTCTTTTAATGAGAGCAAAATGATTAAAAGCGAGTTTGACTTACCATATCAATTGATAGAGGCATGCAGAAGGCTGATGAATTTGATTTCTTTTTTTTTTGTCTCAGCAACGCAGAGAGATTCTCCTCTGCAACACTGCCTCTGCTGGCCATGCAATATAATCTGCAGATGAAAAAGTCCACCGTTAGTACATTATTAGAACTTGAATATTTCCAAACTAAAGACAACACTACCAAATAAAATTATTTTCATAAAGCGTTAATAATTAGTACAATCGAGTCTGCAATATTGTGAAAATTCAAAGTTCACTAAAAATTATATTCTCCATTTTAATTTCAACCTAACACACTTCTCTCAATCCTATGCCTCATTTGCTACCACTCTCTACACAACTCTAGCACCTATGTGAGGACGTAGATATAAAGATCTCTTTAGCAGCCAAGAGACAGCGTACCCTTCTCACTGGAATTCTTTAAGGTTATGGTACACCAATAGCAATTCAGTGAACTAATAAGTTAAGGGAGGAAGGTTTATGCTACAGTTTGTTGAAATAATAAAAACTATGAGTATCAGATTCTAACATCTTCATTTTAGCACATCCCTATCAGTTAACCAATATTGCTACCATCTTGAAAAGTTATATATATGCGGAAGACCCCACTAAAAGGTCTTGTGAGCCATAGGATGTTATGAACTTCTTTTAATGAGAGCAAAACGATTAAAAGCGAGTTTGACTTACCATATCAATTAATAGAGGCATGCACAAGGCTGATGAATATGATTTTTTTTTTTTTTGTCTCAGCAACGCAGAGAGATTCTCCTCTGCAACACTGCCTCTGCTGGCCATGCAATATAATCTGCAGATGGAAAAGTCCACCGTTAGTCCATTATTAGAAATTGAATATTTCCAAACTAAAGAAAACACTACCAAATAAAATTATTTTCATAAAGCGTTAATAATTAGTACAATCGAGTCTGCAATATTGTGAAAATTCAAAGTTCACTAAAAATTATATTCTCCATTTTAATTTCAACCTAACACACTTCTCTCAATCCTATGCCTCATTTGCTACCACTCTCTACACAACTCTAGCACCTATGTGAGGACGTAGATATAAAGATCTCTTTAGCAGCCAAGAGACAGCGTACCCTTCTCACTGAAATTCTTTAAGGTTATGGTACACCAATAGCAATTCAGTGAACTAATAAGTTAAGGGAGGAAGGTTTATGCTACAGTTTGTTCAAATAATAAAAACTATGAGTATCAGATTCTAACATCTTCATTTTAGCACATCCCTATCAGTTAACCAATATTGCTACCATCTTGAAAAGTTATATATATGCGGAAGACCCCACTAAAAGGTCCTGTGAGCCATAGGATGTTATGAACTTCTTTTAATGAGAGCAAAACGATTAAAAGCGAGTTTGACTTACCATATCAATTGATAGAGGCATGCACAAGGCTGATGAATATGATTTTTTTTTTTTTTGTCTCAGCAACGCAGAGAGATTCTCCTCTGCAACACTGCCTCTTCTGGCCATGCAATATAATCTGCAGATGAAAAAGTCCACCGTTAGTACATTATTAGAACTTGAATATTTCCAAACTAAAGACAACACTACCAAATAAAATTATGTTCATAAAGCGTTAATAATTAGTACAATCGAGTCTGCAATATTGTGAAAATTCAAAGTTCACTAAAAATTCTATTCTCCATTTTAATTTCAACCTAACAGACTTCTCTCAATCCTATACCTCATTTGCTACCACTCTCTACACAACTCTAGCACCTATATGAGGACGTAGAGATGAAGATCTCTTTAGCAGCCAAGATATAGCGTACCCTTCTCACTGGAATTCTTTTAGGTTATGGTACACCAATAGCAATTCAGTGATCTGATAAGTTAAGGGAGGAAGGTTTATGCTACAGTTAGTTGAAATAATAAAAACTAGGAGTATCGGATTCTAACATCTTCATTTTAGCACATCCCTATCAGTTAACCAATATTGCTACCGTCTTGAAAAGTTATATTTATGCGGAAGACCCCACTAAAAGGTCCTGTGAGCCATAGGATGTTATGAACTTCTTTTAATGAGAGCAAAATAATTAAAAGCGAGTTTGACTTACCATATCAATTGATAGAGGCATGCAGAAGGCTGATGAATTTGATTTCTTTTTTTTTTGTCTCAGCAACGCAGAGAGATTCTCCTCTGCAACACTGCCTCTGCTGGCCATGCAATATAATCTGCAGATGAAAAAGTCCACCGTTAGTCCATTATTAGAACTTGAATATTTCCAAACTAAAGACAACACTACCAAATAAAATTATTTTCATAAAGCTTTAATAATTAGTACAATCAAGTCTGCAATATTGTGAAAATTCAAAGTTCACTAAAAATTCTATTCTCCATTTTAATTTCAACCTAACACACTTCTCTCAATCCTATACCTCATTTGCTACCACTCTCTACACAACTAGCACCTATATGAGGACGTAGATATAAAGATCTCTTTAGCAGCCAAGAGATAGCGTACCCTGCTCACTGGAAATCTTTTAGGTTATGGTACACCAATAGCAATTCAGTGATCTGATAAGTTAAGGGAGGAAGGTTTATGCTACAGTTAGTTGAAATAATAAAAACTAGGAGTATCGGATTCTAACATCTTCATTTTAGCACATCCCTATCAGTTAACCAATATTGCTACCGTCTTGAAAAGTTATATTTATGCGGAAGACCCCACTAAAAGTTCGTGTGAGCCATAGGATGTTATGAACTTCTTTTAATGAGAGCAAAATGATTAAAAGCGAGTTTGACTTACCATATCAATTGATAGAGGCATGCAGAAGGCTGATGAATTTGATTTCTTTTTTTTTTTGTCTCAGCAACGCAGAGAGATTCTCCTCTGCAACACTGCCTCTGCTGGCCATGCAATATAATCTGCAGATGAAAAAGTCCACCGTTAGTCCATTATTAGAACTTGAATATTTCCAAACTAAAGACAACACTACCAAATAAAATTATTTTCATAAAGCTTTAATAATTAGTACAATCAAGTCTGCAATATTGTGAAAATTCAAAGTTCACTAAAAATTCTATTCTCTATTTTAATTTCAACCTAACACACTTCTCTCAATCCTATACCTCATTTGCTACCACTCTCTACACAACTCTAGCACCTATATGAGGACGTAGATATGAAGATCTCTTTAGCAGCCAAGATATAGCGTACCCTTCTCACTGGAATTCTTTTAGGTTATGGTACACGAATAGCAATTCAGTGATCTGATAAGTTAAGGGAGGAAGGTTTATGCTACAGTTAGTTGAAATAATAAAAACTATGAGTATCAGATTCTAACATCTTCATGTTAGCACATCCCTATCAGTTAACCAATATTGCTTCCGTCTTGATAAGTTATATTTATGCGGAAGACCCCACTAAAAGTTCCTGTGAGCCATAGGATGTTATGAACTTCTTTTAATGAGAGCAAAATGATTAAAAGCGAGTTTGACTTACCATATCAATTGATAGAGGCATGCAGAAGGCTGATGAATTTGATTTCTTTTTTTTTTGTCTCAGCAACGCAGAGAGATTCTCCTCTGCAACACTGCCTCTGCTGGCCATGCAATATAATCTGCAGATGAAAAAGTCCACCGTTAGTACATTATTAGAACTTGAATATTTCCAAACTAAAGACAACACTACCAAATAAAATTATTTTCATAAAGCTTTAATAATTAGTACAATCAAGTCTGCAATATTGTGAAAATTCAAAGTTCACTAAAAATTCTATTCTCCATTTTAATTTCAACCTAACACACTTCTCTCAATCCTATACCTCATTTGCTACCACTCTCTACACAACTAGCACCTATATGAGGACGTAGATATAAAGATCTCTTTAGCAGCCAAGAGATAGCGTACCCTTCTCACTGGAAATCTTTTAGGTTATGGTACACCAATAGCAATTCAGTGATCTGATAAGTTAAGGGAGGAAGGTTTATGCTACAGTTAGTTGAAATAATAAAAACTAGGAGTATCGGATTCTAACATCTTCATTTTAGCACATCCCTATCAGTTAACCAATATTGCTACCGTCTTGAAAAGTTATATTTATGCGGAAGACCCCACTAAAAGTTCGTGTGAGCCATAGGATGTTATGAACTTCTTTTAACGAGAGCAAAATGATTAAAAGCGAGTTTGACTTACCATATCAATTGATAGAGGCATGCAGAAGGCTGATGAATTTGATTTCTTTTTTTTTTTGTCTCAGCAACGCAGAGAGATTCTCCTCTGCAACACTGCCTCTGCTGGCCATGCAATATAATCTGCAGATGAAAAAGTCCACCGTTAGTCCATTATTAGAACTTGAATATTTCCAAACTAAAGACAACACTACCAAATAAAATTATTTTCATAAAGCTTTAATAATTAGTACAATCAAGTCTGCAATATTGTGAAAATTCAAAGTTCACTAAAAATTCTATTCTCTATTTTAATTTCAACCTAACACACTTCTCTCAATCCTATACCTCATTTGCTACCACTCTCTACACAACTCTAGCACCTATATGAGGACATAGATATAAAGATCTCTTTAGCAGCCAAGAGATAGCGTACCCTTCTCACTGGAAATCTTTTAGGTTATGGTACACCAATAGCAATTCAGTGATCTGATAAGTTAAGGGAGGAAGGTTTATGCTACAGTTAGTTGAAATAATAAAAACTAGGAGTATCGGATTCTAACATCTTCATTTTACCACATCCCTATCAGTTAACCAATATTGCTACCGTCTTGAAAAGTTATATATATGCGGAAGACCCCACTAAAAGGTCCTGTGAGCCATAGGATGTTATGAACTTCTTTTAATGAGAGCAAAACGATTAAAAGCGAGTTTGACTTACCATATCAATTAATAGAGGCATGCACAAGGCTGATGAATATGATTTTTTTTTTTTTTGTCTCAGCAACGCAGAGAGATTCTCCTCTGCAACACTGCCTCTGCTGGCCATGCAATATAATCTGCAGATGGAAAAGTCCACCGTTAGTCCATTATTAGAAATTGAATATTTCCAAACTAAAGAAAACACTACAAAATAAAATTATTTTCATAAAGCGTTAATAATTAGTACAATCGAGTCTGCAATATTGTGAAAATTCAAAGTTCACTAAAAATTATATTCTCCATTTTAATTTCAACCTAACACACTTCTCTCAATCCTATGCCTCATTTGCTACCACTCTCTACACAACTCTAGCACCTATGTGAGGACGTAGATATAAAGATCTCTTTAGCAGCCAAGAGACAGCGTACCCTTCTCACTGGAAATCTTTTAGGTTATGGTACACCAATAGCAATTCAGTGATCTGATAAGTTAAGGGAGGAAGGTTTATGCTACAGTTAGTTGAAATAATAAAAACTAGGAGTATCGGATTCTAACATCTTCATTTTACCACATCCCTATCAGTTAACCAATATTGCTACCGTCTTGAAAAGTTATATATATGCGGAAGACCCCACTAAAAGGTCCTGTGAGCCATAGGATGTTATGAACTTCTTTTAATGAGAGCAAAACGATTAAAAGCGAGTTTGACTTACCATATCAATTAATAGAGGCATGCACAAGGCTGATGAATATGATTTTTTTTTTTTTTGTCTCAGCAACGCAGAGAGATTCTCCTCTGCAACACTGCCTCTGCTGGCCATGCAATATAATCTGCAGATGGAAAAGTCCACCGTTAGTCCATTATTAGAAATTGAATATTTCCAAACTAAAGAAAACACTACAAAATAAAATTATTTTCATAAAGCGTTAATAATTAGTACAATCGAGTCTGCAATATTGTGAAAATTCAAAGTTCACTAAAAATTATATTCTCCATTTTAATTTCAACCTAACACACTTCTCTCAATCCTATGCCTCATTTGCTACCACTCTCTACACAACTCTAGCACCTATGTGAGGACGTAGATATAAAGATCTCTTTAGCAGCCAAGAGACAGCGTACCCTTCTCACTGAAATTCTTTAAGGTTATGGTACACCAATAGCAATTCAGTGAACTAATAAGTTAAGGGAGGAAGGTTTATGCTACAGTTTGTTGAAATAATAAAAACTATGAGTATCAGATTCTAACATCTTCATTTTAGCACATCCCTATCAGTTAACCAATATTGCTACCGTCTTGAAAAGTTATATATATGCTGAAGACACCACTAAAAGGTCCTGTGAGCCATAGGATGTTATGAACTTCTTTTAATGAGAGCAAAACGATTAAAAGCGAGTTTGACTTACCATATCAATTGATAGAGGCATGCACAAGGCTGATGAATATGATTTCTTTTTTTTTTTGTCTCAGCAACGCAGAGAGATTCTCCTCTGCAACACTGCCTCTGCTGGCCATGCAATATAATCTGCAGATGGAAAAGTCCACCGTTAGTCCATTATTAGAACTTAATTATTTCCAAAATAAAGACAACACTACCAAATGAAATTATTTTCATAAAGCGTTAATAATTAGTACAATCGAGTCTGCAATATTGTGAAAATTCAAAGTTCACTAAAAATTATATTCTCCATTTTAATTTCAACCTAACACACTTCTCTCAATCCTATGCCTCATTTGCTACCACTCTCTACACAACTCTAGCACCTATGTGAGGACGTAGATATAAAGATCTCTTTAGCAGCCAAGAGACAGCGTACCTTTCTCACTGGAATTCTTTAAGGTTATGGTACACCAATAGCAATTCAGTGAACTAATAAGTTAAGGGAGGAAGGTTTATGCTACAGTTTGTTCAAATAATAAAAACTATGAGTATCAGATTCTAACATCTTCATTTTAGCACATCCCTATCAGTTAACCAATATTGCTACCATCTTGAAAAGTTATATATATGCGGAAGACCCCACTAAAAGGTCCTGTGAGCCATAGGATGTTATGAACTTCTTTTAATGAGAGCAAAACGATTAAAAGCGAGTTTGACTTACCATATCAATTGATAGAGGCATGCACAAGGCTGATGAATATGATTTCTTTTTTTTTTGTCTCAGCAACGCAGAGAGATTCTCCTCTGCAACACTGCCTCTGCTGGCCATGCAATATAATCTGCAGATGGAAAAGTCCACCGTAAGTCCATTATTAGAACTTAATTATTTCTAACATAAAGACAACACTACCAAATGAAATTATTTTCATAAAGCGTTAATAATTAGTACAATCAAGTCTGCAATATTGTGAAAATTCAAAGTTCACTAAAAATTATATTCTCCATTTTAATTTCAACCTAACACACTGCTCTCAATCCTATGCCTCATTTGCTACCACTCTCTACACAACTCTAGCACCTATGTGAGGACGTAGATATAAAGATCTCTTTAGCAGCCAAGAGACAGCGTACCCTTCTCACTGGAATTCTTTAAGGTTATGGTACACCAATAGCAATTCAGTGAACTAATAAGTTAAGGGAGGAAGATTTATGCTACAGTTTGTTGAAATAATAAAAACTATGAGTATCAGATTCTAACATCTTCATTTTAGCACATCCCTATCAGTTAACCAATATTGCTACCTTCTTGAAAAGTTATATATATGCTGAAGACACCACTAAAAGGTCCTGTGAGCCATAGGATGTTATGAACTTCTTTTAATGAGAGCAAAACGATTAAAAGCGAGTTTGACTTACCATATCAATTGATAGAGGCATGCACAAGGCTGATGAATATGATTTCTTTTTTTTTTGTCTCAGCAACGCAGAGAGATTCTCCTCTGCAACACTGCCTCTGCTGGCCATGCAATATAATCTGCAGATGGAAAAGTCCACCGTTAGTCCATTATTAGAACTTAATTATTTCCAAAATAAAGACAACACTACCAAATAAAATTATTTTCATAAAGCGTTAATAATTAGTACAATCGAGTCTGCAATATTGTGAAAATTCAAAGTTCACTAAAAATTATATTCTCCATTTTAATTTCAACCTAACACACTTCTCTCAATCCTATGCCTCATTTGCTACCACTCTCTACACAACTCTAGCACCTATGTGAGGACGTAGATATAAAGATCTCTTTAGCAGCCAAGAGACAGCGTACCTTTCTCACTGGAATTCTTTAAGGTTATGGTACACCAATAGCAATTCAGTGAACTAATAAGTTAAGGGAGGAAGGTTTATGCTACAGTTTGTTCAAATAATAAAAACTATGAGTATCAGATTCTAACATCTTCATTTTAGCACATCCCTATCAGTTAACCAATATTGCTACCATCTTGAAAAGTTATATATATGCGGAAGACCCCACTAAAAGGTCCTGTGAGCCATAGGATGTTATGAACTTCTTTTAATGAGAGCAAAACGATTAAAAGCGAGTTTGACTTACCATATCAATTGATAGAGGCATGCACAAGGCTGATAAATATATTTTATTTTTTTTTTGTCTCAGCAACGCAGAGAGATTCTCCTCTGCAACACTGCCTCTTCTGGCCATGCAATATAATCTGCAGATGAAAAAGTCCACCGTTAGTACATTATTAGAACTTGAATATTTCCAAACTAAAGACAACACTACCAAATAAAATTATGTTCATAAAGCGTTAATAATTAGTACAATCGAGTCTGCAATATTGTGAAAATTCAAAGTTCACTAAAAATTCTATTCTCCATTTTAATTTCAACCTAACAGACTTCTCTCAATCCTATACCTCATTTGCTACCACTCTCTACACAACTCTAGCACCTATATGAGGACGTAGAGATGAAGATCTCTTTAGCAGCCAAGATATAGCGTACCCTTCTCACTGGAATTCTTTTAGGTTATGGTACACCAATAGCAATTCAGTGATCTGATAAGTTAAGGGAGGAAGGTTTATGCTACAGTTAGTTGAAATAATAAAAACTAGGAGTATCGGATTCTAACATCTTCATTTTAGCACATCCCTATCAGTTAACCAATATTGCTACCGTCTTGAAAAGTTATATTTATGCGGAAGACCCCACTAAAAGGTCCTGTGAGCCATAGGATGTTATGAACTTCTTTTAATGAGAGCAAAATAATTAAAAGCGAGTTTGACTTACCATATCAATTGATAGAGGCATGCAGAAGGCTGATGAATTTGATTTCTTTTTTTTTTGTCTCAGCAACGCAGAGAGATTCTCCTCTGCAACACTGCCTCTGCTGGCCATGCAATATAATCTGCAGATGAAAAAGTCCACCGTTAGTCCATTATTAGAACTTGAATATTTCCAAACTAAAGACAACACTACCAAATAAAATTATTTTCATAAAGCTTTAATAATTAGTACAATCAAGTCTGCAATATTGTGAAAATTCAAAGTTCACTAAAAATTCTATTCTCCATTTTAATTTCAACCTAACACACTTCTCTCAATCCTATACCTCATTTGCTACCACTCTCTACACAACTAGCACCTATATGAGGACGTAGATATAAAGATCTCTTTAGCAGCCAAGAGATAGCGTACCCTGCTCACTGGAAATCTTTTAGGTTATGGTACACCAATAGCAATTCAGTGATCTGATAAGTTAAGGGAGGAAGGTTTATGCTACAGTTAGTTGAAATAATAAAAACTAGGAGTATCGGATTCTAACATCTTCATTTTAGCACATCCCTATCAGTTAACCAATATTGCTACCGTCTTGAAAAGTTATATTTATGCGGAAGACCCCACTAAAAGTTCGTGTGAGCCATAGGATGTTATGAACTTCTTTTAATGAGAGCAAAATGATTAAAAGCGAGTTTGACTTACCATATCAATTGATAGAGGCATGCAGAAGGCTGATGAATTTGATTTCTTTTTTTTTTTGTCTCAGCAATGCAGAGAGATTCTCCTCTGCAACACTGCCTCTGCTGGCCATGCAATATAATCTGCAGATGAAAAAGTCCACCGTTAGTCCATTATTAGAACTTGAATATTTCCAAACTAAAGACAACACTACCAAATAAAATTATTTTCATAAAGCTTTAATAATTAGTACAATCAAGTCTGCAATATTGTGAAAATTCAAAGTTCACTAAAAATTCTATTCTCTATTTTAATTTCAACCTAACACACTTCTCTCAATCCTATACCTCATTTGCTACCACTCTCTACACAACTCTAGCACCTATATGAGGACGTAGATATGAAGATCTCTTTAGCAGCCAAGATATAGCGTACCCTTCTCACTGGAATTCTTTTAGGTTATGAGACACGAATAGCAATTCAGTGATCTGATAAGTTAAGGGAGGAAGGTTTATGCTACAGTTAGTTGAAATAATAAAAACTATGAGTATCAGATTCTAACATCTTCATGTTAGCACATCCCTATCAGTTAACCAATATTGCTTCCGTCTTGATAAGTTATATTTATGCGGAAGACCCCACTAAAAGTTCCTGTGAGCCATAGGATGTTATGAACTTCTTTTAATGAGAGCAAAATGATTAAAAGCGAGTTTGACTTACCATATCAATTGATAGAGGCATGCAGAAGGCTGATGAATTTGATTTCTTTTTTTTTTGTCTCAGCAACGCAGAGAGATTCTCCTCTGCAACACTGCCTCTGCTGGCCATGCAATATAATCTGCAGATGAAAAAGTCCACCGTTAGTACATTATTAGAACTTGAATATTTCCAAACTAAAGACAACACTACCAAATAAAATTATTTTCATAAAGCTTTAATAATTAGTACAATCAAGTCTGCAATATTGTGAAAATTCAAAGTTCACTAAAAATTCTATTCTCCATTTTAATTTCAACCTAACACACTTCTCTCAATCCTATACCTCATTTGCTACCACTCTCTACACAACTAGCACCTATATGAGGACGTAGATATAAAGATCTCTTTAGCAGCCAAGAGATAGCGTACCCTTCTCACTGGAAATCTTTTAGGTTATGGTACACCAATAGCAATTCAGTGATCTGATAAGTTAAGGGAGGAAGGTTTATGCTACAGTTAGTTGAAATAATAAAAACTAGGAGTATCGGATTCTAACATCTTCATTTTAGCACATCCCTATCAGTTAACCAATATTGCTACCGTCTTGAAAAGTTATATTTATGCGGAAGACCCCACTAAAAGTTCGTGTGAGCCATAGGATGTTATGAACTTCTTTTAATGAGAGCAAAATGATTAAAAGCGAGTTTGACTTACCATATCAATTGATAGAGGCATGCAGAAGGCTGATGAATTTGATTTCTTTTTTTTTTTGTCTCAGCAACGCAGAGAGATTCTCCTCTGCAACACTGCCTCTGCTGGCCATGCAATATAATCTGCAGATGAAAAAGTCCACCGTTAGTCCATTATTAGAACTTGAATATTTCCAAACTAAAGACAACACTACCAAATAAAATTATTTTCATAAAGCTTTAATAATTAGTACAATCAAGTCTGCAATATTGTGAAAATTCAAAGTTCACTAAAAATTCTATTCTCTATTTTAATTTCAACCTAACACACTTCTCTCAATCCTATACCTCATTTGCTACCACTCTCTACACAACTCTAGCACCTATATGAGGACATAGATATAAAGATCTCTTTAGCAGCCAAGAGATAGCGTACCCTTCTCACTGGAAATCTTTTAGGTTATGGTACACCAATAGCAATTCAGTGATCTGATAAGTTAAGGGAGGAAGGTTTATGCTACAGTTAGTTGAAATAATAAAAACTAGGAGTATCGGATTCTAACATCTTCATTTTACCACATCCCTATCAGTTAACCAATATTGCTACCGTCTTGAAAAGTTATATATATGCTGAAGACACCACTAAAAGGTCCTGTGAGCCATAGGATGTTATGAACTTCTTTTAATGAGAGCAAAACGATTAAAAGCGAGTTTGACTTACCATATCAATTGATAGAGGCATGCACAAGGCTGATGAATATGATTTCTTTTTTTTTTGTCTCAGCAACGCAGAGAGATTCTCCTCTGCAACACTGCCTCTGCTGGCCATGCAATATAATCTGCAGATGGAAAAGTCCACCGTTAGTCCATTATTAGAACTTAATTATTTCCAAAATAAAGACAACACTACCAAATAAAATTATTTTCATAAAGCGTTAATAATTAGTACAATCGAGTCTGCAATATTGTGAAAATTCAAAGTTCACTAAAAATTATATTCTCCATTTTAATTTCAACCTAACACACTTCTCTCAATCCTATGCCTCATTTGCTACCACTCTCTACACAACTCTAGCACCTATGTGAGGATGTAGATATAAAGATCTCTTTAGCAGCCAAGAGACAGCGTACCTTTCTCACTGGAATTCTTTAAGGTTATGGTACACCAATAGCAATTCAGTGAACTAATAAGTTAAGGGAGGAAGGTTTATGCTACAGTTTGTTCAAATAATAAAAACTATGAGTATCAGATTCTAACATCTTCATTTTAGCACATCCCTATCAGTTAACCAATATTGCTACCATCTTGAAAAGTTATATATATATGCGGAAGACCCCACTAAAAGGTCCTGTGAGCCATAGGATGTTATGAACTTCTTTTAATGAGAGCAAAACGATTAAAAGCGAGTTTGACTTACCATATCAATTGATAGAGGCATGCACAAGGCTGATGAATATGATTTCTTTTTTTTTTGTCTCAGCAACGCAGAGAGATTCTCCTCTGCAACACTGCCTCTGCTGGCCATGCAATATAATCTGCAGATGGAAAAGTCCACCGTAAGTCCATTATTAGAACTTAATTATTTCTAACATAAAGACAACACTACCAAATGAAAATATTTTCATAAAGCGTTAATAATTAGTACAATCGAGTCTGCAATATTGTGAAAATTCAAAGTTCACTAAAAATTATATTCTCCATTTTAATTTCAACCTAACACACTGCTCTCAATCCTATGCCTCATTTGCTACCACTCTCTACACAACTCTAGCACCTATGTGAGGACGTAGATATAAAGATCTCTTTAGCAGCCAAGAGACAGCGTACCCTTCTCACTGGAATTCTTTAAGGTTATGGTACACCAATAGCAATTCAGTGAACTAATAAGTTAAGGGAGGAAGATTTATGCTACAGTTTGTTGAAATAATAAACACTATGAGTATCAGATTCTAACATCTTCATTTTAGCACATCCCTATCAGTTAACCAATATTGCTACCTTCTTGAAAAGTTATATATATGCTGAAGACACCACTAAAAGGTCCTGTGAGCCATAGGATGTTATGAACTTCTTTTAATGAGAGCAAAACAATTAAAAGCGAGTTTGACTTACCATATCAATTGATAGAGGCATGCACAAGGCTGATGAATATGATTTCTTTTTTTTTTTGTCTCAGCAACGCAGAGAGATTCTCCTCTGCAACACTGCCTCTGCTGGCCATGCAATATAATCTGCAGATGGAAAAGTCCACCGTTAGTCCATTATTAGAAATTAATTATTTCCAAAATAAAGACAACACTACCAAATAAAATTATTTTCATAAAGCGTTAATAATTAGTACAATCGAGTCTGCAATATTGTGAAAATTCAAAGTTCACTAAAAATTATATTCTCCATTTTAATTTCAACCTAACACACTTCTCTCAATCCTATGCCTCATTTGCTACCACTCTCTACACAACTCTAGCACCTATGTGAGGACGTAGATATAAAGATCTCTTTAGCAGCCAAGAGACAGCGTACCTTTCTCACTGGAATTCTTTAAGGTTATGGTACACCAATAGCAATTCAGTGAACTAATAAGTTAAGGGAGGAAGGTTTATGCTACAGTTTGTTCAAATAATAAAAACTATGAGTATCAGATTCTAACATCTTCATTTTAGCACATCCCTATCAGTTAACCAATATTGCTACCATCTTGAAAAGTTATATATATGCGGAAGACCCCACTAAAAGGTCCTGTGAGCCATAGGATGTTATGAACTTCTTTTAATGAGAGCAAAACGATTAAAAGCGAGTTTGACTTACCATATCAATTGATAGAGGCATGCACAAGGCTGATGAATATGATTTTTTTTTTTTTTTGTCTCAGCAACGCAGAGAGATTCTCCTCTGCAACACTGCCTCTGCTGGCCATGCAATATAATCTGCAGATGGAAAAGTCCACCGTTAGTCCATTATTAGAAATTGAATATTTCCAAACTAAAGAAAACACTACCAAATAAAATTATTTTCATAAAGCGTTAATAATTAGTACAATCGAGTCTGCAATATTGTGAAAATTCAAAGTTCACTAAAAATTATATTCTCCATTTTAATTTCAACCTAACACACTTCTCTCAATCCTATGCCTCATTTGCTACCACTCTCTACACAACTCTAGCACCTATGTGAGGACGTAGATATAAAGATCTCTTTAGCAGCCAAGAGACAGCGTACCCTTCTCACTGGAATTCTTTAAGGTTATGGTACACCAATAGCAATTCAGTGAACTAATAAGTTAAGGGAGGAAGGTTTATGCTACAGTTTGTTGAAATAATAAAAACTATGAGTATCAGATTCTAACATCTTCATTTTAGCACATCCCTATCAGTTAACCAATATTGCTACCATCTTGAAAAGTTATATATATGCGGAAGACCCCACTAAAAGGTCCTGTGAGCCATAGGATGTTATGAACTTCTTTTAATGAGAGCAAAACGATTAAAAGCGAGTTTGACTTACCATATCAATTAATAGAGGCATGCACAAGGCTGATGAATATGATTTTTTTTTTTTTTGTCTCAGCAACGCAGAGAGATTCTCCTCTGCAACACTGCCTCTGCTGGCCATGCAATATAATCTGCAGATGGAAAAGTCCACCGTTAGTCCATTATTAGAAATTGAATATTTCCAAACTAAAGAAAACACTACCAAATAAAATTATTTTCATAAAGCGTTAATAATTAGTACAATCGAGTCTGCAATATTGTGAAAATTCAAAGTTCACTAAAAATTATATTCTCCATTTTAATTTCAACCTAACACACTTCTCTCAATCCTATGCCTCATTTGCTACCACTCTCTACACAACTCTAGCACCTATGTGAGGACGTAGATATAAAGATCTCTTTAGCAGCCAAGAGACAGCGTACCCTTCTCACTGAAATTCTTTAAGGTTATGGTACACCAATAGCAATTCAGTGAACTAATAAGTTAAGGGAGGAAGGTTTATGCTACAGTTTGTTCAAATAATAAAAACTATGAGTATCAGATTCTAACATCTTCATTTTAGCACATCCCTATCAGTTAACCAATATTGCTACCATCTTGAAAAGTTATATATATGCGGAAGACCCCACTAAAAGGTCCTGTGAGCCATAGGATGTTATGAACTTCTTTTAATGAGAGCAAAACGATTAAAAGCGAGTTTGACTTACCATATCAATTGATAGAGGCATGCACAAGGCTGATGAATATGATTTTTTTTTTTTTTGTCTCAGCAACGCAGAGAGATTCTCCTCTGCAACACTGCCTCTTCTGGCCATGCAATATAATCTGCAGATGAAAAAGTCCACCGTTAGTACATTATTAGAACTTGAATATTTCCAAACTAAAGACAACACTACCAAATAAAATTATGTTCATAAAGCGTTAATAATTAGTACAATCGAGTCTGCAATATTGTGAAAATTCAAAGTTCACTAAAAATTCTATTCTCCATTTTAATTTCAACCTAACAGACTTCTCTCAATCCTATACCTCATTTGCTACCACTCTCTACACAACTCTAGCACCTATATGAGGACGTAGAGATGAAGATCTCTTTAGCAGCCAAGATATAGCGTACCCTTCTCACTGGAATTCTTTTAGGTTATGGTACACCAATAGCAATTCAGTGATCTGATAAGTTAAGGGAGGAAGGTTTATGCTACAGTTAGTTGAAATAATAAAAACTAGGAGTATCGGATTCTAACATCTTCATTTTAGCACATCCCTATCAGTTAACCAATATTGCTACCGTCTTGAAAAGTTATATTTATGCGGAAGACCCCACTAAAAGGTCCTGTGAGCCATAGGATGTTATGAACTTCTTTTAATGAGAGCAAAATAATTAAAAGCGAGTTTGACTTACCATATCAATTGATAGAGGCATGCAGAAGGCTGATGAATTTGATTTCTTTTTTTTTTGTCTCAGCAACGCAGAGAGATTCTCCTCTGCAACACTGCCTCTGCTGGCCATGCAATATAATCTGCAGATGAAAAAGTCCACCGTTAGTCCATTATTAGAACTTGAATATTTCCAAACTAAAGACAACACTACCAAATAAAATTATTTTCATAAAGCTTTAATATTTAGTACAATCAAGTCTGCAATATTGTGAAAATTCAAAGTTCACTAAAAATTCTATTCTCCATTTTAATTTCAACCTAACACACTTCTCTCAATCCTATACCTCATTTGCTACCACTCTCTACACAACTAGCACCTATATGAGGACGTAGATATAAAGATCTCTTTAGCAGCCAAGAGATAGCGTACCCTGCTCACTGGAAATCTTTTAGGTTATGGTACACCAATAGCAATTCAGTGATCTGATAAGTTAAGGGAGGAAGGTTTATGCTACAGTTAGTTGAAATAATAAAAACTAGGAGTATCGGATTCTAACATCTTCATTTTAGCACATCCCTATCAGTTAACCAATATTGCTACCGTCTTGAAAAGTTATATTTATGCGGAAGACCCCACTAAAAGTTCGTGTGAGCCATAGGATGTTATGAACTTCTTTTAATGAGAGCAAAATGATTAAAAGCGAGTTTGACTTACCATATCAATTGATAGAGGCATGCAGAAGGCTGATGAATTTGATTTCTTTTTTTTTTGTCTCAGCAACGCAGAGAGATTCTCCTCTGCAACACTGCCTCTGCTGGCCATGCAATATAATCTGCAGATGAAAAAGTCCACCGTTAGTACATTATTAGAACTTGAATATTTCCAAACTAAAGACAACACTACCAAATAAAATTATGTTCATAAAGCGTTAATAATTAGTACAATCGAGTCTGCAATATTGTGAAAATTCAAAGTTCACTAAAAATTCTATTCTCCATTTTAATTTCAACCTAACAGACTTCTCTCAATCCTATACCTCATTTGCTACCACTCTCTACACAACTCTAGCACCTATATGAGGACGTAGAGATGAAGATCTCTTTAGCAGCCAAGATATAGCGTACCCTTCTCACTGGAATTCTTTTAGGTTATGGTACACCAATAGCAATTCAGTGATCTGATAAGTTAAGGGAGGAAGGTTTATGCTACAGTTAGTTGAAATAATAAAAACTAGGAGTATCGGATTCTAACATCTTCATTTTAGCACATCCCTATCAGTTAACCAATATTGCTACCGTCTTGAAAAGTTATATTTATGCGGAAGACCCCACTAAAAGGTCCTGTGAGCCATAGGATGTTATGAACTTCTTTTAATGAGAGCAAAATAATTAAAAGCGAGTTTGACTTACCATATCAATTGATAGAGGCATGCAGAAGGCTGATGAATTTGATTTCTTTTTTTTTTGTCTCAGCAACGCAGAGAGATTCTCCTCTGCAACACTGCCTCTGCTGGCCATGCAATATAATCTGCAGATGAAAAAGTCCACCGTTAGTCCATTATTAGAACTTGAATATTTCCAAACTAAAGACAACACTACCAAATAAAATTATTTTCATAAAGCTTTAATATTTAGTACAATCAAGTCTGCAATATTGTGAAAATTCAAAGTTCACTAAAAATTCTATTCTCCATTTTAATTTCAACCTAACACACTTCTCTCAATCCTATACCTCATTTGCTACCACTCTCTACACAACTAGCACCTATATGAGGACGTAGATATAAAGATCTCTTTAGCAGCCAAGAGATAGCGTACCCTGCTCACTGGAAATCTTTTAGGTTATGGTACACCAATAGCAATTCAGTGATCTGATAAGTTAAGGGAGGAAGGTTTATGCTACAGTTAGTTGAAATAATAAAAACTAGGAGTATCGGATTCTAACATCTTCATTTTAGCACATCCCTATCAGTTAACCAATATTGCTACCGTCTTGAAAAGTTATATTTATGCGGAAGACCCCACTAAAAGTTCGTGTGAGCCATAGGATGTTATGAACTTCTTTTAATGAGAGCAAAATGATTAAAAGCGAGTTTGACTTACCATATCAATTGATAGAGGCATGCAGAAGGCTGATGAATTTGATTTCTTTTTTTTTTGTCTCAGCAACGCAGAGAGATTCTCCTCTGCAACACTGCCTCTGCTGGCCATGCAATATAATCTGCAGATGAAAAAGTCCACCGTTAGTACATTATTAGAACTTGAATATTTCCAAACTAAAGACAACACTACCAAATAAAATTATTTTCATAAAGCTTTAATAATTAGTACAATCAAGTCTGCAATATTGTGAAAATTCAAAGTTCACTAAAAATTCTATTCTCCATTTTAATTTCAACCTAACACACTTCTCTCAATCCTATACCTCATTTGCTACCACTCTCTACACAACTAGCACCTATATGAGGACGTAGATATAAAGATCTCTTTAGCAGCCAAGAGATAGCGTACCCTTCTCACTGGAAATCTTTTAGGTTATGGTACACCAATAGCAATTCAGTGATCTGATAAGTTAAGGGAGGAAGGTTTATGCTACAGTTAGTTGAAATTATAAAAACTAGGAGTATCGGATTCTAACATCTTCATTTTAGCACATCCCTATCAGTTAACCAATATTGCTACCGTCTTGAAAAGTTATATTTATGCGGAAGACCCCACTAAAAGTTCGTGTGAGCCATAGGATGTTATGAACTTCTTTTAATGAGAGCAAAATGATTAAAAGCGAGTTTGACTTACCATATCAATTGATAGAGGCATGCAGAAGGCTGATGAATTTGATTTCTTTTTTTTTTGTCTCAGCAACGCAGAGAGATTCTCCTCTGCAACACTGCCTCTGCTGGCCATGCAATATAATCTGCAGATGAAAAAGTCCACCGTTAGTCCATTATTAGAACTTGAATATTTCCAAACTAAAGACAACACTACCAAATAAAATTATTTTCATAAAGCTTTAATAATTAGTACAATCAAGTCTACAATATTGTGAAAATTCAAAGTTCACTAAAAATTCTATTCTCTATTTTAATTTCAACCTAACACACTTCTCTCAATCCTATACCTCATTTGCTACCACTCTCTACACAACTCTAGCACCTATATGAGGACATAGATATAAAGATCTCTTTAGCAGCCAAGAGATAGCGTACCCTTCTCACTGGAAATCTTTTAGGTTATGGTACACCAATAGCAATTCAGTGATCTGATAAGTTAAGGGAGGAAGGTTTATGCTACAGTTAGTTGAAATAATAAAAACTAGGAGTATCGGATTCTAACATCTTCATTTTACCACATCCCTATCAGTTAACCAATATTGCTACCGTCTTGAAAAGTTATATTTATGCGGAAGACCCCACTAAAAGTTCGTGTGAGCCATAGGATGTTATTAACTTCTTTTAATGAGAGCAAAATGATTAAAAGCGAGTTTGACTTACCATATCAATTGATAGAGGCATGCAGAAGGCTGATGAATTTGATTTTTTTTTTTTTTTGTCTCAGCAACGCAGAGAGATTCTCCTCTGCAACACTGCCTCTTCTGGCCATGCAATATAATCTGCAGATGAAAAAGTCCACCGTTAGTACATTATTAGAACTTGAATATTTCCAAACTAAAGACAACACTACCAAATAAAATTATGTTCATAAAGCGTTAATAATTAGTACAATCGAGTCTGCAATATTGTGAAAATTCAAAGTTCACTAAAAATTATATTCTCCATTTTAATTTCAACCTAACACACTTCTCTCAATCCTATGCCTCATTTGCTACCACTCTCTACACAACTCTAGCACCTATGTGAGGACGTAGATATAAAGATCTCTTTAGCAGCCAAGAGACAGCGTACCTTTCTCACTGGAATTCTTTAAGGTTATGGTACACCAATAGCAATTCAGTGAACTAATAAGTTAAGGGAGGAAGGTTTATGCTACAGTTTGTTCAAATAATAAAAACTATGAGTATCAGATTCTAACATCTTCATTTTAGCACATCCCTATCAGTTAACCAATATTGCTACCATCTTGAAAAGTTATATATATGCGGAAGACCCCACTAAAAGGTCCTGTGAGCCATAGGATGTTATGAACTTCTTTTAATGAGAGCAAAACGATTAAAAGCGAGTTTGACTTACCATATCAATTGATAGAGGCATGCACAAGGCTGATGAATATGATTTTTTTTTTTTTTTGTCTCAGCAACGCAGAGAGATTCTCCTCTGCAACACTGCCTCTTCTGGCCATGCAATATAATCTGCAGATGAAAAAGTCCACCGTTAGTACATTATTAGAACTTGAATATTTCCAAACTAAAGACAACACTACCAAATAAAATTATGTTCATAAAGCGTTAATAATTAGTACAATCGAGTCTGCAATATTGTGAAAATTCAAAGTTCACTAAAAATTCTATTCTCCATTTTAATTTCAACCTAACAGACTTCTCTCAATCCTATACCTCATTTGCTACCACTCTCTACACAACTCTAGCACCTATATGAGGACGTAGAGATGAAGATCTCTTTAGCAGCCAAGATATAGCGTACCCTTCTCACTGGAATTCTTTTAGGTTATGGTACACCAATAGCAATTCAGTGATCTGATAAGTTAAGGGAGGAAGGTTTATGCTACAGTTAGTTGAAATAATAAAAACTAGGAGTATCGGATTCTAACATCTTCATTTTAGCACATCCCTATCAGTTAACCAATATTGCTACCGTCTTGAAAAGTTATATTTATGCGGAAGACCCCACTAAAAGGTCCTGTGAGCCATAGGATGTTATGAACTTCTTTTAATGAGAGCAAAATAATTAAAAGCGAGTTTGACTTACCATATCAATTGATAGAGGCATGCAGAAGGCTGATGAATTTGATTTCTTTTTTTTTTGTCTCAGCAACGCAGAGAGATTCTCCTCTGCAACACTGCCTCTGCTGGCCATGCAATATAATCTGCAGATGAAAAAGTCCACCGTTAGTCCATTATTAGAACTTGAATATTTCCAAACTAAAGACAACACTACCAAATAAAATTATTTTCATAAAGCTTTAATAATTAGTACAATCAAGTCTGCAATATTGTGAAAATTCAAAGTTCACTAAAAATTCTATTCTCCATTTTAATTTCAACCTAACACACTTCTCTCAATCCCATACCTCATTTGCTACCACTCTCTACACAACTAGCACCTATATGAGGACGTAGATATAAAGATCTCTTTAGCAGCCAAGAGATAGCGTACCCTGCTCACTGGAAATCTTTTAGGTTATGGTACACCAATAGCAATTCAGTGATCTGATAAGTTAAGGGAGGAAGGTTTATGCTACAGTTAGTTGAAATAATAAAAACTAGGAGTATCGGATTCTAACATCTTCATTTTAGCACATCCCTATCAGTTAACCAATATTGCTACCGTCTTGAAAAGTTATATTTATGCGGAAGACCCCACTAAAAGTTCGTGTGAGCCATAGGATGTTATGAACTTCTTTTAATGAGAGCAAAATGATTAAAAGCGAGTTTGACTTACCATATCAATTGATAGAGGCATGCAGAAGGCTGATGAATTTGATTTCTTTTTTTTTTTGTCTCAGCAATGCAGAGAGATTCTCCTCTGCAACACTGCCTCTGCTGGCCATGCAATATAATCTGCAGATGAAAAAGTCCACCGTTAGTCCATTATTAGAACTTGAATATTTCCAAACTAAAGACAACACTACCAAATAAAATTATTTTCATAAAGCTTTAATAATTAGTACAATCAAGTCTGCAATATTGTGAAAATTCAAAGTTCACTAAAAATTCTATTCTCTATTTTAATTTCAACCTAACACACTTCTCTCAATCCTATACCTCATTTGCTACCACTCTCTACACAACTCTAGCACCTATATGAGGACGTAGATATGAAGATCTCTTTAGCAGCCAAGATATAGCGTACCCTTCTCACTGGAATTCTTTTAGGTTATGGTACACGAATAGCAATTCAGTGATCTGATAAGTTAAGGGAGGAAGGTTTATGCTACAGTTAGTTGAAATAATAAAAACTATGAGTATCAGATTCTAACATCTTCATGTTAGCACATCCCTATCAGTTAACCAATATTGCTTCCGTCTTGATAAGTTATATTTATGCGGAAGACCCCACTAAAAGTTCCTGTGAGCCATAGGATGTTATGAACTTCTTTTAATGAGAGCAAAATGATTAAAAGCGAGTTTGACTTACCATATCAATTGATAGAGGCATGCAGAAGGCTGATGAATTTGATTTCTTTTTTTTTTGTCTCAGCAACGCAGAGAGATTCTCCTCTGCAACACTGCCTCTGCTGGCCATGCAATATAATCTGCAGATGAAAAAGTCCACCGTTAGTACATTATTAGAACTTGAATATTTCCAAACTAAAGACAACACTACCAAATAAAATTATTTTCATAAAGCTTTAATAATTAGTACAATCAAGTCTGCAATATTGTGAAAATTCAAAGTTCACTAAAAATTCTATTCTCCATTTTAATTTCAACCTAACACACTTCTCTCAATCCTATACCTCATTTGCTACCACTCTCTACACAACTAGCACCTATATGAGGACGTAGATATAAAGATCTCTTTAGCAGCCAAGAGATAGCGTACCCTTCTCACTGGAAATCTTTTAGGTTATGGTACACCAATAGCAATTCAGTGATCTGATAAGTTAAGGGAGGAAGGTTTATGCTACAGTTAGTTGAAATAATAAAAACTAGGAGTATCGGATTCTAACATCTTCATTTTAGCACATCCCTATCAGTTAACCAATATTGCTACCGTCTTGAAAAGTTATATTTATGCGGAAGACCCCACTAAAAGGTCCTGTGAGCCATAGGATGTTATGAACTTCTTTTAATGAGAGCAAAATAATTAAAAGCGAGTTTGACTTACCATATCAATTGATAGAGGCATGCAGAAGGCTGATGAATTTGATTTCTTTTTTTTTTGTCTCAGCAACGCAGAGAGATTCTCCTCTGCAACACTGCCTCTGCTGGCCATGCAATATAATCTGCAGATGAAAAAGTCCACCGTTAGTCCATTATTAGAACTTGAATATTTCCAAACTAAAGACAACACTACCAAATAAAATTATTTTCATAAAGCTTTAATAATTAGTACAATCAAGTCTGCAATATTGTGAAAATTCAAAGTTCACTAAAAATTCTATTCTCCATTTTAATTTCAACCTAACACACTTCTCTCAATCCTATACCTCATTTGCTACCACTCTCTACACAACTAGCACCTATATGAGGACGTAGATATAAAGATCTCTTTAGCAGCCAAGAGATAGCGTACCCTGCTCACTGGAAATCTTTTAGGTTATGGTACACCAATAGCAATTCAGTGATCTGATAAGTTAAGGGAGGAAGGTTTATGCTACAGTTAGTTGAAATAATAAAAACTAGGAGTATCGGATTCTAACATCTTCATTTTAGCACATCCCTATCAGTTAACCAATATTGCTACCGTCTTGAAAAGTTATATTTATGCGGAAGACCCCACTAAAAGTTCGTGTGAGCCATAGGATGTTATGAACTTCTTTTAATGAGAGCAAAATGATTAAAAGCGAGTTTGACTTACCATATCAATTGATAGAGGCATGCAGAAGGCTGATGAATTTGATTTCTTTTTTTTTTTGTCTCAGCAATGCAGAGAGATTCTCCTCTGCAACACTGCCTCTGCTGGCCATGCAATATAATCTGCAGATGAAAAAGTCCACCGTTAGTCCATTATTAGAACTTGAATATTTCCAAACTAAAGACAACACTACCAAATAAAATTATTTTCATAAAGCTTTAATAATTAGTACAATCAAGTCTGCAATATTGTGAAAATTCAAAGTTCACTAAAAATTCTATTCTCTATTTTAATTTCAACCTAACACACTTCTCTCAATCCTATACCTCATTTGCTACCACTCTCTACACAACTCTAGCACCTATATGAGGACGTAGATATGAAGATCTCTTTAGCAGCCAAGATATAGCGTACCCTTCTCACTGGAATTCTTTTAGGTTATGGTACACGAATAGCAATTCAGTGATCTGATAAGTTAAGGGAGGAAGGTTTATGCTACAGTTAGTTGAAATAATAAAAACTATGAGTATCAGATTCTAACATCTTCATGTTAGCACATCCCTATCAGTTAACCAATATTGCTTCCGTCTTGATAAGTTATATTTATGCGGAAGACCCCACTAAAAGTTCCTGTGAGCCATAGGATGTTATGAACTTCTTTTAATGAGAGCAAAATGATTAAAAGCGAGTTTGACTTACCATATCAATTGATAGAGGCATGCAGAAGGCTGATGAATTTGATTTCTTTTTTTTTTGTCTCAGCAACGCAGAGAGATTCTCCTCTGCAACACTGCCTCTGCTGGCCATGCAATATAATCTGCAGATGAAAAAGTCCACCGTTAGTCCATTATTAGAACTTGAATATTTCCAAACTAAAGACAACACTACCAAATAAAATTATTTTCATAAAGCTTTAATAATTAGTACAATCAAGTCTGCAATATTGTGAAAATTCAAAGTTCACTAAAAATTCTATTCTCCATTTTAATTTCAACCTAACACACTTCTCTCAATCCTATACCTCATTTGCTACCACTCTCTACACAACTCTAGCACCTATATGAGGACATAGATATAAAGATCTCTTTAGCAGCCAAGAGATAGCGTACCCTTCTCACTGGAAATCTTTTAGGTTATGGTACACCAATAGCAATTCAGTGATCTGATAAGTTAAGGGAGGAAGGTTTATGCTACAGTTAGTTGAAATAATAAAAACTAGGAGTATCGGATTCTAACATCTTCATTTTAGCACATCCCTATCAGTTAACCAATATTGCTACCGTCTTGAAAAGTTATATTTATGCGGAAGACCCCACTAAAAGTTCGTGTGAGCCATAGGATGTTATGAACTTCTTTTAATGAGAGCAAAATGATTAAAAGCGAGTTTGACTTACCATATCAATTGATAGAGGCATGCAGAAGGCTGATGAATTTGATTTCTTTTTTTTTTTGTCTCAGCAATGCAGAGAGATTCTCCTCTGCAACACTGCCTCTGCTGGCCATGCAATATAATCTGCAGATGAAAAAGTCCACCGTTAGTCCATTATTAGAACTTGAATATTTCCAAACTAAAGACAACACTACCAAATAAAATTATTTTCATAAAGCTTTAATAATTAGTACAATCAAGTCTGCAATATTGTGAAAATTCAAAGTTCACTAAAAATTCTATTCTCTATTTTAATTTCAACCTAACACACTTCTCTCAATCCTATACCTCATTTGCTACCACTCTCTACACAACTCTAGCACCTATATGAGGACGTAGATATGAAGATCTCTTTAGCAGCCAAGATATAGCGTACCCTTCTCACTGGAATTCTTTTAGGTTATGGTACACGAATAGCAATTCAGTGATCTGATAAGTTAAGGGAGGAAGGTTTATGCTACAGTTAGTTGAAATAATAAAAACTATGAGTATCAGATTCTAACATCTTCATGTTAGCACATCCCTATCAGTTAACCAATATTGCTTCCGTCTTGATAAGTTATATTTATGCGGAAGACCCCACTAAAAGTTCCTGTGAGCCATAGGATGTTATGAACTTCTTTTAATGAGAGCAAAATGATTAAAAGCGAGTTTGACTTACCATATCAATTGATAGAGGCATGCAGAAGGCTGATGAATTTGATTTCTTTTTTTTTTGTCTCAGCAACGCAGAGAGATTCTCCTCTGCAACACTGCCTCTGCTGGCCATGCAATATAATCTGCAGATGAAAAAGTCCACCGTTAGTACATTATTAGAACTTGAATATTTCCAAACTAAAGACAACACTACCAAATAAAATTATTTTCATAAAGCTTTAATAATTAGTACAATCAAGTCTGCAATATTGTGAAAATTCAAAGTTCACTAAAAATTCTATTCTCCATTTTAATTTCAACCTAACACACTTCTCTCAATCCTATACCTCATTTGCTACCACTCTCTACACAACTAGCACCTATATGAGGACGTAGATATAAAGATCTCTTTAGCAGCCAAGAGATAGCGTACCCTTCTCACTGGAAATCTTTTAGGTTATGGTACACCAATAGCAATTCAGTGATCTGATAAGTTAAGGGAGGAAGGTTTATGCTACAGTTAGTTGAAATAATAAAAACTAGGAGTATCGGATTCTAACATCTTCATTTTAGCACATCCCTATCAGTTAACCAATATTGCTACCGTCTTGAAAAGTTATATTTATGCGGAAGACCCCACTAAAAGGTCCTGTGAGCCATAGGATGTTATGAACTTCTTTTAATGAGAGCAAAATAATTAAAAGCGAGTTTGACTTACCATATCAATTGATAGAGGCATGCAGAAGGCTGATGAATTTGATTTCTTTTTTTTTTGTCTCAGCAACGCAGAGAGATTCTCCTCTGCAACACTGCCTCTGCTGGCCATGCAATATAATCTGCAGATGAAAAAGTCCACCGTTAGTCCATTATTAGAACTTGAATATTTCCAAACTAAAGACAACACTACCAAATAAAATTATTTTCATAAAGCTTTAATAATTAGTACAATCAAGTCTGCAATATTGTGAAAATTCAAAGTTCACTAAAAATTCTATTCTCCATTTTAATTTCAACCTAACACACTTCTCTCAATCCTATACCTCATTTGCTACCACTCTCTACACAACTAGCACCTATATGAGGACGTAGATATAAAGATCTCTTTAGCAGCCAAGAGATAGCGTACCCTGCTCACTGGAAATCTTTTAGGTTATGGTACACCAATAGCAATTCAGTGATCTGATAAGTTAAGGGAGGAAGGTTTATGCTACAGTTAGTTGAAATAATAAAAACTAGGAGTATCGGATTCTAACATCTTCATTTTAGCACATCCCTATCAGTTAACCAATATTGCTACCGTCTTGAAAAGTTATATTTATGCGGAAGACCCCACTAAAAGTTCGTGTGAGCCATAGGATGTTATGAACTTCTTTTAATGAGAGCAAAATGATTAAAAGCGAGTTTGACTTACCATATCAATTGATAGAGGCATGCAGAAGGCTGATGAATTTGATTTCTTTTTTTTTTTGTCTCAGCAATGCAGAGAGATTCTCCTCTGCAACACTGCCTCTGCTGGCCATGCAATATAATCTGCAGATGAAAAAGTCCACCGTTAGTCCATTATTAGAACTTGAATATTTCCAAACTAAAGACAACACTACCAAATAAAATTATTTTCATAAAGCTTTAATAATTAGTACAATCAAGTCTGCAATATTGTGAAAATTCAAAGTTCACTAAAAATTCTATTCTCTATTTTAATTTCAACCTAACACACTTCTCTCAATCCTATACCTCATTTGCTACCACTCTCTACACAACTCTAGCACCTATATGAGGACGTAGATATGAAGATCTCTTTAGCAGCCAAGATATAGCGTACCCTTCTCACTGGAATTCTTTTAGGTTATGGTACACGAATAGCAATTCAGTGATCTGATAAGTTAAGGGAGGAAGGTTTATGCTACAGTTAGTTGAAATAATAAAAACTATGAGTATCAGATTCTAACATCTTCATGTTAGCACATCCCTATCAGTTAACCAATATTGCTTCCGTCTTGATAAGTTATATTTATGCGGAAGACCCCACTAAAAGTTCCTGTGAGCCATAGGATGTTATGAACTTCTTTTAATGAGAGCAAAATGATTAAAAGCGAGTTTGACTTACCATATCAATTGATAGAGGCATGCAGAAGGCTGATGAATTTGATTTCTTTTTTTTTTGTCTCAGCAACGCAGAGAGATTCTCCTCTGCAACACTGCCTCTGCTGGCCATGCAATATAATCTGCAGATGAAAAAGTCCACCGTTAGTCCATTATTAGAACTTGAATATTTCCAAACTAAAGACAACACTACCAAATAAAATTATTTTCATAAAGCTTTAATAATTAGTACAATCAAGTCTGCAATATTGTGAAAATTCAAAGTTCACTAAAAATTCTATTCTCCATTTTAATTTCAACCTAACACACTTCTCTCAATCCTATACCTCATTTGCTACCACTCTCTACACAACTCTAGCACCTATATGAGGACATAGATATAAAGATCTCTTTAGCAGCCAAGAGATAGCGTACCCTTCTCACTGGAAATCTTTTAGGTTATGGTACACCAATAGCAATTCAGTGATCTGATAAGTTAAGGGAGGAAGGTTTATGCTACAGTTAGTTGAAATAATAAAAACTAGGAGTATCGGATTCTAACATCTTCATTTTACCACATCCCTATCAGTTAACCAATATTGCTACCGTCTTGAAAAGTTATATATATGCTGAAGACACCACTAAAAGGTCCTGTGAGCCATAGGATGTTATGAACTTCTTTTAATGAGAGCAAAACGATTAAAAGCGAGTTTGACTTACCATATCAATTGATAGAGGCATGCACAAGGCTGATGAATATGATTTCTTTTTTTTTTGTCTCAGCAACGCAGAGAGATTCTCCTCTGCAACACTGCCTCTGCTGGCCATGCAATATAATCTGCAGATGGAAAAGTCCACCGTTAGTCCATTATTAGAACTTAATTATTTCCAAAATAAAGACAACACTACCAAATAAAATTATTTTCATAAAGCGTTAATAATTAGTACAATCGAGTCTGCAATATTGTGAAAATTCAAAGTTCACTAAAAATTATATTCTCCATTTTAATTTCAACCTAACACACTTCTCTCAATCCTATGCCTCATTTGCTACCACTCTCTACACAACTCTAGCACCTATGTGAGGATGTAGATATAAAGATCTCTTTAGCAGCCAAGAGACAGCGTACCTTTCTCACTGGAATTCTTTAAGGTTATGGTACACCAATAGCAATTCAGTGAACTAATAAGTTAAGGGAGGCAGGTTTATGCTACAGTTTGTTCAAATAATAAAAACTATGAGTATCAGATTCTAACATCTTCATTTTAGCACATCCCTATCAGTTAACCAATATTGCTACCATCTTGAAAAGTTATATATATATGCGGAAGACCCCACTAAAAGGTCCTGTGAGCCATAGGATGTTATGAACTTCTTTTAATGAGAGCAAAACGATTAAAAGCGAGTTTGACTTACCATATCAATTGATAGAGGCATGCACAAGGCTGATGAATATGATTTCTTTTTTTTTTGTCTCAGCAACGCAGAGAGATTCTCCTCTGCAACACTGCCTCTGCTGGCCATGCAATATAATCTGCAGATGGAAAAGTCCACCGTAAGTCCATTATTAGAACTTAATTATTTCTAACATAAAGACAACACTACCAAATGAAAATATTTTCATAAAGCGTTAATAATTAGTACAATCGAGTCTGCAATATTGTGAAAATTCAAAGTTCACTAAAAATTATATTCTCCATTTTAATTTCAACCTAACACACTGCTCTCAATCCTATGCCTCATTTGCTACCACTCTCTACACAACTCTAGCACCTATGTGAGGACGTAGATATAAAGATCTCTTTAGCAGCCAAGAGACAGCGTACCCTTCTCACTGGAATTCTTTAAGGTTATGGTACACCAATAGCAATTCAGTGAACTAATAAGTTAAGGGAGGAAGATTTATGCTACAGTTTGTTGAAATAATAAACACTATGAGTATCAGATTCTAACATCTTCATTTTAGCACATCCCTATCAGTTAACCAATATTGCTACCTTCTTGAAAAGTTATATATATGCTGAAGACACCACTAAAAGGTCCTGTGAGCCATAGGATGTTATGAACTTCTTTTAATGAGAGCAAAACAATTAAAAGCGAGTTTGACTTACCATATCAATTGATAGAGGCATGCACAAGGCTGATGAATATGATTTCTTTTTTTTTTGTCTCAGCAACGCAGAGAGATTCTCCTCTGCAACACTGCCTCTGCTGGCCATGCAATATAATCTGCAGATGGAAAAGTCCACCGTTAGTCCATTATTAGAACTTAATTATTTCCAAAATAAAGACAACACTACCAAATAAAATTATTTTCATAAAGCGTTAATAATTAGTACAATCGAGTCTGCAATATTGTGAAAATTCAAAGTTCACTAAAAATTATATTCTCCATTTTAATTTCAACCTAACACACTTCTCTCAATCCTATGCCTCATTTGCTACCACTCTCTACACAACTCTAGCACCTATGTGAGGACGTAGATATAAAGATCTCTTTAGCAGCCAAGAGACAGCGTACCTTTCTCACTGGAATTCTTTAAGGTTATGGTACACCAATAGCAATTCAGTGAACTAATAAGTTAAGGGAGGAAGGTTTATGCTACAGTTTGTTCAAATAATAAAAACTATGAGTATCAGATTCTAACATCTTCATTTTAGCACATCCCTATCAGTTAACCAATATTGCTACCATCTTGAAAAGTTATATATATGCGGAAGACCCCACTAAAAGGTCCTGTGAGCCATAGGATGTTATGAACTTCTTTTAATGAGAGCAAAACGATTAAAAGCGAGTTTGACTTACCATATCAATTGATAGAGGCATGCACAAGGCTGATGAATATGATTTTTTTTTTTTTTTGTCTCAGCAACGCAGAGAGATTCTCCTCTGCAACACTGCCTCTGCTGGCCATGCAATATAATCTGCAGATGGAAAAGTCCACCGTTAGTCCATTATTAGAAATTGAATATTTCCAAACTAAAGAAAACACTACCAAATAAAATTATTTTCATAAAGCGTTAATAATTAGTACAATCGAGTCTGCAATATTGTGAAAATTCAAAGTTCACTAAAAATTATATTCTCCATTTTAATTTCAACCTAACACACTTCTCTCAATCCTATGCCTCATTTGCTACCACTCTCTACACAACTCTAGCACCTATGTGAGGACGTAGATATAAAGATCTCTTTAGCAGCCAAGAGACAGCGTACCCTTCTCACTGGAATTCTTTAAGGTTATGGTACACCAATAGCAATTCAGTGAACTAATAAGTTAAGGGAGGAAGGTTTATGCTACAGTTTGTTGAAATAATAAAAACTATGAGTATCAGATTCTAACATCTTCATTTTAGCACATCCCTATCAGTTAACCAATATTGCTACCATCTTGAAAAGTTATATATATGCGGAAGACCCCACTAAAAGGTCCTGTGAGCCATAGGATGTTATGAACTTCTTTTAATGAGAGCAAAACGATTAAAAGCGAGTTTGACTTACCATATCAATTAATAGAGGCATGCACAAGGCTGATGAATATGATTTTTTTTTTTTTTGTCTCAGCAACGCAGAGAGATTCTCCTCTGCAACACTGCCTCTGCTGGCCATGCAATATAATCTGCAGATGGAAAAGTCCACCGTTAGTCCATTATTAGAAATTGAATATTTCCAAACTAAAGAAAACACTACCAAATAAAATTATTTTCATAAAGCGTTAATAATTAGTACAATCGAGTCTGCAATATTGTGAAAATTCAAAGTTCACTAAAAATTATATTCTCCATTTTAATTTCAACCTAACACACTTCTCTCAATCCTATGCCTCATTTGCTACCACTCTCTACACAACTCTAGCACCTATGTGAGGACGTAGATATAAAGATCTCTTTAGCAGCCAAGAGACAGCGTACCCTTCTCACTGAAATTCTTTAAGGTTATGGTACACCAATAGCAATTCAGTGAACTAATAAGTTAAGGGAGGAAGGTTTATGCTACAGTTTGTTCAAATAATAAAAACTATGAGTATCAGATTCTAACATCTTCATTTTAGCACATCCCTATCAGTTAACCAATATTGCTACCATCTTGAAAAGTTATATATATGCGGAAGACCCCACTAAAAGGTCCTGTGAGCCATAGGATGTTATGAACTTCTTTTAATGAGAGCAAAACGATTAAAAGCGAGTTTGACTTACCATATCAATTGATAGAGGCATGCACAAGGCTGATGAATATGATTTTTTTTTTTTTTTGTCTCAGCAACGCAGAGAGATTCTCCTCTGCAACACTGCCTCTTCTGGCCATGCAATATAATCTGCAGATGAAAAAGTCCACCGTTAGTACATTATTAGAACTTGAATATTTCCAAACTAAAGACAACACTACCAAATAAAATTATGTTCATAAAGCGTTAATAATTAGTACAATCGAGTCTGCAATATTGTGAAAATTCAAAGTTCACTAAAAATTCTATTCTCCATTTTAATTTCAACCTAACAGACTTCTCTCAATCCTATACCTCATTTGCTACCACTCTCTACACAACTCTAGCACCTATATGAGGACGTAGAGATGAAGATCTCTTTAGCAGCCAAGATATAGCGTACCCTTCTCACTGGAATTCTTTTAGGTTATGGTACACCAATAGCAATTCAGTGATCTGATAAGTTAAGGGAGGAAGGTTTATGCTACAGTTAGTTGAAATAATAAAAACTAGGAGTATCGGATTCTAACATCTTCATTTTAGCACATCCCTATCAGTTAACCAATATTGCTACCGTCTTGAAAAGTTATATTTATGCGGAAGACCCCACTAAAAGGTCCTGTGAGCCATAGGATGTTATGAACTTCTTTTAATGAGAGCAAAATAATTAAAAGCGAGTTTGACTTACCATATCAATTGATAGAGGCATGCAGAAGGCTGATGAATTTGATTTCTTTTTTTTTTGTCTCAGCAACGCAGAGAGATTCTCCTCTGCAACACTGCCTCTGCTGGCCATGCAATATAATCTGCAGATGAAAAAGTCCACCGTTAGTCCATTATTAGAACTTGAATATTTCCAAACTAAAGACAACACTACCAAATAAAATTATTTTCATAAAGCTTTAATAATTAGTACAATCAAGTCTGCAATATTGTGAAAATTCAAAGTTCACTAAAAATTCTATTCTCCATTTTAATTTCAACCTAACACACTTCTCTCAATCCTATACCTCATTTGCTACCACTCTCTACACAACTAGCACCTATATGAGGACGTAGATATAAAGATCTCTTTAGCAGCCAAGAGATAGCGTACCCTGCTCACTGGAAATCTTTTAGGTTATGGTACACCAATAGCAATTCAGTGATCTGATAAGTTAAGGGAGGAAGGTTTATGCTACAGTTAGTTGAAATAATAAAAACTAGGAGTATCGGATTCTAACATCTTCATTTTAGCACATCCCTATCAGTTAACCAATATTGCTACCGTCTTGAAAAGTTATATTTATGCGGAAGACCCCACTAAAAGTTCGTGTGAGCCATAGGATGTTATGAACTTCTTTTAATGAGAGCAAAATGATTAAAAGCGAGTTTGACTTACCATATCAATTGATAGAGGCATGCAGAAGGCTGATGAATTTGATTTCTTTTTTTTTTGTCTCAGCAACGCAGAGAGATTCTCCTCTGCAACACTGCCTCTGCTGGCCATGCAATATAATCTGCAGATGAAAAAGTCCACCGTTAGTACATTATTAGAACTTGAATATTTCCAAACTAAAGACAACACTACCAAATAAAATTATTTTCATAAAGCTTTAATAATTAGTACAATCAAGTCTGCAATATTGTGAAAATTCAAAGTTCACTAAAAATTCTATTCTCCATTTTAATTTCAACCTAACACACTTCTCTCAATCCTATACCTCATTTGCTACCACTCTCTACACAACTAGCACCTATATGAGGACGTAGATATAAAGATCTCTTTAGCAGCCAAGAGATAGCGTACCCTTCTCACTGGAAATCTTTTAGGTTATGGTACACCAATAGCAATTCAGTGATCTGATAAGTTAAGGGAGGAAGGTTTATGCTACAGTTAGTTGAAATTATAAAAACTAGGAGTATCGGATTCTAACATCTTCATTTTAGCACATCCCTATCAGTTAACCAATATTGCTACCGTCTTGAAAAGTTATATTTATGCGGAAGACCCCACTAAAAGTTCGTGTGAGCCATAGGATGTTATGAACTTCTTTTAATGAGAGCAAAATGATTAAAAGCGAGTTTGACTTACCATATCAATTGATAGAGGCATGCAGAAGGCTGATGAATTTGATTTCTTTTTTTTTTGTCTCAGCAACGCAGAGAGATTCTCCTCTGCAACACTGCCTCTGCTGGCCATGCAATATAATCTGCAGATGAAAAAGTCCACCGTTAGTCCATTATTAGAACTTGAATATTTCCAAACTAAAGACAACACTACCAAATAAAATTATTTTCATAAAGCTTTAATAATTAGTACAATCAAGTCTACAATATTGTGAAAATTCAAAGTTCACTAAAAATTCTATTCTCTATTTTAATTTCAACCTAACACACTTCTCTCAATCCTATACCTCATTTGCTACCACTCTCTACACAACTCTAGCACCTATATGAGGACATAGATATAAAGATCTCTTTAGCAGCCAGGAGATAGCGTACCCTTCTCACTGGAAATCTTTTAGGTTATGGTACACCAATAGCAATTCAGTGATCTGATAAGTTAAGGGAGGAAGGTTTATGCTACAGTTAGTTGAAATAATAAAAACTAGGAGTATCGGATTCTAACATCTTCATTTTACCACATCCCTATCAGTTAACCAATATTGCTACCGTCTTGAAAAGTTATATTTATGCGGAAGACCCCACTAAAAGTTCGTGTGAGCCATAGGATGTTATTAACTTCTTTTAATGAGAGCAAAATGATTAAAAGCGAGTTTGACTTACCATATCAATTGATAGAGGCATGCAGAAGGCTGATGAATTTGATTTTTTTTTTTTTTTTGTCTCAGCAACGCAGAGAGATTCTCCTCTGCAACACTGCCTCTTCTGGCCATGCAATATAATCTGCAGATGAAAAAGTCCACCGTTAGTACATTATTAGAACTTGAATATTTCCAAACTAAAGACAACACTACCAAATAAAATTATGTTCATAAAGCGTTAATAATTAGTACAATCGAGTCTGCAATATTGTGAAAATTCAAAGTTCACTAAAAATTCTATTCTCCATTTTAATTTCAACCTAACATACTTCTCTCAATCCTATACCTCATTTGCTACCACTCTCTACACAACTCTAGCACCTATATGAGGACGTAGAGATGAAGATCTCTTTAGCAGCCAAGATATAGCGTACCCTTCTCACTGGAATTCTTTTAGGTTATGGTACACCAATAGCAATTCAGTGATCTGATAAGTTAAGGGAGGAAGGTTTATGCTACAGTTAGTTGAAATAATAAAAACTAGGAGTATCGGATTCTAACATCTTCATTTTAGCACATCCCTATCAGTTAACCAATATTGCTACCGTCTTGAAAAGTTATATTTATGCGGAAGACCCCACTAAAAGGTCCTGTGAGCCATAGGATGTTATGAACTTCTTTTAATGAGAGCAAAATAATTAAAAGCGAGTTTGACTTACCATATCAATTGATAGAGGCATGCAGAAGGCTGATGAATTTGATTTCTTTTTTTTTTGTCTCAGCAACGCAGAGAGATTCTCCTCTGCAACACTGCCTCTGCTGGCCATGCAATATAATCTGCAGATGAAAAAGTCCACCGTTAGTCCATTATTAGAACTTGAATATTTCCAAACTAAAGACAACACTACCAAATAAAATTATTTTCATAAAGCTTTAATAATTAGTACAATCAAGTCTGCAATATTGTGAAAATTCAAAGTTCACTAAAAATTCTATTCTCCATTTTAATTTCAACCTAACACACTTCTCTCAATCCTATACCTCATTTGCTACCACTCTCTACACAACTAGCACCTATATGAGGACGTAGATATAAAGATCTCTTTAGCAGCCAAGAGATAGCGTACCCTGCTCACTGGAAATCTTTTAGGTTATGGTACACCAATAGCAATTCAGTGATCTGATAAGTTAAGGGAGGAAGGTTTATGCTACAGTTAGTTGAAATAATAAAAACTAGGAGTATCGGATTCTAACATCTTCATTTTAGCACATCCCTATCAGTTAACCAATATTGCTACCGTCTTGAAAAGTTATATTTATGCGGAAGACCCCACTAAAAGTTCGTGTGAGCCATAGGATGTTATGAACTTCTTTTAATGAGAGCAAAATGATTAAAAGCGAGTTTGACTTACCATATCAATTGATAGAGGCATGCAGAAGGCTGATGAATTTGATTTCTTTTTTTTTTTGTCTCAGCAACGCAGAGAGATTCTCCTCTGCAACACTGCCTCTGCTGGCCATGCAATATAATCTGCAGATGAAAAAGTCCACCGTTAGTCCATTATTAGAACTTGAATATTTCCAAACTAAAGACAACACTACCAAATAAAATTATTTTCATAAAGCTTTAATAATTAGTACAATCAAGTCTGCAATATTGTGAAAATTCAAAGTTCACTAAAAATTCTATTCTCTATTTTAATTTCAACCTAACACACTTCTCTCAATCCTATACCTCATTTGCTACCACTCTCTACACAACTCTAGCACCTATATGAGGACATAGATATAAAGATCTCTTTAGCAGCCAAGAGATAGCGTACCCTTCTCACTGGAAATCTTTTAGGTTATGGTACACCAATAGCAATTCAGTGATCTGATAAGTTAAGGGAGGAAGGTTTATGCTACAGTTAGTTGAAATAATAAAAACTAGGAGTATCGGATTCTAACATCTTCATTTTACCACATCCCTATCAGTTAACCAATATTGCTACCGTCTTGAAAAGTTATATATATGCTGAAGACACCACTAAAAGGTCCTGTGAGCCATAGGATGTTATGAACTTCTTTTAATGAGAGCAAAACGATTAAAAGCGAGTTTGACTTACCATATCAATTGATAGAGGCATGCACAAGGCTGATGAATATGATTTCTTTTTTTTTTGTCTCAGCAACGCAGAGAGATTCTCCTCTGCAACACTGCCTCTGCTGGCCATGCAATATAATCTGCAGATGGAAAAGTCCACCGTTAGTCCATTATTAGAACTTAATTATTTCCAAAATAAAGACAACACTACCAAATAAAATTATTTTCATAAAGCGTTAATAATTAGTACAATCGAGTCTGCAATATTGTGAAAATTCAAAGTTCACTAAAAATTATATTCTCCATTTTAATTTCAACCTAACACACTTCTCTCAATCCTATGCCTCATTTGCTACCACTCTCTACACAACTCTAGCACCTATGTGAGGATGTAGATATAAAGATCTCTTTAGCAGCCAAGAGACAGCGTACCTTTCTCACTGGAATTCTTTAAGGTTATGGTACACCAATAGCAATTCAGTGAACTAATACGTTAAGGGAGGAAGGTTTATGCTACAGTTTGTTCAAATAATAAAAACTATGAGTATCAGATTCTAACATCTTCATTTTAGCACATCCCTATCAGTTAACCAATATTGCTACCATCTTGAAAAGTTATATATATATGCGGAAGACCCCACTAAAAGGTCCTGTGAGCCATAGGATGTTATGAACTTCTTTTAATGAAAGCAAAACGATTAAAAGCGAGTTTGACTTACCATATCAATTGATAGAGGCATGCACAAGGCTGATGAATATGATTTCTTTTTTTTTTGTCTCAGCAACGCAGAGAGATTCTCCTCTGCAACACTGCCTCTGCTGGCCATGCAATATAATCTGCAGATGGAAAAGTCCACCGTAAGTCCATTATTAGAACTTAATTATTTCTAACATAAAGACAACACTACCAAATGAAATTATTTTCATAAAGCGTTAATAATTAGTACAATCGAGTCTGCAATATTGTGAAAATTCAAAGTTCACTAAAAATTATATTCTCCATTTTAATTTCAACCTAACACACTGCTCTCAATCCTATGCCTCATTTGCTACCACTCTCTACACAACTCTAGCACCTATGTGAGGACGTAGATATAAAGATCTCTTTAGCAGCCAAGAGACAGCGTACCCTTCTCACTGGAATTCTTTAAGGTTATGGTACACCAATAGCAATTCAGTGAACTAATAAGTTAAGGGAGGAAGATTTATGCTACAGTTTGTTGAAATAATAAAAACTATGAGTATCAGATTCTAACATCTTCATTTTAGCACATCCCTATCAGTTAACCAATATTGCTACCATCTTGAAAAGTTATATATATATGCGGAAGACCCCACTAAAAGGTCCTGTGAGCCATAGGATGTTATGAACTTCTTTTAATGAAAGCAAAACGATTAAAAGCGAGTTTGACTTACCATATCAATTGATAGAGGCATGCACAAGGCTGATGAATATGATTTCTTTTTTTTTTGTCTCAGCAACGCAGAGAGATTCTCCTCTGCAACACTGCCTCTGCTGGCCATGCAATATAATCTGCAGATGGAAAAGTCCACCGTAAGTCCATTATTAGAACTTAATTATTTCTAACATAAAGACAACACTACCAAATGAAATTATTTTCATAAAGCGTTAATAATTAGTACAATCGAGTCTGCAATATTGTGAAAATTCAAAGTTCACTAAAAATTATATTCTCCATTTTAATTTCAACCTAACACACTGCTCTCAATCCTATGCCTCATTTGCTACCACTCTCTACACAACTCTAGCACCTATGTGAGGACGTAGATATAAAGATCTCTTTAGCAGCCAAGAGACAGCGTACCCTTCTCACTGGAATTCTTTAAGGTTATGGTACACCAATAGCAATTCAGTGAACTAATAAGTTAAGGGAGGAAGATTTATGCTACAGTTTGTTGAAATAATAAAAACTATGAGTATCAGATTCTAACATCTTCATTTTAGCACATCCCTATCAGTTAACCAATATTGCTACCTTCTTGAAAAGTTATATATATGCTGAAGACACCACTAAAAGGTCCTGTGAGCCATAGGATGTTATGAACTTCTTTTAATGAGAGCAAAACGATTAAAAGCGAGTTTGACTTACCATATCAATTGATAGAGGCATGCACAAGGCTGATGAATATGATTTCTTTTTTTTTTGTCTCAGCAACGCAGAGAGATTCTCCTCTGCAACACTGCCTCTGCTGGCCATGCAATATAATCTGCAGATGGAAAAGTCCACCGTTAGTCCATTATTAGAACTTAATTATTTCCAAAATAAAGACAACACTACCAAATAAAATTATTTTCATAAAGCGTTAATAATTAGTATAATCGAGTCTGCAATATTGTGAAAATTCAAAGTTCACTAAAACTTATATTCTCCATTTTAATTTCAACCTAACACACTTCTCTCAATCCTATGCCTCATTTGCTACCACTCTCTACACAACTCTAGCACCTATGTGAGGACGTAGATATAAAGATCTCTTTAGCAGCCAAGAGACAGCGTACCTTTCTCACTGGAATTCTTTAAGGTTATGGTACACCAATAGCAATTCAGTGAACTAATAAGTTAAGGGAGGAAGGTTTATGCTACAGTTTGTTCAAATAATAAAAACTATGAGTATCAGATTCTAACATCTTCATTTTAGCACATCCCTATCAGTTAACCAATATTGCTACCATCTTGAAAAGTTATATATATGCGGAAGACCCCACTAAAAGGTCCTGTGAGCCATAGGATGTTATGAACTTCTTTTAATGAGAGCAAAACGATTAAAAGCGAGTTTGACTTACCATATCAATTGATAGAGGCATGCACAAGGCTGATGAATATGATTTTTTTTTTTTTTGTCTCAGCAACGCAGAGAGATTCTGCTCTGCAACACTGCCTCTGCTGGCCATGCAATATAATCTGCAGATGGAAAAGTCCACCGTTAGTCCATTATTAGAAATTGAATATTTCCAAACTAAAGAAAACACTACCAAATAAAATTATTTTCATAAAGCGTTAATAATTAGTACAATCGAGTCTGCAATATTGTGAAAATTCAAAGTTCACTAAAAATTATATTCTCCATTTTAATTTCAACCTAACACACTTCTCTCAATCCTATGCCTCATTTGCTACCACTCTCTACACAACTCTAGCACCTATGTGAGGACGTAGATATAAAGATCTCTTTAGCAGCCAAGAGACAGCGTACCCTTCTCACTGGAATTCTTTAAGGTTATGGTACACCAATAGCAATTCACTGAACTAATAAGTTAAGGGAGGAAGGTTTATGCTACAGTTTGTTGAAATAATAAAAACTATGAGTATCAGATTCTAACATCTTCATTTTAGCACATCCCTATCAGTTAACCAATATTGCTACCATCTTGAAAAGTTATATATATGCGGAAGACCCCACTAAAAGGTCCTGTGAGCCATAGGATGTTATGAACTTCTTTTAATGAGAGCAAAACGATTAAAAGCGAGTTTGACTTACCATATCAATTAATAGAGGCATGCACAAGGCTGATGAATATGATTTTTTTTTTTTTGTCTCAGCAACGCAGAGAGATTCTCCTCTGCAACACTGCCTCTGCTGGCCATGCAATATAATCTGCAGATGGAAAAGTCCACCGTTAGTCCATTATTAGAAATTGAATATTTCCAAACTAAAGAAAACACTACCAAATAAAATTATTTTCATAAAGCGTTAATAATTAGTACAATCGAGTCTGCAATATTGTGAAAATTCAAAGTTCACTAAAAATTATATTCTCTATTTTAATTTCAACCTAACACACTTCTCTCAATCCTATACCTCATTTGCTACCACTCTCTACACAACTCTAGCACCTATATGAGGACATAGATATAAAGATCTCTTTAGCAGCCAAGAGATAGCGTACCCTTCTCACTGGAAATCTTTTAGGTTATGGTACACCAATAGCAATTCAGTGATCTGATAAGTTAAGGGAGGAAGGTTTATGCTACAGTTAGTTGAAATAATAAAAACTAGGAGTATCGGATTCTAACATCTTCATTTTACCACATCCCTATCAGTTAACCAATATTGCTACCGTCTTGAAAAGTTATATATATGCTGAAGACACCACTAAAAGGTCCTGTGAGCCATAGGATGTTATGAACTTCTTTTAATGAGAGCAAAACGATTAAAAGCGAGTTTGACTTACCATATCAATTGATAGAGGCATGCACAAGGCTGATGAATATGATTTCTTTTTTTTTTGTCTCAGCAACGCAGAGAGATTCTCCTCTGCAACACTGCCTCTGCTGGCCATGCAATATAATCTGCAGATGGAAAAGTCCACCGTTAGTCCATTATTAGAACTTAATTATTTCCAAAATAAAGACAACACTACCAAATAAAATTATTTTCATAAAGCGTTAATAATTAGTACAATCGAGTCTGCAATATTGTGAAAATTCAAAGTTCACTAAAAATTATATTCTCCATTTTAATTTCAACCTAACACACTTCTCTCAATCCTATGCCTCATTTGCTACCACTCTCTACACAACTCTAGCACCTATGTGAGGATGTAGATATAAAGATCTCTTTAGCAGCCAAGAGACAGCGTACCTTTCTCACTGGAATTCTTTAAGGTTATGGTACACCAATAGCAATTCAGTGAACTAATAAGTTAAGGGAGGAAGGTTTATGCTACAGTTTGTTCAAATAATAAAAACTATGAGTATCAGATTCTAACATCTTCATTTTAGCACATCCCTATCAGTTAACCAATATTGCTACCATCTTGAAAAGTTATATATATATGCGGAAGACCCCACTAAAAGGTCCTGTGAGCCATAGGATGTTATGAACTTCTTTTAATGAGAGCAAAACGATTAAAAGCGAGTTTGACTTACCATATCAATTGATAGAGGCATGCACAAGGCTGATGAATATGATTTCTTTTTTTTTTGTCTCAGCAACGCAGAGAGATTCTCCTCTGCAACACTGCCTCTGCTGGCCATGCAATATAATCTGCAGATGGAAAAGTCCACCGTAAGTCCATTATTAGAACTTAATTATTTCTAACATAAAGACAACACTACCAAATGAAATTATTTTCATAAAGCGTTAATAATTAGTACAATCGAGTCTGCAATATTGTGAAAATTCAAAGTTCACTAAAAATTATATTCTCCATTTTAATTTCAACCTAACACACTTCTCTCAATCCTATGCCTCATTTGCTACCACTCTCTACACAACTCTAGCACCTATGTGAGGACGTAGATATAAAGATCTCTTTAGCAGCCAAGAGACAGCGTACCTTTCTCACTGGAATTCTTTAAGGTTATGGTACACCAATAGCAATTCAGTGAACTAATAAGTTAAGGGAGGAAGGTTTATGCTACAGTTTGTTCAAATAATAAAAACTATGAGTATCAGATTCTAACATCTTCATTTTAGCACATCCCTATCAGTTAACCAATATTGCTACCATCTTGAAAAGTTATATATATGCGGAAGACCCCACTAAAAGGTCCTGTGAGCCATAGGATGTTATGAACTTCTTTTAATGAGAGCAAAACGATTAAAAGCGAGTTTGACTTACCATATCAATTGATAGAGGCATGCACAAGGCTGATGAATATGATTTTTTTTTTTTTGTCTCAGCAACGCAGAGAGATTCTGCTCTGCAACACTGCCTCTGCTGGCCATGCAATATAATCTGCAGATGGAAAAGTCCACCGTTAGTCCATTATTAGAAATTGAATATTTCCAAACTAAAGAAAACACTACCAAATAAAATTATTTTCATAAAGCGTTAATAATTAGTACAATCGAGTCTGCAATATTGTGAAAATTCAAAGTTCACTAAAAATTATATTCTCCATTTTAATTTCAACCTAACACACTTCTCTCAATCCTATGCCTCATTTGCTACCACTCTCTACACAACTCTAGCACCTATGTGAGGACGTAGATATAAAGATCTCTTTAGCAGCCAAGAGACAGCGTACCCTTCTCACTGGAATTCTTTAAGGTTATGGTACACCAATAGCAATTCAGTGAACTAATAAGTTAAGGGAGGAAGGTTTATGCTACAGTTTGTTGAAATAATAAAAACTATGAGTATCAGATTCTAACATCTTCATTTTAGCACATCCCTATCAGTTAACCAATATTGCTACCATCTTGAAAAGTTATATATATGCGGAAGACCCCACTAAAAGGTCCTGTGAGCCATAGGATGTTATGAACTTCTTTTAATGAGAGCAAAACGATTAAAAGCGAGTTTGACTTACCATATCAATTAATAGAGGCATGCACAAGGCTGATGAATATGATTTTTTTTTTTTTTGTCTCAGCAACGCAGAGAGATTCTCCTCTGCAACACTGCCTCTGCTGGCCATGCAATATAATCTGCAGATGGAAAAGTCCACCGTTAGTCCATTATTAGAACTTAATTATTTCCAAAATAAAGACAACACTACCAAATGAAATTATTTTCATAAAGCGTTAATAATTAGTACAATCGAGTCTGCAATATTGTGAAAATTCAAAGTTCACTAAAAATTATATTCTCCATTTTAATTTCAACCTAACACACTTCTCTCAATCCTATGCCTCATTTGCTACCACTCTCTACACAACTCTAGCACCTATGTGAGGACGTAGATATAAAGATCTCTTTAGCAGCCAAGAGACAGCGTACCTTTCTCACTGGAATTCTTTAAGGTTATGGTACACCAATAGCAATTCAGTGAACTAATAAGTTAAGGGAGGAAGGTTTATGCTACAGTTTGTTCAAATAATAAAAACTATGAGTATCAGATTCTAACATCTTCATTTTAGCACATCCCTATCAGTTAACCAATATTGCTACCATCTTGAAAAGTTATATATGCGGAAGACCCCACTAAAAGGTCCTGTGAGCCATAGGATGTTATGAACTTCTTTTAATGAGAGCAAAACGATTAAAAGCGAGTTTGACTTACCATATCAATTGATAGAGGCATGCACAAGGCTGATGAATATGATTTCTTTTTTTTTTGTCTCAGCAACGCAGAGAGATTCTCCTCTGCAACACTGCCTCTGCTGGCCATGCAATATAATCTGCAGATGGAAAAGTCCACCGTTAGTCCATTATTAGAACTTAATTATTTCCAAAATAAAGACAACACTACCAAATAAAATTATTTTCATAAAGCGTTAATAATTAGTACAATCGAGTCTGCAATATTGTGAAAATTCAAAGTTCACTAAAAATTATATTCTCCATTTTAATTTCAACCTAACACACTTCTCTCAATCCTATGCATCATTTGCTACCACTCTCTACACAACTCTAGCACCTATGTGAGGACGTAGATATAAAGATCTCTTTAGCAGCCAAGAGACAGCGTACCTTTCTCACTGGAATTCTTTAAGGTTATGGTACACCAATAGCAATTCAGTGAACTAATAAGTTAAGGGAGGAAGGTTTATGCTACAGTTTGTTCAAATAATAAAAACTATGAGTATCAGATTCTAACATCTTCATTTTAGCACATCCCTATCAGTTAACCAATATTGCTACCATCTTGAAAAGTTGTATATATGCGGAAGACCCCACTAAAAGGTCCTGTGAGCCATAGGATGTTATGAACTTCTTTTAATGAGAGCAAAACGATTAAAAGCGAGTTTGACTTACCATATCAATTGATAGAGGCATGCAGACGGCTGATGAATTTGATTTCTTTTTTTTTTGTCTCAGCAACGCAGAGAGATTCTCCTCTGCAACACTGCCTCTGCTGGCCATGCAATATAATCTGCAGATGAAAAAGTCCACCGTTAGTCCATTATTAGAACTTGAATATTTCCAAACTAAAGACAACACTACCAAATAAAATTATTTTCATAAAGCTTTAATAATTAGTACAATCAAGTCTGCAATATTGTGAAAATTCAAAGTTCACTAAAAATTCTATTCTCCATTTTAATTTCAACCTAACACACTTCTCTCAATCCTATACCTCATTTGCTACCACTCTCTACACAACTAGCACCTATATGAGGACGTAGATATAAAGATCTCTTTAGCAGCCAAGAGATAGCGTACCCTGCTCACTGGAAATCTTTTAGGTTATGGTACACCAATAGCAATTCAGTGATCTGATAAGTTAAGGGAGGAAGGTTTATGCTACAGTTAGTTGAAATAATAAAAACTAGGAGTATCGGATTCTAACATCTTCATTTTAGCACATCCCTATCAGTTAACCAATATTGCTACCGTCTTGAAAAGTTATATTTATGCGGAAGACCCCACTAAAAGTTCGTGTGAGCCATAGGATGTTATGAACTTCTTTTAATGAGAGCAAAATGATTAAAAGCGAGTTTGACTTACCATATCAATTGATAGAGGCATGCAGAAGGCTGATGAATTTGATTTCTTTTTTTTTTTGTCTCAGCAACGCAGAGAGATTCTCCTCTGCAACACTGCCTCTGCTGGCCATGCAATATAATCTGCAGATGAAAAAGTCCACCGTTAGTCCATTATTAGAACTTGAATATTTCCAAACTAAAGACAACACTACCAAATAAAATTATTTTCATAAAGCTTTAATAATTAGTACAATCAAGTCTGCAATATTGTGAAAATTCAAAGTTCACTAAAAATTCTATTCTCTATTTTAATTTCAACCTAACACACGTCTCTCAATCCTATACCTCATTTGCTACCACTCTCTACACAACTCTAGCACCTATATGAGGACGTAGATATGAAGATCTCTTTAGCAGCCAAGATATAGCGTACCCTTCTCACTGGAATTCTTTTAGGTTATGGTACACGAATAGCAATTCAGTGATCTGATAAGTTAAGGGAGGAAGGTTTATGCTACAGTTAGTTGAAATATTAAAAACTATGAGTATCAGATTCTAACATCTTCATTTTAGCACATCCCTATCAGTTAACCAATATTGCTACCGTCTTGAAAAGTTATATTTATGCGGAAGACCCCACTAAAAGTTTGTGTGAGCCATAGGATGTTATGAACTTCTTTTAATGAGAGCAAAATGATTAAAAGCGAGTTTGACTTACCATATCAATTGATAGAGGCATGCAGAAGGCTGATGAATTTGATTTCTTTTTTTTTTGTCTCAGCAACGCAGAGAGATTCTCCTCTGCAACACTGCCTCTGCTGGCCATGCAATATAATCTGCAGATGAAAAAGTCCACCGTTAGTCCATTATTAGAACTTGAATATTTCCAAACTAAAGACAACACTACCAAATAAAATTATTTTCATAAAGCTTTAATAATTAGTACAATCAAGTCTGCAATATTGTGAAAATTCAAAGTTCACTAAAAATTCTATTCTCCATTTTAATTTCAACCTAACACACTTCTCTCAATCCTATACCTCATTTGCTACTACTCTCTACACAACTCTAGCACCTATATGAGGACGTAGATATAAAGATCTCTTTAGCAGCCAAGAGATAGCGTACCCTTCTCACTGGAAATCTTTTAGGTTATGGTACACCAATAGCAATTCAGTGATCTGATAAGTTAAGGGAGGAAGGTTTATGCTACAGTTAGTTGAAATAATAAAAACTAGGAGTATCGGATTCTAACATCTTCATTTTAGCACATCCCTATCAGTTAACCAATATTGCTACCGTCTTGAAAAGTTATATTTATGCGGAAGACCCCACTAAAAGTTCGTGTGAGCCATAGGATGTTATGAACTTCTTTTAATGAGAGCAAAATGATTAAAAGCGAGTTTGACTTACCATATCAATTGATAGAGGCATGCAGAAGGCTGATGAATTTGATTTCTTTTTTTTTTGTCTCAGCAACGCAGAGAGATTCTCCTCTGCAACACTGCCTCTGCTGGCCATGCAATATAATCTGCAGATGAAAAAGTCCACCGTTAGTACATTATTAGAACTTGAATATTTCCAAACTAAAGACAACACTACCAAATAAAATTATTTTCATAAAGCTTTAATAATTAGTACAATCAAGTCTGCAATATTGTGAAAATTCAAAGTTCACTAAAAATTCTATTCTCTATTTTAATTTCAACCTAACACACTTCTCTCAATCCTATGCCTCATTTGCTACCACTCTCTACACAACTCTAGCACCTATGTGAGGACGTAGATATAAAGATCTCTTTAGCAGCCAAGAGACAGCGTACCCTTCTCACTGGAATTCTTTAAGGTTATGGTACACCAATAGCAATTCAGTGAACTAATAAGTTAAGGGAGGAAGGTTTATGCTACAGTTTGTTGAAATAATAAAAACTATGAGTATCAGATTCTAACATCTTCATTTTAGCACATCCCTATCAGTTAACCAATATTGCTACCATCTTGAAAAGTTATATATATGCGGAAGACCCCACTAAAAGGTCCTGTGAGCCATAGGATGTTATGAACTTCTTTTAATGAGAGCAAAACGATTAAAAGCGAGTTTGACTTACCATATCAATTAATAGAGGCATGCACAAGGCTGATGAATATGATTTTTTTTTTTTTTGTCTCAGCAACGCAGAGAGATTCTCCTCTGCAACACTGCCTCTGCTGGCCATGCAATATAATCTGCAGATGGAAAAGTCCACCGTTAGTCCATTATTAGAAATTGAATATTTCCAAACTAAAGAAAACACTACCAAATAAAATTATTTTCATAAAGCGTTAATAATTAGTACAATCGAGTCTGCAATATTGTGAAAATTCAAAGTTCACTAAAAATTATATTCTCCATTTTAATTTCAACCTAACACACTGCTCTCAATCCTATGCCTCATTTGCTACCACTCTCTACACAACTCTAGCACCTATGTGAGGACGTAGATATAAAGATCTCTTTAGCAGCCAAGAGACAGCGTACCCTTCTCACTGAAATTCTTTAAGGTTATGGTACACCAATAGCAATTCAGTGAACTAATAAGTTAAGGGAGGAAGGTTTATGCTACAGTTTGTTGAAATAATAAAAACTATGAGTATCAGATTCTAACATCTTCATTTTAGCACATCCCTATCAGTTAACCAATATTGCTACCGTCTTGAAAAGTTATATATATGCTGAAGACACCACTAAAAGGTCCTGTGAGCCATAGGATGTTATGAACTTCTTTTAATGAGAGCAAAACGATTAAAAGCGAGTTTGACTTACCATATCAATTGATAGAGGCATGCACAAGGCTGATGAATATGATTTCTTTTTTTTTTGTCTCAGCAACGCAGAGAGATTCTCCTCTGCAACACAGCCTCTGCTGGCCATGCAATATAATCTGCAGATGGAAAAGTCCACCGTTAGTCCATTATTAGAACTTAATTATTTCCAAAATAAAGACAACACTACCAAATGAAATTATTTTCATAAAGCGTTAATAATTAGTACAATCGAGTCTGCAATATTGTGAAAATTCAAAGTTCACTAAAAATTATATTCTCCATTTTAATTTCAACCTAACACACTTCTCTCAATCCTATGCCTCATTTGCTACCACTCTCTACACAACTCTAGCACCTATGTGAGGACGTAGATATAAAGATCTCTTTAGCAGCCAAGAGACAGCGTACCTTTCTCACTGGAATTCTTTAAGGTTATGGTACACCAATAGCAATTCAGTGAACTAATAAGTTAAGGGAGGAAGGTTTATGCTACAGTTTGTTCAAATAATAAAAACTATGAGTATCAGATTCTAACATCTTCATTTTAGCACATCCCTATCAGTTAACCAATATTGCTACCATCTTGAAAAGTTATATATGCGGAAGACCCCACTAAAAGGTCCTGTGAGCCATAGGATGTTATGAACTTCTTTTAATGAGAGCAAAACGATTAAAAGCGAGTTTGACTTACCATATCAATTGATAGAGGCATGCACAAGGCTGATGAATATGATTTCTTTTTTTTTTGTCTCAGCAACGCAGAGAGATTCTCCTCTGCAACACTGCCTCTGCTGGCCATGCAATATAATCTGCAGATGGAAAAGTCCACCGTTAGTCCATTATTAGAATTTAATTATTTCCAAAATAAAGACAACACTACCAAATAAAATTATTTTCATAAAGCGTTAATAATTAGTACAATCGAGTCTGCAATATTGTGAAAATTCAAAGTTCACTAAAAATTATATTCTCCATTTTAATTTCAACCTAACACACTTCTCTCAATCCTATGCATCATTTGCTACCACTCTCTACACAACTCTAGCACCTATGTGAGGACGTAGATATAAAGATCTCTTTAGCAGCCAAGAGACAGCGTACCTTTCTCACTGGAATTCTTTAAGGTTATGGTACACCAATAGCAATTCAGTGAACTAATAAGTTAAGGGAGGAAGGTTTATGCTACAGTTTGTTCAAATAATAAAAACTATGAGTATCAGATTCTAACATCTTCATTTTAGCACATCCCTATCAGTTAACCAATATTGCTACCATCTTGAAAAGTTATATATATGCGGAAGACCCCACTAAAAGGTCCTGTGAGCCGTAGGATGTTATGAACTTCTTTTAATGAGAGCAAAACGATTAAAAGCGAGTTTGACTTACCATATCAATTGATAGAGGCATGCAGACGGCTGATGAATTTGATTTCTTTTTTTTTTGTCTCAGCAACGCAGAGAGATTCTCCTCTGCAACACTGCCTCTGCTGGCCATGCAATATAATCTGCAGATGAAAAAGTCCACCGTTAGTCCATTATTAGAACTTGAATATTTCCAAACTAAAGACAACACTACCAAATAAAATTATTTTCATAAAGCTTTAATAATTAGTACAATCAAGTCTGCAATATTGTGAAAATTCAAAGTTCACTAAAAATTCTATTCTCTATTTTAATTTCAACCTAACACACGTCTCTCAATCCTATACCTCATTTGCTACCACTCTCTACACAACTCTAGCACCTATATGAGGACGTAGATATGAAGATCTCTTTAGCAGCCAAGATATAGCGTACCCTTCTCACTGGAATTCTTTTAGGTTATGGTACACGAATAGCAATTCAGTGATCTGATAAGTTAAGGGAGGAAGGTTTATGCTACAGTTAGTTGAAATAATAAAAACTATGAGTATCAGATTCTAACATCTTCATTTTAGCACATCCCTATCAGTTAACCAATATTGCTACCGTCTTGAAAAGTTATATTTATGCGGAAGACCCCACTAAAAGTTTGTGTGAGCCATAGGATGTTATGAACTTCTTTTAATGAGAGCAAAATGATTAAAAGCGAGTTTGACTTACCATATCAATTGATAGAGGCATGCAGAAGGCTGATGAATTTGATTTCTTTTTTTTTTGTCTCAGCAACGCAGAGAGATTCTCCTCTGCAACACTGCCTCTGCTGGCCATGCAATATAATCTGCAGATGAAAAAGTCCACCGTTAGTCCATTATTAGAACTTGAATATTTCCAAACTAAAGACAACACTACCAAATAAAATTATTTTCATAAAGCTTTAATAATTAGTACAATCAAGTCTGCAATATTGTGAAAATTCAAAGTTCACTAAAAATTCTATTCTCCATTTTAATTTCAACCTAACACACTTCTCTCAATCCTATACCTCATTTGCTACTACTCTCTACACAACTCTAGCACCTATATGAGGACGTAGATATAAAGATCTCTTTAGCAGCCAAGAGATAGCGTACCCTTCTCACTGGAAATCTTTTAGGTTATGGTACACCAATAGCAATTCAGTGATCTGATAAGTTAAGGGAGGAAGGTTTATGCTACAGTTAGTTGAAATAATAAAAACTAGGAGTATCGGATTCTAACATCTTCATTTTAGCACATCCCTATCAGTTAACCAATATTGCTACCGTCTTGAAAAGTTATATTTATGCGGAAGACCCCACTAAAAGTTCGTGTGAGCCATAGGATGTTATGAACTTCTTTTAATGAGAGCAAAATGATTAAAAGCGAGTTTGACTTACCATATCAATTGATAGAGGCATGCAGAAGGCTGATGAATTTGATTTCTTTTTTTTTTTGTCTCAGCAACGCAGAGAGATTCTCCTCTGCAACACTGCCTCTGCTGGCCATGCAATATAATCTGCAGATGAAAAAGTCCACCGTTAGTCCATTATTAGAACTTGAATATTTCCAAACTAAAGACAACACTACCAAATAAAATTATTTTCATAAAGCTTTAATAATTAGTACAATCAAGTCTGCAATATTGTGAAAATTCAAAGTTCACTAAAAATTCTATTCTCTATTTTAATTTCAACCTAACACACTTCTCTCAATCCTATGCCTCATTTGCTACCACTCTCTACACAACTCTAGCACCTATGTGAGGACGTAGATATAAAGATCTCTTTAGCAGCCAAGAGACAGCGTACCCTTCTCACTGGAATTCTTTAAGGTTATGGTACACCAATAGCAATTCAGTGAACTAATAAGTTAAGGGAGGAAGGTTTATGCTACAGTTTGTTGAAATAATAAAAACTATGAGTATCAGATTCTAACATCTTCATTTTAGCACATCCCTATCAGTTAACCAATATTGCTACCATCTTGAAAAGTTATATATATGCGGAAGACCCCACTAAAAGGTCCTGTGAGCCATAGGATGTTATGAACTTCTTTTAATGAGAGCAAAACGATTAAAAGCGAGTTTGACTTACCATATCAATTAATAGAGGCATGCACAAGGCTGATGAATATGATTTTTTTTTTTTTTGTCTCAGCAACGCAGAGAGATTCTCCTCTGCAACACTGCCTCTGCTGGCCATGCAATATAATCTGCAGATGGAAAAGTCCACCGTTAGTCCATTATTAGAAATTGAATATTTCCAAACTAAAGACAACACTACCAAATGAAATTATTTTCATAAAGCGTTAATAATTAGTACAATCGAGTCTGCAATATTGTGAAAATTCAAAGTTCACTAAAAATTATATTCTCCATTTTAATTTCAACCTAACACACTTCTCTCAATCCTATGCCTCATTTGCTACCACTCTCTACACAACTCTAGCACCTATGTGAGGACGTAGATATAAAGATCTCTTTAGCAGCCAAGAGACAGCGTACCTTTCTCACTGGAATTCTTTAAGGTTATGGTACACCAATAGCAATTCAGTGAACTAATAAGTTAAGGGAGGAAGGTTTATGCTACAGTTTGTTCAAATAATAAAAACTATGAGTATCAGATTCTAACATCTTCATTTTAGCACATCCCTATCAGTTAACCAATATTGCTACCATCTTGAAAAGTTATATATGCGGAAGACCCCACTAAAAGGTCCTGTGAGCCATAGGATGTTATGAACTTCTTTTAATGAGAGCAAAACGATTAAAAGCGAGTTTGACTTACCATATCAATTGATAGAGGCATGCACAAGGCTGATGAATATGATTTCTTTTTTTTTTGTCTCAGCAACGCAGAGAGATTCTCCTCTGCAACACTGCCTCTGCTGGCCATGCAATATAATCTGCAGATGGAAAAGTCCACCGTAAATCCATTATTAGAACTTAATTATTTCTAACATAAAGACAACACTACCAAATGAAATTATTTTCATAAAGCGTTAATAATTAGTACAATCGAGTCTGCAATATTGTGAAAATTCAAAGTTCACTAAAAATTATATTCTCCATTTTAATTTCAACCTAACACACTGCTCTCAATCCTATGCCTCATTTGCTACCACTCTCTACACAACTCTAGCACCTATGTGAGGACGTAGATATAAAGATCTCTTTAGCAGCCAAGAAACAGCGTACCCTTCTCACTGGAATTCTTTAAGGTTATGGTACACCAATAGCAATTCAGTGAACTAATAAGTTAAGGGAGGAAGATTTATGCTACAGTTTGTTGAAATAATAAAAACTATGAGTATCAGATTCTAACATCTTCATTTTAGCACATCCCTATCAGTTAACCAATATTGCTACCTTCTTGAAAAGTTATATATATGCTGAAGACACCACTAAAAGGTCCTGTGAGCCATAGGATGTTATGAACTTCTTTTAATGAGAGCAAAACGATTAAAAGCGAGTTTGACTTACCATATCAATTGATAGAGGCATGCACAAGGCTGATGAATATGATTTCTTTTTTTTTTGTCTCAGCAACGCAGAGAGATTCTCCTCTGCAACACTGCCTCTACTGGCCATGCAATATAATCTGCAGATGGAAAAGTCCACCGTTAGTCCATTATTAGAACTTAATTATTTCCAAAATAAAGACAACACTACCAAATAAAATTATTTTCATAAAGCGTTAATAATTAGTACAATCGAGTCTGCAATATTGTGAAAATTCAAAGTTCACTAAAAATTATATTCTCCATTTTAATTTCAACCTAACACACTTCTCTCAATCCTATGCATCATTTGCTACCACTCTCTACACAACTCTAGCACCTATATGAGGACGTAGATATAAAGATCTCTTTAGCAGCCAAGAGATAGCGTACCCTTCTCACTGGAAATCTTTTAGGTTATGGTACACCAATAGCAATTCAGTGATCTGATAAGTTAAGGGAGGAAGGTTTATGCTACAGTTAGTTGAAATAATAAAAACTAGGAGTATCAGATTCTAACATCTTCATTTTAGCACATCCCTATCAGTTAACCAATATTGCTACCGTCTTGAAAAGTTATATTTATGCGGAAGACCCCACTAAAAGTTCCTGTGAGCCATAGGATGTTATGAACTTCTTTTAATGAGAGCAAAATGATTAAAAGCGAGTTTGACTTACCATATCAATTGATAGAGGCATGCAGAAGGCTGATGAATTTGATTTCTTTTTTTTTTTGTCTCAGCAACGCAGAGAGATTCTCCTCTGCAACACTGCCTCTGCTGGCCATGCAATATAATCTGCAGATGAAAAAGTCCACCGTTAGTACATTATTAGAACTTGAATATTTCCAAACTAAAGACAACACTACCAAATAAAATTATTTTCATAAAGCTTTAATAATTAGTACAATCAAGTCTGCAATATTGTGAAAATTCAAAGTTCACTAAAAATTCTATTCTCTATTTTAATTTCAACCTAACACACTTCTCTCAATCCTATACCTCATTTGCTACCACTCTCTACACAACTCTAGCACCTATATGAGGACATAGATATAAAGATCTCTTTAGCAGCCAAGAGATAGCGTACCCTTCTCACTGGAAATCTTTTAGGTTATGGTACACCAATAGCAATTCAGTGATCTGATAAGTTAAGGGAGGAAGGTTTATGCTACAGTTAGTTGAAATAATAAAAACTAGGAGTATCGGATTCTAACATCTTCATTTTACCACATCCCTATCAGTTAACCAATATTGCTACCGTCTTGAAAAGTTATATTTATGCGGAAGACCCCACTAAAAGTTCGTGTGAGCCATAGGATGTTATGAACTTCTTTTAATGAGAGCAAAATGATTAAAAGCGAGTTTGACTTACCATATCAATTGATAGAGGCATGCAGAAGGCTGATGAATTTGATTTCTTTTTTTTTTTGTCTCAGCAACGCAGAGAGATTCTCCTCTGCAACACTGCCTCTGCTGGCCATGCAATATAATCTGCAGATGAAAAAGTCCACCGTTAGTCCATTATTAGAACTTGAATATTTCCAAACTAAAGACAACACTACCAAATAAAATTATTTTCATAAAGCTTTAATAATTAGTACAATCAAGTCTGCAATATTGTGAAAATTCAAAGTTCACTAAAAATTCTATTCTCTATTTTAATTTCAACCTAACACACTTCTCTCAATCCTATACCTCATTTGCTACCACTCTCTACACAACTCTAGCACCTATATGAGGACGTAGATATAAAGATCTCTTTAGCAGCCAAGAGATAGCGTACCCTTCTCACTGGAAATCTTTTAGGTTATGGTACACCAATAGCAATTCAGTGATCTGATAAGTTAAGGGAGGAAGGTTTATGCTACAGTTAGTTGAAATAATAAAAACTATGAGTATCAGATTCTAACATCTTCATTTTAGCACATCCCTATCAGTTAACCAATATTGCTACCGTCTTGAAAAGTTATATTTATGCGGAAGACCCCACTAAAAGTTTGTGTGAGCCATAGGATGTTATGAACTTCTTTTAATGAGAGCAAAATGATTAAAAGCGAGTTTGACTTACCATATCAATTGATAGAGGCATGCAGAAGGCTGATGAATTTGATTTCTTTTTTTTTTGTCTCAGCAACGCAGAGAGATTCTCCTCTGCAACACTGCCTCTGCTGGCCATGCAATATAATCTGCAGATGAAAAAGTCCACCGTTAGTCCATTATTAGAACTTGAATATTTCCAAACTAAAGACAACACTACCAAATAAAATTATTTTCATAAAGCTTTAATAATTAGTACAATCAAGTCTGCAATATTGTGAAAATTCAAAGTTCACTAAAAATTCTATTCTCCATTTTAATTTCAACCTAACACACTTCTCTCAATCCTATACCTCATTTGCTACCACTCTCTACACAACTCTAGCACCTATATGAGGACATAGATATAAAGATCTCTTTAGCAGCCAAGAGATAGCGTACCCTTCTCACTGGAAATCTTTTAGGTTATGGTACACCAATAGCAATTCAGTGATCTGATAAGTTAAGGGAGGAAGGTTTATGCTACAGTTAGTTGAAATAATAAAAACTAGGAGTATCGGATTCTAACATCTTCATTTTACCACATCCCTATCAGTTAACCAATATTGCTACCGTCTTGAAAAGTTATATTTATGCGGAAGACCCCACTAAAAGTTCGTGTGAGCCATAGGATGTTATTAACTTCTTTTAATGAGAGCAAAATGATTAAAAGCGAGTTTGACTTACCATATCAATTGATAGAGGCATGCAGAAGGCTGATGAATTTGATTTCTTTTTTTTTTTTGTCTCAGCAACGCAGAGAGATTCTCCTCTGCAACACTGCCTCTGCTGGCCATGCAATATAATCTGCAGATGAAAAAGTCCACCGTTAGTCCATTATTAGAACTTGAATATTTCCAAACTAAAGACAACACTACCAAATAAAATTATTTTCATAAAGCTTTAATAATTAGTACAATCAAGTCTGCAATATTGTGAAAATTCAAAGTTCACTAAAAATTCTATTCTCTATTTTAATTTCAACCTAACACACTTCTCTCAATCCTATACCTCATTTGCTACCACTCTCTACACAACTCTAGCACCTATATGAGGACGTAGATATAAAGATCTCTTTAGCAGCCAAGAGATAGCGTACCCTTCTCACTGGAAATCTTTTAGGTTATGGTACACCAATAGCAATTCAGTGATCTGATAAGTTAAGGGAGGAAGGTTTATGCTACAGTTAGTTGAAATAATAAAAACTAGGAGTATCAGATTCTAACATCTTCATTTTAGCACATCCCTATCAGTTAACCAATATTGCTACCGTCTTGAAAAGTTATATTTATGCGGAAGACCCCACTAAAAGTTCGTGTGAGCCATAGGATGTTATTAACTTCTTTTAATGAGAGCAAAATTATTAAAAGCGAGTTTGACTTACCATATCAATTGATAGAGGCATGCAGAAGGCTGATGAATTTGATTTCTTTTTTTTTTTTGTCTCAGCAACGCAGAGAGATTCTCCTCTGCAACACTGCCTCTGCTGGCCATGCAATATAATCTGCAGATGAAAAAGTCCACCGTTAGTCCATTATTAGAACTTGAATATTTCCAAACTAAAGACAACACTACCAAATAAAATTATTTTCATAAAGCTTTAATAATTAGTACAATCAAGTCTGCAATATTGTGAAAATTCAAAGTTCACTAAAAATTCTATTCTCTATTTTAATTTCAACCTAACACACTTCTCTCAATCCTATACCTCATTTGCTACCACTCTCTACACAACTCTAGCACCTATATGAGGACGTAGATATAAAGATCTCTTTAGCAGCCAAGAGATAGCGTACCCTTCTCACTGGAAATCTTTTAGGTTATGGTACACCAATAGCAATTCAGTGATCTGATAAGTTAAGGGAGGAAGGTTTATGCTACAGTTAGTTGAAATAATAAAAACTAGGAGTATCAGATTCTAACATCTTCATTTTAGCACATCCCTATCAGTTAACCAATATTGCTACCGTCTTGAAAAGTTATATTTATGCGGAAGACCCCACTAAAAGTTCCTGTGAGCCATAGGATGTTATGAACTTCTTTTAATGAGAGCAAAATGATTAAAAGCGAGTTTGACTTACCATATCAATTGATAGAGGCATGCAGAAGGCTGATGAATTTGATTTCTTTTTTTTTTGTCTCAGCAACGCAGAGAGATTCTCCTCTGCAACACTGCCTCTGCTGGCCATGCAATATAATCTGCAGATGAAAAAGTCCACCGTTAGTCCATTATTAGAACTTGAATATTTCCAAACTAAAGACAACACTACCAAATAAAATTATTTTCATAAAGCTTTAATAATTAGTACAATCAAGTCTGCAATATTGTGAAAATTCAAAGTTCACTAAAAATTCTATTCTCTATTTTAATTTCAACCTAACACACTTCTCTCAATCCTATACCTCATTTGCTACCACTCTCTACACAACTCTAGCACCTATATGAGGACGTAGATATAAAGATCTCTTTAGCAGCCAAGAGATAGCGTACCCTTCTCACTGGAAATCTTTTAGGTTATGGTACACCAATAGCAATTCAGTGATCTGATAAGTTAAGGGAGGAAGGTTTATGCTACAGTTAGTTGAAATAATAAAAACTAGGAGTATCAGATTCTAACATCTTCATTTTAGCACATCCCTATCAGTTAACCAATATTGCTACCGTCTTGAAAAGTTATATTTATGCGGAAGACCCCACTAAAAGTTCCTGTGAGCCATAGGATGTTATGAACTTCTTTTAATGAGAGCAAAATGATTAAAAGCGAGTTTGACTTACCATATCAATTGATAGAGGCATGCAGAAGGCTGATGAATTTGATTTCTTTTTTTTTTGTCTCAGCAACGCAGAGAGATTCTCCTCTGCAACACTGCCTCTGCTGGCCATGCAATATAATCTGCAGATGAAAAAGTCCACCGTTAGTACATTATTAGAACTTGAATATTTCCAAACTAAAGACAACACTACCAAATAAAATTATTTTCATAAAGCTTTAATAATTAGTACAATCAAGTCTGCAATATTGTGAAAATTCAAAGTTCACTAAAAATTGTATTCTCTATTTTAATTTCAACCTAACACACTTCTCTCAATCCTATACCTCATTTGCTACCACTCTCTACACAACTCTAGCACCTATATGAGGACGTAGATATGAAGATCTCTTTAGCAGCCAAGATATAGCGTACCCTTCTCACTGGAATTCTTTTAGGTTATGGTACACCAATAGCAATTCAGTGATCTGATAAGTTAAGGGAGGAAGGTTTATGCTACAGTTAGTTGAAATAATAAAAACTATGAGTATCAGATTCTAACATCTTCATTTTAGCACATCCCTATCAGTTAACCAATATTGCTACCGTCTTGAAAAGTTATATTTATGCGGAAGACCCCACTAAAAGTTCGTGTGAGCCATAGGATGTTATGAACTTCTTTTAATGAGAGCAAAATGATTAAAAGCGAGTTTGACTTACCATATCAATTGATAGAGGCATGCAGAAGGCTGATGAATTTGATTTCTTTTTTTTTTGTCTCAGCAACGCAGAGAGATTCTCCTCTGCAACACTGCCTCTGCTGGCCATGCAATATAATCTGCAGATGAAAAAGTCCACCGTTAGTCCATTATTAGAACTTGAATATTTCCAAACTAAAGACAACACTACCAAATAAAATTATTTTCATAAAGCTTTAATAATTAGTACAATCAAGTCTGCAATATTGTGAAAATTCAAAGTTCACTAAAAATTCTATTCTCCATTTTAATTTCAACCTAACACACTTCTCTCAATCCTATACCTCATTTGCTACCACTCTCTACACAACTCTAGCACCTATATGAGGACATAGATATAAAGATCTCTTTAGCAGCCAAGAGATAGCGTACCCTTCTCACTGGAAATCTTTTAGGTTATGGTACACCAATAGCAATTCAGTGATCTGATAAGTTAAGGGAGGAAGGTTTATGCTACAGTTAGTTGAAATAATAAAAACTAGGAGTATCGGATTCTAACATCTTCATTTTACCACATCCCTATCAGTTAACCAATATTGCTACCGTCTTGAAAAGTTATATTTATGCGGAAGACCCCACTAAAAGTTCGTGTGAGCCATAGGATGTTATGAACTTCTTTTAATGAGAGCAAAATGATTAAAAGCGAGTTTGACTTACCATATCAATTGATAGAGGCATGCAGAAGGCTGATGAATTTGATTTCTTTTTTTTTTTGTCTCAGCAACGCAGAGAGATTCTCCTCTGCAACACTGCCTCTGCTGGCCATGCAATATAATCTGCAGATGAAAAAGTCCACCGTTAGTCCATTATTAGAACTTGAATATTTCCAAACTAAAGACAACACTACCAAATAAAATTATTTTCATAAAGCTTTAATAATTAGTACAATCAAGTCTGCAATATTGTGAAAATTCAAAGTTCACTAAAAATTCTATTCTCTATTTTAATTTCAACCTAACACACTTCTCTCAATCCTATACCTCATTTGCTACCACTCTCTACACAACTCTAGCACCTATATGAGGACGTAGATATAAAGATCTCTTTAGCAGCCAAGAGATAGCGTACCCTTCTCACTGGAAATCTTTTAGGTTATGGTACACCAATAGCAATTCAGTGATCTGATAAGTTAAGGGAGGAAGGTTTATGCTACAGTTAGTTGAAATAATAAAAACTATGAGTATCAGATTCTAACATCTTCATTTTAGCACATCCCTATCAGTTAACCAATATTGCTACCGTCTTGAAAAGTTATATTTATGCGGAAGACCCCACTAAAAGTTCGTGTGAGCCATAGGATGTTATGAACTTCTTTTAATGAGAGCAAAATGATTAAAAGCGAGTTTGACTTACCATATCAATTGATAGAGGCATGCAGAAGGCTGATGAATTTGATTTCTTTTTTTTTTGTCTCAGCAACGCAGAGAGATTCTCCTCTGCAACACTGCCTCTGCTGGCCATGCAATATAATCTGCAGATGAAAAAGTCCACCGTTAGTCCATTATTAGAACTTGAATATTTCCAAACTAAAGACAACACTACCAAATAAAATTATTTTCATAAAGCTTTAATAATTAGTACAATCAAGTCTGCAATATTGTGATAATTCAAAGTTCACTAAAAATTCTATTCTCTATTTTAATTTCAACCTAACACACTTCTCTCAATCCTATACCTCATTTGCTACCACTCTCTACACAACTCTAGCACCTATATTAACCCTGGGCGCGACACTACGCTTCGCCCACGTAGTGTACGTAGCGCTGCCTGCTTCGCAGTTTTCGAAGTAGGCGAAGCAGGCAGCGCCTACGCACACTACGTGGGCGAAGCGTAGCTGCCTGCCGCCCACCACCCGCCTCCCGCCCGCCGTACTTTTAAAAGAAAAAATTAATTTGTAATAAAGGAAATTAGGCACTTACCTGACGCGCGGCGTCTCCCGGGGCTCCCTCTTCCTGTTTTTCAATTTTCCTGACTAATGCGCATGCGCGGACGCCCGCGCATGCGCATTTCTCGCAAGAAATGCGCATGCGCGGGCGTCCGCGCATGCGCATTTGTCAGGAAAATTGAAAAACAGGAAGAGGGAGCCCCGGGAGACGCCGCGCGTCAGGTAAGTGCGGCTTTAATTTGCTTTATTACAAATTAATTTAATCTTTTAAAAGTAGGGTGGGTGGGTGGTGGGTGGCGGGTGGCGCGTAGTGGGGCTACGCGAAGCGCGTAGTGTGCGTAGATTTGGGCACACTACGTGCTGCTTCACGTAGCCCCACTACGCCCACTACGCCCACCCTTAACCTATATGAGGACGTAGATATGAAGATCTCTTTAGCAGCCAAGATATAGCGTACCCTTCTCACTGGAATTCTTTTAGGTTATGGTACACCAATAGCAATTCAGTGATCTGATAAGTTAAGGGAGGAAGGTTTATGCTACAGTTAGTTGAAATAATAAAAACTATGAGTATCAGATTCTAACATCTTCATTTTAGCACATCCCTATCAGTTAACCAATATTGCTACCGTCTTGAAAAGTTATATTTATGCGGAAGACCCCACTAAAAGTTCGTGTGAGCCATAGGATGTTATGAACTTCTTTTAATGAGAGCAAAATGATTAAAAGCGAGTTTGACTTACCATATCAATTGATAGAGGCATGCAGAAGGCTGATGAATTTGATTTCTTTTTTTTTTGTCTCAGCAACGCAGAGAGATTCTCCTCTGCAACACTGCCTCTGCTGGCCATGCAATATAATCTGCAGATGAAAAAGTCCACCGTTAGTCCATTATTAGAACTTGAATATTTCCAAACTAAAGACAACACTACCAAATAAAATTATTTTCATAAAGCTTTAATAATTAGTACAATCAAGTCTGCAATATTGTGAAAATTCAAAGTTCACAAAAAATTCTATTCTCCATTTTAATTTCAACCTAACACACTTCTCTCAATCCTATACCTCATTTGCTACCACTCTCTACACAACTCTAGCACCTATATGAGGACATAGATATAAAGATCTCTTTAGCAGCCAAGAGATAGCGTACCCTTCTCACTGGAAATCTTTTAGGTTATGGTACACCAATAGCAATTCAGTGATCTGATAAGTTAAGGGAGGAAGGTTTATGCTACAGTTAGTTGAAATAATAAAAACTAGGAGTATCGGATTCTAACATCTTCATTTTACCACATCCCTATCAGTTAACCAATATTGCTACCGTCTTGAAAAGTTATATTTATGCGGAAGACCCCACTAAAAGTTCGTGTGAGCCATAGGATGTTATGAACTTCTTTTAATGAGAGCAAAATGATTAAAAGCGAGTTTGACTTACCATATCAATTGATAGAGGCATGCAGAAGGCTGATGAATTTGATTTCTTTTTTTTTTTGTCTCAGCAACGCAGAGAGATTCTCCTCTGCAACACTGCCTCTGCTGGCCATGCAATATAATCTGCAGATGAAAAAGTCCACCGTTAGTCCATTATTAGAACTTGAATATTTCCAAACTAAAGACAACACTACCAAATAAAATTATTTTCATAAAGCTTTAATAATTAGTACAATCAAGTCTGCAATATTGTGAAAATTCAAAGTTCACTAAAAATTCTATTCTCTATTTTAATTTCAACCTAACACACTTCTCTCAATCCTATACCTCATTTGCTACCACTCTCTACACAACTCTAGCACCTATATGAGGACGTAGATATAAAGATCTCTTTAGCAGCCAAGAGATAGCGTACCCTTCTCACTGGAAATCTTTTAGGTTATGGTACACCAATAGCAATTCAGTGATCTGATAAGTTAAGGGAGGAAGGTTTATGCTACAGTTAGTTGAAATAATAAAAACTATGAGTATCAGATTCTAACATCTTCATTTTAGCACATCCCTATCAGTTAACCAATATTGCTACCGTCTTGAAAAGTTATATTTATGCGGAAGACCCCACTAAAAGTTCGTGTGAGCCATAGGATGTTATGAACTTCTTTTAATGAGAGCAAAATGATTAAAAGCGAGTTTGACTTACCATATCAATTGATAGAGGCATGCAGAAGGCTGATGAATTTGATTTCTTTTTTTTTTGTCTCAGCAACGCAGAGAGATTCTCCTCTGCAACACTGCCTCTGCTGGCCATGCAATATAATCTGCAGATGAAAAAGTCCACCGTTAGTCCATTATTAGAACTTGAATATTTCCAAACTAAAGACAACACTACCAAATAAAATTATTTTCATAAAGCTTTAATAATTAGTACAATCAAGTCTGCAATATTGTGATAATTCAAAGTTCACTAAAAATTCTATTCTCTATTTTAATTTCAACCTAACACACTTCTCTCAATCCTATACCTCATTTGCTACCACTCTCTACACAACTCTAGCACCTATATTAACCCTGGGCGCGACACTACGCTTCGCCCACGTAGTGTACGTAGCGCTGCCTGCTTCGCAGTTTTCGAAGTAGGCGAAGCAGGCAGCGCCTACGCACACTACGTGGGCGAAGCGTAGCTGCCTGCCGCCCACCACCCGCCTCCCGCCCGCCGTACTTTTAAAAGAAAAAATTAATTTGTAATAAAGGAAATTAGGCACTTACCTGACGCGCGGCGTCTCCCGGGGCTCCCTCTTCCTGTTTTTCAATTTTCCTGACTAATGCGCATGCGCGGACGCCCGCGCATGCGCATTTCTCGCAAGAAATGCGCATGCGCGGGCGTCCGCGCATGCGCATTTGTCAGGAAAATTGAAAAACAGGAAGAGGGAGCCCCGGGAGACGCCGCGCGTCAGGTAAGTGCGGCTTTAATTTGCTTTATTACAAATTAATTTAATCTTTTAAAAGTAGGGTGGGTGGGTGGTGGGTGGCGGGTGGCGCGTAGTGGGGCTACGCGAAGCGCGTAGTGTGCGTAGATTTGGGCACACTACGTGCTGCTTCACGTAGCCCCACTACGCCCACTACGCCCACCCTTAACCTATATGAGGACGTAGATATGAAGATCTCTTTAGCAGCCAAGATATAGCGTACCCTTCTCACTGGAATTCTTTTAGGTTATGGTACACGAATAGCAATTCAGTGATCTGATAAGTTAAGGGAGGAAGGTTTATGCTACAGTTAGTTGAAATAATAAAAACTATGAGTATCAGATTCTAACATCTTCATTTTAGCACATCCCTATCAGTTAACCAATATTGCTACCGTCTTGAAAAGTTATATTTATGCGGAAGACCCCACTAAAAGTTCGTGTGAGCCATAGGATGTTATGAACTTCTTTTAAGGAGAGCAAAATGATTAAAAGCGAGTTTGACTTACCATATCAATTGATAGAGGCATGCAGAAGGCTGATGAATTTGATTTCTTTTTTTTTTGTCTCAGCAACGCAGAGAGATTCTCCTCTGCAACACTGCCTCTGCTGGCCATGCAATATAATCTGCAGATGAAAAAGTCCACCGTTAGTCCATTATTAGAACTTGAATATTTCCAAACTAAAGACAACACTACCAAATAAAATTATTTTCATAAAGCTTTAATAATTAGTACAATCAAGTCTGCAATATTGTGAAAATTCAAAGTTCACTAAAAATTCTATTCTCCATTTTAATTTCAACCTAACACACTTCTCTCAATCCTATACCTCATTTGCTACTACTCTCTACACAACTCTAGCACCTATATGAGGACGTAGATATAAAGATCTCTTTAGCAGCCAAGAGATAGCGTACCCTTCTCACTGGAAATCTTTTAGGTTATGGTACACCAATAGCAATTCAGTGATCTGATAAGTTAAGGGAGGAAGGTTTATGCTACAGTTAGTTGAAATAATAAAAACTAGGAGTATCGGATTCTAACATCTTCATTTTAGCACATCCCTATCAGTTAACCAATATTGCTACCGTCTTGAAAAGTTATATTTATGCGGAAGACCCCACTAAAAGTTTGTGTGAGCCATAGGATGTTATGAACTTCTTTTAATGAGAGCAAAATGATTAAAAGCGAGTTTGACTTACCATATCAATTGATAGAGGCATGCAGAAGGCTGATGAATTTGATTTCTTTTTTTTTTGTCTCAGCAACGCAGAGAGATTCTCCTCTGCAACACTGCCTCTGCTGGCCATGCAATATAATCTGCAGATGAAAAAGTCCACCGTTAGTCCATTATTAGAACTTGAATATTTCCAAACTGAAGACAACACTACCAAATAAAATTATTTTCATAAAGCTTTAATAATTAGTACAATCAAGTCTGCAATATTGTGAAAATTCAAAGTTCACTAAAAATTCTATTCTCTATTTTAATTTCAACCTAACACACTTCTCTCAATCCTATACCTCATTTGCTACCACTCTCTACACAACTCTAGCACCTATATGAGGACGTAGATATAAAGATCTCTTTAGCAGCCAAGAGATAGCGTACCCTTCTCACTGGAAATCTTTTAGGTTATGGTACACCAATAGCAATTCAGTGATCTGATAAGTTAAGGGAGGAAGGTTTATGCTACAGTTAGTTGAAATAATAAAAACTAGGAGTATCAGATTCTAACATCTTCATTTTAGCACATCCCTATCAGTTAACCAATATTGCTACCGTCTTGAAAAGTTATATTTATGCGGAAGACCCCACTAAAAGTTCCTGTGAGCCATAGGATGTTATGAACTTCTTTTAATGAGAGCAAAATGATTAAAAGCGAGTTTGACTTACCATATCAATTGATAGAGGCATGCAGAAGGCTGATGAATTTGATTTCTTTTTTTTTTGTCTCAGCAACGCAGAGAGATTCTCCTCTGCAACACTGCCTCTGCTGGCCATGCAATATAATCTGCAGATGAAAAAGTCCACCGTTAGTCCATTATTAGAACTTGAATATTTCCAAACTAAAGACAACACTACCAAATAAAATTATTTTCATAAAGCTTTAATAATTAGTACAATCAAGTCTGCAATATTGTGAAAATTCAAAGTTCACTAAAAATTCTATTCTCTATTTTAATTTCAACCTAACACACTTCTCTCAATCCTATACCTCATTTGCTACCACTCTCTACACAACTCTAGCACCTATATTAACCCTGGGCGCGACACTACGCTTCGCCCACGTAGTGTATGTAGCGCTGCCTGCTTCGCAGTTTTCGAAGTAGGCGAAGCAGGCAGCGCCTACGCACACTACGTGGGCGAAGCGTAGCTGCCTGCCGCCCACCACCCGCCTCCCGCCCGCCATACTTTTAAAAGAAAAAATTAATTTGTAATAAAGGAAATTAGGCACTTACCTGACGCGGCGTCTCCCGGGGCTCCCTCTTCCTGTTTTTCAATTTTCCTGACTAATGCGCATGCGCGGACGCCCGCGCATGCGCATTTCTCGCAAGAAATGCGCATGCGCGGGCGTCCGCGCATGCGCATTTGTCAGGAAAATTGAAAAACAGGAAGAGGGAGCCCCGGGAGACGCCGCGCGTCAGGTAAGTGCGGCTTTAATTTGCTTTATTACAAATTAATTTAATCTTTTAAAAGTAGGGTGGGTGGGTGGTGGGTGGCGGGTGGCGCGTAGTGGGGCTACGCGAAGCGCGTAGTGTGCGTAGATTTGGGCACACTACGTGCTGCTTCACGTAGCCCCACTACGCCCACTACGCCCACCCTTAACCTATATGAGGACGTAGATATGAAGATCTCTTTAGCAGCCAAGATATAGCGTACCCTTCTCACTGGAATTCTTTTAGGTTATGGTACACGAATAGCAATTCAGTGATCTGATAAGTTAAGGGAGGAAGGTTTATGCTACAGTTAGTTGAAATAATAAAAACTATGAGTATCAGATTCTAACATCTTCATTTTAGCACATCCCTATCAGTTAACCAATATTGCTACCGTCTTGAAAAGTTATATTTATGCGGAAGACCCCACTAAAAGTTCGTGTGAGCCATAGGATGTTATGAACTTCTTTTAATGAGAGCAAAATGATTAAAAGCGAGTTTGACTTACCATATCAATTGATAGAGGCATGCAGAAGGCTGATGAATTTGATTTCTTTTTTTTTTGTCTCAGCAACGCAGAGATTCTCCTCTGCAACACTGCCTCTGCTGGCCATGCAATATAATCTGCAGATGAAAAAGTCCACCGTTAGTCCATTATTAGAACTTGAATATTTCCAAACTAAAGACAACACTACCAAATAAAATTATTTTCATAAAGCTTTAATAATTAGTACAATCAAGTCTGCAATATTGTGAAAATTCAAAGTTCACTAAAAATTCTATTCTCCATTTTAATTTCAACCTAACACACTTCTCTCAATCCTATACCTCATTTGCTACTACTCTCTACACAACTCTAGCACCTATATGAGGACGTAGATATAAAGATCTCTTTAGCAGCCAAGAGATAGCGTACCCTTCTCACTGGAAATCTTTTAGGTTATGGTACACCAATAGCAATTCAGTGATCTGATAAGTTAAGGGAGGAAGGTTTATGCTACAGTTAGTTGAAATAATAAAAACTAGGAGTATCGGATTCTAACATCTTCATTTTAGCACATCCCTATCAGTTAACCAATATTGCTACCGTCTTGAAAAGTTATATTTATGCGGAAGACCCCACTAAAAGTTCGTGTGAGCCATAGGATGTTATGAACTTCTTTTAATGAGAGCAAAATGATTAAAAGCGAGTTTGACTTACCATATCAATTGATAGAGGCATGCAGAAGGCTGATGAATTTGATTTCTTTTTTTTTTGTCTCAGCAACGCAGAGAGATTCTCCTCTGCAACACTGCCTCTGCTGGCCATGCAATATAATCTGCAGATGAAAAAGTCCACCGTTAGTCCATTATTAGAACTTGAATATTTCCAAACTAAAGACAACACTACCAAATAAAATTATTTTCATAAAGCTTTAATAATTAGTACAATCAAGTCTGCAATATTGTGAAAATTCAAAGTTCACTAAAAATTCTATTCTCTATTTTAATTTCAACCTAACACACTTCTCTCAATCCTATACCTCATTTGCTACCACTCTCTACACAACTCTAGCACCTATATGAGGACGTAGATATAAAGATCTCTTTAGCAGCCAAGAGATAGCGTACCCTTCTCACTGGAAATCTTTTAGGTTATGGTACACCAATAGCAATTCAGTGATCTGATAAGTTAAGGGAGGAAGGTTTATGCTACAGTTAGTTGAAATAATAAAAACTATGAGTATCAGATTCTAACATCTTCATTTTAGCACATCCCTATCAGTTAACCAATATTGCTACCGTCTTGAAAAGTTATATTTATGCGGAAGACCCCACTAAAAGTTGGTGTGAGCCATAGGATGTTATGAACTTCTTTTAATGAGAGCAAAATGATTAAAAGCGAGTTTGACTTACCATATCAATTGATAGAGGCATGCAGAAGGCTGATGAATTTGATTTCTTTTTTTTTTGTCTCAGCAACGCAGAGAGATTCTCCTCTGCAACACTGCCTCTGCTGGCCATGCAATATAATCTGCAGATGAAAAAGTCCACCGTTAGTCCATTATTAGAACTTGAATATTTCCAAACTAAAGACAACACTACCAAATAAAATTATTTTCATAAAGCTTTAATAATTAGTACAATCAAGTCTGCAATATTGTGAAAATTCAAAGTTCACTAAAAATTCTATTCTCTATTTTAATTTCAACCTAACACACTTCTCTCAATCCTATACCTCATTTGCTACCACTCTCTACACAACTCTAGCACCTATATGAGGACGTAGATATAAAGATCTCTTTAGCAGCCAAGAGATAGCGTACCCTTCTCACTGGAAATCTTTTAGGTTATGGTACACCAATAGCAATTCAGTGATCTGATAAGTTAAGGGAGGAAGGTTTATGCTACAGTTAGTTGAAATAATAAAAACTAGGAGTATCAGATTCTAACATCTTCATTTTAGCACATCCCTATCAGTTAACCAATATTGCTACCGTCTTGAAAAGTTATATTTATGCGGAAGACCCCACTAAAAGTTCCTGTGAGCCATAGGATGTTATGAACTTCTTTTAATGAGAGCAAAATGATTAAAAGCGAGTTTGACTTACCATATCAATTGATAGAGGCATGCAGAAGGCTGATGAATTTGATTTCTTTTTTTTTTGTCTCAGCAACGCAGAGAGATTCTCCTCTGCAACACTGCCTCTGCTGGCCATGCAATATAATCTGCAGATGAAAAAGTCCACCGTTAGTACATTATTAGAACTTGAATATTTCCAAACTAAAGACAACACTACCAAATAAAATTATTTTCATAAAGCTTTAATAATTAGTACAATCAAGTCTGCAATATTGTGAAAATTCAAAGTTCACTAAAAATTCTATTCTCTATTTTAATTTCAACCTAACACACTTCTCTCAATCCTATACCTCATTTGCTACCACTCTCTACACAACTCTAGCACCTATATGAGGACGTAGATATGAAGATCTCTTTAGCAGCCAAGATATAGCGTACCCTTCTCACTGGAATTCTTTTAGGTTATGGTACACGAATAGCAATTCAGTGATCTGATAAGTTAAGGGAGGAAGGTTTATGCTACAGTTAGTTGAAATAATAAAAACTATGAGTATCAGATTCTAACATCTTCATTTTAGCACATCCCTATCAGTTAACCAATATTGCTACCGTCTTGAAAAGTTATATTTATGCGGAAGACCCCACTAAAAGTTCGTGTGAGCCATAGGATGTTATGAACTTCTTTTAATGAGAGCAAAATGATTAAAAGCGAGTTTGACTTACCATATCAATTGATAGAGGCATGCAGAAGGCTGATGAATTTGATTTCTTTTTTTTTTTTGTCTCAGCAACGCAGAGAGATTCTCCTCTGCAACACTGCCTCTGCTGGCCATGCAATATAATCTGCAGATGAAAAAGTCCACCGTTAGTCCATTATTAGAACTTGAATATTTCCAAACTAAAGACAACACTACCAAATAAAATTATTTTCATAAAGCTTTAATAATTAGTACAATCAAGTCTGCAATATTGTGAAAATTCAAAGTTCACTAAAAATTCTATTCTCCATTTTAATTTCAACCTAACACACTTCTCTCAATCCTATACCTCATTTGCTACCACTCTCTACACAACTCTAGCACCTATATGAGGACATAGATATAAAGATCTCTTTAGCAGCCAAGAGATAGCGTACCCTTCTCACTGGAAATCTTTTAGGTTATGGTACACCAATAGCAATTCAGTGATCTGATAAGTTAAGGGAGGAAGGTTTATGCTACAGTTAGTTGAAATAATAAAAACTAGGAGTATCGGATTCTAACATCTTCATTTTACCACATCCCTATCAGTTAACCAATATTGCTACCGTCTTGAAAAGTTATATTTATGCGGAAGACCCCACTAAAAGTTCGTGTGAGCCATAGGATGTTATTAACTTCTTTTAATGAGAGCAAAATGATTAAAAGCGAGTTTGACTTACCATATCAATTGATAGAGGCATGCAGAAGGCTGATGAATTTGATTTTTTTTTTTTTTTTGTCTCAGCAACGCAGAGAGATTCTCCTCTGCAACACTGCCTCTGCTGGCCATGCAATATAATCTGCAGATGAAAAAGTCCACCGTTAGTCCATTATTAGAACTTGAATATTTCCAAACTAAAGACAACACTACCAAATAAAATTATTTTCATAAAGCTTTAATAATTAGTACAATCAAGTCTGCAATATTGTGAAAATTCAAAGTTCACTAAAAATTCTATTCTCTATTTTAATTTCAACCTAACACACTTCTCTCAATCCTATACCTCATTTGCTACCACTCTCTACACAACTCTAGCACCTATATGAGGACGTAGATATAAAGATCTCTTTAGCAGCCAAGAGATAGCGTACCCTTCTCACTGGAAATCTTTTAGGTTATGGTACACCAATAGCAATTCAGTGATCTGATAAGTTAAGGGAGGAAGGTTTATGCTACAGTTAGTTGAAATAATAAAAACTAGGAGTATCAGATTCTAACATCTTCATTTTAGCACATCCCTATCAGTTAACCAATATTGCTACCGTCTTGAAAAGTTATATTTATGCGGAAGACCCCACTAAAAGTTCCTGTGAGCCATAGGATGTTATGAACTTCTTTTAATGAGAGCAAAATGATTAAAAGCGAGTTTGACTTACCATATCAATTGATAGAGGCATGCAGAAGGCTGATGAATTTGATTTCTTTTTTTTTTGTCTCAGCAACGCAGAGAGATTCTCCTCTGCAACACTGCCTCTGCTGGCCATGCAATATAATCTGCAGATGAAAAAGTCCACCGTTAGTACATTATTAGAACTTGAATATTTCCAAACTAAAGACAACACTACCAAATAAAATTATTTTCATAAAGCTTTAATAATTAGTACAATCAAGTCTGCAATATTGTGAAAATTCAAAGTTCACTAAAAATTCTATTCTCTATTTTAATTTCAACCTAACACACTTCTCTCAATCCTATACCTCATTTGCTACCACTCTCTACACAACTCTAGCACCTATATGAGGACGTAGATATGAAGATCTCTTTAGCAGCCAAGATATAGCGTACCCTTCTCACTGGAATTCTTTTAGGTTATGGTACACGAATAGCAATTCAGTGATCTGATAAGTTAAGGGAGGAAAGTTTATGCTACAGTTAGTTGAAATAATAAAAACTATGAGTATCAGATTCTAACATCTTCATTTTAGCACATCCCTATCAGTTAACCAATATTGCTACCGTCTTGAAAAGTTATATTTATGCGGAAGACCCCACTAAAAGTTCGTGTGAGCCATAGGATGTTATGAACTTCTTTTAATGAGAGCAAAATGATTAAAAGCGTGTTTGACTTACCATATCAATTGATAGAGGCATGCAGAAGGCTGATGAATTTGATTTCTTTTTTTTTTGTCTCAGCAACGCAGAGAGATTCTCCTCTGCAACACTGCCTCTGCTGGCCATGCAATATAATCTGCAGATGAAAAAGTCCACCGTCAGTCCATTATTAGAACTTGAATATTTCCAAACTAAAGACAACACTACCAAATAAAATTATTTTCATAAAGCTTTAATAATTAGTACAATCAAGTCTGCAATATTGTGAAAATTCAAAGTTCACTAAAAATTCTATTCTCCATTTTAATTTCAACCTAACACACTTCTCTCAATCCTATACCTCATTTGCTACCACTCTCTACACAACTCTAGCACCTATATGAGGACATAGATATAAAGATCTCTTTAGCAGCCAAGAGATAGCGTACCCTTCTCACTGGAAATCTTTTAGGTTATGGTACACCAATAGCAATTCAGTGATCTGATAAGTTAAGGGAGGAAGGTTTATGCTACAGTTAGTTGAAATAATAAAAACTAGGAGTATCGGATTCTAACATCTTCATTTTACCACATCCCTATCAGTTAACCAATATTGCTACCGTCTTGAAAAGTTATATTTATGCGGAAGACCCCACTAAAAGTTCGTGTGAGCCATAGGATGTTATGAACTTCTTTTAATGAGAGCAAAATGATTAAAAGCGAGTTTGACTTACCATATCAATTGATAGAGGCATGCAGAAGGCTGATGAATTTGATTTCTTTTTTTTTTTGTCTCAGCAACGCAGAGAGATTCTCCTCTGCAACACTGCCTCTGCTGGCCATGCAATATAATCTGCAGATGAAAAAGTCCACCGTTAGTCCATTATTAGAACTTGAATATTTCCAAACTAAAGACAACACTACCAAATAAAATTATTTTCATAAAGCTTTAATAATTAGTACAATCAAGTCTGCAATATTGTGAAAATTCAAAGTTCACTAAAAATTCTATTCTCTATTTTAATTTCAACCTAACACACTTCTCTCAATCCTATACCTCATTTGCTACCACTCTCTACACAACTCTAGCACCTATATGAGGACGTAGATATAAAGATCTCTTTAGCAGCCAAGAGATAGCGTACCCTTCTCACTGGAAATCTTTTAGGTTATGGTACACCAATAGCAATTCAGTGATCTGATAAGTTAAGGGAGGAAGGTTTATGCTACAGTTAGTTGAAATAATAAAAACTATGAGTATCAGATTCTAACATCTTCATTTTAGCACATCCCTATCAGTTAACCAATATTGCTACCGTCTTGAAAAGTTATATTTATGCGGAAGACCCCACTAAAAGTTCGTGTGAGCCATAGGATGTTATGAACTTCTTTTAATGAGAGCAAAATGATTAAAAGCGAGTTTGACTTACCATATCAATTGATAGAGGCATGCAGAAGGCTGATGAATTTGATTTCTTTTTTTTTTGTCTCAGCAACGCAGAGAGATTCTCCTCTGCAACACTGCCTCTGCTGGCCATGCAATATAATCTGCAGATGAAAAAGTCCACCGTTAGTCCATTATTAGAACTTGAATATTTCCAAACTAAAGACAACACTACCAAATAAAATTATGTTCATAAAGCTTTAATAATTAGTACAATCAAGTCTGCAATATTGTGAAAATTCAAAGTTCACTAAAAATTCTATTCTCCATTTTAATTTCAACCTAACACACTTCTCTCAATCCTATACCTCATTTGCTACCACTCTCTACACAACTCTAGCACCTATATGAGGACGTAGATATAAAGATCTCTTTAGCAGCCAAGAGATAGCGTACCCTTCTCACTGGAAATCTTTTAGGTTATGGTACACCAATAGCAATTCAGTGATCTGATAAGTTAAGGGAGGAAGGTTTATGCTACAGTTAGTTGAAATAATAAAAACTAGGAGTATCGGATTCTAACATCTTCATTTTAGCACATCCCTATCAGTTAACCAATATTGCTACCGTCTTGAAAAGTTATATTTATGCGGAAGACCCCACTAAAAGTTCGTGTGAGCCATAGGATGTTATGAACTTCTTTTAATGAGAGCAAAATGATTAAAAGCGAGTTTGACTTACCATATCAATTGATAGAGGCATGCAGAAGGCTGATGAATTTGATTTCTTTTTTTTTTGTCTCAGCAACGCAGAGAGATTCTCCTCTGCAACACTGCCTCTGCTGGCCATGCAATATAATCTGCAGATGAAAAAGTCCACCGTTAGTCCATTATTAGAACTTGAATATTTCCAAACTAAAGACAACACTACCAAATAAAATTATTTTCATAAAGCTTTAATAATTAGTACAATCAAGTCTGCAATATTGTGAAAATTCAAAGTTCACTAAAAATTCTATTCTCTATTTTAATTTCAACCTAACACACTTCTCTCAATCCTATACCTCATTTGCTACCACTCTCTACACAACTCTAGCACCTATATGAGGACGTAGATATAAAGATCTCTTTAGCAGCCAAGAGATAGCGTACCCTTCTCACTGGAAATCTTTTAGGTTATGGTACACCAATAGCAATTCAGTGATCTGATAAGTTAAGGGAGGAAGGTTTATGCTACAGTTAGTTGAAATAATAAAAACTAGGAGTATTGGATTCTAACATCTTCATTTTAGCACATCCCTATCAGTTAACCAATATTGCTACCGTCTTGAAAAGTTATATTTATGCGGAAGACCCCACTAAAAGTTCGTGTGAGCCATAGGATGTTATGAACTTCTTTTAATGAGAGCAAAATGATTAAAAGCGAGTTTGACTTACCATATCAATTGATAGAGGCATGCAGAAGGCTGATGAATTTGATTTCTTTTTTTTTTGTCTCAGCAACGCAGAGAGATTCTCCTCTGCAACACTGCCTCTGCTGGCCATGCAATATAATCTGCAGATGAAAAAGTCCACCGTTAGTACATTATTAGAACTTGAATATTTCCAAACTAAAGACAACACTACCAAATAAAATTATTTTCATAAAGCTTTAATAATTAGTACAATCAAGTCTGCAATATTGTGAAAATTCAAAGTTCACTAAAAATTCTATTCTCTATTTTAATTTCAACCTAACACACTTCTCTCAATCCTATACCTCATTTGCTACCACTCTCTACACAACTCTAGCACCTATATGAGGACGTAGATATGAAGATCTCTTTAGCAGCCAAGATATAGCGTACCCTTCTCACTGGAATTCTTTTAGGTTATGGTACACGAATAGCAATTCAGTGATCTGATAAGTTAAGGGAGGAAGGTTTATGCTACAGTTAGTTGAAATAATAAAAACTATGAGTATCAGATTCTAACATCTTCATTTTAGCACATCCCTATCAGTTAACCAATATTGCTACCGTCTTGAAAAGTTATATTTATGCGGAAGACCCCACTAAAAGTTCGTGTGAGCCATAGGATGTTATGAACTTCTTTTAATGAGAGCAAAATGATTAAAAGCGAGTTTGACTTACCATATCAATTGATAGAGGCATGCAGAAGGCTGATGAATTTGATTTCTTTTGTCTCAGCAACGCAGAGAGATTCTCCTCTGCAACACTGCCTCTGCTGGCCATGCAATATAATCTGCAGATGAAAAAGTCCACCGTTAGTCCATTATTAGAACTTGAATATTTCCAAACTAAAGACAACACTACCAAATAAAATTATTTTCATAAAGCTTTAATAATTAGTACAATCAAGTCTGCAATATTGTGAAAATTCAAAGTTCACTAAAAATTCTATTCTCTATTTTAATTTCAACCTAACACACTTCTCTCAATCCTATACCTCATTTGCTACCACTCTCTACACAACTCTAGCACCTATATGAGGACGTAGATATAAAGATCTCTTTAGCAGCCAAGAGATAGCGTACCCTTCTCACTGGAAATCTTTTAGGTTATGGTACACCAATAGCAATTCAGTGATCTGATAAGTTAAGGGAGGAAGGTTTATGCTACAGTTAGTTGAAATAATAAAAACTATGAGTATCAGATTCTAACATCTTCATTTTAGCACATCCCTATCAGTTAACCAATATTGCTACCGTCTTGAAAAGTTATATTTATGCGGAAGACCCCACTAAAAGTTCGTGTGAGCCATAGGATGTTATGAACTTCTTTTAATGAGAGCAAAATGATTAAAAGCGAGTTTGACTTACCATATCAATTGATAGAGGCATGCAGAAGGCTGATGAATTTGATTTCTTTTTTTTTTGTCTCAGCAACGCAGAGAGATTCTCCTCTGCAACACTGCCTCTGCTGGCCATGCAATATAATCTGCAGATGAAAAAGTCCACCGTTAGTCCATTATTAGAACTTGAATATTTCCAAACTAAAGACAACACTACCAAATAAAATTATGTTCATAAAGCTTTAATAATTAGTACAATCAAGTCTGCAATATTGTGAAAATTCAAAGTTCACTAAAAATTCTATTCTCCATTTTAATTTCAACCTAACACACTTCTCTCAATCCTATACCTCATTTGCTACCACTCTCTACACAACTCTAGCACCTATATGAGGACGTAGATATAAAGATCTCTTTAGCAGCCAAGAGATAGCGTACCCTTCTCACTGGAAATCTTTTAGGTTATGGTACACCAATAGCAATTCAGTGATCTGATAAGTTAAGGGAGGAAGGTTTATGCTACAGTTAGTTGAAATAATAAAAACTAGGAGTATCGGATTCTAACATCTTCATTTTAGCACATCCCTATCAGTTAACCAATATTGCTACCGTCTTGAAAAGTTATATTTATGCGGAAGACCCCACTAAAAGTTCGTGTGAGCCATAGGATGTTATGAACTTCTTTTAATGAGAGCAAAATGATTAAAAGCGAGTTTGACTTACCATATCAATTGATAGAGGCATGCAGAAGGCTGATGAATTTGATTTCTTTTTTTTTGTCTCAGCAACGCAGAGAGATTCTCCTCTACAACACTGCCTCTGCTGGCCATGCAATATAATCTGCAGATGAAAAAGTCCACCGTTAGTCCATTATTAGAACTTGAATATTTCCAAACTAAAGACAACACTACCAAATAAAATTATTTTCATAAAGCTTTAATAATTAGTACAATCAAGTCTGCAATATTGTGAAAATTCAAAGTTCACTAAAAATTATATTCTCCATTTTAATTTCAACCTAACACACTTCTCTCAATCCTATACCTCATTTGCTACCACTCTCTACACAACTCTAGCACCTATATGAGGACATAGATATAAAGATCTCTTTAGCAGCCAAGAGATAGCGTACCCTTCTCACTGGAAATCTTTTAGGTTATGGTACACCAATAGCAATTCAGTGATCTGATAAGTTAAGGGAGGAAGGTTTATGCTACAGTTAGTTGAAATAATAAAAACTAGGAGTATCGGATTCTAACATCTTCATTTTACCACATCCCTATCAGTTAACCAATATTGCTACCGTCTTGAAAAGTTATATTTATGCGGAAGACCCCACTAAAAGTTCGTGTGAGCCATAGGATGTTATTAACTTCTTTTAATGAGAGCAAAATGATTAAAAGCGAGTTTGACTTACCATATCAATTGATAGAGGCATGCAGAAGGCTGATGAATTTGATTTTTTTTTTTTTTTGTCTCAGCAACGCAGAGAGATTCTCCTCTGCAACACTGCCTCTGCTGGCCATGCAATATAATCTGCAGATGAAAAAGTCCACCGTTAGTCCATTATTAGAACTTGAATATTTCCAAACTAAAGACAACACTACCAAATAAAATTATTTTCATAAAGCTTTAATAATTAGTACAATCAAGTCTGCAATATTGTGAAAATTCAAAGTTCACTAAAAATTCTATTCTCTATTTTAATTTCAACCTAACACACTTCTCTCAATCCTATACCTCATTTGCTACCACTCTCTACACAACTCTAGCACCTATATGAGGACGTAGATATAAAGATCTCTTTAGCAGCCAAGAGATAGCGTACCCTTCTCACTGGAAATCTTTTAGGTTATGGTACACCAATAGCAATTCAGTGATCTGATAAGTTAAGGGAGGAAGGTTTATGCTACAGTTAGTTGAAATAATAAAAACTAGGAGTATCAGATTCTAACATCTTCATTTTAGCACATCCCTATCAGTTAACCAATATTGCTACCGTCTTGAAAAGTTATATTTATGCGGAAGACCCCACTAAAAGTTCCTGTGAGCCATAGGATGTTATGAACTTCTTTTAATGAGAGCAAAATGATTAAAAGCGAGTTTGACTTACCATATCAATTGATAGAGGCATGCAGAAGGCTGATGAATTTGATTTCTTTTTTTTTTGTCTCAGCAACGCAGAGAGATTCTCCTCTGCAACACTGCCTCTGCTGGCCATGCAATATAATCTGCAGATGAAAAAGTCCACCGTTAGTACATTATTAGAACTTGAATATTTCCAAACTAAAGACAACACTACCAAATAAAATTATTTTCATAAAGCTTTAATAATTAGTACAATCAAGTCTGCAATATTGTGAAAATTCAAAGTTCACTAAAAATTCTATTCTCTATTTTAATTTCAACCTAACACACTTCTCTCAATCCTATACCTCATTTGCTACCACTCTCTACACAACTCTAGCACCTATATGAGGACGTAGATATGAAGATCTCTTTAGCAGCCAAGATATAGCGTACCCTTCTCACTGGAATTCTTTTAGGTTATGGTACACGAATAGCAATTCAGTGATCTGATAAGTTAAGGGAGGAAAGTTTATGCTACAGTTAGTTGAAATAATAAAAACTATGAGTATCAGATTCTAACATCTTCATTTTAGCACATCCCTATCAGTTAACCAATATTGCTACCGTCTTGAAAAGTTATATTTATGCGGAAGACCCCACTAAAAGTTCGTGTGAGCCATAGGATGTTATGAACTTCTTTTAATGAGAGCAAAATGATTAAAAGCGTGTTTGACTTACCATATCAATTGATAGAGGCATGCAGAAGGCTGATGAATTTGATTTCTTTTTTTTTTGTCTCAGCAACGCAGAGAGATTCTCCTCTGCAACACTGCCTCTGCTGGCCATGCAATATAATCTGCAGATGAAAAAGTCCACCGTTAGTCCATTATTAGAACTTGAATATTTCCAAACTAAAGACAACACTACCAAATAAAATTATTTTCATAAAGCTTTAATAATTAGTACAATCAAGTCTGCAATATTGTGAAAATTCAAAGTTCACTAAAAATTCTATTCTCCATTTTAATTTCAACCTAACACACTTCTCTCAATCCTATACCTCATTTGCTACCACTCTCTACACAACTCTAGCACCTATATGAGGACATAGATATAAAGATCTCTTTAGCAGCCAAGAGATAGCGTACCCTTCTCACTGGAAATCTTTTAGGTTATGGTACACCAATAGCAATTCAGTGATCTGATAAGTTAAGGGAGGAAGGTTTATGCTACAGTTAGTTGAAATAATAAAAACTAGGAGTATCGGATTCTAACATCTTCATTTTACCACATCCCTATCAGTTAACCAATATTGCTACCGTCTTGAAAAGTTATATTTATGCGGAAGACCCCACTAAAAGTTCGTGTGAGCCATAGGATGTTATGAACTTCTTTTAATGAGAGCAAAATGATTAAAAGCGAGTTTGACTTACCATATCAATTGATAGAGGCATGCAGAAGGCTGATGAATTTGATTTCTTTTTTTTTTTGTCTCAGCAACGCAGAGAGATTCTCCTCTGCAACACTGCCTCTGCTGGCCATGCAATATAATCTGCAGATGAAAAAGTCCACCGTTAGTCCATTATTAGAACTTGAATATTTCCAAACTAAAGACAACACTACCAAATAAAATTATTTTCATAAAGCTTTAATAATTAGTACAATCAAGTCTGCAATATTGTGAAAATTCAAAGTTCACTAAAAATTCTATTCTCTATTTTAATTTCAACCTAACACACTTCTCTCAATCCTATACCTCATTTGCTACCACTCTCTACACAACTCTAGCACCTATATGAGGACGTAGATATAAAGATCTCTTTAGCAGCCAAGAGATAGCGTACCCTTCTCACTGGAAATCTTTTAGGTTATGGTACACCAATAGCAATTCAGTGATCTGATAAGTTAAGGGAGGAAGGTTTATGCTACAGTTAGTTGAAATAATAAAAACTATGAGTATCAGATTCTAACATCTTCATTTTAGCACATCCCTATCAGTTAACCAATATTGCTACCGTCTTGAAAAGTTATATTTATGCGGAAGACCCCACTAAAAGTTCGTGTGAGCCATAGGATGTTATGAACTTCTTTTAATGAGAGCAAAATGATTAAAAGCGAGTTTGACTTACCATATCAATTGATAGAGGCATGCAGAAGGCTGATGAATTTGATTTCTTTTTTTTTTGTCTCAGCAACGCAGAGAGATTCTCCTCTGCAACACTGCCTCTGCTGGCCATGCAATATAATCTGCAGATGAAAAAGTCCACCGTTAGTTCATTATTAGAACTTGAATATTTCCAAACTAAAGACAACACTACCAAATAAAATTATGTTCATAAAGCTTTAATAATTAGTACAATCAAGTCTGCAATATTGTGAAAATTCAAAGTTCACTAAAAATTCTATTCTCCATTTTAATTTCAACCTAACACACTTCTCTCAATCCTATACCTCATTTGCTACCACTCTCTACACAACTCTAGCACCTATATGAGGACGTAGATATAAAGATCTCTTTAGCAGCCAAGAGATAGCGTACCCTTCTCACTGGAAATCTTTTAGGTTATGGTACACCAATAGCAATTCAGTGATCTGATAAGTTAAGGGAGGAAGGTTTATGCTACAGTTAGTTGAAATAATAAAAACTAGGAGTATCGGATTCTAACATCTTCATTTTAGCACATCCCTATCAGTTAACCAATATTGCTACCGTCTTGAAAAGTTATATTTATGCGGAAGACCCCACTAAAAGTTCGTGTGAGCCATAGGATGTTATGAACTTCTTTTAATGAGAGCAAAATGATTAAAAGCGAGTTTGACTTACCATATCAATTGATAGAGGCATGCAGAAGGCTGATGAATTTGATTTCTTTTTTTTTTGTCTCAGCAACGCAGAGAGATTCTCCTCTGCAACACTGCCTCTGCTGGCCATGCAATATAATCTGCAGATGAAAAAGTCCACCGTTAGTCCATTATTAGAACTTGAATATTTCCAAACTAAAGACAACACTACCAAATAAAATTATTTTCATAAAGCTTTAATAATTAGTACAATCAAGTCTGCAATATTGTGAAAATTCAAAGTTCACTAAAAATTCTATTCTCTATTTTAATTTCAACCTAACACACTTCTCTCAATCCTATACCTCATTTGCTACCACTCTCTACACAACTCTAGCACCTATATGAGGACGTAGATATGAAGATCTCTTTAGCAGCCAAGATATAGCGTACCCTTCTCACTGGAATTCTTTTAGGTTATGGTACACGAATAGCAATTCAGTGATCTGATAAGTTAAGGGAGGAAGGTTTATGCTACAGTTAGTTGAAATAATAAAAACTATGAGTATCAGATTCTAACATCTTCATTTTAGCACATCCCTATCAGTTAACCAATATTGCTACCGTCTTGAAAAGTTATATTTATGCGGAAGACCCCACTAAAAGTTCGTGTGAGCCATAGGATGTTATGAACTTCTTTTAATGAGAGCAAAATGATTAAAAGCGAGTTTGACTTACCATATCAATTGATAGAGGCATGCAGAAGGCTGATGAATTTGATTTCTTTTTTTTTGTCTCAGCAACGCAGAGAGATTCTCCTCTACAACACTGCCTCTGCTGGCCATGCAATATAATCTGCAGATGAAAAAGTCCACCGTTAGTCCATTATTAGAACTTGAATATTTCCAAACTAAAGACAACACTACCAAATAAAATTATTTTCATAAAGCTTTAATAATTAGTACAATCAAGTCTGCAATATTGTGAAAATTCAAAGTTCACTAAAAATTCTATTCTCCATTTTAATTTCAACCTAACACACTTCTCTCAATCCTATACCTCATTTGCTACTACTCTCTACACAACTCTAGCACCTATATGAGGACGTAGATATAAAGATCTCTTTAGCAGCCAAGAGATAGCGTACCCTTCTCACTGGAAATCTTTTAGGTTATGGTACACCAATAGCAATTCAGTGATCTGATAAGTTAAGGGAGGAAGGTTTATGCTACAGTTAGTTGAAATAATAAAAACTAGGAGTATTGGATTCTAACATCTTCATTTTAGCACATCCCTATCAGTTAACCAATATTGCTACCGTCTTGAAAAGTTATATTTATGCGGAAGACCCCACTAAAAGTTCGTGTGAGCCATAGGATGTTATGAACTTCTTTTAATGAGAGCAAAATGATTAAAAGCGAGTTTGACTTACCATATCAATTGATAGAGGCATGCAGAAGGCTGATGAATTTGATTTCTTTTTTTTTTGTCTCAGCAACGCAGAGAGATTCTCCTCTGCAACACTGCCTCTGCTGGCCATGCAATATAATCTGCAGATGAAAAAGTCCACCGTTAGTCCATTATTAGAACTTGAATATTTCCAAACTAAAGACAACACTACCAAATAAAATTATTTTCATAAAGCTTTAATAATTAGTACAATCAAGTCTGCAATATTGTGAAAATTCAAAGTTCACTAAAAATTCTATTCTCTATTTTAATTTCAACCTAACACACTTCTCTCAATCCTATACCTCATTTGCTACCACTCTCTACACAACTCTAGCACCTATATGAGGACGTAGATATGAAGATCTCTTTAGCAGCCAAGATATAGCGTACCCTTCTCACTGGAATTCTTTTAGGTTATGGTACACGAATAGCAATTCAGTGATCTGATAAGTTAAGGGAGGAAGGTTTATGCTACAGTTAGTTGAAATAATAAAAACTATGAGTATCAGATTCTAACATCTTCATTTTAGCACATCCCTATCAGTTAACCAATATTGCTACCGTCTTGAAAAGTTATATTTATGCGGAAGACCCCACTAAAAGTTCGTGTGAGCCATAGGATGTTATGAACTTCTTTTAATGAGAGCAAAATGATTAAAAGCGAGTTTGACTTACCATATCAATTGATAGAGGCATGCAGAAGGCTGATGAATTTGATTTCTTTTGTCTCAGCAACGCAGAGAGATTCTCCTCTGCAACACTGCCTCTGCTGGCCATGCAATATAATCTGCAGATGAAAAAGTCCACCGTTAGTCCATTATTAGAACTTGAATATTTCCAAACTAAAGACAACACTACCAAATAAAATTATTTTCATAAAGCTTTAATAATTAGTACAATCAAGTCTGCAATATTGTGAAAATTCAAAGTTCACTAAAAATTCTATTCTCTATTTTAATTTCAACCTAACACACTTCTCTCAATCCTATACCTCATTTGCTACCACTCTCTACACAACTCTAGCACCTATATGAGGACGTAGATATGAAGATCTCTTTAGCAGCCAAGATATAGCGTACCCTTCTCACTGGAATTCTTTTAGGTTATGGTACACGAATAGCAATTCAGTGATCTGATAAGTTAAGGGAGGAAGGTTTATGCTACAGTTAGTTGAAATAATAAAAACTATGAGTATCAGATTCTAACATCTTCATTTTAGCACATCCCTATCAGTTAACCAATATTGCTACCGTCTTGAAAAGTTATATTTATGCGGAAGACCCCACTAAAAGTTCGTGTGAGCCATAGGATGTTATGAACTTCTTTTAATGAGAGCAAAATGATTAAAAGCGAGTTTGACTTACCATATCAATTGATAGAGGCATGCAGAAGGCTGATGAATTTGATTTCTTTTTTTTTTGTCTCAGCAACGCAGAGAGATTCTCCTCTACAACACTGCCTCTGCTGGCCATGCAATATAATCTGCAGATGAAAAAGTCCACCGTTAGTCCATTATTAGAACTTGAATATTTCCAAACTAAAGACAACACTACCAAATAAAATTATTTTCATAAAGCTTTAATAATTAGTACAATCAAGTCTGCAATATTGTGAAAATTCAAAGTTCACTAAAAATTCTATTCTCCATTTTAATTTCAACCTAACACACTTCTCTCAATCCTATACCTCATTTGCTACTACTCTCTACACAACTCTAGCACCTATATGAGGACGTAGATATAAAGATCTCTTTAGCAGCCAAGAGATAGCGTACCCTTCTCACTGGAAATCTTTTAGGTTATGGTACACCAATAGCAATTCAGTGATCTGATAAGTTAAGGGAGGAAGGTTTATGCTACAGTTAGTTGAAATAATAAAAACTAGGAGTATTGGATTCTAACATCTTCATTTTAGCACATCCCTATCAGTTAACCAATATTGCTACCGTCTTGAAAAGTTATATTTATGCGGAAGACCCCACTAAAAGTTCGTGTGAGCCATAGGATGTTATGAACTTCTTTTAATGAGAGCAAAATGATTAAAAGCGAGTTTGACTTACCATATCAATTGATAGAGGCATGCAGAAGGCTGATGAATTTGATTTCTTTTTTTTTTGTCTCAGCAACGCAGAGAGATTCTCCTCTGCAACACTGCCTCTGCTGGCCATGCAATATAATCTGCAGATGAAAAAGTCCACCGTTAGTACATTATTAGAACTTGAATATTTCCAAACTAAAGACAACACTACCAAATAAAATTATTTTCATAAAGCTTTAATAATTAGTACAATCAAGTCTGCAATATTGTGAAAATTCAAAGTTCACTAAAAATTCTATTCTCTATTTTAATTTCAACCTAACACACTTCTCTCAATCCTATACCTCATTTGCTACCACTCTCTACACAACTCTAGCACCTATATGAGGACGTAGATATGAAGATCTCTTTAGCAGCCAAGATATAGCGTACCCTTCTCACTGGAATTCTTTTAGGTTATGGTACACGAATAGCAATTCAGTGATCTGATAAGTTAAGGGAGGAAGGTTTATGCTACAGTTAGTTGAAATAATAAAAACTATGAGTATCAGATTCTAACATCTTCATTTTAGCACATCCCTATCAGTTAACCAATATTGCTACCGTCTTGAAAAGTTATATTTATGCGGAAGACCCCACTAAAAGTTCGTGTGAGCCATAGGATGTTATGAACTTCTTTTAATGAGAGCAAAATGATTAAAAGCGAGTTTGACTTACCATATCAATTGATAGAGGCATGCAGAAGGCTGATGAATTTGATTTCTTTTGTCTCAGCAACGCAGAGAGATTCTCCTCTGCAACACTGCCTCTGCTGGCCATGCAATATAATCTGCAGATGAAAAAGTCCACCGTTAGTCCATTATTAGAACTTGAATATTTCCAAACTAAAGACAACACTACCAAATAAAATTATTTTCATAAAGCTTTAATAATTAGTACAATCAAGTCTGCAATATTGTGAAAATTCAAAGTTCACTAAAAATTCTATTCTCTATTTTAATTTCAACCTAACACACTTCTCTCAATCCTATACCTCATTTGCTACCACTCTCTACACAACTCTAGCACCTATATGAGGACGTAGATATAAAGATCTCTTTAGCAGCCAAGAGATAGCGTACCCTTCTCACTGGAAATCTTTTAGGTTATGGTACACCAATAGCAATTCAGTGATCTGATAAGTTAAGGGAGGAAGGTTTATGCTACAGTTAGTTGAAATAATAAAAACTAGGAGTATCAGATTCTAACATCTTCATTTTAGCACATCCCTATCAGTTAACCAATATTGCTACCGTCTTGAAAAGTTATATTTATGCGGAAGACCCCACTAAAAGTTCGTGTGAGCCATAGGATGTTATGAACTTCTTTTAATGAGAGCAAAATGATTAAAAGCGAGTTTGACTTACCATATCAATTGATAGAGGCATGCAGAAGGCTGATGAATTTGATTTCTTTTTTTTTTGTCTCAGCAACGCAGAGAGATTCTCCTCTGCAACACTGCCTCTGCTGGCCATGCAATATAATCTGCAGATGAAAAAGTCCACCATTAGTCCATTATTAGAACTTGAATATTTCCAAACTAAAGACAACACTACCAAATAAAATTATTTTCATAAAGCTTTAATAATTAGTAAAATCAAGTCTGCAATATTGTGAAAATTCAAAGTTCACTAAAAATTCTATTCTCTATTTTAATTTCAACCTAACACACTTCTCTCAATCCTATACCTCATTTGCTACCACTCTCTACACAACTCTAGCACCTATATGAGGACGTAGATATGAAGATCTCTTTAGCAGCCAAGATATAGCGTACCCTTCTCACTGGAATTCTTTTAGGTTATGGTACACGAATAGCAATTCAGTGATCTGATAAGTTAAGGGAGGAAGGTTTATGCTACAGTTAGTTGAAATAATAAAAACTATGAGTATCAGATTCTAACATCTTCATTTTAGCACATCCCTATCAGTTAACCAATATTGCTACCGTCTTGAAAAGTTATATTTATGCGGAAGACCCCACTAAAAGTTCGTGTGAGCCATAGGATGTTATGAACTTCTTTTAATGAGAGCAAAATGATTAAAAGTGAGTTTGACTTACCATATCAATTGATAGAGGCATGCAGAAGGCTGATGAATTTGATTTCTTTTTTTTTTGTCTCAGCAATGCAGAGAGATTCTCCTCTGCAACACTGCCTCTGCTGGCCATGCAATATAATCTGCAGATGAAAAAGTCCACCGTTAGTCCATTATTAGAACTTAATTATTTCCAAAATAAAGACAACACTACCAAATGAAATTATTTTCATAAAGCGTTAATAATTAGTACAATCGAGTCTGCAATATTGTGAAAATTCAAAGTTCACTAAAAATTATATTCTCCATTTTAATTTCAACCTAACACACTGCTCTCAATCCTATGCCTCATTTGCTACCACTCTCTACACAACTCTAGCACCTATGTGAGGACGTAGATATAAAGATCTCTTTAGCAGCCAAGAGATAGCGTACCCTTCTCACTGGAAATCTTTTAGGTTATGGTACACCAATAGCAATTCAGTGATCTGATAAGTTAAGGGAGGAAGGTTTATGCTACAGTTAGTTGAAATAATAAAAACTATGAGTATCAGATTCTAACATCTTCATTTTAGCACATCCCTATCAGTTAACCAATATTGCTACCGTCTTGAAAAGTTATATTTATGCGGAAGACCCCACTAAAAGTTCGTGTGAGCCATAGGATGTTATGAACTTCTTTTAATGAGAGCAAAATGATTAAAAGCGAGTTTGACTTACCATATCAATTGATAGAGGCATGCAGAAGGCTGATGAATTTGATTTCTTTTTTTTTTTGTCTCAGCAACGCAGAGAGATTCTCCTCTGCAACACTGCCTCTGCTGGCCATGCAATATAATCTGCAGATGAAAAAGTCCACCGTTAGTACATTATTAGAACTTGAATATTTCCAAACTAAAGACAACACTACCAAATAAAATTATTTTCATAAAGCTTTAATAATTAGTACAATCAAGTCTGCAATATTGTGAAAATTCAAAGTTCACTAAAAATTCTATTCTCTATTTTAATTTCAACCTAACACACTTCTCTCAATCCTATACCTCATTTGCTACCACTCTCTACACAACTCTAGCACCTATATGAGGACGTAGATATGAAGATCTCTTTAGCAGCCAAGATATAGCGTACCCTTCTCACTGGAATTCTTTTAGGTTATGGTACACGAATAGCAATTCAGTGATCTGATAAGTTAAGGGAGGAAGGTTTATGCTACAGTTAGTTGAAATAATAAAAACTATGAGTATCAGATTCTAACATCTTCATTTTAGCACATCCCTATCAGTTAACCAATATTGCTACCGTCTTGAAAAGTTATATTTATGCGGAAGACCCCACTAAAAGTTCGTGTGAGCCATAGGATGTTATGAACTTCTTTTAATGAGAGCAAAATGATTAAAAGCGAGTTTGACTTACCATATCAATTGATAGAGGCATGCAGAAGGCTGATGAATTTGATTTCTTTTTTTTTTGTCTCAGCAACGCAGAGAGATTCTCCTCTGCAACACTGCCTCTGCTGGCCATGCAATATAATCTGCAGATGAAAAAGTCCACCGTTAGTCCATTATTAGAACTTGAATATTTCCAAACTAAAGACAACACTACCAAATAAAATTATTTTCATAAAGCTTTAATAATTAGTACAATCAAGTCTGCAATATTGTGAAAATTCAAAGTTCACTAAAAATTCTATTCTCCATTTTAATTTCAACCTAACACACTTCTCTCAATCCTATACCTCATTTGCTACCACTCTCTACACAACTCTAGCACCTATAGGAGGACGTAGATATAAAGATCTCTTTAGCAGCCAAGAGATAGCGTACCCTTCTCACTGGAAATCTTTTAGGTTATGGTACACCAATAGCAATTCAGTGATCTGATAAGTTAAGGGAGGATGGTTTATGCTACAGTTAGTTGAAATAATAAAAACTAGGAGTATCGGATTCTAACATCTTCATTTTACCACATCCCTATCAGTTAACCAATATTGCTACCGTCTTGAAAAGTTATATTTATGCGGAAGACCCCACTAAAAGTTCGTGTGAGCCATAGGATGTTATGAACTTCTTTTAATGAGAGCAAAATGATTAAAAGCGAGTTTGACTTACCATATCAATTGATAGAGGCATGCAGAAGGCTGATGAATTTGATTTCTTTTGTCTCAGCAACGCAGAGAGATTCTCCTCTGCAACACTGCCTCTGCTGGCCATGCAATATAATCTGCAGATGAAAAAGTCCACCGTTAGTCCATTATTAGAACTTGAATATTTCCAAACTAAAGACAACACTACCAAATAAAATTATTTTCATAAAGCTTTAATAATTAGTACAATCAAGTCTGCAATATTGTGAAAATTCAAAGTTCACTAAAAATTCTATTCTCTATTTTAATTTCAACCTAACACACTTCTCTCAATCCTATACCTCATTTGCTACCACTCTCTACACAACTCTAGCACCTATATGAGGACGTAGATATAAAGATCTCTTTAGCAGCCAAGAGATAGCGTACCCTTCTCACTGGAAATCTTTTAGGTTATGGTACACCAATAGCAATTCAGTGATCTGATAAGTTAAGGGAGGAAGGTTTATGCTACAGTTAGTTGAAATAATAAAAACTATGAGTATCAGATTCTAACATCTTCATGTTAGCACATCCCTATCAGTTAACCAATATTGCTTCCGTCTTGATAAGTTATATTTATGCGGAAGACCCCACTAAAAGTTCCTGTGAGCCATAGGATGTTATGAACTTCTTTTAATGAGAGCAAAATGATTAAAAGCGAGTTTGACTTACCATATCAATTGATAGAGGCATGCAGAAGGCTGATGAATTTGATTTCTTTTTTTTTTTGTCTCAGCAACGCAGAGAGATTCTCCTCTGCAACACTGCCTCTGCTGGCCATGCAATATAATCTGCAGATGAAAAAGTCCACCGTTAGTCCATTATTAGAACTTGAATATTTCCAAACTAAAGACAACACTACCAAATAAAATTATTTTCATAAAGCTTTAATAATTAGTACAATCAAGTCTGCAATATTGTGAAAATTCAAAGTTCACTAAAAATTCTATTCTCCATTTTAATTTCAACCTAACACACTTCTCTCAATCCTATACCTCATTTGCTACCACTCTCTACACAACTCTAGCACCTATATGAGGACGTAGATATAAAGATCTCTTTAGCAGCCAAGAGATAGCGTACCCTTCTCACTGGAAATCTTTTAGGTTATGGTACACCAATAGCAATTCAGTGATCTGATAAGTTAAGGGAGGAAGGTTTATGCTACAGTTAGTTGAAATAATAAAAACTAGGAGTATAGGATTCTAACATCTTCATTTTACCACATCCCTATCAGTTAACCAATATTGCTACCGTCTTGAAAAGTTATATTTATGCGGAAGACCCCACTAAAAGTTCGTGTGAGCCATAGGATGTTATGAACTTCTTTTAATGAGAGCAAAATGATTAAAAGCGAGTTTGACTTACCATATCAATTGATAGAGGCATGCAGAAGGCTGATGAATTTGATTTCTTTTTTTTTTGTCTCAGCAACGCAGAGAGATTCTCCTCTGCAACACTGCCTCTGCTGGCCATGCAATATAATCTGCAGATGAAAAAGTCCATTATTAGTCTATTATTAGAACTTGAATATTTCCAAACTAAAGACAACACTACCAAATAAAATTATTTTCATAAAGCTTTAATAATTAGTACAATCAAGTCTGCAATATTGTGAAAATTCAAAGTTCACTAAAAATTCTATTCTCCATTTTAATTTCAACCTAACACACTTCTCTCAATCCTATACCTCATTTGCTACCACTCTCTACACAACTCTAGCACCTATAGGAGGACGTAGATATAAAGATCTCTTTAGCAGCCAAGAGATAGCGTACCCTTCTCACTGGAAATCTTTTAGGTTATGGTACACCAATAGCAATTCAGTGATCTGATAAGTTAAGGGAGGATGGTTTATGCTACAGTTAGTTGAAATAATAAAAACTAGGAGTATCGGATTCTAACATCTTCATTTTACCACATCCCTATCAGTTAACCAATATTGCTACCGTCTTGAAAAGTTATATTTATGCGGAAGACCCCACTAAAAGTTCGTGTGAGCCATAGGATGTTATGAACTTCTTTTAATGAGAGCAAAATGATTAAAAGCGAGTTTGACTTACCATATCAATTGATAGAGGCATGCAGAAGGCTGATGAATTTGATTTCTTTTTTTTTTTGTCTCAGCAACGCAGAGAGATTCTCCTCTGCAACACTGCCTCTGCTGGCCATGCAATATAATCTGCAGATGAAAAAGTCCACCGTTAGTCCATTATTAGAACTTGAATATTTCCAAACTAAAGACAACACTACCAAATAAAATTATTTTCATAAAGCTTTAATAATTAGTACAATCAAGTCTGCAATATTGTGAAAATTCAAAGTTCACTAAAAATTCTATTCTCCATTTTAATTTCAACCTAACACACTTCTCTCAATCCTATACCTCATTTGCTACCACTCTCTACACAACTCTAGCACCTATATGAGGACGTAGATATAAAGATCTCTTTAGCAGCCAAGAGATAGCGTACCCTTCTCACTGGAAATCTTTTAGGTTATGGTAAACCAATAGCAATTCAGTGATCTGATAAGTTAAGGGAGGAAGGTTTATGCTACAGTTAGTTGAAATAATAAAAACTAGGAGTATAGGATTCTAACATCTTCATTTTACCACATCCCTATCAGTTAACCAATATTGCTACCGTCTTGAAAAGTTATATTTATGCGGAAGACCCCACTAAAAGTTCGTGTGAGCCATAGGATGTTATGAACTTCTTTTAATGAGAGCAAAATGATTAAAAGCGAGTTTGACTTACCATATCAATTGATAGAGGCATGCAGAAGGCTGATGAATTTGATTTCTTTTGTCTCAGCAACGCAGAGAGATTCTCCTCTGCAACACTGCCTCTGCTGGCCATGCAATATAATCTGCAGATGAAAAAGTCCACCGTTAGTCCATTATTAGAACTTGAATATTTCCAAACTAAAGACAACACTACCAAATAAAATTATTTTCATAAAGCTTTAATAATTAGTACAATCAAGTCTGCAATATTGTGAAAATTCAAAGTTCACTAAAAATTCTATTCTCTATTTTAATTTCAACCTAACACACTTCTCTCAATCCTATACCTCATTTGCTACCACTCTCTACACAACTCTAGCACCTATATGAGGACGTAGATATAAAGATCTCTTTAGCAGCCAAGAGATAGCGTACCCTTCTCACTGGAAATCTTTTAGGTTATGGTACACCAATAGCAATTCAGTGATCTGATAAGTTAAGGGAGGAAGGTTTATGCTACAGTTAGTTGAAATAATAAAAACTATGAGTATCAGATTCTAACATCTTCATGTTAGCACATCCCTATCAGTTAACCAATATTGCTTCCGTCTTGATAAGTTATATTTATGCGGAAGACCCCACTAAAAGTTCCTGTGAGCCATAGGATGTTATGAACTTCTTTTAATGAGAGCAAAATGATTAAAAGCGAGTTTGACTTACCATATCAATTGATAGAGGCATGCAGAAGGCTGATGAATTTGATTTCTTTTTTTTTTTGTCTCAGCAACGCAGAGAGATTCTCCTCTGCAACACTGCCTCTGCTGGCCATGCAATATAATCTGCAGATGAAAAAGTCCACCGTTAGTCCATTATTAGAACTTGAATATTTCCAAACTAAAGACAACACTACCAAATAAAATTATTTTCATAAAGCTTTAATAATTAGTACAATCAAGTCTGCAATATTGTGAAAATTCAAAGTTCACTAAAAATTCTATTCTCCATTTTAATTTCAACCTAACACACTTCTCTCAATCCTATACCTCATTTGCTACCACTCTCTACACAACTCTAGCACCTATAGGAGGACGTAGATATAAAGATCTCTTTAGCAGCCAAGAGATAGCGTACCCTTCTCACTGGAAATCTTTTAGGTTATGGTACACCAATAGCAATTCAGTGATCTGATAAGTTAAGGGAGGATGGTTTATGCTACAGTTAGTTGAAATAATAAAAACTAGGAGTATCGGATTCTAACATCTTCATTTTACCACATCCCTATCAGTTAACCAATATTGCTACCGTCTTGAAAAGTTATATTTATGCGGAAGACCCCACTAAAAGTTCGTGTGAGCCATAGGATGTTATGAACTTCTTTTAATGAGAGCAAAATGATTAAAAGCGAGTTTGACTTACCATATCAATTGATAGAGGCATGCAGAAGGCTGATGAATTTGATTTCTTTTTTTTTTTGTCTCAGCAACGCAGAGAGATTCTCCTCTGCAACACTGCCTCTGCTGGCCATGCAATATAATCTGCAGATGAAAAAGTCCACCGTTAGTCCATTATTAGAACTTGAATATTTCCAAACTAAAGACAACACTACCAAATAAAATTATTTTCATAAAGCTTTAATAATTAGTACAATCAAGTCTGCAATATTGTGAAAATTCAAAGTTCACTAAAAATTCTATTCTCCATTTTAATTTCAACCTAACACACTTCTCTCAATCCTATACCTCATTTGCTACCACTCTCTACACAACTCTAGCACCTATAGGAGGACGTAGATATAAAGATCTCTTTAGCAGCCAAGAGATAGCGTACCCTTCTCACTGGAAATCTTTTAGGTTATGGTACACCAATAGCAATTCAGTGATCTGATAAGTTAAGGGAGGATGGTTTATGCTACAGTTAGTTGAAATAATAAAAACTAGGAGTATCGGATTCTAACATCTTCATTTTACCACATCCCTATCAGTTAACCAATATTGCTACCGTCTTGAAAAGTTATATTTATGCGGAAGACCCCACTAAAAGTTCGTGTGAGCCATAGGATGTTATGAACTTCTTTTAATGAGAGCAAAATGATTAAAAGCGAGTTTGACTTACCATATCAATTGATAGAGGCATGCAGAAGGCTGATGAATTTGATTTCTTTTTTTTTTTGTCTCAGCAACGCAGAGAGATTCTCCTCTGCAACACTGCCTCTGCTGGCCATGCAATATAATCTGCAGATGAAAAAGTCCACCGTTAGTCCATTATTAGAACTTGAATATTTCCAAACTAAAGACAACACTACCAAATAAAATTATTTTCATAAAGCTTTAATAATTAGTACAATCAAGTCTGCAATATTGTGAAAATTCAAAGTTCACTAAAAATTCTATTCTCCATTTTAATTTCAACCTAACACACTTCTCTCAATCCTATACCTCATTTGCTACCACTCTCTACACAACTCTAGCACCTATATGAGGACGTAGATATAAAGATCTCTTTAGCAGCCAAGAGATAGCGTACCCTTCTCACTGGAAATCTTTTAGGTTATGGTAAACCAATAGCAATTCAGTGATCTGATAAGTTAAGGGAGGAAGGTTTATGCTACAGTTAGTTGAAATAATAAAAACTAGGAGTATAGGATTCTAACATCTTCATTTTACCACATCCCTATCAGTTAACCAATATTGCTACCGTCTTGAAAAGTTATATTTATGCGGAAGACCCCACTAAAAGTTCGTGTGAGCCATAGGATGTTATGAACTTCTTTTAATGAGAGCAAAATGATTAAAAGCGAGTTTGACTTACCATATCAATTGATAGAGGCATGCAGAAGGCTGATGAATTTGATTTCTTTTTTTTTTGTCTCAGCAACGCAGAGAGATTCTCCTCTGCAACACTGCCTCTGCTGGCCATGCAATATAATCTGCAGATGAAAAAGTCCATTATTAGTCTATTATTAGAACTTGAATATTTCCAAACTAAAGACAACACTACCAAATAAAATTATTTTCATAAAGCTTTAATAATTAGTACAATCAAGTCTGCAATATTGTGAAAATTCAAAGTTCACTAAAAATTCTATTCTCCATTTTAATTTCAACCTAACACACTTCTCTCAATCCTATACCTCATTTGCTACCACTCTCTACACAACTCTAGCACCTATAGGAGGACGTAGATATAAAGATCTCTTTAGCAGCCAAGAGATAGCGTACCCTTCTCACTGGAAATCTTTTAGGTTATGGTACACCAATAGCAATTCAGTGATCTGATAAGTTAAGGGAGGATGGTTTATGCTACAGTTAGTTGAAATAATAAAAACTAGGAGTATCGGATTCTAACATCTTCATTTTACCACATCCCTATCAGTTAACCAATATTGCTACCGTCTTGAAAAGTTATATTTATGCGGAAGACCCCACTAAAAGTTCGTGTGAGCCATAGGATGTTATGAACTTCTTTTAATGAGAGCAAAATGATTAAAAGCGAGTTTGACTTACCATATCAATTGATAGAGGCATGCAGAAGGCTGATGAATTTGATTTCTTTTTTTTTTGTCTCAGCAACGCAGAGAGATTCTCCTCTGCAACACTGCCTCTGCTGGCCATGCAATATAATCTGCAGATGAAAAAGTCCACCGTTAGTCCATTATTAGAACTTGAATATTTCCAAACTAAAGACAACACTACCAAATAAAATTATTTTCATAAAGCTTTAATAATTAGTACAATCAAGTCTGCAATATTCTGAAAATTCAAAGTTCACTAAAAATTCTATTCTCCATTTTAATTTCAACCTAACACACTTCTCTCAATCCTATACCTCATTTGCTACCACTCTCTACACAACTCTAGCACCTATATGAGGACGTAGATATAAAGATCTCTTTAGCAGCCAAGAGATAGCGTACCCTTCTCACTGGAAATCTTTTAGGTTATGGTACACCAATAGCAATTCAGTGATCTGATAAGTTAAGGGAGGAAGGTTTATGCTACAGTTAGTTGAAATAATAAAAACTAGGAGTATCGGATTCTAACATCTTCATTTTAGCACATCCCTATCAGTTAACCAATATTGCTACCGTCTTGAAAAGTTATATTTATGCGGAAGACCCCACTAAAAGTTCGTGTGAGCCATAGGATGTTATGAACTTCTTTTAATGAGAGCAAAATGATTAAAAGCGAGTTTGACTTACCATATCAATTGATAGAGGCATGCAGAAGGCTGATGAATTTGATTTCTTTTTTTTTTGTCTCAGCAACGCAGAGAGATTCTCCTCTGCAACACTGCCTCTGCTGGCTATGCAATATAATCTGCAGATGAAAAAGTCCATTATTAGTCTATTATTAGAACTTGAATATTTCCAAACTAAAGACAACACTACCAAATAAAATTATTTTCATAAAGCTTTAATAATTAGTACAATCAAGTCTGCAATATTGTGAAAATTCAAAGTTCACTAAAAATTCTATTCTCCATTTTAATTTCAACCTAACACACTTCTCTCAATCCTATACCTCATTTGCTACCACTCTCTACACAACTCTAGCACCTATAGGAGGACGTAGATATAAAGATCTCTTTAGCAGCCAAGAGATAGCGTACCCTTCTCACTGGAAATCTTTTAGGTTATGGTACACCAATAGCAATTCAGTGATCTGATAAGTTAAGGGAGGATGGTTTATGCTACAGTTAGTTGAAATAATAAAAACTAGGAGTATCGGATTCTAACATCTTCATTTTACCACATCCCTATCAGTTAACCAATATTGCTACCGTCTTGAAAAGTTATATTTATGCGGAAGACCCCACTAAAAGTTCGTGTGAGCCATAGGATGTTATGAACTTCTTTTAATGAGAGCAAAATGATTAAAAGCGAGTTTGACTTACCATATCAATTGATAGAGGCATGCAGAAGGCTGATGAATTTGATTTCTTTTTTTTTTGTCTCAGCAACGCAGAGAGATTCTCCTCTGCAACACTGCCTCTGCTGGCTATGCAATATAATCTGCAGATGAAAAAGTCCACCGTTAGTACATTATTAGAACTTGAATATTTCCAAACTAAAGACAACACTACCAAATAAAATTATTTTCATAAAGCTTTAATAATTAGTACAATCAAGTCTGCAATATTGTGAAAATTCAAAGTTCACTAAAAATTCTATTCTCCATTTTAATTTCAACCTAACACACTTCTCTCAATCCTATACCTCATTTGCTACCACTCTCTACACAACTCTAGCACCTATATGAGGACGTAGATATAAAGATCTCTTTAGCAGCCAAGAGATAGCGTACCCTTCTCACTGGAAATCTTTTAGGTTATGGTACACCAATAGCAATTCAGTGATCTGATAAGTTAAGGGAGGAAGGTTTATGCTACAGTTAGTTGAAATAATAAAAACTAGGAGTATCGGATTCTAACATCTTCATTTTAGCACATCCCTATCAGTTAACCAATATTGCTACCGTCTTGAAAAGTTATATTTATGCGGAAGACCCCACTAAAATTTCGTGTGAGCCATAGGATGTTATGAACTTCTTTTAATGAGAGCAAAATGATTAAAAGCGAGTTTGACTTACCATATCAATTGATAGAGGCATGCAGAAGGCTGATGAATTTGATTTCTTTTTTTTTTGTCTCAGCAACGCAGAGAGATTCTCCTCTGCAACACTGCCTCTGCTGGCCATGCAATATAATCTGCAGATGAAAAAGTCCACCGTTAGTACATTATTAGAACTTGAATATTTCCAAACTAAAGACAACACTACCAAATAAAATTATTTTCATAAAGCTTTAATAATTAGTACAATCAAGTCTGCAATATTGTGAAAATTCAAAGTTCACTAAAAATTCTATTCTCTATTTTAATTTCAACCTAACACACTTCTCTCAATCCTATACCTCATTTGCTACCACTCTCTACACAACTCTAGCACCTATATGAGGACGTAGATATGAAGATCTCTTTAGCAGCCAAGATATAGCGTACCCTTCTCACTGGAATTCTTTTAGGTTATGGTACACGAATAGCAATTCAGTGATCTGATAAGTTAAGGGAGGAAGGTTTATGCTACAGTTAGTTGAAATAATAAAAACTATGAGTATCAGATTCTAACATCTTCATTTTAGCACATCCCTATCAGTTAACCAATATTGCTACCGTCTTGAAAAGTTATATTTATGCGGAAGACCCCACTAAAAGTTCGTGTGAGCCATAGGATGTTATGAACTTCTTTTAATGAGAGCAAAATGATTAAAAGCGAGTTTGACTTACCATATCAATTGATAGAGGCATGCAGAAGGCTGATGAATTTGATTTCTTTTGTCTCAGCAACGCAGAGAGATTCTCCTCTGCAACACTGCCTCTGCTGGCCATGCAATATAATCTGCAGATGAAAAAGTCCACCGTTAGTCCATTATTAGAACTTGAATATTTCCAAACTAAAGACAACACTACCAAATAAAATTATTTTCATAAAGCTTTAATAATTAGTACAATCAAGTCTGCAATATTGTGAAAATTCAAAGTTCACTAAAAATTCTATTCTCTATTTTAATTTCAACCTAACACACTTCTCTCAATCCTATACCTCATCTGCTACCACTCTCTACACAACTCTAGCACCTATATGAGGACGTAGATATAAAGATCTCTTTAGCAGCCAAGAGATAGCGTACCCTTCTCACTGGAAATCTTTTAGGTTATGGTACACCAATAGCAATTCAGTGATCTGATAAGTTAAGGGAGGAAGGTTTATGCTACAGTTAGTTGAAATAATAAAAACTATGAGTATCAGATTCTAACATCTTCATTTTAGCACATCCCTATCAGTTAACCAATATTGCTACCGTCTTGAAAAGTTATATTTATGCGGAAGACCCCACTAAAAGTTCGTGTGAGCCATAGGATGTTATGAACTTCTTTTAATGAGAGCAAAATGATTAAAAGCGAGTTTGACTTACCATATCAATTGATAGAGGCATGCAGAAGGCTGATGAATTTGATTTCTTTTTTTTTTGTCTCAGCAACGCAGAGAGATTCTCCTCTGCAACACTGCCTCTGCTGGCCATGCAATATAATCTGCAGATGAAAAAGTCCATTATTAGTCTATTATTAGAACTTGAATATTTCCAAACTAAAGACAACACTACCAAATAAAATTATTTTCATAAAGCTTTAATAATTAGTACAATCAAGTCTGCAATATTGTGAAAATTCAAAGTTCACTAAAAATTCTATTCTCCATTTTAATTTCAACCTAACACACTTCTCTCAATCCTATACCTCATTTGCTACCACTCTCTACACAACTCTAGCACCTATAGGAGGACGTAGATATAAAGATCTCTTTAGCAGCCAAGAGATAGCGTACCCTTCTCACTGGAAATCTTTTAGGTTATGGTACACCAATAGCAATTCAGTGATCTGATAAGTTAAGGGAGGATGGTTTATGCTACAGTTAGTTGAAATAATAAAAACTAGGAGTATCGGATTCTAACATCTTCATTTTACCACATCCCTATCAGTTAACCAATATTGCTACCGTCTTGAAAAGTTATATTTATGCGGAAGACCCCACTAAAAGTTCGTGTGAGCCATAGGATGTTATGAACTTCTTTTAATGAGAGCAAAATGATTAAAAGCGAGTTTGACTTACCATATCAATTGATAGAGGCATGCAGAAGGCTGATGAATTTGATTTCTTTTTTTTTTGTCTCAGCAACGCAGAGAGATTCTCCTCTGCAACACTGCCTCTGCTGGCCATGCAATATAATCTGCAGATGAAAAAGTCCACCGTTAGTCCATTATTAGAACTTGAATATTTCCAAACTAAAGACAACACTACCAAATAAAATTATTTTCATAAAGCTTTAATAATTAGTACAATCAAGTCTGCAATATTGTGAAAATTCAAAGTTCACTAAAAATTCTATTCTCCATTTTAATTTCAACCTAACACACTTCTCTCAATCCTATACCTCATTTGCTACCACTCTCTACACAACTCTAGCACCTATATGAGGACGTAGATATAAAGATCTCTTTAGCAGCCAAGAGATAGCGTACCCTTCTCACTGGAAATCTTTTAGGTTATGGTACACCAATAGCAATTCAGTGATCTGATAAGTTAAGGGAGGAAGGTTTATGCTACAGTTAGTTGAAATAATAAAAACTAGGAGTATCGGATTCTAACATCTTCATTTTAGCACATCCCTATCAGTTAACCAATATTGCTACCGTCTTGAAAAGTTATATTTATGCGGAAGACCCCACTAAAAGTTCGTGTGAGCCATAGGATGTTATGAACTTCTTTTAATGAGAGCAAAATGATTAAAAGCGAGTTTGACTTACCATATCAATTGATAGAGGCATGCAGAAGGCTGATGAATTTGATTTCTTTTTTTTTTGTCTCAGCAACGCAGAGAGATTCTCCTCTGCAACACTGCCTCTGCTGGCCATGCAATATAATCTGCAGATGAAAAAGTCCACCGTTAGTCCATTATTAGAACTTGAATATTTCCAAACTAAAGACAACACTACCAAATAAAATTATTTTCATAAAGCTTTAATAATTAGTACAATCAAGTCTGCAATATTGTGAAAATTCAAAGTTCACTAAAAATTCTATTCTCTATTTTAATTTCAACCTAACACACTTCTCTCAATCCTATACCTCATTTGCTACCACTCTCTACACAACTCTAGCACCTATATGAGGACGTAGATATGAAGATCTCTTTAGCAGCCAAGATATAGCGTACCCTTCTCACTGGAATTCTTTTAGGTTATGGTACACGAATAGCAATTCAGTGATCTGATAAGTTAAGGGAGGAAGGTTTATGCTACAGTTAGTTGAAATAATAAAAACTATGAGTATCAGATTCGAACATCTTCATTTTAGCACATCCCTATCAGTTAACCAATATTGCTACCGTCTTGAAAAGTTATATTTATGCGGAAGACCCCACTAAAAGTTCGTGTGAGCCATAGGATGTTATGAACTTCTTTTAATGAGAGCAAAATGATTAAAAGCGAGTTTGACTTACCATATCAATTGATAGAGGCATGCAGAAGGCTGATGAATTTGATTTCTTTTGTCTCAGCAACGCAGAGAGATTCTCCTCTGCAACACTGCCTCTGCTGGCCATGCAATATAATCTGCAGATGAAAAAGTCCATTATTAGTCTATTATTAGAACTTGAATATTTCCAAACTAAAGACAACACTACCAAATAAAATTATTTTCATAAAGCTTTAATAATTAGTACAATCAAGTCTGCAATATTGTGAAAATTCAAAGTTCACTAAAAATTCTATTCTCCATTTTAATTTCAACCTAACACACTTCTCTCAATCCTATACCTCATTTGCTACCACTCTCTACACAACTCTAGCACCTATAGGAGGACGTAGATATAAAGATCTCTTTAGCAGCCAAGAGATAGCGTACCCTTCTCACTGGAAATCTTTTAGGTTATGGTACACCAATAGCAATTCAGTGATCTGATAAGTTAAGGGAGGATGGTTTATGCTACAGTTAGTTGAAATAATAAAAACTAGGAGTATCGGATTCTAACATCTTCATTTTACCACATCCCTATCAGTTAACCAATATTGCTACCGTCTTGAAAAGTTATATTTATGCGGAAGACCCCACTAAAAGTTCGTGTGAGCCATAGGATGTTATGAACTTCTTTTAATGAGAGCAAAATGATTAAAAGCGAGTTTGACTTACCATATCAATTGATAGAGGCATGCAGAAGGCTGATGAATTTGATTTCTTTTTTTTTTTGTCTCAGCAACGCAGAGAGATTCTCCTCTGCAACACTGCCTCTGCTGGCCATGCAATATAATCTGCAGATGAAAAAGTCCACCGTTAGTCCATTATTAGAACTTGAATATTTCCAAACTAAAGACAACACTACCAAATAAAATTATTTTCATAAAGCTTTAATAATTAGTACAATCAAGTCTGCAATATTGTGAAAATTCAAAGTTCACTAAAAATTCTATTCTCCATTTTAATTTCAACCTAACACACTTCTCTCAATCCTATACCTCATTTGCTACCACTCTCTACACAACTCTAGCACCTATATGAGGACGTAGATATAAAGATCTCTTTAGCAGCCAAGAGATAGCGTACCCTTCTCACTGGAAATCTTTTAGGTTATGGTACACCAATAGCAATTCAGTGATCTGATAAGTTAAGGGAGGAAGGTTTATGCTACAGTTAGTTGAAATAATAAAAACTAGGAGTATCGGATTCTAACATCTTCATTTTAGCACATCCCTATCAGTTAACCAATATTGCTACCGTCTTGAAAAGTTATATTTATGCGGAAGACCCCACTAAAAGTTCGTGTGAGCCATAGGATGTTATGAACTTCTTTTAATGAGAGCAAAATGATTAAAAGCGAGTTTGACTTACCATATCAATTGATAGAGGCATGCAGAAGGCTGATGAATTTGATTTCTTTTTTTTTTGTCTCAGCAATGCAGAGAGATTCTCCTCTGCAACACTGCCTCTGCTGGCCATGCAATATAATCTGCAGATGAAAAAGTCCACCGTTAGTACATTATTAGAACTTGAATATTTCCAAACTAAAGACAACACTACCAAATAAAATCATTTTCATAAAGCTTTAATAATTAGTACAATCAAGTCTGCAATATTGTGAAAATTCAAAGTTCACTAAAAATTCTATTCTCTATTTTAATTTCAACCTAACACACTTCTCTCAATCCTATACCTCATTTGCTACCACTCTCTACACAACTCTAGCACCTATAGGAGGACGTAGATATGAAGATCTCTTTAGCAGCCAAGATATAGCGTACCCTTCTCACTGGAATTCTTTTAGGTTATGGTACACGAATAGCAATTCAGTGATCTGATAAGTTAAGGGAGGAAGGTTTATGCTACAGTTAGTTGAAATAATAAAAACTATGAGTATCAGATTCTAACATCTTCATTTTAGCACATCCCTATCAGTTAACCAATATTGCTACCGTCTTGAAAAGTTATATTTATGCGGAAGACCCCACTAAAAGTTCGTGTGAGCCATAGGATGTTATGAACTTCTTTTAATGAGAGCAAAATGATTAAAAGCGAGTTTGACTTACCATATCAATTGATAGAGGCATGCAGAAGGCTGATGAATTTGATTTCTTTTGTCTCAGCAACGCAGAGAGATTCTCCTCTGCAACACTGCCTCTGCTGGCCATGCAATATAATCTGCAGATGAAAAAGTCCATTATTAGTCTATTATTAGAACTTGAATATTTCCAAACTAAAGACAACACTACCAAATAAAATTATTTTCATAAAGCGTTAATAATTAGTACAATCAAGTCTGCAATATTGTGAAAATTCAAAGTTCACTAAAAATTCTATTCTCCATTTTAATTTCAACCTAACACACTTCTCTCAATCCTATACCTCATTTGCTACCACTCTCTACACAACTCTAGCACCTATATGAGGACGTAGATATAAAGATATCTTTAGCAGCCAAGAGATAGCGTACCCTTCTCACTGGAAATCTTTTAGGTTATGGTACACCAATAGCAATTCAGTGATCTGATAAGTTAAGGGAGGAAGGTTTATGCTACAGTTAGTTGAAATAATAAAAACTATGAGTATCAGATTCTAACATCTTCATGTTAGCACATCCCTATCAGTTAACCAATATTGCTTCCGTCTTGATAAGTTATATTTATGCGGAAGACCCCACTAAAAGTTCCTGTGAGCCATAGGATGTTATGAACTTCTTTTAATGAGAGCAAAATGATTAAAAGCGAGTTTGACTTACCATATCAATTGATAGAGGCATGCAGACGGCTGATGAATTTGATTTCTTTTGTCTCAGCAACGCAGAGAGATTCTCCTCTGCAACACTGCCTCTGCTGGCCATGCAATATAATCTGCAGATGAAAAAGTCCACCGTTAGTCCATTATTAGAACTTGAATATTTCCAAACTAAAGACAACACTACCAAATAAAATTATTTTCATAAAGCTTTAATAATTAGTACAATCAAGTCTGCCATATTGTGAAAATTCAAAGTTCACTAAAAATTCTATTCTCTATTTTAATTTCAACCTAACACACTTCTCTCAATCCTATACCTCATTTGCTACCACTCTCTACACAACTCTAGCACCTATATGAGGACGTAGATATAAAGATCTCTTTAGCAGCCAAGAGATAGCGTACCCTTCTCACTGGAAATCTTTTAGGTTATGGTACACCAATAGCAATTCAGTGATCTGATAAGTTAAGGGAGGAAGGTTTATGCTACAGTTAGTTGAAATAATAAAAACTATGAGTATCAGATTCTAACATCTTCATTTTAGCACATCCCTATCAGGTAACCAATATTGCTACCGTCTTGAAAAGTTATATTTATGCGGAAGACTCCACTAAAAGTTCGTGTGAGCCATAGGATGTTATGAACTTCTTTTAATGAGAGCAAAATGATTAAAAGCGAGTTTGACTTACCATATCAATTGATAGAGGCATGCAGAAGGCTGATGAATTTGATTTCTTTTTTTTTTGTCTCAGCAACGCAGAGAGATTCTCCTCTGCAACACTGCCTCTGCTGGCCATGCAATATAATCTGCAGATGAAAAAGTCCATTATTAGTCTATTATTAGAACTTGAATATTTCCAAACTAAAGACAACACTACCAAATAAAATTATTTTCATAAAGCTTTAATAATTAGTACAATCAAGTCTGCAATATTGTGAAAATTCAAAGTTCACTAAAAATTCTATTCTCCATTTTAATTTCAACCTAACACACTTCTCTCAATCCTATACCTCATTTGCTACCACTCTCTACACAACTCTAGCACCTATAGGAGGACGTAGATATAAAGATCTCTTTAGCAGCCAAGAGATAGCGTACCCTTCTCACTGGAAATCTTTTAGGTTATGGTACACCAATAGCAATTCAGTGATCTGATAAGTTAAGGGAGGATGGTTTATGCTACAGTTAGTTGAAATAATAAAAACTAGGAGTATCGGATTCTAACATCTTCATTTTAGCACATCCCTATCAGTTAACCAATATTGCTACCGTCTTGAAAAGTTATATTTATGCGGAAGACCCCACTAAAAGTTTGTGTGAGCCATAGGATGTTATGAACTTCTTTTAATGAGAGCAAAATGATTAAAAGCGAGTTTGACTTACCATATCAATTGATAGAGGCATGCAGAAGGCTGATGAATTTGATTTCTTTTGTCTCAGCAACGCAGAGAGATTCTCCTCTGCAACACTGCCTCTGCTGGCCATGCAATATAATCTGCAGATGAAAAAGTCCATTATTAGTCTATTATTAGAACTTGAATATTTCCAAACTAAAGACAACACTACCAAATAAAATTATTTTCATAAAGCTTTAATAATTAGTACAATCAAGTCTGCAATATTGTGAAAATTCAAAGTTCACTAAAAATTCTATTCTCCATTTTAATTTCAACCTAACACACTTCTCTCAATCCTATACCTCATTTGCTACCACTCTCTACACAACTCTAGCACCTATAGGAGGACGTAGATATAAAGATCTCTTTAGCAGCCAAGAGATAGCGTACCCTTCTCACTGGAAATCTTTTAGGTTATGGTACACCAATAGCAATTCAGTGATCTGATAAGTTAAGGGAGGATGGTTTATGCTACAGTTAGTTGAAATAATAAAAACTAGGAGTATCGGATTCTAACATCTTCATTTTACCACATCCCTATCAGTTAACCAATATTGCTACCGTCTTGAAAAGTTATATTTATGCGGAAGACCCCACTAAAAGTTCGTGTGAGCCATAGGATGTTATGAACTTCTTTTAATGAGAGCAAAATGATTAAAAGCGAGTTTGACTTACCATATCAATTGATAGAGGCATGCAGAAGGCTGATGAATTTGATTTCTTTTTTTTTTGTCTCAGCAACGCAGAGAGATTCTCCTCTGCAACACTGCCTCTGCTGGCCATGCAATATAATCTGCAGATGAAAAAGTCCACCGTTAGTCCATTATTAGAACTTGAATATTTCCAAACTAAAGACAACACTACCAAATAAAATTATTTTCATAAAGCTTTAATAATTAGTACAATCAAGTCTGCAATATTGTGAAAATTCAAAGTTCACTAAAAATTCTATTCTCTATTTTAATTTCAACCTAACACACTTCTCTCAATCCTATACCTCATTTGCTACCACTCTCTACACAACTCTAGCACCTATATGAGGACGTAGATATGAAGATCTCTTTAGCAGCCAAGATATAGCGTACCCTTCTCACTGGAATTCTTTTAGGTTATGGTACACGAATAGCAATTCAGTGATCTGATAAGTTAAGGGAGGAAGGTTTATGCTACAGTTAGTTGAAATAATAAAAACTATGAGTATCAGATTCGAACATCTTCATTTTAGCACATCCCTATCAGTTAACCAATATTGCTACCGTCTTGAAAAGTTATATTTATGCGGAAGACCCCACTAAAAGTTCGTGTGAGCCATAGGATGTTATGAACTTCTTTTAATGAGAGCAAAATGATTAAAAGCGAGTTTGACTTACCATATCAATTGATAGAGGCATGCAGAAGGCTGATGAATTTGATTTCTTTTGTCTCAGCAACGCAGAGAGATTCTCCTCTGCAACACTGCCTCTGCTGGCCATGCAATATAATCTGCAGATGAAAAAGTCCATTATTAGTCTATTATTAGAACTTGAATATTTCCAAACTAAAGACAACACTACCAAATAAAATTATTTTCATAAAGCTTTAATAATTAGTACAATCAAGTCTGCAATATTGTGAAAATTCAAAGTTCACTAAAAATTCTATTCTCCATTTTAATTTCAACCTAACACACTTCTCTCAATCCTATACCTCATTTGCTACCACTCTCTACACAACTCTAGCACCTATAGGAGGACGTAGATATAAAGATCTCTTTAGCAGCCAAGAGATAGCGTACCCTTCTCACTGGAAATCTTTTAGGTTATGGTACACCAATAGCAATTCAGTGATCTGATAAGTTAAGGGAGGATGGTTTATGCTACAGTTAGTTGAAATAATAAAAACTAGGAGTATCGGATTCTAACATCTTCATTTTACCACATCCCTATCAGTTAACCAATATTGCTACCGTCTTGAAAAGTTATATTTATGCGGAAGACCCCACTAAAAGTTCGTGTGAGCCATAGGATGTTATGAACTTCTTTTAATGAGAGCAAAATGATTAAAAGCGAGTTTGACTTACCATATCAATTGATAGAGGCATGCAGAAGGCTGATGAATTTGATTTCTTTTTTTTTTTGTCTCAGCAACGCAGAGAGATTCTCCTCTGCAACACTGCCTCTGCTGGCCATGCAATATAATCTGCAGATGAAAAAGTCCACCGTTAGTCCATTATTAGAACTTGAATATTTCCAAACTAAAGACAACACTACCAAATAAAATTATTTTCATAAAGCTTTAATAATTAGTACAATCAAGTCTGCAATATTGTGAAAATTCAAAGTTCACTAAAAATTCTATTCTCCATTTTAATTTCAACCTAACACACTTCTCTCAATCCTATACCTCATTTGCTACCACTCTCTACACAACTCTAGCACCTATATGAGGACGTAGATATAAAGATCTCTTTAGCAGCCAAGAGATAGCGTACCCTTCTCACTGGAAATCTTTTAGGTTATGGTACACCAATAGCAATTCAGTGATCTGATAAGTTAAGGGAGGAAGGTTTATGCTACAGTTAGTTGAAATAATAAAAACTAGGAGTATCGGATTCTAACATCTTCATTTTAGCACATCCCTATCAGTTAACCAATATTGCTACCGTCTTGAAAAGTTATATTTATGCGGAAGACCCCACTAAAAGTTCGTGTGAGCCATAGGATGTTATGAACTTCTTTTAATGAGAGCAAAATGATTAAAAGCGAGTTTGACTTACCATATCAATTGATAGAGGCATGCAGAAGGCTGATGAATTTGATTTCTTTTTTTTTTGTCTCAGCAATGCAGAGAGATTCTCCTCTGCAACACTGCCTCTGCTGGCCATGCAATATAATCTGCAGATGAAAAAGTCCACCGTTAGTACATTATTAGAACTTGAATATTTCCAAACTAAAGACAACACTACCAAATAAAATCATTTTCATAAAGCTTTAATAAATAGTACAATCAAGTCTGCAATATTGTGAAAATTCAAAGTTCACTAAAAATTCTATTCTCTATTTTAATTTCAACCTAACACACTTCTCTCAATCCTATACCTCATTTGCTACCACTCTCTACACAACTCTAGCACCTATAGGAGGACGTAGATATGAAGATCTCTTTAGCAGCCAAGATATAGCGTACCCTTCTCACTGGAATTCTTTTAGGTTATGGTACACGAATAGCAATTCAGTGATCTGATAAGTTAAGGGAGGAAGGTTTATGCTACAGTTAGTTGAAATAATAAAAACTATGAGTATCAGATTCTAACATCTTCATTTTAGCACATCCCTATCAGTTAACCAATATTGCTACCGTCTTGAAAAGTTATATTTATGCGGAAGACCCCACTAAAAGTTCGTGTGAGCCATAGGATGTTATGAACTTCTTTTAATGAGAGCAAAATGATTAAAAGCGAGTTTGACTTACCATATCAATTGATAGAGGCATGCAGAAGGCTGATGAATTTGATTTCTTTTGTCTCAGCAACGCAGAGAGATTCTCCTCTGCAACACTGCCTCTGCTGGCCATGCAATATAATCTGCAGATGAAAAAGTCCATTATTAGTCTATTATTAGAACTTGAATATTTCCAAACTAAAGACAACACTACCAAATAAAATTATTTTCATAAAGCGTTAATAATTAGTACAATCAAGTCTGCAATATTGTGAAAATTCAAAGTTCACTAAAAATTCTATTCTCCATTTTAATTTCAACCTAACACACTTCTCTCAATCCTATACCTCATTTGCTACCACTCTCTACACAACTCTAGCACCTATATGAGGACGTAGATATAAAGATATCTTTAGCAGCCAAGAGATAGCGTACCCTTCTCACTGGAAATCTTTTAGGTTATGGTACACCAATAGCAATTCAGTGATCTGATAAGTTAAGGGAGGAAGGTTTATGCTACAGTTAGTTGAAATAATAAAAACTATGAGTATCAGATTCTAACATCTTCATGTTAGCACATCCCTATCAGTTAACCAATATTGCTTCCGTCTTGATAAGTTATATTTATGCGGAAGACCCCACTAAAAGTTCCTGTGAGCCATAGGATGTTATGAACTTCTTTTAATGAGAGCAAAATGATTAAAAGCGAGTTTGACTTACCATATCAATTGATAGAGGCATGCAGACGGCTGATGAATTTGATTTCTTTTGTCTCAGCAACGCAGAGAGATTCTCCTCTGCAACACTGCCTCTGCTGGCCATGCAATATAATCTGCAGATGAAAAAGTCCACCGTTAGTCCATTATTAGAACTTGAATATTTCCAAACTAAAGACAACACTACCAAATAAAATTATTTTCATAAAGCTTTAATAATTAGTACAATCAAGTCTGCAATATTGTGAAAATTCAAAGTTCACTAAAAATTCTATTCTCTATTTTAATTTCAACCTAACACACTTCTCTCAATCCTATACCTCATTTGCTACCACTCTCTACACAACTCTAGCACCTATATGAGGACGTAGATATAAAGATCTCTTTAGCAGCCAAGAGATAGCGTACCCTTCTCACTGGAAATCTTTTAGGTTATGGTACACCAATAGCAATTCAGTGATCTGATAAGTTAAGGGAGGAAGGTTTATGCTACAGTTAGTTGAAATAATAAAAACTATGAGTATCAGATTCTAACATCTTCATTTTAGCACATCCCTATCAGGTAACCAATATTGCTACCGTCTTGAAAAGTTATATTTATGCGGAAGACTCCACTAAAAGTTCGTGTGAGCCATAGGATGTTATGAACTTCTTTTAATGAGAGCAAAATGATTAAAAGCGAGTTTGACTTACCATATCAATTGATAGAGGCATGCAGAAGGCTGATGAATTTGATTTCTTTTTTTTTTGTCTCAGCAACGCAGAGAGATTCTCCTCTGCAACACTGCCTCTGCTGGCCATGCAATATAATCTGCAGATGAAAAAGTCCATTATTAGTCTATTATTAGAACTTGAATATTTCCAAACTAAAGACAACACTACCAAATAAAATTATTTTCATAAAGCTTTAATAATTAGTACAATCAAGTCTGCAATATTGTGAAAATTCAAAGTTCACTAAAAATTCTATTCTCCATTTTAATTTCAACCTAACACACTTCTCTCAATCCTATACCTCATTTGCTACCACTCTCTACACAACTCTAGCACCTATAGGAGGACGTAGATATAAAGATCTCTTTAGCAGCCAAGAGATAGCGTACCCTTCTCACTGGAAATCTTTTAGGTTATGGTACACCAATAGCAATTCAGTGATCTGATAAGTTAAGGGAGGATGGTTTATGCTACAGTTAGTTGAAATAATAAAAACTAGGAGTATCGGATTCTAACATCTTCATTTTAGCACATCCGTATCAGTTAACCAATATTGCTACCGTCTTGAAAAGTTATATTTATGCGGAAGACCCCACTAAAAGTTTGTGTGAGCCATAGGATGTTATGAACTTCTTTTAATGAGAGCAAAATGATTAAAAGCGAGTTTGACTTACCATATCAATTGATAGAGGCATGCAGAAGGCTGATGAATTTGATTTCTTTTGTCTCAGCAACGCAGAGAGATTCTCCTCTGCAACACTGCCTCTGCTGGCCATGCAATATAATCTGCAGATGAAAAAGTCCATTATTAGTCTATTATTAGAACTTGAATATTTCCAAACTAAAGACAACACTACCAAATAAAATTATTTTCATAAAGCTTTAATAATTAGTACAATCAAGTCTGCAATATTGTGAAAATTCAAAGTTCACTAAAAATTCTATTCTCCATTTTAATTTCAACCTAACACACTTCTCTCAATCCTATACCTCATTTGCTACCACTCTCTACACAACTCTAGCACCTATAGGAGGACGTAGATATAAAGATCTCTTTAGCAGCCAAGAGATAGCGTACCCTTCTCACTGGAAATCTTTTAGGTTATGGTACACCAATAGCAATTCAGTGATCTGATAAGTTAAGGGAGGATGGTTTATGCTACAGTTAGTTGAAATAATAAAAACTAGGAGTATCGGATTCTAACATCTTCATTTTACCACATCCCTATCAGTTAACCAATATTGCTACCGTCTTGAAAAGTTATATTTATGCGGAAGACCCCACTAAAAGTTTGTGTGAGCCATAGGATGTTATGAACTTCTTTTAATAAGAGCAAAATGATTAAAAGCGAGTTTGACTTACCATATCAATTGATAGAGGCATGCAGAAGGCTGATGAATTTGATTTCTTTTTTTTTTGTCTCAGCAACGCAGAGAGATTCTCCTCTGCAACACTGCCTCTGCTGGCCATGCAATATAATCTGCAGATGAAAAAGTCCACCGTTAGTCCATTATTAGAACTTGAATATTTCCAAACTAAAGACAACACTACCAAATAAAATTATTTTCATAAAGCTTTAATAATTAGTACAATCAAGTCTGCAATATTGTGAAAATTCAAAGTTCACTAAAAATTCTATTCTCCATTTTAATTTCAACCTAACACACTTCTCTCAATCCTATACCTCATTTGCTACCACTCTCTACACAACTCTAGCACCTATATGAGGACGTAGATATAAAGATATCTTTAGCAGCCAAGAGATAGCGTACCCTTCTCACTGGAAATCTTTTAGGTTAAGGTACACCAATAGCAATTCAGTGATCTGATAAGTTAAGGGAGGAAGGTTTATGCTACAGTTAGTTGAAATAATAAAAACTATGAGTATCAGATTCTAACATCTTCATGTTAGCACATCCCTATCAGTTAACCAATATTGCTTCCGTCTTGATAAGTTATATTTATGCGGAAGACCCCACTAAAAGTTCCTGTGAGCCATAGGATGTTATGAACTTCTTTTAATGAGAGCAAAATGATTAAAAGCGAGTTTGACTTACCATATCAATTGATAGAGGCATGCAGACGGCTGATGAATTTGATTTCTTTTTTTTTTGTCTCAGCAACGCAGAGAGATTCTCCTCTGCAACACTGCCTCTGCTGGCCATGCAATATAATCTGCAGATGAAAAAGTCCACCGTTAGTACATTATTAGAACTTGAATATTTCCAAACTAAAGACAACACTACCAAATAAAATTATTTTCATAAAGCTTTAATAATTAGTACAATCAAGTCTGCAATATTGTGAAAATTCAAAGTTCACTAAAAATTCTATTCTCTATTTTAATTTCAACCTAACACACTTCTCTCAATCCTATACCTCATTTGCTACCACTCTCTACACAACTCTAGCACCTATATGAGGACGTAGATATGAAGATCTCTTTAGCAGCCAAGATATAGCGTACCCTTCTCACTGGAATTCTTTTAGGTTATGGTACACGAATAGCAATTCAGTGATCTGATAAGTTAAGGGAGGAAGGTTTATGCTACAGTTAGTTGAAATAATAAAAACTATGAGTATCAGATTCTAACATCTTCATTTTAGCACATCCCTATCAGTTAACCAATATTGCTACCGTCTTGAAAAGTTATATTTATGCGGAAGACCCCACTAAAAGTTCGTGTGAGCCATAGGATGTTATGAACTTCTTTTAATGAGAGCAAAATGATTAAAAGCGAGTTTGACTTACCATATCAATTGATAGAGGCATGCAGAAGGCTGATGAATTTGATTTCTTTTGTCTCAGCAACGCAGAGAGATTCTCCTCTGCAACACTGCCTCTGCTGGCCATGCAATATAATCTGCAGATGAAAAAGTCCACCGTTAGTCCATTATTAGAACTTGAATATTTCCAAACTAAAGACAACACTACCAAATAAAATTATTTTCATAAAGCTTTAATAATTAGTACAATCAAGTCTGCAATATTGTGAAAATTCAAAGTTCACTAAAAATTCTATTCTCTATTTTAATTTCAACCTAACACACTTCTCTCAATCCTATACCTCATTTGCTACCACTCTCTACACAACTCTAGCACCTATATGAGGACGTAGATATAAAGATCTCTTTAGCAGCCAAGAGATAGCGTACCCTTCTCACTGGAAATCTTTTAGGTTATGGTACACCAATAGCAATTCAGTGATCTGATAAGTTAAGGGAGGAAGGTTTATGCTACAGTTAGTTGAAATAATAAAAACTATGAGTATCAGATTCTAACATCTTCATTTTAGCACATCCCTATCAGGTAACCAATATTGCTACCGTCTTGAAAAGTTATATTTATGCGGAAGACCCCACTAAAAGTTCGTGTGAGCCATAGGATGTTATGAACTTCTTTTAATGAGAGCAAAATGATTAAAAGCGAGTTTGACTTACCATATCAATTGATAGAGGCATGCAGAAGGCTGATGAATTTGATTTCTTTTTTTTTTGTCTCAGCAACGCAGAGAGATTCTCCTCTGCAACACTGCCTCTGCTGGCCATGCAATATAATCTGCAGATGAAAAAGTCCATTATTAGTCTATTATTAGAACTTGAATATTTCCAAACTAAAGACAACACTACCAAATAAAATTATTTTCATAAAGCTTTAATAATTAGTACAATCAAGTCTGCAATATTGTGAAAATTCAAAGTTCACTAAAAATTCTATTCTCCATTTTAATTTCAACCTAACACACTTCTCTCAATCCTATACCTCATTTGCTACCACTCTCTACACAACTCTAGCACCTATAGGAGGACGTAGATATAAAGATCTCTTTAGCAGCCAAGAGATAGCGTACCCTTCTCACTGGAAATCTTTTAGGTTATGGTACACCAATAGCAATTCAGTGATCTGATAAGTTAAGGGAGGATGGTTTATGCTACAGTTAGTTGAAATAATAAAAACTAGGAGTATCGGATTCTAACATCTTCATTTTACCACATCCCTATCAGTTAACCAATATTGCTACCGTCTTGAAAAGTTATATTTATGCGGAAGACCCCACTAAAAGTTTGTGTGAGCCATAGGATGTTATGAACTTCTTTTAATGAGAGCAAAATGATTAAAAGCGAGTTTGACTTACCATATCAATTGATAGAGGCATGCAGAAGGCTGATGAATTTGATTTCTTTTTTTTTTGTCTCAGCAACGCAGAGAGATTCTCCTCTGCAACACTGCCTCTGCTGGCCATGCAATATAATCTGCAGATGAAAAAGTCCACCGTTAGTCCATTATTAGAACTTGAATATTTCCAAACTAAAGACAACACTACCAAATAAAATTATTTTCATAAAGCTTTAATAATTAGTACAATCAAGTCTGCAATATTGTGAAAATTCAAAGTTCACTAAAAATTCTATTCTCCATTTTAATTTCAACCTAACACACTTCTCTCAATCCTATACCTCATTTGCTACCACTCTCTACACAACTCTAGCACCTATAGGAGGACGTAGATATAAAGATCTCTTTAGCAGCCAAGAGATAGCGTACCCTTCTCACTGGAAATCTTTTAGGTTATGGTACACCAATAGCAATTCAGTGATCTGATAAGTTAAGGGAGGAAGGTTTATGCTACAGTTAGTTGAAATAATAAAAACTAGGAGTATAGGATTCTAACATCTTCATTTTACCACATCCCTATCAGTTAACCAATATTGCTACCGTCTTGAAAAGTTATATTTATGCGGAAGACCCCACTAAAAGTTCGTGTGAGCCATAGGATGTTATGAACTTCTTTTAATGAGAGCAAAATGATTAAAAGCGAGTTTGACTTACCATATCAATTGATAGAGGCATGCCGAAGGCTGATGAATTTGATTTCTTTTTTTTTTGTCTCAGCAACGCAGAGAGATTCTCCTCTGCAACACTGCCTCTGCTGGCCATGCAATATAATCTGCAGATGAAAAAGTCCACCGTTAGTCCATTATTAGAACTTGAATATTTCCAAACTAAAGACAACACTACCAAATAAAATTATTTTCATAAAGCTTTAATAATTAGTACAATCAAGTCTGCAATATTGTGAAAATTCAAAGTTCACTAAAAATTCTATTCTCCATTTTAATTTCAACCTAACACACTTCTCTCAATCCTATACCTCATTTGCTACCACTCTCTACACAACTCTAGCACCTATATGAGGACGTAGATATAAAGATCTCTTTAGCAGCCAAGAGATAGCGTACCCTTCTCACTGGAAATCTTTTAGGTTATGGTACACCAATAGCAATTCAGTGATCTGATAAGTTAAGGGAGGAAGGTTTATGCTACAGTTAGTTGAAATAATAAAAACTAGGAGTATCGGATTCTAACATCTTCATTTTAGCACATCCCTATCAGTTAACCAATATTGCTACCGTCTTGAAAAGTTATATTTATGCGGAAGACCCCACTAAAAGTTCGTGTGAGCCATAGGATGTTATGAACTTCTTTTAATGAGAGCAAAATGATTAAAAGCGAGTTTGACTTACCATATCAATTGATAGAGGCATGCAGAAGGCTGATGAATTTGATTTCTTTTTTTTTTGTCTCAGCAACGCAGAGAGATTCTCCTCTGCAACACTGCCTCTGCTGGCCATGCAATATAATCTGCAGATGAAAAAGTCCACCGTTAGTACATTATTAGAACTTGAATATTTCCAAACTAAAGACAACACTACCAAATAAAATTATTTTCATAAAGCTTTAATAATTAGTACAATCAAGTCTGCAATATTGTGAAAATTCAAAGTTCACTAAAAATTCTATTCTCTATTTTAATTTCAACCTAACACACTTCTCTCAATCCTATACCTCATTTGCTACCACTCTCTACACAACTCTAGCACCTATATGAGGACGTAGATATGAAGATCTCTTTAGCAGCCAAGATATAGCGTACCCTTCTCACTGGAATTCTTTTAGGTTATGGTACACGAATAGCAATTCAGTGATCTGATAAGTTAAGGGAGGAAGGTTTATGCTACAGTTAGTTGAAATAATAAAAACTATGAGTATCAGATTCTAACATCTTCATTTTAGCACATCCCTATCAGTTAACCAATATTGCTACCGTCTTGAAAAGTTATATTTATGCGGAAGACCCCACTAAAAGTTCGTGTGAGCCATAGGATGTTATGAACTTCTTTTAATGAGAGCAAAATGATTAAAAGCGAGTTTGACTTACCATATCAATTGATAGAGGCATGCAGAAGGCTGATGAATTTGATTTCTTTTTTTTTTGTCTCAGCAACGCAGAGAGATTCTCCTCTGCAACACTGCCTCTGCTGGCCATGCAATATAATCTGCAGATGAAAAAGTCCATTATTAGTCTATTATTAGAACTTGAATATTTCCAAACTAAAGACAACACTACCAAATAAAATTATTTTCATAAAGCTTTAATAATTAGTACAATCAAGTCTGCAATATTGTGAAAATTCAAAGTTCACTAAAAATTCTATTCTCCATTTTAATTTCAACCTAACACACTTCTCTCAATCCTATACCTCATTTGCTACCACTCTCTACACAACTCTAGCACCTATAGGAGGACGTAGATATAAAGATCTCTTTAGCAGCCAAGAGATAGCGTACCCTTCTCACTGGAAATCTTTTAGGTTATGGTACACCAATAGCAATTCAGTGATCTGATAAGTTAAGGGAGGATGGTTTATGCTACAGTTAGTTGAAATAATAAAAACTAGGAGTATCGGATTCTAACATCTTCATTTTAGCACATCCCTATCAGTTAACCAATATTGCTACCGTCTTGAAAAGTTATATTTATGCGGAAGACCCCACTAAAAGTTCGTGTGAGCCATAGGATGTTATGAACTTCTTTTAATGAGAGCAAAATGATTAAAAGCGAGTTTGACTTACCATATCAATTGATAGAGGCATGCAGAAGGCTGATGAATTTGATTTCTTTTTTTTTTGTCTCAGCAACGCAGAGAGATTCTCCTCTGCAACACTGCCTCTGCTGGCCATGCAATATAATCTGCAGATGAAAAAGTCCATTATTAGTCTATTATTAGAACTTGAATATTTCCAAACTAAAGACAACACTACCAAATAAAATTATTTTCATAAAGCTTTAATAATTAGTACAATCAAGTCTGCAATATTGTGAAAATTCAAAGTTCACTAAAAATTCTATTCTCCATTTTAATTTCAACCTAACACACTTCTCTCAATCCTATACCTCATTTGCTACCACTCTCTACACAACTCTAGCACCTATATGAGGACGTAGATATAAAGATCTCTTTAGCAGCCAAGAGATAGCGTACCCTTCTCACTGGAAATCTTTTAGGTTATGGTACACCAATAGCAATTCAGTGATCTGATAAGTTAAGGGAGGAAGGTTTATGCTACAGTTAGTTGAAATAATAAAAACTAGGAGTATCGGATTCTAACATCTTCATTTTACCACATCCCTATCAGTTAACCAATATTGCTACCGTCTTGAAAAGTTATATTTATGCGGAAGACCCCACTAAAAGTTCGTGTGAGCCATAGGATGTTATGAACTTCTTTTAATGAGAGCAAAATGATTAAAAGCGAGTTTGACTTACCATATCAATTGATAGAGGCATGCAGAAGGCTGATGAATTTGATTTCTTTTTTTTTTGTCTCAGCAACGCAGAGAGATTCTCCTCTGCAACACTGCCTCTGCTGGCCATGCAATATAATCTGCAGATGAAAAAGTCCACCGTTAGTCCATTATTAGAACTTGAATATTTCCAAACTAAAGACAACACTACCAAATAAAATTATTTTCATAAAGCTTTAATAATTAGTACAATCAAGTCTGCAATATTGTGAAAATTCAAAGTTCACTAAAAATTCTATTCTCCATTTTAATTTCAACCTAACACACTTCTCTCAATCCTATACCTCATTTGCTACCACTCTCTACACAACTCTAGCACCTATAGGAGGACGTAGATATAAAGATCTCTTTAGCAGCCAAGAGATAGCGTACCCTTCTCACTGGAAATCTTTTAGGTTATGGTACACCAATAGCAATTCAGTGATCTGATAAGTTAAGGGAGGATGGTTTATGCTACAGTTAGTTGAAATAATAAAAACTAGGAGTATCGGATTCTAACATCTTCATTTTACCACATCCCTATCAGTTAACCAATATTGCTACCGTCTTGAAAAGTTATATTTATGCGGAAGACCCCACTAAAAGTTCGTGTGAGCCATAGGATGTTATGAACTTCTTTTAATGAGAGCAAAATGATTAAAAGCGAGTTTGACTTACCATATCAATTGATAGAGGCATGCAGAAGGCTGATGAATTTGATTTCTTTTTTTTTTGTCTCAGCAACGCAGAGAGATTCTCCTCTGCAACACTGCCTCTGCTGGCCATGCAATATAATCTGCAGATGAAAAAGTCCACCGTTAGTCCATTATTAGAACTTGAATATTTCCAAACTAAAGACAACACTACCAAATAAAATTATTTTCATAAAGCTTTAATAATTAGTACAATCAAGTCTGCAATATTGTTAAAATAACCTAACACACTTCTCTCAATCCTATACCTTCTCTCAATCCTATACCTCATTTGCTACCACTCTCTACACAACTCTAGCACCTATATGAGGACGTAGAGATGAAGATCTCTTTAGCAGCCAAGATATAGCGTACCCTTCTCACTGGAATTCTTTTAGGTTATGGTACACCAATAGCAATTCAGTGATCTGATAAGTTAAGGGAGGAAGGTTTATGCTACAGTTAGTTGAAATAATAAAAACTAGGAGTATCTGATTCTAACATCTTCATTTTAGCACATCCCTATCAGTTAACCAATATTGCTACCGTCTTGAAAAGTTATATTTATGCGGAAGACCCCACTAAAAGTTCGTGTGAGCCATAGGATGTTATGAACTTCTTTTAATGAGAGCAAAACTATTAAAAGCGAGTTTGACTTACCATATCAATTGATAGAGGCATGCAGAAGGCTGATGAATTTGATTTCTTTTTTTTTTTGTCTCAGCAACGCAGAGAGATTCTCCTCTGCAAAACTGCCTCTGCTGGCCATGCAATATAATCTGCAGATGAAAAAGTCCACTATTAGTCTATTATTAGAACTTGAATATTTCCAAACTAAAGGCAACACTACCAAATAAAATTATTTTCATAAAGCGTTAATAATTAGTACAATCGAGTCTGCAATATTGTGAAAATTCAAACTTCACTAAAAATTCTATTCTCCATTTTAATTTCAACCTAACACACTTCTCTCAATCCTATACCTCATTTGCTACCACTCTCTACACAACTCTAGCACCTATATGAGGACGTAGATATGAAGATCTCTTTAGCAGCCAAGATATAGCGTACCCTTCTCACTGGAATTCTTTTAGGTTATGGTACACGAATAGCAATTCAGTGATCTGATAAGTTAAGGGAGGAAGGTTTATGCTACAGTTAGTTGAAATAATAAAAACTATGAGTATCAGATTCTAACATCTTCATTTTAGCACATCCCTATCAGTTAACCAATATTGCTACCGTCTTGAAAAGTTATATTTATGCGGAAGACCCCACTAAAAGTTCGTGTGAGCCATAGGATGTTATGAACTTCTTTTAATGAGAGCAAAATGATTAAAAGCGAGTTTGACTTACCATATCAATTGATAGAGGCATGCAGAAGGCTGATGAATTTGATTTCTTTTTTTTTTGTCTCAGCAACGCAGAGAGATTCTCCTCTGCAACACTGCCTCTGCTGGCCATGCAATATAATCTGCAGATGAAAAAGTCCACCGTTAGTCCATTATTAGAACTTGAATATTTCCAAACTAAAGACAACACTACCAAATAAAATTATTTTCATAAAGCTTTAATAATTAGTACAATCAAGTCTGCAATATTGTGAAAATTCAAAGTTCACTAAAAATTCTATTCTCCATTTTAATTTCAACCTAACACACTTCTCTCAATCCTATACCTCAATTGCTACCACTCTCTACACAACTCTAGCACCTATATGAGGACGTAGATATAAAGATCTCTTTAGCAGCCAAGGGATAGCGTACCCTTCTCACTGGAAATCTTTTAGGTTATGGTACACCAATAGCAATTCAGTGATCTGATAAGTTAAGGGAGGAAGGTTTATGCTACAGTTAGTTGAAATAATAAAAACTAGGAGTATCGGATTCTAACATCTTCATTTTACCACATCCCTATCAGTTAACCAATATTGCTACCGTCTTGAAAAGTTATATTTATGCGGAAGACCCCACTAAAAGTTCGTGTGAGCCATAGGATGTTATGAACTTCTTTTAATGAGAGCAAAATGATTAAAAGCGAGTTTGACTTACCATATCAATTGATAGAGGCATGCAGAAGGCTGATGAATTTGATTTCTTTTTTTTTTGTCTCAGCAACGCAGAGAGATTCTCCTCTGCAACACTGCCTCTGCTGGCCATGCAATATAATCTGCAGATGAAAAAGTCCACCGTTAGTCCATTATTAGAACTTGAATATTTCCAAACTAAAGACAACACTACCAAATAAAATTATTTTCATAAAGCTTTAATAATTAGTACAATCAAGTCTGCAATATTGTGAAAATTCAAAGTTCACTAAAAATTCTATTCTCTATTTTAATTTCAACCTAACACACTTCTCTCAATCCTATACCTCATTTGCTACCACTCTCTACACAACTCTAGCACCTATATGAGGACGTAGATATGAAGATCTCTTTAGCAGCCAAGATATAGCGTACCCTTCTCACTGGAATTCTTTTAGGTTATGGTACACGAATAGCAATTCAGTGATCTGATAAGTTAAGGGAGGAAGGTTTATGCTACAGTTAGTTGAAATAATAAAAACTATGAGAATCAGATTCTAACATCTTCATTTTAGCACATCCCTATCAGTTAACCAATATTGCTACCGTCTTGAAAAGTTATATTTATGCGGAAGACCCCACTAAAAGTTCGTGTGAGCCATAGGATGTTATGAACTTCTTTTAATGAGAGCAAAATGATTAAAAGCGAGTTTGACTTACCATATCAATTGATAGAGGCATGCAGAAGGCTGATGAATTTGATTTCTTTTTTTTTTGTCTCAGCAACGCAGAGAGATTCTCCTCTGCAACACTGCCTCTGCTGGCCATGCAATATAATCTGCAGATGAAAAAGTCCATTATTAGTCTATTATTAGAACTTGAATATTTCCAAACTAAAGACAACACTACCAAATAAAATTATTTTCATAAAGCTTTAATAATTAGTACAATCAAGTCTGCAATATTGTGAAAATTCAAAGTTCACTAAAAATTCTATTCTCCATTTTAATTTCAACCTAACACACTTCTCTCAATCCTATACCTCATTTGCTACCACTCTCTACACAACTCTAGCACCTATAGGAGGACGTAGATATAAAGATCTCTTTAGCAGCCAAGAGATAGCGTACCCTTCTCACTGGAAATCTTTTAGGTTATGGTACACCAATAGCAATTCAGTGATCTGATAAGTTAAGGGAGGATGGTTTATGCTACAGTTAGTTGAAATAATAAAAACTAGGAGTATCGGATTCTAACATCTTCATTTTAGCACATCCCTATCAGTTAACCAATATTGCTACCGTCTTGAAAAGTTATATTTATGCGGAAGACCCCACTAAAAGTTCGTGTGAGCCATAGGATGTTATGAACTTCTTTTAATGAGAGCAAAATGATTAAAAGCGAGTTTGACTTACCATATCAATTGATAGAGGCATGCAGAAGGCTGATGAATTTGATTTCTTTTTTTTTTGTCTCAGCAACGCAGAGAGATTCTCCTCTGCAACACTGCCTCTGCTGGCCATGCAATATAATCTGCAGATGAAAAAGTCCACCGTTAGTCCATTATTAGAACTTGAATATTTCCAAACTAAAGACAACACTACCAAATAAAATTATTTTCATAAAGCTTTAATAATTAGTACAATCAAGTCTGCAATATTGTGAAAATTCAAAGTTCACTAAAAATTCTATTCTCCATTTTAATTTCAACCTAACACACTTCTCTCAATCCTATACCTCATTTGCTACCACTCTCTACACAACTCTAGCACCTATAGGAGGACGTAGATATAAAGATCTCTTTAGCAGCCAAGAGATAGCGTACCCTTCTCACTGGAAATCTTTTAGGTTATGGTACACCAATAGCAATTCAGTGATCTGATAAGTTAAGGGAGGATGGTTTATGCTACAGTTAGTTGAAATAATAAAAACTAGGAGTATCGGATTCTAACATCTTCATTTTACCACATCCCTATCAGTTAACCAATATTGCTACCGTCTTGAAAAGTTATATTTATGCGGAAGACCCCACTAAAAGTTCGTGTGAGCCATAGGATGTTATGAACTTCTTTTAATGAGAGCAAAATGATTAAAAGCGAGTTTGACTTACCATATCAATTGATAGAGGCATGCAGAAGGCTGATGAATTTGATTTCTTTTTTTTTTGTCTCAGCAACGCAGAGAGATTCTCCTCTGCAACACTGCCTCTGCTGGCCATGCAATATAATCTGCAGATGAAAAAGTCCACCGTTAGTCCATTATTAGAACTTGAATATTTCCAAACTAAAGACAACACTACCAAATAAAATTATTTTCATAAAGCTTTAATAATTAGTACAATCAAGTCTGCAATATTGTGAAAATTCAAAGTTCACTAAAAATTCTATTCTCCATTTTAATTTCAACCTAACACACTTCTCTCAATCCTATACCTCATTTGCTACCACTCTCTACACAACTCTAGCACCTATAGGAGGACGTAGATATAAAGATCTCTTTAGCAGCCAAGAGATAGCGTACCCTTCTCACTGGAAATCTTTTAGGTTATGGTACACCAATAGCAATTCAGTGATCTGATAAGTTAAGGGAGGATGGTTTATGCTACAGTTAGTTGAAATAATAAAAACTAGGAGTATCGGATTCTAACATCTTCATTTTACCACATCCCTATCAGTTAACCAATATTGCTACCGTCTTGAAAAGTTATATTTATGCGGAAGACCCCACTAAAAGTTCGTGTGAGCCATAGGATGTTATGAACTTCTTTTAATGAGAGCAAAATGATTAAAAGCGAGTTTGACTTACCATATCAATTGATAGAGGCATGCAGAAGGCTGATGAATTTGATTTCTTTTTTTTTTGTCTCAGCAACGCAGAGAGATTCTCCTCTGCAACACTGCCTCTGCTGGCCATGCAATATAATCTGCAGATGAAAAAGTCCACCGTTAGTCCATTATTAGAACTTGAATATTTCCAAACTAAAGACAACACTACCAAATAAAATTATTTTCATAAAGCTTTAATAATTAGTACAATCAAGTCTGCAATATTGTTAAAATAACCTAACACACTTCTCTCAATCCTATACCTTCTCTCAATCCTATACCTCATTTGCTACCACTCTCTACACAACTCTAGCACCTATATGAGGACGTAGAGATGAAGATCTCTTTAGCAGCCAAGATATAGCGTACCCTTCTCACTGGAATTCTTTTAGGTTATGGTACACCAATAGCAATTCAGTGATCTGATAAGTTAAGGGAGGAAGGTTTATGCTACAGTTAGTTGAAATAATAAAAACTATGAGTATCTGATTCTAACATCTTCATTTTAGCACATCCCTATCAGTTAACCAATATTGCTACCGTCTTGAAAAGTTATATTTATGCGGAAGACCCCACTAAAAGTTCGTGTGAGCCATAGGATGTTATGAACTTCTTTTAATGAGAGCAAAACTATTAAAAGCGAGTTTGACTTACCATATCAATTGATAGAGGCATGCAGAAGGCTGATGAATTTGATTTCTTTTTTTTTTTGTCTCAGCAACGCAGAGAGATTCTCCTCTGCAAAACTGCCTCTGCTGGCCATGCAATATAATCTGCAGATGAAAAAGTCCACTATTAGTCTATTATTAGAACTTGAATATTTCCAAACTAAAGGCAACACTACCAAATAAAATTATTTTCATAAAGCGTTAATAATTAGTACAATCGAGTCTGCAATATTGTGAAAATTCAAACTTCACTAAAAATTCTATTCTCCATTTTAATTTCAACCTAACACACTTCTCTCAATCCTATACCTCATTTGCTACCACTCTCTACACAACTCTAGCACCTATATGAGGACGTAGATATGAAGATCTCTTTAGCAGCCAAGATATAGCGTACCCTTCTCACTGGAATTCTTTTAGGTTATGGTACACGAATAGCAATTCAGTGATCTGATAAGTTAAGGGAGGAAGGTTTATGCTACAGTTAGTTGAAATAATAAAAACTATGAGTATCAGATTCTAACATCTTCATTTTAGCACATCCCTATCAGTTAACCAATATTGCTACCGTCTTGAAAAGTTATATTTATGCGGAAGACCCCACTAAAAGTTCGTGTGAGCCATAGGATGTTATGAACTTCTTTTAATGAGAGCAAAATGATTAAAAGCGAGTTTGACTTACCATATCAATTGATAGAGGCATGCAGAAGGCTGATGAATTTGATTTCTTTTTTTTTTGTCTCAGCAACGCAGAGAGATTCTCCTCTGCAACACTGCCTCTGCTGGCCATGCAATATAATCTGCAGATGAAAAAGTCCATTATTAGTCTATTATTAGAACTTGAATATTTCCAAACTAAAGACAACACTACCAAATAAAATTATTTTCATAAAGCTTTAATAATTAGTACAATCAAGTCTGCAATATTGTGAAAATTCAAAGTTCACTAAAAATTCTATTCTCCATTTTAATTTCAACCTAACACACTTCTCTCAATCCTATACCTCATTTGCTACCACTCTCTACACAACTCTAGCACCTATAGGAGGACGTAGATATAAAGATCTCTTTAGCAGCCAAGAGATAGCGTACCCTTCTCACTGGAAATCTTTTAGGTTATGGTACACCAATAGCAATTCAGTGATCTGATAAGTTAAGGGAGGATGGTTTATGCTACAGTTAGTTGAAATAATAAAAACTAGGAGTATCGGATTCTAACATCTTCATTTTAGCACATCCCTATCAGTTAACCAATATTGCTACCGTCTTGAAAAGTTATATTTATGCGGAAGACCCCACTAAAAGTTCGTGTGAGCCATAGGATGTTATGAACTTCTTTTAATGAGAGCAAAATGATTAAAAGCGAGTTTGACTTACCATATCAATTGATAGAGGCATGCAGAAGGCTGATGAATTTGATTTCTTTTTTTTTTGTCTCAGCAACGCAGAGAGATTCTCCTCTGCAACACTGCCTCTGCTGGCCATGCAATATAATCTGCAGATGAAAAAGTCCATTATTAGTCTATTATTAGAACTTGAATATTTCCAAACTAAAGACAACACTACCAAATAAAATTATTTTCATAAAGCTTTAATAATTAGTACAATCAAGTCTGCAATATTGTGAAAATTCAAAGTTCACTAAAAATTCTATTCTCCATTTTAATTTCAACCTAACACACTTCTCTCAATCCTATACCTCATTTGCTACCACTCTCTACACAACTCTAGCACCTATATGAGGACGTAGATATAAAGATCTCTTTAGCAGCCAAGAGATAGCGTACCCTTCTCACTGGAAATCTTTTAGGTTATGGTACACCAATAGCAATTCAGTGATCTGATAAGTTAAGGGAGGAAGGTTTATGCTACAGTTAGTTGAAATAATAAAAACTAGGAGTATCGGATTCTAACATCTTCATTTTACCACATCCCTATCAGTTAACCAATATTGCTACCGTCTTGAAAAGTTATATTTATGCGGAAGACCCCACTAAAAGTTCGTGTGAGCCATAGGATGTTATGAACTTCTTTTAATGAGAGCAAAATGATTAAAAGCGAGTTTGACTTACCATATCAATTGATAGAGGCATGCAGAAGGCTGATGAATTTGATTTCTTTTTTTTTTGTCTCAGCAACGCAGAGAGATTCTCCTCTGCAACACTGCCTCTGCTGGCCATGCAATATAATCTGCAGATGAAAAAGTCCACCGTTAGTCCATTATTAGAACTTGAATATTTCCAAACTAAAGACAACACTACCAAATAAAATTATTTTCATAAAGCTTTAATAATTAGTACAATCAAGTCTGCAATATTGTGAAAATTCAAAGTTCACTAAAAATTCTATTCACCATTTTAATTTCAACCTAACACACTTCTCTCAATCCTATACCTCATTTGCTACCACTCTCTACACAACTCTAGCACCTATAGGAGGACGTAGATATAAAGATCTCTTTAGCAGCCAAGAGATAGCGTACCCTTCTCACTGGAAATCTTTTAGGTTATGGTACACCAATAGCAATTCAGTGATCTGATAAGTTAAGGGAGGATGGTTTATGCTACAGTTAGTTGAAATAATAAAAACTAGGAGTATCGGATTCTAACATCTTCATTTTACCACATCCCTATCAGTTAACCAATATTGCTACCGTCTTGAAAAGTTATATTTATGCGGAAGACCCCACTAAAAGTTCGTGTGAGCCATAGGATGTTATGAACTTCTTTTAATGAGAGCAAAATGATTAAAAGCGAGTTTGACTTACCATATCAATTGATAGAGGCATGCAGAAGGCTGATGAATTTGATTTCTTTTTTTTTTGTCTCAGCAACGCAGAGAGATTCTCCTCTGCAACACTGCCTCTGCTGGCCATGCAATATAATCTGCAGATGAAAAAGTCCACCGTTAGTCCATTATTAGAACTTGAATATTTCCAAACTAAAGACAACACTACCAAATAAAATTATTTTCATAAAGCTTTAATAATTAGTACAATCAAGTCTGCAATATTGTTAAAATAACCTAACACACTTCTCTCAATCCTATACCTTCTCTCAATCCTATACCTCATTTGCTACCACTCTCTACACAACTCTAGCACCTATATGAGGACGTAGAGATGAAGATCTCTTTAGCAGCCAAGATATAGCGTACCCTTCTCACTGGAATTCTTTTAGGTTATGGTACACCAATAGCAATTCAGTGATCTGATAAGTTAAGGGAGGAAGGTTTATGCTACAGTTAGTTGAAATAATAAAAACTATGAGTATCAGATTCTAACATCTTCATGTTAGCACATCCCTATCAGTTAACCAATATTGCTTCCGTCTTGATAAGTTATATTTATGCGGAAGACCCCACTAAAAGTTCCTGTGAGCCATAGGATGTTATGAACTTCTTTTAATGAGAGCAAAATGATTAAAAGCGAGTTTGACTTACCATATCAATTGATAGAGGCATGCAGAAGGCTGATGAATTTGATTTCTTTTTTTTTTGTCTCAGCAACGCAGAGAGATTCTCCTCTGCAACACTGCCTCTGCTGGCCATGCAATATAATCTGCAGATGAAAAAGTCCACCGTTAGTACATTATTAGAACTTGAATATTTCCAAACTAAAGACAACACTACCAAATAAAATGATTTTCATAAAGCGTTAATAATTAGTCCAATCGAGTCTGCAATATTGTGAAAATTCAAAGTTCACTAAAAATTCTATTCTCCATTTTAATTTCAACCTAACACTTCTCTCAATCCTATACCTCATTTGCTACCACTCTCTACACAACTCTAGCACCTATATGAGGACGTAGAGATGAAGATCTCTTTAGCAGCCAAGATATAGCGTACCCTTCTCACTGGAATTCTTTTAGGTTATGGTACACCAATAGCAATTCAGTGATCTGATAAGTTAAGGGAGGAAGGTTTATGCTACAGTTTGTTGAAATAATAAAAACTAGGAGTATCAGATTCTAACATCTTCATGTTAGCACATCCCTATCAGTTAACCAATATTGCGTCCGTCTTGATAAGTTATATTTATGCGGAAGACCCCACTAAAACGTCCTGTGAGCCATAGGATGTTATGAACTTCATTTAATGAGAGAAAAACGATTAAAAGCGAGTTTGACTTACCATATCAATTGATAGAGGCATGCAGAAGGCTGATGAATTCGATTTCTTTGTTTTTGTCTCAGCAACGCAAAGAGATTCTCCTCTGCAACACTGCCTCTGCTGGCCATGCAATATAATCTGCAGATGAAAAAGTCCATTATTAGTCTATTATTAGAACTTGAATATTTCCAAACTAAAGACAACACTACCAAATAAAATTATTTTCATAAAGCGTTAATAATTAGTACAATCGAGTCTGCAATATTGTGAAAATTCAAAGTTCACTAAAAATTCTATTCTCCATTTTAATTTCAACCTAACACACTTCTCTCAATCCTATGCCTCATTTGCTACAACTCTCTACACAACTCGAGCACCTATATGAGGACGTAGATTTAAAGATCACTTCAGCAGTTTTTGAGACTGTGTACCCTTCTCACTGGAATTCTTTTAGGTTATGGTACACCAATAGCAATTCAGTGATCTGATAAGTTAAGGGAGGAAGGTTTATTCTACAGTTTGTTGAAATAATAAAAACTATGAGTATCAGATTCTAACATCTTCATTTTAGCACATCCCTATCAGTTAACCAATATTGCTACCGTCTTGAAAAGTTATATTTATGCGGAAGACCCCACTAAAAGCTCCTATGAGCCATAGGATGTTATGAACTTCTTTTAATGAGAGCAAAATGATTAAAAGCGAGTTTGACTTACCATATCAATTGATAGAGGCATGCAGAAGGCTGATGAATTTGATTTCTTTTTTTATGTTTCAGCAACGCGAAGAGATTCTCCTCTGCAACACTGCCTCTGCTGGCCATGCAATATAATCTGCAGATGAAAAAGTCCATTATTAGTCTATTATTAGAACTTGAATATTTCCAAACTAAAGACAACACTACCAAATAAAATTATTTTCATAAAGCGATAATAATTAGTACAATCGAGTCTGCAATATTGTGAAAATTCAAAGTTCACTAAAAATTCTATTCTCCATTTTAATTTCAACCTAACACACTTCTCTCAATCCTATACCTCATTTGCTACCACTCTCTACACAACTCTAGCACCTATATGAGGACGTAGAGATGAAGATCTCTTTAGCAGCCAAGATATAGCGTACCCTTCTCACTGGAATTCTTTTAGGTTATGGTACACCAATAGCAATTCAGTGATCTGATAAGTTAAGGGAGGAAGGTTTATGCTACAGTTAGTTGAAATAATAAAAACTATGAGTATCAGATTCTAACATCTTCATTTTAGCACATCCCTATCAGTTAACCAATATTGCTACCGTCTTGAAAAGTTATATTTATGCGGAAGACCCCACTAAAAGTTCGTGTGAGCCATAGGATGTTATGAACTTCTTTTAATGAGAGCAAAATGATTAAAAGCGAGTTTGACTTACCATATCAATTGATAGAGGCATGCAGAAGGCTGATGAATTTGATTTCTTTTTTTTTTGACTCAGCAACGCAGAGAGATTCTCCTCTGCAACACTGCCTCTGCTGGCCATGCAATATAATCTGCAGATGAAAAAGTCCATTATTAGTCTATTATTAGAACTTGAATATTTCCAAACTAAAGACAACACTACCAAATAAAATTATTTTCATAAAGCTTTAATAATTAGTACAATCAAGTCTGCAATATTGTGAAAATTCAAAGTTCACTAAAAATTCTATTCTCCATTTTAATTTCAACCTAACACACTTCTCTCAATCCTATACCTCATTTGCTACCACTCTCTACACAACTCTAGCACCTATAGGAGGACGTAGATATAAAGATCTCTTTAGCAGCCAAGAGATAGCGTACCCTTCTCACTGGAAATCTTTTAGGTTATGGTACACCAATAGCAATTCAGTGATCTGATAAGTTAAGGGAGGATGGTTTATGCTACAGTTAGTTGAAATATTAAAAACTAGGAGTATCGGATTCTAACATCTTCATTTTACCACATCCCTATCAGTTAACCAATATTGCTACCGTCTTGAAAAGTTATATTTATGCGGAAGACCCCACTAAAAGTTCGTGTGAGCCATAGGATGTTATGAACTTCTTTTAATGAGAGCAAAATGATTAAAAGCGAGTTTGACTTACCATATCAATTGATAGAGGCATGCAGAAGGCTGATGAATTTGATTTCTTTTTTTTTTGTCTCAGCAACGCAGAGAGATTCTCCTCTGCAACACTGCCTCTGCTGGCCATGCAATATAATCTGCAGATGAAAAAGTCCACCGTTAGTCCATTATTAGAACTTGAATATTTCCAAACTAAAGACAACACTACCAAATAAAATTATTTTCATAAAGCTTTAATAATTAGTACAATCAAGTCTGCAATATTGTGAAAATTCAAAGTTCACTAAAAATTCTATTCTCCATTTTAATTTCAACCTAACACACTTCTCTCAATCCTATACCTCAATTGCTACCACTCTCTACACAACTCTAGCACCTATATGAGGACGTAGATATAAAGATCTCTTTAGCAGCCAAGGGATAGCGTACCCTTCTCACTGGAAATCTTTTAGGTTATGGTACACCAATAGCAATTCAGTGATCTGATAAGTTAAGGGAGGAAGGTTTATGCTACAGTTAGTTGAAATAATAAAAACTAGGAGTATCGGATTCTAACATCTTCATTTTACCACATCCCTATCAGTTAACCAATATTGCTACCGTCTTGAAAAGTTATATTTATGCGGAAGACCCCACTAAAAGTTCGTGTGAGCCATAGGATGTTATGAACTTCTTTTAATGAGAGCAAAATGATTAAAAGCGAGTTTGACTTACCATATCAATTGATAGAGGCATGCAGAAGGCTGATGAATTTGATTTCTTTTTTTTTTGTCTCAGCAACGCAGAGAGATTCTCCTCTGCAACACTGCCTCTGCTGGCCATGCAATATAATCTGCAGATGAAAAAGTCCACCGTTAGTCCATTATTAGAACTTGAATATTTCCAAACTAAAGACAACACTACCAAATAAAATTATTTTCATAAAGCTTTAATAATTAGTACAATCAAGTCTGCAATATTGTGAAAATTCAAAGTTCACTAAAAATTCTATTCTCCATTTTAATTTCAACCTAACACACTTCTCTCAATCCTATACCTCATTTGCTACCACTCTCTACACAACTCTAGCACCTATATGAGGACGTAGATATAAAGATCTCTTTAGCAGCCAAGAGATAGCGTACCCTTCTCACTTGAAATCTTTTAGGTTATGGTACACCAATAGCAATTCAGTGATCTGATAAGTTAAGGGAGGAAGGTTTATGCTACAGTTTGTTGAAATAATAAAAACTATGAGTATCAGATTGTAACATCTTCATTTTAGCACATCCCTATCAGTTAACCAATATTGCTACCGTCTTGAAAAGTTATATTTATGCCGAAGACCCCACTAAAAGGTGCTGTGAGCCATAGGATGTTATGAACTTCATTTAATGAGAGAAAAACGATTAAAAGCGAGTTTGACTTACCATATCAATTGATAGAGGCATGCAGAAGGCTGATGAATTTGATTTCTTTTTTTTTTTGTCTCAGCAACGCAGAGAGATTCTCCTCTGCAAAACTGCCTCTGCTGGCCATGCAATATAATCTGCAGATGAAAAAGTCCATTATTAGTCTATTATTAGAACTTGAATATTTCCAAACTAAAGACAACACTACCAAATAAAATTATTTTCATAAAGCGATAATAATTAGTACAATCGAGTCTGCAATATTGTGAAAATTCAAAGTTCACTAAAAATTCTATTCTCCATTTTAATTTCAACCTAACACACTTCTCTCAATCCTATACCTCATTTGCTACCACTCTCTACACAACTCTAGCACCTATATGAGGACGTAGAGATGAAGATCTCTTTAGCAGCCAAGATATAGCGTACCCTTCTCACTGGAATTCTTTTAGGTTATGGTACACCAATAGCAATTCAGTGATCTGATAAGTTAAGGGAGGAAGGTTTATGCTACAGTTAGTTGAAATAATAAAAACTATGAGTATCAGATTCTAACATCTTCATTTTAGCACATCCCTATCAGTTAACCAATATTGCTACCGTCTTGAAAAGTTATATTTATGCGGAAGACCCCACTAAAAGTTCGTGTGAGCCATAGGATGTTATGAACTTCTTTTAATGAGAGCAAAATGATTAAAAGCGAGTTTGACTTACCATATCAATTGATAGAGGCATGCAGAAGGCTGATGAATTTGATTTCTTTTTTTTTTGTCTGAGCAACGCAGAGAGATTCTCCTCTGCAACACTGCCTCTGCTGGCCATGCAATATAATCTGCAGATGAAAAAGTCCATTATTGGTCTATTATTAGAACTTGAATATTTCCAAACTAAAGACAACACTACCAAATAAAATTATTTTCATAAAGCTTTAATAATTAGTACAATCAAGTCTGCAATATTGTGAAAATTCAAAGTTCACAAAAAATTCTATTCTCCATTTTAATTTCAACCTAACACACTTCTCTCAATCCTATACCTCATTTGCTACCACTCTCTACACAACTCTAGCACCTATATGAGGACGTAGATATAAAGATCTCTTTAGCAGCCAAGAGATAGCGTACCCTTCTCACTTGAAATCTTTTAGGTTATGGTACACCAATAGCAATTCAGTGATCTGATAAGTTAAGGGAGGAAGGTTTATGCTACAGTTTGTTGAAATAATAAAAACTATGAGTATCAGATTGTAACATCTTCATTTTAGCACATCCCTATCAGTTAACCAATATTGCTACCATCTTGAAAAGTTATATTTATGCCGAAGACCCCACTAAAAGGTGCTGTGAGCCATAGGATGTTATGAACTTCATTTAATGAGAGAAAAACGATTAAAAGCGAGTTTGACTTACCATATCAATTGATAGAGGCATGCAGAAGGCTGATGAATTTGATTTCTTTTTTTTTTTGTCTCAGCAACGCAGAGAGATTCTCCTCTGCAAAACTGCCTCTGCTGGCCATGCAATATAATCTGCAGATGAAAAAGTCCACTATTAGTCTATTATTAGAACTTGAATATTTCCAAACTAAAGGCAACACTACCAAATAAAATTATTTTCATAAAGCGTTAATAATTAGTACAATCGAGTCTGCAATATTGTGAAAATTCAAACTTCACTAAAAATTCTATTCTCCATTTTAATTTCAACCTAACACACTTCTCTCAATCCTATGCCTCATTTGCTACCACTCTCTACAAAACTCTAGCACCTATATGAGGACGTAGATTTAAAGATCACTTCAGCAGTCTTTGAGACTGTGTACCCTTCTCACTGGAATTCTTTTAGGTTATGGTACACCAATAGCAATTCAGTGATCTGATAAGTTAAGGGAGGAAGGTTTATGCTACAGTTAGTTGAAATAATAAAAACTATGAGTATCAGATTCTAACATCTTCATGTTAGCACATCCCTATCAGTTAACCAATATTGCTTCCGTCTTGATAAGTTATATTTATGCGGAAGACCCCACTAAAAGTACCTGTGAGCCATAGGATGTTATGAACTTCTTTTAATGAGAGCAAAATGATTAAAAGCGAGTTTGACTTACCATATCAATTGATAGAGGCATGCAGAAGGCTGATGAATTTGATTTCTTTTTTTTTTGTCTCAGCAACGCAGAGAGATTCTCCTCTGCAACACTGCCTCTGCTGGCCATGCAATATAATCTGCAGATGAAAAAGTCCACCGTTAGTACATTATTAGAACTTGAATATTTCCAAACTAAAGACAACACTACCAAATAAAATGATTTTCATAAAGCGTTAATAATTAGTCCAATCGAGTCTGCAATATTGTGAAAATTCAAAGTTCACTAAAAATTCTATTCTCCATTTTAATTTCAACCTAACACACTTCTCTCAATCCTATACCTCATTTGCTACCACTCTCTACACAACTCTAGCACCTATATGAGGACGTAGAGATGAAGATCTCTTTAGCAGCCAAGATATAGCGTACCCTTCTCACTGGAATTCTTTTAGGTTATGGTACACCAATAGCAATTCAGTGATCTGATAAGTTAAGGGAGGAAGGTTTATGCTACAGTTTGTTGAAATAATAAAAACTAGGAGTATCAGATTCTAACATCTTCATGTTAGCACATCCCTATCAGTTAACCAATATTGCGTCCGTCTTGATAAGTTATATTTATGCGGAAGACCCCACTAAAACGTCCTGTGAGCCATAGGATGTTATGAACTTCATTTAATGAGAGAAAAACGATTAAAAGCGAGTTTGACTTACCATATCAATTGATAGAGGCATGCAGAAGGCTGATGAATTCGATTTCTTTTTTTTTGTCTCAGCAACGCAAAGAGATTCTCCTCTGCAACACTGCCTCTGCTGGCCATGCAATATAATCTGCAGATGAAAAAGTCCATTATTAGTCTATTATTAGAACTTGAATATTTCCAAACTAAAGGCAACACTACCAAATAAAATTATTTTCATAAAGCGTTAATAATTAGTACAATCGAGTCTGCAATATTGTGAAAATTCAAAGTTCACTAAAAATTCTATTCTCCATTTTAATTTCAACCTAACACACTTCTCTCAATCCTATGCCTCATTTGCTACAACTCTCTACACAACTCGAGCACCTATATGAGGACGTAGATTTAAAGATCACTTCAGCAGTTTTTGAGACTGTGTACCCTTCTCACTGGAATTCTTTTAGGTTATGGTACACCAATAGCAATTCAGTGATCTGATAAGTTAAGGGAGGAAGGTTTATTCTACAGTTTGTTGAAATAATAAAAACTATGAGTATCAGATTCTAACATCTTCATTTTAGCACATCCCTATCAGTTAACCAATATTGCTACCGTCTTGAAAAGTTATATTTATGCGGAAGACCCCACTAAAAGCTCCTATGAGCCATAGGATGTTATGAACTTCTTTTAATGAGAGCAAAATGATTAAAAGCGAGTTTGACTTACCATATCAATTGATAGAGGCATGCAGAAGGCTGATGAATTTGATTTCTTTTTTTATGTTTCAGCAACGCGAAGAGATTCTCCTCTGCAACACTGCCTCTGCTGGCCATGCAATATAATCTGCAGATGAAAAAGTCCATTATTAGTCTATTATTAGAACTTGAATATTTCCAAACTAAAGACAACACTACCAAATAAAATTATTTTCATAAAGCGATAATAATTAGTACAATCGAGTCTGCAATATTGTGAAAATTCAAAGTTCACTAAAAATTCTATTCTCCATTTTAATTTCAACCTAACACACTTCTCTCAATCCTATACCTCATTTGCTACCACTCTCTACACAACTCTAGCACCTATATGAGGACGTAGAGATGAAGATCTCTTTAGCAGCCAAGATATAGCGTACCCTTCTCACTGGAATTCTTTTAGGTTATGGTACACCAATAGCAATTCAGTGATCTGATAAGTTAAGGGAGGAAGGTTTATGCTACAGTTAGTTGAAATAATAAAAACTATGAGTATCAGATTCTAACATCTTCATTTTAGCACATCCCTATCAGTTAACCAATATTGCTACCGTCTTGAAAAGTTATATTTATGCGGAAGACCCCACTAAAAGTTCGTGTGAGCCATAGGATGTTATGAACTTCTTTTAATGAGAGCAAAATGATTAAAAGCGAGTTTGACTTACCATATCAATTGATAGAGGCATGCAGAAGGCTGATGAATTTGATTTCTTTTTTTTTTGTCTCAGCAACGCAGAGAGATTCTCCTCTGCAACACTGCCTCTGCTGGCCATGCAATATAATCTGCAGATGAAAAAGTCCATTATTAGTCTATTATTAGAACTTGAATATTTCCAAACTAAAGACAACACTACCAAATAAAATTATTTTCATAAAGCTTTAATAATTAGTACAATCAAGTCTGCAATATTGTGAAAATTCAAAGTTCACAAAAAATTCTATTCTCCATTTTAATTTCAATCTAACACACTTCTCTCAATCCTATACCTCATTTGCTACCACTCTCTACACAACTCTAGCACCTATAGGAGGACGTAGATATAAAGATCTCTTTAGCAGCCAAGAGATAGCGTACCCTTCTCACTGGAAATCTTTTAGGTTATGGTACACCAATAGCAATTCAGTGATCTGATAAGTTAAGGGAGGATGGTTTATGCTACAGTTAGTTGAAATAATAAAAACTAGGAGTATCGGATTCTAACATCTTCATTTTACCACATCCCTATCAGTTAACCAATATTGCTACCGTCTTGAAAAGTTATATTTATGCGGAAGACCCCACTAAAAGTTCGTGTGAGCCATAGGATGTTATGAACTTCTTTTAATGAGAGCAAAATGATTAAAAGCGAGTTTGACTTACCATATCAATTGATAGAGGCATGCAGAAGGCTGATGAATTTGATTTCTTTTTTTTGTCTCAGCAACGCAGAGAGATTCTCCTCTGCAACACTGCCTCTGCTGGCCATGCAATATAATCTGCAGATGAAAAAGTCCACTGTTAGTCCATTATTAGAACGTGAATATTTCCAAACTAAAGACAACACTACCAATAAAATTATTTTCATAAAGCATTAATAATTAGTACAATCGAGTCTGCAATATTGTGAAAATTCAAAGTTCACTAACAAAATCTATTCTACATTTTAATTTCAACCTAACACACTTCTCTCAATCCTATGCCTCATTTGCTACCACTCTCTACACAACTCTAGCACCTATATGAGGACGTAGATATAAAGATCTCTTTAGCAGCCAAGATACAGTGTACCCTTCTCACTGGAAATCTTTTAGGTTATGGTACACCAATAGCAATTCAGTGATCTGATAAGTTAAGGCGGAAGGTTTATGCTACAGTTTGTTGAAATAATAAAAACTAGGAGTATCAGATTCTAACATCTTCATGTTAGCACATCCCTATCAGTTAACCAATATTGCGTCCGTCTTGATAAGTTATATTTATGCGGAAGACCCCACTAAAAGGTCCTGTGAGCCATAGGATGTTATGAACTTCATTTAATGAGAGAAAAACGATTAAAAGCGAGTTTGACTTACCATATCAATTGATAGAGGCATGCAGAAGGCTGATGAATTCGATTTCTTTGTTTTTGTCTCAGCAACGCGAAGAGATTCTCCTCTGCAACACTGCCTCTGCTGGCCATGCAATATAATCTGCAGATGAAAAAGTCCATTATTAGTCTATTATTAGAACTTGAATATTTCCAAACTAAAGACAACACTACCAAATAAAATTATTTTCATAAAGCGTTAATAATTAGTACAATCGAGTCTGCAATATTGTGAAAATTCAAAGTTCACTAAAAATTCTATTCTCCATTTTAATTTCAACCTAACACACTTCTCTCAATCCTATGCCTCATTTGCTACAACTCTCTACACAACTTGAGCACCTATATGAGGACGTAGATTTAAAGATCACTTCAGCAGTTTTTGAGACTGTGTACCCTTCTCACTGGAATTCTTTTAGGTTATGGTACACCAATAGCAATTCAGTGATCTGATAAGTTAAGGGAGGAAGGTTTATTCTACAGTTTGTTGAAATAATAAAAACTATGAGTATCAGATTCTAACATCTTCATTTTAGCACATCCCTATCAGTTAACCAATATTGCTACCGTCTTGAAAAGTTATATTTATGCGGAAGACCCCACTAAAAGCTCCTATGAGCCATAGGATGTTATGAACTTCTTTTAATGAGAGCAAAATGATTAAAAGCGAGTTTGACTTACCATATCAATTGATAGAGGCATGCAGAAGGCTGATGAATTTGATTTCTTTTTTTATGTTTCAGCAACGCGAAGAGATTCTCCTCTGCAACACTGCCTTTGCTGGCCATGCAATATAATCTGCAGATGAAAAAGTCCATTATTAGTCTATTATTAGAACTTGAATATTTCCAAACTAAAGACAACACTACCAAATAAAATTATTTTCATAAAGCGATAATAATTAGTACAATCGAGTCTGCAATATTGTGAAAATTCAAAGTTCACTAAAAATTCTATTCTCCATTTTAATTTCAACCTAACACACTTCTCTCAGTCCTATACCTCATTTGCTACCACTCTCTACACAACTCTAGCACCTATATGAGGACGTAGAGATGAAGATCTCTTTAGCAGCCAAGATATAGCGTACCCTTCTCACTGGAATTCTTTTAGGTTATGGTACACCAATAGCAATTCAGTGATCTGATAAGTTAAGGGAGGAAGGTTTATGCTACAGTTAGTTGAAATAATAAAAACTATGAGTATCAGATTCTAACATCTTCATTTTAGCACATCCCTATCAGTTAACCAATATTGCTACCGTCTTGAAAAGTTATATTTATGCGGAAGACCCCACTAAAAGTTCGTGTGAGCCATAGGATGTTATGAACTTCTTTTAATGAGAGCAAAATGATTAAAAGCGAGTTTGACTTACCATATCAATTGATAGAGGCATGCAGAAGGCTGATGAATTTGATTTCTTTTTTTTTGTCTCAGCAACGCAGAGAGATTCTCCTCTGCAACACTGCCTCTGCTGGCCATGCAATATAATCTGCAGATGAAAAAGTCCATTATTAGTCTATTATTAGAACTTGAATATTTCCAAACTAAAGACAACACTACCAAATAAAATTATTTTCATAAAGCTTTAATAATTAGTACAATCAAGTCTGCAATATTGTGAAAATTCAAAGTTCACAAAAAATTCTATTCTCCATTTTAATTTCAACCTAACACACTTCTCTCAATCCTATACCTCATTTGCTACCACTCTCTACACAACTCTAGCACCTATAGGAGGACGTAGATATAAAGATCTCTTTAGCAGCCAAGAGATAGCGTACCCTTCTCACTGGAAATCTTTTAGGTTATGGTACACCAATAGCAATTCAGTGATCTGATAAGTTAAGGGAGGATGGTTTATGCTACAGTTAGTTGAAATAATAAAAACTAGGAGTATCGGATTCTAACATCTTCATTTTACCACATCCCTATCAGTTAACCAATATTGCTACCGTCTTGAAAAGTTATATTTATGCGGAAGACCCCACTAAAAGTTCGTGTGAGCCATAGGATGTTATGAACTTCTTTTAATGAGAGCAAAATGATTAAAAGCGAGTTTGACTTACCATATCAATTGATAGAGGCATGCAGAAGGCTGATGAATTTGATTTCTTTTTTTTGTCTCAGCAACGCAGAGAGATTCTCCTCTGCAACACTGCCTCTGCTGGCCATGCAATATAATCTGCAGATGAAAAAGTCCACTGTTAGTCCATTATTAGAACGTGAATATTTCCAAACTAAAGACAACACTACCAATAAAATTATTTTCATAAAGCATTAATAATTAGTACAATCGAGTCTGCAATATTGTGAAAATTCAAAGTTCACTAACAAAATCTATTCTACATTTTAATTTCAACCTAACACACTTCTCTCAATCCTATGCCTCATTTGCTACCACTCTCTACACAACTCTAGCACCTATATGAGGACGTAGATATAAAGATCTCTTTAGCAGCCAAGATACAGTGTACCCTTCTCACTGGAAATCTTTTAGGTTATGGTACACCAATAGCAATTCAGTGATCTGATAAGTTAAGGCGGAAGGTTTATGCTACAGTTTGTTGAAATAATAAAAACTAGGAGTATCAGATTCTAACATCTTCATGTTAGCACATCCCTATCAGTTAACCAATATTGCGTCCGTCTTGATAAGTTATATTTATGCGGAAGACCCCACTAAAAGGTCCTGTGAGCCATAGGATGTTATGAACTTCATTTAATGAGAGAAAAACGATTAAAAGCGAGTTTGACTTACCATATCAATTGATAGAGGCATGCAGAAGGCTGATGAATTCGATTTCTTTGTTTTTGTCTCAGCAACGCGAAGAGATTCTCCTCTGCAACACTGCCTCTGCTGGCCATGCAATATAATCTGCAGATGAAAAAGTCCATTATTAGTCTATTATTAGAACTTGAATATTTCCAAACTGAAGGCAACACTACCAAAGAAAATTATTTTCATAAAGCGTTAATAATTAGTACAATCGAGTCTGCAATATTGTGAAAATTCAAACTTCACTAAAAATTCTATTCTCCATTTTAATTTCAACCTAACACACTTCTCTCAATCCTATGCCTCATTTGCTACAACTCTCTACACAACTCTAGCACCAATATTGCTACCGTCTTGAAAAGTTATATTTATGCGGAAGACCCCACTAAAAGGTCATGTGAGCCATAGGATGTTATGAACTTCATTTAATGAGAGAAAAACGATTAAAAGCGAGTTTGACTTACCATATGTAAATGTAAATGTAAATGTAAAATCCACTTTTATAGCGCAACTATCACTCCAGGGAGTATCTTGGCGCTTACCCAACTCAGATGTACGAGACAGGGGGAGAAAGTAGACCTCATTTGCACAGAACACCACTTCTCAAACCATAGCTATGCAAGCTGACTCAATCAATTGATAGAGGCATGCAGAAGGCTGATGAATTTGATTTCTTTTTTTTTGTCTCAGCAACGCAAAGAGATTCTCCTCTGCAACACTGCCTCTGCTGGCCATGCAATATAATCTGCAGATGAAAAAGTCCATTATTAGTCTATTATTAGAACTTGAATATTTCCAAACTAAAGACAACACTACCAAATAAAATTATTTTCATAAAGCGATAATAATTAGTACAATCGAGTCTGCAATATTGTGAAAATTCAAAGTTCACTAAAAATTCTATTCTCCATTTTAATTTCAACCTAACACACTTCTCTCAATCCTATACCTCATTTGCTACCACTCTCTACACAACTCTAGCACCTATATGAGGACGTAGAGATGAAGATCTCTTTAGCAGCCAAGATATAGCGTACCCTTCTCACTGGAATTCTTTTAGGTTATGGTACACCAATAGCAATTCAGTGATCTGATAAGTTAAGGGAGGAAGGTTTATGCTACAGTTAGTTGAAATAATAAAAACTATGAGTATCAGATTCTAACATCTTCATTTTAGCACATCCCTATCAGTTAACCAATATTGCTACCGTCTTGAAAAGTTATATTTATGCGGAAGACCCCACTAAAAGTTCGTGTGAGCCATAGGATGTTATGAACTTCTTTTAATGAGAGCAAAATGATTAAAAGCGAGTTTGACTTACCATATCAATTGATAGAGGCATGCAGAAGGCTGATGAATTTGATTTCTTTTTTTTTTGTCTCAGCAACGCAGAGAGATTCTCCTCTGCAACACTGCCTCTGCTGGCCATGCAATATAATCTGCAGATGAAAAAGTCCATTATTAGTCTATTATTAGAACTTGAATATTTCCAAACTAAAGACAACACTACCAAATAAAATTATTTTCATAAAGCTTTAATAATTAGTACAATCAAGTCTGCAATATTGTGAAAATTCAAAGTTCACAAAAAATTCTATTCTCCATTTTAATTTCAACCTAACACACTTCTCTCAATCCTATACCTCATTTGCTACCACTCTCTACACAACTCTAGCACCTATATGAGGACGTAGAGATGAAGATCTCTTTAGCAGCCAAGATATAGCGTACCCTTCTCACTGGAATTCTTTTAGGTTATGGTACACCAATAGCAATTCAGTGATCTGATAAGTTAAGGGAGGAAGGTTTATGCTACAGTTAGTTGAAATAATAAAAACTATGAGTATCAGATTCTAACATCTTCATTTTAGCACATCCCTATCAGTTAACCAATATTGCTACCGTCTTGAAAAGTTATATTTATGCGGAAGACCCCACTAAAAGTTCGTGTGAGCCATAGGATGTTATGAACTTCTTTTAATGAGAGCAAAATGATTAAAAGCGAGTTTGACTTACCATATCAATTGATAGAGGCATGCAGAAGGCTGATGAATTTGATTTCTTTTTTTTTTGTCTCAGCAACGCAGAGAGATTCTCCTCTGCAACACTGCCTCTGCTGGCCATGCAATATAATCTGCAGATGAAAAAGTCCATTATTAGTCTATTATTAGAACTTGAATATTTCCAAACTAAAGACAACACTACCAAATAAAATTATTTTCATAAAGCTTTAATAATTAGTACAATCAAGTCTGCAATATTGTGAAAATTCAAAGTTCACAAAAAATTCTATTCTCCATTTTAATTTCAACCTAACACACTTCTCTCAATCCTATACCTCATTTGCTACCACTCTCTACACAACTCTAGCACCTATAGGAGGACGCAGATATAAAGATCTCTTTAGCAGCCAAGAGATAGCGTACCCTTCTCACTGGAAATCTTTTAGGTTATGGTACACCAATAGCAATTCAGTGATCTGATAAATTAAGGGAGGAAGGTTTATTCTACAGTTTGTTGAAATAATAAAAACTATGAGTATCAGATTCTAACATCTTCATTTTAGCACATCCCTATCAGTTAACCAATATTGCTACCGTCTTGAAAAGTTATATTTATGCGGAAGACCCCACTAAAAGCTCCTATGAGCCATAGGATGTTATGAACTTCTTTTAATGAGAGCAAAATGATTAAAAGCGAGTTTGACTTACCATATCAATTGATAGAGGCATGCAGAAGGCTGATGAATTTGATTTCTTTTTTTATGTTTCAGCAACGCGAAGAGATTCTCCTCTGCAACACTGCCTCTGCTGGCCATGCAATATAATCTGCAGATGAAAAAGTCCATTATTAGTCTATTATTAGAACTTGAATATTTCCAAACTAAAGACAACACTACCAAATAAAATTATTTTCATAAAGCGATAATAATTAGTACAATCGAGTCTGCAATATTGTGAAAATTCAAAGTTCACTAAAAATTCTATTCTCCATTTTAATTTCAACCTAACACACTTCTCTCAATCCTATACCTCATTTGCTACCACTCTCTACACAACTCTAGCACCTATATGAGGACGTAGAGATGAAGATCTCTTTAGCAGCCAAGATATAGCGTACCCTTCTCACTGGAATTCTTTTAGGTTATGGTACACCAATAGCAATTCAGTGATCTGATAAGTTAAGGGAGGAAGGTTTATGCTACAGTTAGTTGAAATAATAAAAACTATGAGTATCAGATTCTAACATCTTCATTTTAGCACATCCCTATCAGTTAACCAATATTGCTACCGTCTTGAAAAGTTATATTTATGCGGAAGACCCCACTAAAAGTTCGTGTGAGCCATAGGATGTTATGAACTTCTTTTAATGAGAGCAAAATGATTAAAAGCGAGTTTGACTTACCATATCAATTGATAGAGGCATGCAGAAGGCTGATGAATTTGATTTCTTTTTTTTTTGTCTCAGCAACGCAGAGAGATTCTCCTCTGCAACACTGCCTCTGCTGGCCATGCAATATAATCTGCAGATGAAAAAGTCCATTATTAGTCTATTATTAGAACTTGAATATTTCCAAACTAAAGACAACACTACCAAATAAAATTATTTTCATAAAGCTTTAATAATTAGTACAATCAAGTCTGCAATATTGTGAAAATTCAAAGTTCACAAAAAATTCTATTCTCCATTTTAATTTCAACCTAACACACTTCTCTCAATCCTATACCTCATTTGCTACCACTCTCTACACAACTCTAGCACCTATAGGAGGACGTAGATATAAAGATCTCTTTAGCAGCCAAGAGATAGCGTACCCTTCTCACTGGAAATCTTTTAGGTTATGGTACACCAATAGCAATTCAGTGATCTGATAAGTTAAGGGAGGATGGTTTATGCTACAGTTAGTTGAAATAATAAAAACTAGGAGTATCGGATTCTAACATCTTCATTTTACCACATCCCTATCAGTTAACCAATATTGCTACCGTCTTGAAAAGTTATATTTATGCGGAAGACCCCACTAAAAGTTCGTGTGAGCCATAGGATGTTATGAACTTCTTTTAATGAGAGCAAAATGATTAAAAGCGAGTTTGACTTACCATATCAATTGATAGAGGCATGCAGAAGGCTGATGAATTTGATTTCTTTTTTTTTTGTCTCAGCAACGCAGAGAGATTCTCCTCTGCAACACTGCCTCTGCTGGCCATGCAATATAATCTGCAGATGAAAAAGTCCACCGTTAGTCCATTATTAGAACTTGAATATTTCCAAACTAAAGACAACACTACCAAATAAAATTATTTTCATAAAGCGTTAATAATTAGTCCAATCGAGTCTGCAATATTGTGAAAATTCAAAATTCACTAAAAATTCTATTCTCCATTTTAATTTCAACCTAACACACTTCTCTCAATCCTATACCTCATTTGCTACCACTCTCTACACAACTCTAGCACCTATATGAGGACGTAGAGATGAAGATCTCTTTAGCAGCCAAGATATAGCGTACCCTTCTCACTGGAATTCTTTTAGGTTATGGTACACCAATAGCAATTCAGTGATCTGATAAGTTAAGGGAGGAAGGTTTATTCTACAGTTTGTTGAAATAATAAAAACTAGGAGTATCAGATTCTAATATCTTCATTTTAGCACATCCCTATCAGTTAACCAATTTTGCTACCGTCTTGAAAAGTTATATTTATGCGGAAGACCCCTCTAAAAGGTCCTGTGAGCCATAGGATGTTATGAACTTCTTTTAATGAGAGCAAAACGATTAAAAGAGAGTTTGACTTACCATATCAATTGATAGAGGCATGCAGAAGGCTGATGAATTTGATTTCTTTTTTTTGTCTCAGCAACGCAGAGAGATTCTCCTCTGCAACACTGCCTCTGCTGGCCATGCAATATAATCTGCAGATGAAAAAGTCCATTATTAGTCTATTATTAGAACTTGAATATTTCCAAACTAAAGGCAACACTACCAAAGAAAATTATTTTCATAAAGCGTTAATAATTAGTACAATCGAGTCTGCAATATTGTGAAAATTCAAACTTCACTAAAAATTCTATTCTCCATTTTAATTTCAACCTAACACACTTCTCTCAATCCTATGCCTCATTTGCTACAACTCTCTACACAACTCTAGCACCAATATTGCTACCGTCTTGAAAAGTTATATTTATGCGGAAGACCCCACTAAAAGGTCCTGTGAGCCATAGGATGTTATGAACTTCATTTAATGAGAGAAAAACGATTAAAAGCGAGTTTGACTTACCATATCAATTGATAGAGGCATGCAGAAGGCTGATGAATTTGATTTCTTTTTGTCTCAGCAACGCAAAGAGATTCTCCTCTGCAACACTGCCTCTGCTGGCCATGCAATATAATCTGCAGATGAAAAAGTCCATTATTAGTCTATTATTAGAACTTGAATATTTCCAAACTAAAGACAACACTACCAAATAAAATTATTTTCATAAAGCGTTAATAATTAGTACAATCGAGTCTGCAATATTGTGAAAATTCAAAGTTCACTAAAAATTCTATTCTCCATTTTAATTTCAACCTAACACACTTCTCTCAATCCTATGCCTCATTTGCTACAACTCTCTACACAACTCGAGCACCTATATGAGGACGTAGATTTAAAGATCACTTCAGCAGTTTTTGAGACTGTGTACCCTTCTCACTGGAATTCTTTTAGGTTATGGTACACCAATAGCAATTCAGTGATCTGATAAGTTAAGGGAGGATGGTTTATGCTACAGTTAGTTGAAATAATAAAAACTAGGAGTATCGGATTCTAACATCTTCATTTTACCACATCCCTATCAGTTAACCAATATTGCTACCGTCTTGAAAAGTTATATTTATGCGGAAGACCCCACTAAAAGTTCGTGTGAGCCATAGGATGTTATGAACTTCTTTTAATGAGAGCAAAATGATTAAAAGCGAGTTTGACTTACCATATCAATTGATAGAGGCATGCAGAAGGCTGATGAATTTGATTTCTTTTTTTTTGTCTCAGCAACGCAGAGAGATTCTCCTCTGCAACACTGCCTCTGCTGGCCATGCAATATAATCTGCAGATGAAAAAGTCCACCGTTAGTCCATTATTAGAACTTGAATATTTCCAAACTAAAGACAACACTACCAAATAAAATTATTTTCATAAAGCTTTAATAATTAGTACAATCAAGTCTGCAATATTGTGAAAATTCAAAGTTCACTAAAAATTCTATTCTCCATTTTAATTTCAACCTAACACACTTCTCTCAATCCTATACCTCATTTGCTACCACTCTCTACACAACTCTAGCACCTATATGAGGACGTAGATATAAAGATCTCTTTAGCAGCCAAGAGATAGCGTACCCTTCTCACTGGAAATCTTTTAGGTTATGGTACACCAATAGCAATTCAGTGATCTGATAAGTTAAGGGAGGAAGGTTTATGCTACAGTTAGTTGAAATAATAAAAACTAGGAGTATCGGATTCTAACATCTTCATTTTACCACATCCCTATCAGTTAACCAATATTGCTACCGTCTTGAAAAGTTATATTTATGCGGAAGACCCCACTAAAAGTTCGTGTGAGCCATAGGATGTTATGAACTTCTTTTAATGAGAGCAAAATGATTAAAAGCGAGTTTGACTTACCATATCAATTGATAGAGGCATGCAGAAGGCTGATGAATTTGATTTCTTTTTTTTTTGTCTCAGCAACGCAGAGAGATTCTCCTCTGCAACACTGCCTCTGCTGGCCATGCAATATAATCTGCAGATGAAAAAGTCCACCGTTAGTCCATTATTAGAACTTGAATATTTCCAAACTAAAGACAACACTACCAAATAAAATTATTTTCATAAAGCTTTAATAATTAGTACAATCAAGTCTGCAATATTGTGAAAATTCAAAGTTCACTAAAAATTCTATTCTCCATTTTAATTTCAACCTAACACACTTCTCTCAATCCTATACCTCATTTGCTACCACTCTCTACACAACTCTAGCACCTATATGAGGACGTAGATATAAAGATCTCTTTAGCAGCCAAGAGATAGCGTACCCTTCTCACTGGAAATCTTTTAGGTTATGGTACACCAATAGCAATTCAGTGATCTGATAAGTTAAGGGAGGAAGGTTTATGCTACAGTTAGTTGAAATAATAAAAACTAGGAGTATCGGATTCTAACATCTTCATTTTAGCACATCCCTATCAGTTAACCAATATTGCTACCGTCTTGAAAAGGTATATTTATGCGGAAGACCCCACTAAAAGTTCCTGTGAGCCATAGGATGTTATGAACTTCTTTTAATGAGAGCAAAATGATTAAAAGCGAGTTTGACTTACCATATCAATTGATAGAGGCATGCAGAAGGCTGATGAATTTGATTTCTTTTTTTTTTGTCTCAGCAACGCAGAGAGATTCTCCTCTGCAACACTGCCTCTGCTGGCCATGCAATATAATCTGCAGATGAAAAAGTCCACCGTTAGTACATTATTAGAACTTGAATATTTCCAAACTAAAGACAACACTACCAAATAAAATTATTTTCATAAAGCGTTAATAATTAGTCCAATCGAGTCTGCAATATTGTGAAAATTCAAAGTTCACTAAAAATTCTATTCTCCATTTTAATTTCAACCTAACACACTTCTCTCAATCCTATACCTCATTTGCTACCACTCTCTACACAACTCTAGCACCTATATGAGGACGTAGAGATGAAGATCTCTTTAGCAGCCAAGATATAGCGTACCCTTCTCACTGGAATTCTTTTAGGTTATGGTACACCAATAGCAATTCAGTGATCTGATAAGTTAAGGGAGGAAGGTTTATGCTACAGTTAGTTGAAATAATAAAAACTAGGAGTATCGGATTCTAACATCTTCATTTTAGCACATCCCTATCAGTTAACCAATATTGCTACCGTCTTGATAAGTTATGTTTATGCAGAAGACCCCACTAAAAGTTCGTGTGAGCCATAGGATGTTATGAACTTCTTTTAATGAGAGCAAAATGATTAAAAGCGAGTTTGACTTACCATATCAATTGATAGAGGCATGCAGAAGGCTGATGAATTTGATTTCTTTTTTTTTTGTCTCAGCAACGCAGAGAGATTCTCCTCTGCAACACTGCCTCTGCTGGCCATGCAATATAATCTGCAGATGAAAAAGTCCACCGTTAGTCCATTATTAGAACTTGAATATTTCCAAACTAAAGACAACACTACCAAATAAAATTATTTTCATAAAGCGTTAATAATTAGTACAATCGAGTCTGCAATATTGTGAAAATTCAAAGTTCACTAAAAATTCTATTCTCCATTTTAATTTCAACCTAACACACTTCTCTCAATCCTATGCCTCATTTGCTACAACTCTCTACACAACTCGAGCACCTATATGAGGACGTAGATTTAAAGATCACTTCAGCAGTTTTTGAGACTGTGTACCCTTCTCACTGGAATTCTTTTAGGTTATGGTACACCAATAGCAATTCAGTGATCTGATAAGTTAAGGGAGGAAGGTTTATTCTACAGTTTGTTGAAATAATAAAAACTATGAGTATCAGATTCTAACATCTTCATTTTAGCACATCCCTATCAGTTAACCAATATTGCTACCGTCTTGAAAAGTTATATTTATGCGGAAGACCCCACTAAAAGCTCCTATGAGCCATAGGATGTTATGAACTTCTTTTAATGAGAGCAAAATGATTAAAAGCGAGTTTGACTTACCATATCAATTGATAGAGGCATGCAGAAGGCTGATGAATTTGATTTCTTTTTTTATGTTTCAGCAACGCGAAGAGATTCTCCTCTGCAACACTGCCTCTGCTGGCCATGCAATATAATCTGCAGATGAAAAAGTCCATTATAAGTCTATTATTAGAACTTGAATATTTCCAAACTAAAGACAACACTACCAAATAAAATTATTTTCATAAAGCGATAATAATTAGTACAATCGAGTCTGCAATATTGTGAAAATTCAAAGTTCACTAAAAATTATATTCTCCATTTTAATTTCAACCTAACACACTTCTCTCAATCCTATACCTCATTTGCTACCACTCTCTACACAACTCTAGCACCTATATGAGGACGTAGAGATGAAGATCTCTTTAGCAGCCAAGATATAGCGTACCCTTCTCACTGGAATTCTTTTAGGTTATGGTACACCAATAGCAATTCAGTGATCTGATAAGTTAAGGGAGGAAGGTTTATGCTACAGTTAGTTGAAATAATAAAAACTATGAGTATCAGATTCTAACATCTTCATTTTAGCACATCCCTATCAGTTAACCAATATTGCTACCGTCTTGAAAAGTTATATTTATGCGGAAGACCCCACTAAAAGTTCGTGTGAGCCATAGGATGTTATGAACTTCTTTTAATGAGAGCAAAATGATTAAAAGCGAGTTTGACTTACCATATCAATTGATAGAGGCATGCAGAAGGCTGATGAATTTGATTTCTTTTTTTTTTGTCTCAGCAACGCAGAGAGATTCTCCTCTGCAACACTGCCTCTGCTGGCCATGCAATATAATCTGCAGATGAAAAAGTCCATTATTAGTCTATTATTAGAACTTGAATATTTCCAAACTAAAGACAACACTACCAAATAAAATTATTTTCATAAAGCTTTAATAATTAGTACAATCAAGTCTGCAATATTGTGAAAATTCAAAGTTCACTAAAAATTCTATTCTCCATTTTAATTTCAACCTAACACACTTCTCTCAATCCTATACCTCATTTGCTACCACTCTCTACACAACTCTAGCACCTATAGGAGGACGTAGATATAAAGATCTCTTTAGCAGCCAAGAGATAGCGTACCCTTCTCACTGGAAATCTTTTAGGTTATGGTACACCAATAGCAATTCAGTGATCTGATAAGTTAAGGGAGGATGGTTTATGCTACAGTTAGTTGAAATAATAAAAACTAGGAGTATCGGATTCTAACATCTTCATTTTACCACATCCCTATCAGTTAACCAATATTGCTACCGTCTTGAAAAGTTATATTTATGCGGAAGACCCCACTAAAAGTTCGTGTGAGCCATAGGATGTTATGAACTTCTTTTAATGAGAGCAAAATGATTAAAAGCGAGTTTGACTTACCATATCAATTGATAGAGGCATGCAGAAGGCTGATGAATTTGATTTCTTTTTTTTTTGTCTCAGCAACGCAGAGAGATTCTCCTCTGCAACACTGCCTCTGCTGGCCATGCAATATAATCTGCAGAGTAAAAAAAGTCCACCGTTAGTCCATTATTAGAACTTGAATATTTCCAAACTAAAGACAACACTACCAAATAAAATTATTTTCATAAAGCTTTAATAATTAGTACAATCAAGTCTGCAATATTGTGAAAATTCAAAGTTCACTAAAAATTCTATTCTCCATTTTAATTTCAACCTAACACACTTCTCTCAATCCTATACCTCATTTGCTACCACTCTCTACACAACTCTAGCACCTATATGAGGACGTAGATATAAAGATCTCTTTAGCAGCCAAGAGATAGCGTACCCTTCTCACTGGAAATCTTTTAGGTTATGGTACACCAATAGCAATTCAGTGATCTGATAAGTTAAGGGAGGAAGGTTTATGCTACAGTTAGTTGAAATAATAAAAACTAGGAGTATCGGATTCTAACATCTTCATTTTACCACATCCCTATCAGTTAACCAATATTGCTACCGTCTTGAAAAGTTATATTTATGTGGAAGACCCCACTAAAAGTTCGTGTGAGCCATAGGATGTTATGAACTTCTTTTAATGAGAGCAAAATGATTAAAAGCGAGTTTGACTTACCATATCAATTGATAGAGGCATGCAGAAGGCTGATGAATTTGATTTCTTTTTTTTTTGTCTCAGCAACGCAGAGAGATTCTCCTCTGCAACACTGCCTCTGCTGGCCATGCAATATAATCTGCAGATGAAAAAGTCCACCGTTAGTCCATTATTAGAACTTGAATATTTCCAAACTAAAGACAACACTACCAAATAAAATTATTTTCATAAAGCTTTAATAATTAGTACAATCAAGTCTGCAATATTGTGAAAATTCAAAGTTCACTAAAAATTCTATTCTCTATTTTAATTTCAACCTAACACACTTCTCTCAATCCTATACCTCATTTGCTACCACTCTCTACACAACTCTAGCACCTATATGAGGACGTAGATATAAAGATCTCTTTAGCAGCCAAGAGATAGCGTACCCTTCTCACTTGAAATCTTTTAGGTTATGGTACACCAATAGCAATTCAGTGATCTGATAAGTTAAGGGAGGAAGGTTTATGCTACAGTTTGTTGAAATAATAAAAACTATGAGTATCAGATTGTAACATCTTCATTTTAGCACATCCCTATCAGTTAACCAATATTGCTACCATCTTGAAAAGTTATATTTATGCCAAAGACCCCACTAAAAGGTGCTGTGAGCCATAGGATGTTATGAACTTCATTTAATGAGAGAAAAACGATTAAAAGCTAGTTTGACTTACCATATCAATTGATAGAGGCATGCAGAAGGCTGATGAATTTGATTTCTTTTTTTTTTTGTCTCAGCAACGCAGAGAGATTCTCCTCTGCAAAACTGCCTCTGCTGGCCATGCAATATAATCTGCAGATGAAAAAGTCCACTATTAGTCTATTATTAGAACTTGAATATTTCCAAACTAAAGGCAACACTACCAAATAAAATTATTTTCATAAAGCGTTAATAATTAGTACAATCGAGTCTGCAATATTGTGAAAATTCAAACTTCACTAAAAATTCTATTCTCCATTTTAATTTCAACCTAACACACTTCTCTCAATCCTATGCCTCATTTGCTACCACTCTCTACAAAACTCTAGCACCTATATGAGGACGTAGATTTAAAGATCACTTCAGCAGTCT